>NC_057813.1:660763883-661473367 GCF_018294505.1 Triticum aestivum | reverse complement strand
GTCCGAACCGAGTAGACTGCGGGGCCATCGGGGCAACTCAAGGACTGGTTTTACTCGTAGGATGTCTCATCTGGTGTTGCCCTGATAATGAGATATGTGCAGCTCCTATCGGGATTGTCGGCGCATCGGGCGGCTTTGCTGGTCTTGTTTTACCATTGTCGAAATGTCTTGTAAACCGGGATTCCGAGCCTGATCGGGTCTTCCTGGGAGAAGGTCTATTCCTTCGTTGATCGCGAGAGCTTGTCATGGGCTAAGTTGGGACACCCCTGCAGGGTATAATCTTTCGAAAGCCGTGCTTGCGGTTATAGGCAGATGGGAATTTGTTAATGTCCGGTTGTAGATAACTTGACACCAGATCCGAATTAAAACGCATCAACCGCGTGTGTAGCCGTGATGGTCTCTTCTCGGTGGAGTCCGGGAAGTGAACACGGTTTCTGGGTTATGCTTGACGTAAGTAGGAGTTCAGGATCACTTCTTCATCATTGCTAGTTCACGTCCGTTCTGCTTGCTCTCTTCTCGCTCTTATTTGTGTATGTTAGCCACCATATATGCTTAGTCGCTGCTGCAACCTCACCACTTTACCCCTTCCTTCCCCTTTAAGCTTTGCTAGTCTTGATACCCATGGTAATGGGATTGCTGAGTCCTCGTGGCTCACAGATTACTACAAACAGTTGCAGGTACAGGTTCATGCGATGATCATAACGCGAGAACGATGTTTGCTTGCATTGAGTTCTTCTTCTGCTTCTTCTTCGATTAGGGGATAGGTTCCAGGTCGGCAGCCTGGGCTAGCAGGGTGGATGTCGTTTGAGGTTCTGTTTGTGATTCATCCGTAGTCGGATGATGCTTTTATGTATTGTGATGTTGTATTCGTGTGGTATTGTATGCCTCTTGTATGTATCCCCATCTATTATGTAATGTTGATGTAATGATATCCACCTTGCAAAAGCGTTTCAATATGCGGTTCTATCCTTGGTGGGACCTTCGAGTCTCTTTAGGATAGTATCGCATATTGGGCGTGACACAGAACTATGTTATGTTTCTTCTCGCTACTTTAACTCTTCGGTACGTACATACTAGTATTTCTTACATTTCATCTTTTAGTTCGTATAGTACTACCACTCATTTCTTCACATTATATACGTAAAATATATATAGCCAACATCATATAGCCAGTAGTTTAGTTGTCAAAGAATTTTAGGGTGCTTAGTTTTGTCAAAGAATTCCAGGATGCTTAGTTTTATTTGAGGGCTGGGTTGTGCTGGACACCATTATTGTGACTAGTCTTTTTAATAGTACTATATGCATAATTTGGCGACGAGCGCTCTCTATGTGTACCTCCATCCTGGTTTATTGGTCCCCATAGTATTTTATGCCAAACTTTGACCATATAATTAACTAAGTAAATAATAATGCATGCTAGCAAAAATTATATCCCTGGATTCGTATTTGAACATAGTTTTGAGAGATATTATTTTTGGTTACATGCATTAACATTTCTTTAGTTTAATCTAAGGTCAAATTTTTGCACAAAATACTAAAGGGACTAATAAACCCGGACGGAGGTAGTACTACTGTACAAAAGTATAGTATATTTTCTAAAAGGCTAGAGGGTGGGGCAGTCTAGCTTGGTCGGTTTTACCAGAGGCGACGGCCTTTGTGATTTGACGGCTCATTACTGCTGGAAGGCGGGGCCTTGTGATTGACTGCTCGTATAAATGCGCCGACGACCTGAGGAGGAGCAAAGAACCGTGCGGTATACTCAAGTTTTCCACTGGAGTAGTACTACGACAGAGGAGCACGAAACATGGCAACCCAGTGCCATATGGCGATAAAAAATGATCTAATTTGCTAGTCATCTCATTGTTAGCATTGTTGTATTCATTCCCTCAAAAAAAAGCATTGTTCTATTAATGCCTCGCAGAGAACGTGACACGTGCGGCGAAACACCCGAAGCAAAAGATGAAACATAGGAGCAAAAGAAGAAGGAAGATTATAACCCCAGATGATCTAATTCGCCGCGAAGTCGTAACTGCATCTTCATCGCCTCCACGACCTCCATCTCCTTGCGCGTCTCCTCCACCATCTTCTTCATTCTGTCCATGACGCGGCATTTCTCGACGCGAGCCTTCATCATCTGTTCCACGGCCGCATTATGTACCTTGACAGCAGCAGGGTGCTCGATGTGGAGCTTCGCCAACTCCTCCTTCTGTTCCATGATGAGGGCCTGCAGCATCTTCATCAAGGAACTACTATTCTCATGCAGCTTCTTCAAGCCGGCGTTCTTCTCCTTCAATAGGTCAAGCTCGTGGCAGCGCTTCGCCTTGTCCTCCTAAAGTTGCAGTATTTCGCCGGTCGCCTTCTTCTGCGAGTCAATGCTCTTCTTCAGCAGCATCAACAAGCCGGCGGTTAACTCTCCCTACTTATTGAGCTCAGCAGGCATGTCGTCGAGGCTCTCCTTCAGTAGCTCCACCAAGCCTTGGATGAACTCCTTCTGCTTATTAAGGTGCTTATTGAGCTGATCGGGCATGTCGTCGAGGGATAATGACTCCAACGCTGCCGGCTCGACATGTTCGCCTCCGCGGCTAGGGCACTCCTGCGAGCCATCGCCTGCCCGTGAGAGGTCTTTCGAGGTCTCTGCGTGGGGGCGAGCCCTCTTTTTTTCCGCAGCCTTGATTGCCGCTCCCTTGTTACGAATAGTTCTCGACCTAGAGCTCTTCTCATCGGCCGTGGCAAGGACGGATGAAGAAGAAGCACTTATGAGGAGGAAAGGTAGAGTGATTTTCGGTTAGGTAGTTCCCCTTTTTATAACCTAAGTACTAGCACTAGTACTAATACCTGCATAGTGGGAACATGTTCAGGTTTGGTACGTACTAGTAGGTGTGAGCAAGCTTTCGAATGGGATGGGAACAAGGTAAAGATTAATTGATGGTTTTGGTTTCGATGCCCGAAACGGCGCCCCATGAGTTTAGTGGGACGTAAATTTCAAGTAGACTACACTGCTCAAATGCATAAATATTATGTTACTATCAAAAATTGGCACAAAATACGCAGGAGATCAATGGAAGTACTACTACCAACCCATGATTAAGAGTAGTAATGTCTTTCTTCCGCCCTCACGTCCACTCAATTTGCATGCACTGTATTAATTGATCATCAATGAAGTGAACGACCTTACAGGCATCAAATTATCACATGGGGTGGATCTTGGTACAAAATTGCGTCCGCCCGTGTACCCGCGTGTGCGTGCGAGGGAATGAGTGCGTGTGTGGTGTGCGTGCACATCTTGCTTCATGCATGTACCGACATTATGGCTCAGGGAGGACGAGTACATTCTTCTGGAACTAGCAGCACGTCACTATGACCAATCCACACAAGGAGGTCGCGACAACGCCTCCACATGTGCCACGTGGCTTCATGAATGTAGCGTGCCATTGGAATTCTAATTTATGTGTTTTGCACATACTCGAAGTACTAGTAAGGTACACGTGCATTGCACGCATCAGATTTTGCAACCGAATTATGAATAAATACCACCCTATAGGATGTAAGCTCTGAGTCATATATGACTGATGTAGACCTTCGTTTAATTCTTATAGTTCATCTCATTCAAAATCAATTAGTTTTTATAAAAAAGCTAGAGCCTCTTGGATTTGTAGGATTTCCAAAAGGCAGGAATAGGAAAAACATGGGATTATAGTGGAATGTCGTCTTGAATCCTACAGGATTGTACGAGTGTTTCATTGTGCATAGAAAAAACGCAGAATTCTTTCAAAGAGGTTTGAGTGGATGGGATGTTTCCTGTGAAATCTAGTGCAAATGAATCATATGGAAAAATTCCTATGGTTTACAATCCTACGAATCAAACAACCAAGATAGGTAAAATTCCTAAGGATTAGAATCCTCTAAAATTCCTTTGAGAATACTTTGAATCAAAGAAGACCTTAATCTATTTTCTGATTCATGGAATTGTGCGTTGTAAACCATGAAGTAAAAACAAATAATAGCAATTCAACTAGAAAAAAAGTTTGGGCACTTATGATACGGAAGATTCTAGAACAAAAGAGAACCACTCTTGTTTTGAGGTTTGTGCATTATGCTTAAGTTCCACCATGGAGTCTGCTAGATTGTACATGTGGCAAAATCCGGTGGGGGATAGAAGATGGTGCGAGGGGCCAAGTGGAGGGAGACTATGGAGTGCACAAGTGCGAGATCGATATTTAGAGAGAGGGGGCGAGAACGTGCGTTGTTGCGCACAGTGGCGGAGCCATGAAAAATAAATGAGCTAGGGGGGCAAGCATTGCTAATCCTTTATGAGGAGGGTCAATTCATGATCTTAAACCATTTTTAGCAGCAATTGTCTAATGATCACATTCATATTAGCCTCGGTATATAGTGATGTTAGGGGGGGGCAAGGCCATTGCTACCCCCTGTCTTCGCCATTGTGCGTGCGTCTGAGAGACGAAGTGGAAGGCATGGATGATGAGAGGGGGACGTTGGATATATAATTAATATGGGTGTATTATCTATATATGTTAATCCTATATAGAGAGGTATAGATTGATCGATGTGGACGTGCGAAAGAGGGTGAGACCTCACTGGATATATCGATTGATCGGTTTGTGTGGAAAACTATGAAATACCTAGTTATATACACACATACATAGAGGAACATTGATCGTTGCGCATGCACGCGTGAGAGATAAAGTATGCCCGATATGATGGAGAGGGGGATATGTGTGGGTGTGCGCCTTCATGGGAGACCGACCTGAAGAAGACGATTGCATGTGTGCGATGGATAATGCCGACTGGTAGTGTGTGTGCATGCATGCACAAGAGAAAGTTAGTGGTACAATTATAAAGAGAAGACGACTGTGTGGGTGTAAAAGACTAGGTGAGGTCATAATCAATGTAAACTTGAATTCAAATATTTGAATAAGAGATCCTAATGTTTGAAACCCATGCATGCATGAATATAACGGAGATCTGCGCAGTGTGGTTTGGAAACGAGCATGTTGTAATGTATACACATTGAACAAGGTTAGAATTATTTGAATTTGAGATACCGATGGCAAACATCATTTGGCCACACGCATCCGTGCATGGACACACTATTCTAATTGGAGATGATGGGTGGCTTTCACATCACATATCTATATCTATACCCCTATATATATATATATTGTGTGCGGGTAACTTTAACTTTGAAAGATGGTCGTTGGATGAGGCGAATCCGATGGTCCAAAGATGGAAAATTTGAGCACTACTGGCCGTTGGATATCATCTAGATTCCACCAGACACAAGCACTTCTTTTTTGTTCTAGAATCTTCTGTATTAGAATTGCCCAAATGTTTTTCTACATGATTTGTCATTATTTGTTTTTACTTTATGTCTTACAACGCACAATTCCATGAATCTTAAAATAGATTAGATTTCTTAAAAAAACTAGATGATTTTGAATGAAATGAACTATCAGAATTAAACGAACATCTACATCATGCATATATGTCTCAAAGCTTACATGCTATAATGTGGTATTTATTCATAATTTGGTTGCCAAATCTTATGCGTGCAATGCACGTGTACCTTACTCTAGTCTAAATGGTGTTTGTGTGTGTGTTGTGCGTGTTGAGGTGCAAATTGTCTTTTTTGGGGGGTACACATTGTAAGGGCATTCTTGTCCCTCAGTAGTTTTGGTGATTAATGACAATGCCTTTGCGGACTAATCGTGTGTATTGAGATTTTCAGATATATCACGACTAAACACAAGACGATTTGATGCCCCTCAAAGATTATTGAAGACGGTGTTTCTCTACGGTTCGGTTCGATGGAGTTGAGTCGTAGGAAAGCCGTACTATTAAGAGGGGGTCCACTTTGGAAAGATTTGGGTGGAATCTCACGTACACGTTCCCTTTTGCACCGCCTTTCCTCGAGCTCTTTGGAGTGTTCCTCCGTCTCTCCTTATCTCTGCGAGCTGAAGGTCTCCGTGTTGCTCTTCTCAGGCCAGCGGTAGTACTGCTCTTCAGAGTGGTACTACCGCATGAGCCAGCGGTAGTACCGGGCTCCGGCACGGTAGTACCATGGGCTCCCACGGTAGTACCGCTCCTCAGAGCAGTAGTACCGCGAGCTCTGGACGGGCGCCGCTACTCAAGCGGTAGTAGGCATGGATGTAATTTTTTACATCCGCGCTCTACGCGGTAGTACCGTGGCGCCTAGCCAGGTACAGTAGCAGGAGCGGAGGTTGGGGCGGATGTAATTTTTTACATCCGCACCCTTCACGGTAGTACCGCACCCTTGGTCGCAGTAGTTCTGTGTCGGATTTTTGCACGATAATTTCTCAGCGGAGGTAGTCGTGGATGTAATTTTTTACATTTGTGCCTACCGGGCTTGGCCTGCGGCTTTCCTGCGGTAGTACCGAACCTGCGGATCTACCGCGCCCTGTACGTGCTCCTTTATTTAGGTCTGGGCTCTGCCGCGCCCACGGTAGTACCACGGTCCTCCGCGGTAGTACCGCAGGCCCGTGTGGTAGTACCGTGCCTTTGGTGCGGTAGTTCTGTGGGTCGCGGGCTAAGTGGAGGGTAACAATTGGAATTGTCCCCCCACTATATAAGGGGGTCTTCTTCTCCAAGAAGACTCACCTCTTCCAACCCTAAACTCCATTGTTGCTCCAAGCTCCATTTTCGGCTGATCTCTCTCCCTATCCAATCAAACTTGTTCATTTCCTCGGGATTGGGTGACAAGGCCCTGATCTACACTTCCACCAAGAGATATTCGATTCCCCCCACTAATCCCTAGCGGATCTTGTTACTCTTGGGTGTTTGAGCACCCTAGACGGTTGAGGTCACCTCGGAGCCAAAGTCCATTGTGGTGAATCTTTGTGGTGTCATTGGGAGCCTCCAATTAAGTTGTGGAGATTGCCCCAACCTTGTTTGTAAAGGTTCGGTCGCCGCCTTAAAGGGCACCAATAGTGGAATCACGACATCTCGCATTGTGTGAGGGCGTGAGGAGATTACGGTGGCCCTAGCGGCTTCTTGGGGAGCATTGTGCCTCCACTCCACTCTAACGGAGACGTACTTCCCCTCAAAAGGAAGGAACTTCGGTAACACATCCTCGTCTCCACCGACTCCACTCTTGGTTATCTCGTGCCTTCACTTGTGCAAGCTTATTTGTGTTGTTTACCTTGCTTGCTTATGTGCTAGTTGTTATTGCATCATATAGGTTGCTCACATAGTTGCATATCTAGACAACCTACTTTGATGCAAAGTTTAAATTGGTAAAGAAAAGACTAAAAAGTGTTAGTTGCCTATTCACCCCCCCCCCCTCTAGTCAACTATATCGATCCTATCAATTGGTATCAGAGCCTTGTATCTTTATTAAGGACTTTGCCGTCTGAAGAGTATGGTTGACACCACAGACGGTCTGGAGGAGCACTCCGGTGTGAATCCTATCTCGTCTACGGCCGATGAGGGAACCACGGTCTCTCATGAGGAATTCAATGCGGCTTTGGACACATTGAAAACCTCCATGAAGACCGAGGTTGAAAACATGTTTACTAAATATCTAGGAGGTCTTAAACTGTCTACCTCGCCAATGAAAGTGGGTGATCCCACTAACAAGGTGACGGATGCTCCCTCCGACAAGGGGGAAGCTAATAGTGAGAAGGGTCCTTCTACTAGAGGTAGAAATGGCACCGGCTTCTTTGCCCATGTGGAACCTCCAACTTATGGAGGACCGACTCCCTCTACTCATTTGAATCATGCCGGTCCCCCTCCTAAGATTGTGAAGAATGAGGATTTTGATTCTTGGGTGTATCGCTTTAAGCGTCATTTAAATCATGTGAATACTAATCTTTGGAGAATCATTGAAGAAGGTTTCTATCCATATGACGCAAGCAACTTCTCCCCTAGAGAAGCCATGGATAATCAATTCAATGAGAATGCTCTCTTCATCATCCAAGATGCTATTCCTCCCGAAGATCTTCCTTATCTTCGACCCTACGCCATGGCCAATGATGTGTGGCATTGCGTTGTGTCTCTCTATCGGGGAAGTGCAAGCATTCAACGCTCCAACTATGAAGTGGTGCAAGATGAAGCCGATGAATTTGCAATGAAGGAAGATGAAGAACCTCGTGAGCTCTTTCGGAGAGTAACCAAACTCGCGGTCTCACTCCGAGATCATGGGAGTAAGGACACGGGTGACAATTCGATCAAACGCAAGTTCCTCAAGGCCAGGATGCCCTACAACAAGGCCATGCCCTCCGTCATCCGTCAAAGACCGGACTTCCACTCCATGACCTCGAGTGAAGTGTTGGATGAGTTCGTTGCTATGAGCATCTTGGACAAAACCTCCGGCAACGCGGTGCTCTGTTCTCAAATAACAAAGAAGTACAATCTTGCTTTGAAGGCCAAGGTCATCATGGAAGAACAGGAAGAAGAGGAAGATGAGGAGAGAAACCCCGAGGACACAAAATATGATTATCATGAGCACATGGCTCTTGCTCCAAGGAAATTTTGGAGCAAGAAGAACACAAGGCCCAACTTGAACAAGAACAATTCAAGTGGGTTCAAGGGCAAGCAACGAGTGAGAACTTGCTACAACTGTGGCAATGTGAGTCACTTTGTTGTGGATTGTCCTTACGAGAAGCGGGAAGACAATGGTGGCAAGCTCATTCGAAAAGACAAAGCCAAGTCCTTCCCAAACAAGAACAACTTCACCAAGAAGACCCCTAGCTACTCGAGGGTTAGTGGTACAAGAAGAATACCATGAGGATGACAACAATGATGAAGATGGAGAAGCGATGGTCATGGCATCCGTTGCCATTGCTACTACTCCTCGGGTGTCTCTCTTTGACTCACCCAACGAAAACATCACCGCCAAGTGCCTCATGGCTAAAGCCACCAACAAGGTAACCCCCAACATTAAAACCACCATAATTACTAATCCTTCCTTAACGGATTGCATTGATGAAAATGAGGGGTCTAATGAAGAGTGGAATGAGTTTGTGTCTTTTATGAGTAAACTCAAGGGCAAATCCAAGAAGCACTTTGTTGCTCTCTTGGAACAACTTGGTGAAGCCAATGACATGATCGAGGCTCATGAAGAAACCATCTCTAAGATGGAAGGTCATAGTCATGACTATGCCGATGAGATATTGGATCTCTCTAATGCCCTTGAGGAAGAGCGAGGGCATCGGTTGACTCTTGAGGAGTCACACAACGATGACCATGCTAATTTAAAGAAAGATCTTGATCATGCTATTGTTGTCTCTCATGTGGCAAACTCCGAGAAGGCTATACTTGGGGTTGATCTTGCTAGACTCAAAGAGGAGTTTGATGTACTAGACAAGGCTCACAAGGTCTTGAAGGGTGCTCATGCTAGCCTCAAGGAGTCTCATGCTCAACTCCAAGTGAAGATAACCAAGGAGATAGCCACTTTTCCTCTTATGGTCTTAATTGATAACGCAAATGCTACTAACCCATGTTGTGAGCATGTGCATCTTGTGGAGGAGAATGCCCAGTTGGAAGAGCAATTGAAGAAAGGTCTTGTGACATGCATTCAAGGTGAGAAAAACCTCAATGACCTTTTGAGCAATCAAAAGGAAGTTGTGGGCAAGGAGGGAGTTGGGTTTACCCCCAAGTCCAAGAATAAGAAGAAGAATGACAAGACGACCAAACGACCTCCTCCTCTCAAGCAAACATTTGTGAAGGAGAGAGAGGGTGCTCCTAAGGAGAAGAAGAACAATGTGAAGGGTGGTGATGTCAAGAAGGGAAATGCCACCCCTTCCAACAAAGCCGGCGACTTTAACCCCTCTTATATGTTATGCCATGCTAGTGATGGACATGTTTATGCAAAATTTGTTGGTTCTCCTTATGAGTATATTGAATGGTCTATTTGGGTTCCCAAGACCCTTGTTGCTAACATCAAAGGACCCATTACTCAATGGGTACCTAAAACCAAGCATTGATTTCATGTAGGGGTTTGCTTCTCGTGGAGGATCATGGTTGCTCGATAGTGGAGCAACAAATCATATGACCGGAAGCAAGGAGTTGGTGGTGGACGTGCACAAGATTCCATCTATGCCCACCAACGTCGAGTGGGGTGATCCCTCGTCTTCTAAGGTATTGGGTCTTGGCAAGGTTGTCATTTCTCATGATCTAACGATCGAGAAAGTCATGCTTGTCGAGTCCCTTGCATTCAATCTTCTTTCCGTTCGTCAACTTGTACTCATGAGTTTTGCCACGTTCTTTGATATTGATATCGTGGCCCTCTTGTGGAGCAAGACTCTTAAAGTAGCCTTTGTTGGGCATGTAGAGAATGGTCTCTATGTGATTAACTTCTCGGAGCGACCCACTAAGACCGCGACATGCCTAATGGCTAAAGTTGATGTGGGATGGCTTTGGCATCGCCGTTTAGCCTACATCAATATGAGATCTTTGCAAAGTCTTCTCAAGGGGGACCATGTCCGTGGACTAACAAATGTTAGTTTTGCCAAAGATCGTGCTTGCAGTGCTTGTATCAAAGGGAAGCTTCATGAGAAGGCTCACCCTCCCACGACTATCATCTACTTGAAGAGACCCTTGGAGCTCCTTCCCATGGACCTCTTTGGGCCTCCATCCTTTGATAGTCTTGGGGGTAGAAAGTATTGCTTGGTGATTGTGGATGATTACTCAAGATACACTTGGGTATATTTCATCAAGAGAAAGAGTGAAACTCAACAAATCGTCATCAACTTTGCAAACGAAGCTCAATGCCAACATGATGCAAAGATCTTGACAATAAGAAGTGACAACGGCACTGAGTTCAAGAACTACACCTTGGATGAGTTTCCTAGTGATGAGGGGATCAAACATCAATATTCTGCACCATATACCCCTCGACAAAATGGTGTAGCGGAGAGGAAGAACCGGACGTTGATGGATGCGACAAGAACCATGATGGAGTTCAACTCCCCATACAACTTTTGGGTTGAAGCCATCAACACAACAAGTCATGCATCCAATCGGCTCTATCTCCGTAGAGGCTTGAACAAGACTCCTTATGAAATACTCACCGGTAACAAGCCCAACCTCAAGTACTTCTGGGTGTTCATATGTACGTGTTTCATTCTCAAGAAAGGTGTTCGTTTGTCTAAATTTGAGGCTAGAGCTTATGAGGGCATATTTGTTGGTTATGCTTCAAACTCTCATGCTTACCCTGTCCTCAACAAGTCCACCGGACTCATTGAGGAGACGTGTAACGTAGATTTGACGAGAATAACGGCTCCCAAGTGGAGCAAAGTGGTATTTGTGATGTAGGTGATGAAATTCCTCCCCAAGCCATAAGAATAATGGGTATTGGTCACATCCTATCCATTGACGAACCCCTTGTGGCCGAAGGAGAGGGACAATGCTCCACTCAAGTGGAGCCATCACCAACCCAAGACCCACACGCTTCCGAAGAACAAAGTGAAGGCCATCAACCTCGTGAACAAGACCAAGGGCAAGATCAACCTCAAGATGGTGATGATCCACCAAATGATGCCCAAGGTTAAGTTCTCCCCCTCAAGCAAGTTCAAGATCAAGAGCAAGCTCAAGATCTCGAACAAGCTCAAGACGGAGCTCAAGATAATCAAGTTGATCCTCCTCCTTCCACATCCGAGGAGGAATTAGAGCGTCGTGTCGCGAAGATTGCTTCCAAGCTCACCGCCAAAGGCCATATCATGGAGAATGTGGTTGGAAGCCTAAGAAAGGGGGTAAGCACTCATAGACAATTAGCAAACTATTGTGAACATCACGCGTTTGTCTCTTGTGTTGAACCCCAAAAGGTCTATGAGGCGCTCGAAGATTGAGATTGGCTCAATGCCATGCATGAAGAACTCAACAACTTCGAGTACAACAAGGTGTGGAGATTGGTACCATGGCCGTCGGGGAACCATAACATCCTTGTAACCAAGTGGATTTTCAAGAACAAGCAAGACGCTCATGGGAACATCATTCGCAACAAGGCAAGATTGGTAGCACAAGGCTACTCCCAAGTCGAGGGTATCGACTACAGTGAAACCTGTGCTGCCATTGCTCGCCTTGAATCCATTCGTTTGTTGATTCCTTATGCCTCCCATCACAACTTTAAGTTACAAAAAATGGATGTGAAAAGTGCTTTTCTTAATGGTCCTATTAATGAGATGGTTTATGTCAAGCAACCCCCCGGGTTCGAGGATCCCTACTTCCCGGATCATGTGTATCAACTCGATAAGGCATTCTATGGCCTTAAACAAGCCCCACGTGCGTGGTATGACCACCTTACCGAGTTGTTACAAGATCGTGGATTTGAAGTTGGGCAAATCGATACCACTCTTTTTACTAAGATGGTCAAAGGGGAGTTGTTTGTATGCCAACTATATGTTGATGATATTATCTTTGGTTCCCCTAACAAAGCTTTCAATGAGGAATTTGCCGCTCTCATGACCTCTAAGTTCAAGATGTCTTCGATGGGAGAGTTGAAGTTCTTCCTTGGTTTTGATATCAAACAAATAAGAGAAGGTACCTTCATCAACCAAGCCAAATAAACTCAAGACATGCTAAAAAGATTCAAGCTAAGTGATGTCAAGCCGGCTTCTACTCCAATGTCTACCAAGTGCCAACTTGACATTGATCCCAATGGTAAAGCGGTGGATCAAAAGGTATATTGCTCCATGATTGGATCCTTGCTTTACCTTTGTGCATCTAGACCGGATATCATGTTGAGTGTGGGAATGTGTGCACGGTTTCAAGCCGCACCGAAGGAAAGTCACTATGTGGCGGTCAAGCGAATCTTTCGATATTTGGCTCATACCCCAAACTTTGGCTTATGGTACCCAAGAGGAGCAAACTTCAAGCTTGAAGGATTTACGGATTCCGATTGGGCGGGAGACAAAGTGGATAGGAAGTCCACTTCCGGAGGGTGCCAATTTCTTGGTTGCTATTTGGTGAGTTGGTCTTACAAGAAGCAAAGTTGTGTGTCTCTCTCGTCCACCAAAGTGGAATATGTGGCGGCCGTTAGTTGTTATGCACAACTCCTATGGATGAGGCAAACTTCAAAGGAATACGGTGTCATTTGTGACAAAGTGCCTCTTTGGTGTGATAATGAAAGTGCCATCAAGATTTCTCTCAACCTGGTGCAACACTTCAAGACGAAGCACATTGAGATTCGGTATCACTTCATCCGGGATCATATTAGGCGAGGGTAGATCGAGCTCAAGTATGTTAACACTCATGATAACCTTGCAGATATTTTCACGAAGCCCTTGGATGAAGCAAGATTTCGCGAGTTAAGGCATGAGCTAAATATCATTGATTCGAGCAATGTGACTTGAACCCATGCACACCCCACCTCACTCAACTTGTTGTCTAGTTTAGGTGTAGGCATGGACATAGGGGGAGTGTTGTTCTCTCAATGAACTCTTCCTCCCCCCATTATGCATAAATTGATCAACTCTTTCACATTAGCCATTTTTATGGTACTTGTGCTTCAAAGACGAGTTTTGGTCATGGACCCAAGGATAATTCTTCGTGGTGCCATACCAATTGACTCAAACATAGGTGGCTCCAGTCGCCGCCCTCCCTTTGGAGAGGTTGTGTCTCGTTGTTGGTCTTCATTGTCATGTGGCTTCCTCTTCTCCTTGCCGTGCTTGAGTCGTTGTTTGTGTTCTCCTCTTAGTTGGTCGGTGTTTTTCCGGAGGTTGTTTTGCTTTTTCTCCCTCTCTCTAGTGTGTTGTTGCACTTTCTTGGCTTACGGTACTACCATGGTGAGCCACGGTACTACCGCAGGAGCTGGTGGCTCTACATTTAGTGTGTGGCCCTCCAGGGGCACGGTACTACCGCTACCTCCGCGGCAGTAATTTTTACTGCCGCTAAAAGAGCGGTACTACCGCCCAGCGTGTGGTACTTCCGTCCGGGCGGTACTACCGCGATGACCCGCAGTACTTCCATGCCCACGCGAGCGGGTGGGAGTTAAGAGCAGGACAGGGGGAGTTCTAACTCCCCCATACCTATTCATCTCTATTCCCCACCTCGTCTCTCTCTCTCTCTCTCTCTCTCTCTCCTGCCCAAGAATGGCCCCGGAGGTCTTCCCGGATCTCCGTCTCCGGCTGCTCTCCTTGGATTCCGACCGGTGGGATCGTTCCCCACCTCGCCCTCTTGCCATGGACCAAGGTTTTTCCCCAAGTTCCTCTCCTTTTTGTCCCTCCTTGTGCTTTTAGGTTTTGGGGAGATACATGTGATGTTCTTGAGATTTTTGGCTAAATCTTTGCAAGTGGGATCTGTAGGAGAGTGGTAGTGCAGTTTGCATGCTCTTTGGATAGTCAACATAGTTCCATTTGATCAACAGTAGTACCTAAGTTGTCGTGCGGAGGTTCTAGATCCAGATCCGTGTGCTCTGTGGCGGTTTTCGATCCGTGTGGTACTACCGCTCCTCCTAGAGCAGTACTACCGCAGCCTCACCTGGTTCTGACGCCCTGCGGTACTTCCGCACCTTGGTGTAGTACTACCGCTTGGCGTCCAGAAGTAAAAATTACTTCCGCCCCAAGCGCGGTACTACCGCGCCACCCCGGCACGGTACTACCGTGGCTGGAGCGGATGTAATTTTTTACATCCGTAACCTCGCCCGATACTACCGTAGATTCATCGAGCGCCCTTTTGTGTTGTCCAAATCTCATGCTTTGTGGTTCTTTCGGTTTGGTTTTGATCCGTCATGTTCCCATGCGTGATTTTTGAGTCTTTGTGTCTAGGTGGTGGCTCCGGTTTTGCTCGTCGCTCGAATCCCAACCGTGACACAGGGTCAAAGCAGCTGCGCAACCCACATGATGTTCTAGAGGGGTCCTCTGCTGCTCCCCAATGCAGGACCAAGCACACCGCCAGCAAGCAGAAGGAGACCGTCATGGGCATGGATGAGATGCCCCAGGCCGAGTTTGTCATTCGAAGGAAGATCAATCCCTATGTGTCTCCCCGGGCTAGCACGCGAGCCAATGATCTCTTCTGGAACAAGCAGCAGAATCTGATCTATATGGATGTGATCAAGGCCAAGCAGAACCACTATGTTGAAGTTCACTGGATTGACATGGTTTACATGAGGCGGGAGAAGCACCGTGGGTACTTTGGAGAGGCTTTGGATCTTGTGGAGCAGTTAGGTATTGAAAACATGCTCACCTTCCACAAGGATTTTGATTCGGAGATCATAGCATAGTGCTTCGGTTCACTTCGGTGTCAATGAAGCAAGGACCATGACTTGGATGACCAATGGTCGAGGGATGTCTGCTACCTGGAAGGAGTTCATGGAGTTGCTTCAGGTTCCCGATGATGGGCTCAACTCGCTAGTTGGAGTTTGCCCTCATGCCAATGCTGAGTCCACTAACAAGAACAAACTCACAACATTCCTTGTTCAGAAGACTCTTCCAAGCATGAAGAAGGTGTGGGTGCTTAATCCCTTCCTTGACATCATGCATAGGCTCTTCCAGAACACACTCTTCCCACGTATTGGTGACATGGGAAAGGTGCATGCTTACCTCGTTGACATGATGCTCCTTTGTGAGGAGGCCCGTCAGGCTCAGACTCAGCCACTCGATGTCTCACATATCATGTGGTGTGAGCTTCAGTTTGCCGTGTTCAACCGTAAGGTCCCCATCTATGGGCCTTACCTGTTTCACCTAATCTCCAAGACTTGGGAGCAGCTCTTCCCAACTGATGAGTTTGAAGCTCCAAGCTGGATCCGTCATGAGCCCATCAATCTCCGCATCAAGCCCCAATGGGCTAACACCACCACTGCTGCTGAGGCTGTTAGGATGGATGTGGATGAAGAGGAGATTCAGGAGGAAGAGGTTGCCGAGGACAGTACTGATTTCACTCCGCCCTCTGCTAAGTCTTCTTGGGCAAAGAAGCTGAAGAACAAGATGAAGAGGTTGTTCTTCATGCAGGTTCAGGGTTAGTACAAGGCCCATGTTGCTCAGAAGGAGAGTCGCCGTCGCGACATCAGGATCTTGAGGGCATGCCGGGAGGACGTGGACAGCGGCTCTGAGAAGCACATCACCCCCGAGGCTGCCTGGATGGCAAAGCAGGGCTACCAGTGGACCGATTCAGAGGAGGAGTATGTTCCTGCTGCGAGTCTGGCGACGACGAGTCATTTTCCGCCTGAGCTACCACCTTTGTTGTAGGTGACCTCTCTGCCTTTTTGGTGTGTGGATGCCAAAGGGGGAGAGAGTGTAGGATTTGCGTGTCGTGTGTCGTGTGTTTCGTTGTTTGATTTGCTTTCCGTCATTGAACTTGTTTGCTTTGGTTTGGTCGTGCTCGTGAGACTAAGTTTATCATATGGTGTAAGACATATGCACTCATGCACACTATCGTACCTGATTACCTTATTGAGCTTATGCTATATCATGTTATTCATGTTATGCTCATATTACTATCTTGTTTAGTGTTAGCCTTACCATTGCAAGATATGCTTTGTTTCTAAAATATAGGGGGAGTGGTGATCCTAGTATTCGTGTCGTGCAGTCCAAAGCACTTTACTCTCTAGCACGAATCTAGGGGGAGCTCATCTATATTTTAGAGATGTGGGGTTTCCTTGTGCTATACTCATTTCCTTTGTGCAAATCCCGTATTGTCATCAATCCACCAAAAAGGGGGAGATTGTAAGGGCATTCTTGTCCCTCAGTAGTTTTGGTGATTGATGACAATGCCTTTGCGGACTAATCGTGTGTATTGAGCTTTTCAGATATATCACGACTAAACACAAGACGATTTGATGCCCCTCGAAGATTATTGAAGACGGCGTTTCTCTACTGTTCGGTTCGATGGAGTTGAGTCGTAGGCAAGCCCTACTATTAAGAGGGGGTCCGCTTTGGAAAGGTTTGGGTGGAATCTCACGTACATGTTCCCTTTTCCACCACCTTTCCTCGAGCTCTTTGGAGTGTTCCTCTGTCTCTCCTTTTCTCTGCGAAATGAAGGTCTCCGTGTTGCTCTTCTCAGGCCAGCGGTAGTACTGCTCTTCAGAGCGGTACTACCGCAGGAGCCAGTGGTAGTACCGGGCTCCAGCACGGTAGTACCGTCGGCTCCCACGGTAGTACCACTTCTCAGAGCGATAGTACCGCGAGCTCTGGACGGGCGCCGTTCCTCAAGCGGTAGTAGGCGCGAATGTAATTTTTTACATCCGCGCTCTACGTGATAGTACCGTGCTGCGGCGCGGTAGTACCGTGGCGCCTGTCCAGGTACAGTAGCAGGAGCGGAGGTAGGGGCGGATGTAATTTTTTACATCCGCACCCTTCATGGTAGTACCGCACCCTTGGTCGCAGTAGTTCCGTGTCGGATTTTCGCACGACAATTTCTTAGCGGAGGTAGTCACGGATGTAATTTTTTACATTTGTGCCTACCGGCCTGGCCTGCGGCTGTCCTGCGGTTGTACCACATGGGGTCGCGGTAGTACCGCACCTGCGGATCTACCGCGCCCTGTCCGTGATCCTTTATTCAGAATCTGGGCTCTACCGCGCCCATGGTAGTACGGCGGTCCGCCGCGGTAGTACCGCAGGCCCGTGCGGTAGTTCCGTGGGTCGTGGGCTGAGTGGAGGGTAACGGTTGGAATTGTCCCCCCACTATATAAGGGGGTCTTATTCTCCAAGAAGACTCACCTCTTCCAACCCTAAACTCCATTGTTGCTCCAAGCTCCATTTTCAGCCGATCTCTCTCCCTAGCCAATCAAACTTGTTGATTTGCTCGGGATTGGGTGACAAGGCCCCGATCTACACTTCCACCAAGATATATTCGATTCCCCCCACTAATCCCTAGCGGATCTTGTTACTCTTGGTATTTGAGCACCCTAGACGGTTAAGGTCCGAAGCCAAAGTCCATTGTGGTGAAGCTTCATGGTGTCGTTGGGAGCCTCCAATTAAGTTGTGAAGAATACCCCAACATTGTTTGTAAAGGTTCGGTCACCGCCTTCAAGGGCACCAAGAGTGGAATCACGGCATCTCGCATTGTGTGAGGGCATGACGAGATTACGATGGCCCTAGTGGCTTCTTGGGGAGCATTGTGCCTCCACACCGCTCTAATGGAGACGTACTTCCCCTCAAAAGGAAGGAACTTCGGTGACACATCCTCGTCTCCACCGGCTTCACTCTTGGTTATCTCGTGCCTTTACTTGTGCAAGCTTATTTGTGTTGTTTACCTGGCTTGCTTATGTGCTAGTTGTTATTGCATCATATAGGTTGCTCACATAGTTGCATATCTAGACAACCTACTTTGATGCAAAGTTTAAATTGGTAAAGAAAAGACTAAAAAGTGTTAGTTGCCTATTCACCCCCCCCCCAGCGCTTGCTCCCGAGTCGACATGGCGCGGCTCCGTCCACGACGGCATCGCCAGCCACTTCCTCCATGGTGTTGCTCCCTCGGTGGCGACGTCCACATCAGTAGGAGCTACTGCTGCTTTAGCTCTCGCTCGTGCTGCTGCTCTGCTCTTGCTCTTGGTCCCCTGCCTGGTCTGCTCTTGCTATTGCTCTTGCTCTTGTTGTTGCTCTCGCTCTTTCTATTGCTTGCGATGCTGCTCCGATTTAGCTACACTTCAGTCGACTGAATTGACTTTTGGGTCAGTCGATTTTCAAGGGGTGGGGGGGCTCGCCTGGGTGAAGGAAGAACCAGCCGCAGCGGGGAGGGGGGGCTCGCCGGAGAGGTACCCCACTATCTATCTTAGGGTTCAGGGTGGGGGCGGTGGTCGCCGGCGGTGGTGGGGCGGTGGCGTGGGGATCGCTGGAGAAGAAGCTCGACCCGGGGGGGGCTAGAGGGATGGCCGGGGCGGCGGCGAATCGGCGGTGGGGAGTGTTTTTGGGGCGGGTGTCGGTGTCAAAACCGGCGGATCTCGTGTAGGTGGTCCCGATCTGTGCGTCTTAGGCTGATGGTAACAGGAAGCAAGGGACACAACGTTTACCCAGGTTCGGGCCCTCTCGATGGAGGTAAAACCCTACTTCCTGCTTGATTAATATTGAAGATATGTGGAATACAAGAGTAGATCAACCACGAGATTGTAGAGGCTAAACCCTAAGAGCTAGCCTATGATGGTATGATTGTAGTTGTGATCGGCCTTCTAAGGACCATGCTCTCCGGTTTATATAGACACCGAGAGCTAGGGTTTACATGGAGTCGGTTTACATGGAAGGAAACATAATATCCGGATCGCCAAGCTTGTCTTCCACGCAAAGGAGAGTCCCATCCGGGCACGAGCCGAAGTCTTGAGTCTTGTATCTTGACGCTTCTATAGTCCGGACGATGTATATAGTCCGGTTGTCCGCATACCCCCTTATCCAGGACTCCCTTAGTAGCCCCTAAACTAGGCTTCAATGACGATGGGTCTGGCGCGCAGTCTTGTTTTCGGCATTGCAAGGTGGGTTCCTCCTCCGAATACTCCAAGGTTATCCTCGAACACGTAGACCGTGTACGGATCTGCAAAATGATCTTCACATACCACCGTAGAGAGAATGATACTCCAGCTGACAATTTTTAGATGACGTGACATGCCATTAGGGCCAGGTCATTACTCGAACCGTTTTTTCACAACCAGCCACAACACGTATTGCGAGGCGGTTTCCTTGACACGTCATGTCAAAGCAGAGATCATGTCCCCTTATCGCGGGATTCTCATCAATACGGGTATGAGTAATCCCCCCGTGCCATCAATCATGGCGCTTGGGAAGTAAGCGATTCTCAACAGGCTAGTGGGGAGGTGCACCGCTTTTGTCGCCTCTATAAAGGGATAAGAGTTCCTCATTTTTACCCACGCCTTCTTCCTCCCATCGCATAGTACTCTTGCCCCCTCGAGCTCCAGTGCCCTAGTCCAGGTCTTCTCCGCATAGTTAGTCATGTTCGTAGCAGGAGGCAAGTGGATGGCTTCCACCGCGACGGAGAAGAAGATCGCAAATCTCCGGGCGACCGAATACTTGGCCGCAGACATAGCGCACCGGCTACCAGACGAGGGGCAGATCATTCCAACTCCAGGACCCCACGAGAGGGTCGTGTTCCTTGCCCACTTCATCCGTGGACTGGGGTTTCCACTCCACCCCTTCGTCCGCGGGATTATGTTCTACTACGGGCTAGATTTTCATGATCTAGCTCCGAACTTAGTCCTCAACATCTCAGCGTTCATCGTCGTGTGCAAGGCTTTCCTCCGCATCAAGCCTCATTTCGGCTTGTGGCTCCAAACCTTCTGCGTGAAGCCAAAGATTGTGAGCGGCCAGCAAGCGGAGTGCGGAGGAGCCATGGTGGGAAAAATGCCTAATGTCACCTGGCCTCAAGGCTCCTTTGCGGAAACCGTGAAGTGGTGGAAATCAGGGTGGTTCAACATCACCGAGCCACGCGACGCCAACTGGGCGCCGTCCCCCGAGTTCCGATCTGGAATCCCTATGCGGCTCACCTCCTGGGAACAGAAGGGCCTGTTATGGGGCGAATCTGCAGAGCTGACCGAACTCATCAACTGTGTCAAAGGCATGAAGGACAAGAACATCAAGCTTGTGAACGTGGTCCAAGTCATGCTCATTCGTCTAATTCTGCCGTGCCAAAGGCGGGCATTCAATTTGTGGGAATTCGTCCCGGCCAAACACCGGACACTCCATACGCTCTACGGCATGAAGCATAAGAACGCATGGAAGGCGTTGTTCAAGGCCACCGAGGTACCTCCTCTCACAAGCGAGGACCGCGGGCTCCACGCCGCACGGCAACCTACCCAGGTGAGTTCTCAGGCCGCCACCGGGTCCGGCTCTTCCCAATGTACTCATGGGGGAATTCCTAAGTGATTGCGTATATTTGTTTTAGGAGCATGTGGAGACAGCGGAGCGGATCGACAGTCCGGCACCGTTGCCGGAAAGCCCAGCCAATGATCTTCTGACAAAGATGCTGGTCCCGTTGCCCTATAAGGGGCCGGAGAAGAAGGCCGACAAGAAGGCCCCGGGGACCCAAAAGGGTCTCCGAAGCAAGGTTGCACAAGCCTCGTCCGAAGATGATGAGGCGCACTCCTCCCCCGAAGGGGAAGAGGAAGAAGAAGGGGCCGCCCCGTCCGGAAAGGATGGGGGGCCTGAGACGGTGAATCAGGGGGCCAGGAGAAGCTCCCGGCGTAAGGCCGTCATACCCTTGTCGTCTGATGACGACGAGGCAGATTCCTCCTGCGGAGGCAGGGAGGAACAAGGAGAAACACCACCTCCCCATGTCGGGGGAGGGAAGAAGACTGGGACGTCCAAGAAGGGAAAAGCATCCCTTCTGGACTACTCCGCCACCGCCGCCGATAGCAAGGAAGGCTGGCTGCCCAGGAAGAAGCCCCTTGTGCGGTTGTAAGTATCCACACTCAATCGTAATTTTCGCTTCATAATTTTGTTTATAATGCCGAACTTGTATGTAGTCCAGCCAGGGCCCATCCGGGAGTGTCGTCTTCGGATGGGTCCTTGAGTGAGTCAGCAATTAACTCACTCCCGACGGCCACGTCTCCTCGTCCTGCGGACGACACGGAGGTGTTTTCCCGAAGGCTCCTGACGATGGCGGAGGTGGCCCTGGAGGCGCCTCAAGGCGGCGTCCCCGGCGTCGGACTCGCGGGGTTCAAGCTCCCCGCAGATCCTGTCGATGAGAGCCACGGCAAGCCGGGCTATCAGCCGAACACTATTCCGGAGCCTTCAGTGGTTCCGGACTTAGGCGGGCAGCCCCTCGTTATGGAGGGAGGGCCGTCTATATCAAGTACTTCCGTTGCACCCCAGGCGCCGGATTGTCTGCTGGAAGTGCTTCGAGGCGCTTCCCTAGATGAAGAGCCCCGTACTCTTATGAGTGCGCTGATTCAGAAGGTGTCATCCGCCAAGAGCGGACTAACCGAAGCCTGCACCAGCCTCCTAACAGGCTTTGAGATAAGCAGTAAAAATATGTAAAATCACCACCCAATAGGTAGTAGCCCCTGATACTCTGTTTGGTGTTCGGAAATAAAAACCAAATGGAGGGTCAATTATAATCTGCAGGAGTCTAACAATAAGTGTTGAATGTAAATAAACAGGTTGTGCTGGTGGCCGCTGCTGCTCGCATGGCCGAAATCGCCGGACTGACGCAGGATTTAGAACGGGCACAGGGAGAGCTCGGCCTCGCGAGGAGGCAGCTCGAAGAGAACAAAGGTGAATGATTCCCCTCTCTCATATAATAAATAGTAAATACAATTTGATTATGCTAACGATGAGACGTCGTGATGTGGTAACAGAGGCCGCCACCGAAGTGGCGTCTCTCAAGAAGGCGTTGTCTGAGGCCAAACACAAAGCAGCCTTGGAACTCAAGGAGCACAAAAAGCAAGAGGCCCGAGTGGGCGAGGTACAAGAAGAGCTCCAGGAGCTCGGCAAGAAGCTCGAGTCTGTGGAGCGGGAGCTTAAAGCAAAAGAGGCCGAGCTTGCGAAGGCCCTTACAAATTCAAAAGACGCCAAGGACGAAGCCGAGAGGGCTCGGCAAGAGATCCAGGAGGCCAAGAAAATAGCAGCGGGTAAGAAATTTTTTATGCAGAGCAAACATGTGGAGGAGGCGTTTCTTTTACTTACTCGAATCCGGAGCTCTCCAGGGGCATTCGCAGACCTGCCACGCAGCATATCAAATGCCGTGAAGTTCTATCGTGCCTAGGAGGGGAGCTCAACGGAGAAATTGTTCTGGTCCCAGTATGCTGGGGCCGAGCATGCAACGCCTCTAAGTGACCAAGTAAAGTAGTTGGTCGAACTCCACAAGGCGGCCGAAGTGGCTATGAAAGATCTCATAGTCCGGATATGGCCTGGCGAGCTTCTGGCCACCAGCTTCTTCGGCCTGATCAAGCGGATGGTGGATTCCTGTCCGCGACTGGAAGTCATCAAGCGATCCGTTTGCACTGAGGGTGCCCGCCGGGCCCTTGCCCACGCCAAGGTGCATTGGGGCAAGCTGGATGCGTAGAAGCTGGTGAAGGACGGGCCACCGGAGGGCAAGCCGCATCGCGTCCCCGATAAGTATTATGACAGCGTTATGAAGGGTGCTTGCCTCGTGGCCAATGAATGTAGCAAAGACATGATTTTTGAATAAATTAACTTCTGTCATGATTGTAATTTAAGGACGAAGTTACTTGCGCTATGTAGCGCTTTTGTAATTAAAATATTACCTTTTGTGCGGCTGTTTAATAAATTCTGAAAGTAGGTCAGTCGTCGGCTTCCGCCCCCGTGTAACTAGTACTGGGGTGTTCGTGGAAAACCCGGACACTCTTTATCCAAATGTTTGGTTCCTTAAGGAGGTGTCCAGCGCAGCGAACCAGGCAATCGGACTATACAGCTTTATAACTTTCACTTAGCCATAGAAGTATATGATTTTAAATTTCGGCGAAGCCCCTAGACTCTGGAAGGCCGAATTGGTGCGCTATACATGCCTATATCGGACAAAGCCGAATTAACGCCTAAAGCGGAAAAATCTTTAAGGATTTTAAGACCTCTCGAACAGCGACCAGTCTCGCACCACATCATGTCGAACAGTTTTGTGCTTTCTCTACTGAGGTGCTCGTCCGGAAGAACCAGGGCACAATCGCAGTAGTTCTCCCTGCGGTATCTTAGCCGAATTAACGGAACGTAAGGAACCAAAGCAAGGGAGCCGGGCTATCCCAACCGTAACCCAAGACATGATTCGGAGCTGATGCATATAATGCTATAACTTTGGGGTGCCGCACTATTGAAAGTGTTCGGACTTGACTTGCCGTATTATGGGGTACCATAAGAAGCCCCTGGCAAACTACGCGTACCAAAGTGTACGGATGCAAAATCAAATAGACATTTATAAAAAATGATCAAATAAAAACAAGTAAGCTGACGCTATTTGTGGCCTCCCATTGATGAATAATACGTTTAGGCGTATGTTTACAATGTATGCACTAGGCGGAGACAAATAGGATTATTTGACATATCCTATCTAGGGGCAGGCTACGTACAGATAGATAAAGCAGAAACAACGATCATAAATAGATTCCACCTGGGTGTTTCCTGCTGTGCCCAAAGCCTGTTGCCTCCTGGGTTTCCTCTCCTATGTAAATCCGACCATCTGGTTATTCTGGAGAAGCTGCACTAAAGCAATGTCCTTAAGGGTAAAAGGAAAGGTTATGAAGCAATACCGTACTGTTGACTGAGCCCCTGATACGCCTCCGCCTGTGCCCATGGTATTTTAAGTGCGTAATTGTGTACGCGCTGCACGAATGCTGCTTTGCTGGGATTCGAGCGGAGGCCGGACTGCTAGTCCTGCTCTTGTCGTGCCTGCTGATCTTGCTGCAGGGTGTTCCACCCTCGCTTGACGGAGCTTGAAAATGTCGTCGCCGGATTGGTGGTTTGCCGGAGGAGGCCGCATTGTACTTCTGCCGCAAGGGCCGCAGTATGTTCTTCTGTACGGAGAGAGCGGTCCATATTCCCGTTGACTATTATGACCCCTCACAGGCCTGGCATCTTGAGCTTGAGGTATGCATAGTGTGGTAACGCATTGAATCTGGCATATGCGGTTCGTCCGAGCAGGGCATGGTAACCACTGCGGAAAGGGACGATATCGAAGATTCGCTCTTTGCTTCGGAAATTATCTAGAGATTCAAAGACCACTTCCAATGTTATAGAGCCCGTGCAACGGGCCTCTACTCCAGGAATGACACCTTTAAAGGTGGTTTTGGTGGGCTTGATCCTTGAAGGATCGATGCGCATCTTCCGCACCGTGTCCTGATAAAGCGGGTTCACGTTGCTGCCTCTGTCCATGAGGTCTCTTGTGATGTTAAATCCGTCTATAATTGGGCCTAAAACCAATGCGGCTGAGCCACCATGACGGATGCTGGTAGGATGATCCCTACGATCAAAAGTGATCGGACAAGCTGGCCATGGGTTGAATTTGGGGACGACTGGCTCCATCGCATATACATCCCGTAATGCTCGCTTCCGTTCCCGCTTGGGGTGTGGGTGGCGTAGATCATGTTGACCGTTCTCACCTTGGGGGGGAATTTCTTCTGCCCCCCCCCCACCCCATGTTCGGACGCCGGGGCTCATCGTCATCGTCGCTGTGGAGCCCCTTGTCCTTGTTTTCGGTGTTTATATTTCCGGCCTATTTAAATACCCAGCAGTCTCTGTTGGTGTCGTTGGCTGGCTTGTCCGGGTGCCATGAATTTTGCACGAGCGCTCCAGTATACGGTCCAGACTGGACGATCCTTGATTGTTACGCTTGAATGGCTTCTTCCGCTGACCGGATTTCGATCCGGTGAATCCGGCATTGACCGTCGTATCCTCGGTGTTGTCGCTGTTGTTTTTTCGCTTGTGTCTATTGCGTCGTGGCTTGCCATTATTGTCCCGGACATCTGAAGTTCCAGAATGCGGCGTAGTGCTACTGCGAGCCAACCAGCTGTCCTCGCCCGCGCAAAAGCGGGTCATTAGTGTTGTAAGAGCTGCCATGGACTTGGGTTTCTCCTGGCCGAGGTGTCTTGCGAGCCATTCGTCACAGATATTATGCTTGAAAGCCGCCAGGGCTTCAACGTCCAGTCAGTCGACTATTTGGTTCTTTTTAGTTAGGAACCGAGTCTAGAAATTCCTGGCTGATTCTCTGGGCTGTTGAGTAATGTGGCTCAAGTCATCGGCATCCGGAGGTTGCACATATGTGCCCTAGAAGTTGTCAAGAAATGCGTCTTCCAATTTTTCCCAACTGCCAATGGAATTTGCGGGCAGGCTGTTTAGCCAGTGCAGGGCAGGTCCTTTGAGCTTAAGGGGAAGGTACTTGATGGCATGTAGATCATCTCCGCGGGCCATGTGAATGTGGAGAAGGAAATCTTCGATCCATACCGCGGGGTCTGTGGTGCCATCGTATGATTCGATGTTTACGGGTTTAAACCCTTCTGGGAATTCATGATCCATCACTTCATCAGTGAAGCATAGGGGGTGTGCGGCGCCTCTATGTCGGGTCATGTCGTGGCGCAGTCCGGCTATGTCTCGCTGGTTGTATTCGGCCCGGCCGGATTTGCTGTTGGTGTTTCCGGTATGATTGTCATCGTCATGTGCTTCGGCGCGCCCCCGCGATACGTATATCGATCTTGGTTGTCCTGCGATGTTATCCAGTTTACCGCGTAGGTCCTGAGTATTGCCCCGGGCCGTAGTAAACCTGAGCGGGGGTACAGGCTGGTATTTTGGCTGATATGCCATTTTGTTCCAACCTCGAGGCGGTCGGTCAGCCGTGGGGCGCTCGAGTCCGTATTCCTCGGCTGCCAGGACTTCTGTCCATCTGTCTGTGAGCAGATCTTGATCAGCTTGGAGCTGTTGCTGCTTCTTCTTCAGGCTTCTCGTAGTGGCAATAAGCCGGCGCTTGAGGCGCTCCTGCTCTGCGGGGTCTTCGGGTACGCCGAACTCGTCGTTGCCGAGGCTAATCTCGTCTTCGGAGAGGGGCATGTAGTTGTCCTCCTCCGGATACCCGTTCGTCGCTTGTTTATCTGGGTTGTCATGCCCGTCTTCCTGTTTGGCCTGCTCGAAGGTGGGCTGTTCAGGGTTGTATTCATCGTCAGCACCGTCCGTATTATTATCGTCTCCGGTGCCGGTATTGCCTTGGCGGGGCTTGGAGCGGCGCTGACGACGCCCATGATTTGCTTTCTTCTTGGAGGGGTTATCCTCCGTTGCCTCATCGCCGTTGGTTTCTTCCGGAGTGTCCACCATATGTATATCATATGAAGAGGTGGTTGTCCACCGCCCTGTGAGCAGTGGCTCATGTATGTCTCCTGCATCATCGTCCATACCGTCGATGTCTTCGAAGTCAAAGTCGAGCACGTCGGTTAAATCATCAATCGTGGCGACGAAGTGGGTGGTAGGTGGGCAGCGAATTCCTTCGTCTCCTACTCCCCACTCAAGCCGGACATAGTTTGGCTCAGAGCCTCCTGACAGGGAGTGACACTTTAATGAGTTCAGCATGTCGCCAAAAGGCGAGTGCTGAAAGATGTCCGCAGCGGTAAACTCCATTACCAGAGCCCAGCCTGGCTCGACTGGCTCGAGAGTGAGCGGACCAGGACCAACAACCGGATATGAGTCCGGGGGCCCAGGGTTACAGGCCTCCACAGCGATGGGACCCGTGTTCGGCTCTACCGCCAATAAGTGTGCAGCCTACGGAGCGGGGTCCAGCCTTCCGTCCCTAGGCAACGCAACCCGCCCTGAGATTTAGATCCAAGGCTGCTTCGGGAATGATGTCCCGGGAACTGTCTGGCAGCAGGTCTAGGCCGTGCTCATCGTGGCTGTCCGGCGCTCCTGGCGCAGGCTCGAATCCGTCGAAGATCAAGTCTCCGCGGATATCCGCCGTGTAGTTGAAGTTTTCGAACCTGATCTGGTGGCCAGGGGCGAAGCTGTCGATCTGCTCCAACTGGCCTAGCGAATTGGCCCACAGTGCGAAGCCGCCGAACACAAGTATCTGTCTGGGGAGAAAAGTCTCACCCTGGACCGTGTTGTTGACGATTGAAGGCGCCACCAAGCCTCGAAGCGACGACACAGATGAACTCTCAATGAAAGCACCAATGTCGGTGTCAAAACCGGCAGATCTCGGGTAGGGGGTTCCGATCTGTGCGTCTTAGGCTGATGGTAATAGTAAGCAAGGGACACAATGTTTACCCAGGTTCGGGCCCTCTCGATGGAGGTAAAACCCTACTTCCTTCTTGATTCATATTGAAGATATGTGGAATACAAGAGTAGATCTACCACGAGATCGTAGAGGCTAAACCCTGAGAGCTAGTCTATGATGGTATGATTGTAGTTGTGATCGGCCTTCTAAGGACCATGCTCTCCAGTTTATATAGACACCGGAGAGCTAGAGTTTACATGGTGTCGGTTTACATAGAAGGAAACATAATATCCGGATCGCCAAGCTTGTCTTCCACGCAAAGGAGAGTCCCATCCGGACACGAGCCGAAGTCTTGAGTCTTGTATCTTGACGCTTCTATAGTCCGGACGATGTATATAGTCCGGCTGTCCGGATACCCCCTTATCCAGGACTCCCTCAGCGGTGGGGCGGCGCACCGCCTGCCGCGAGTGGCGGGGGGCTCAGGGGGGTGGAGGTTGAAGATGAACTGCAGGCCCTTGATTTCGTATCCAACGGCTGCAAAATCGACTGGCCGGAGATGAAAAAGTTAGTCGACTGACGTGTAGCCTCACCTTGCTAGTGTGTTCAGTTTCGACAGTAAAATTCAGTTTCGACAGCAAAATTCAGTTTCGACAGTTAAGTTCAGTTTCGACAGTTAAATTCAGTTTCGACAATTAAGTTCAGAGATGAGCGGCTGATGTATTTTACATCTAGCACTTTGTGGTTATGTATTTTACATCATGTATTGGAGATGCTATTAGAATTCCACTCAGGTTAACATTGTCTCTCTTTCCTGCTTCAGCCTCGGTGTCGTACAACTCACCGGAGATGCTCCAACGACGAAACCCTCCATCACAGCGGAGTAGTACCTCGGGCTCCATCTCTAGACACCTAAGATCTTCTTCCCCTCCTCCGACAGCCATGTTAGCCAGAGCATCCTCACCGGCCAACCCAATCACCCTGAGATCGACATTGCTTCGCCAAAGAGGTTGTACATTTGTTGCATCTCTTTTTTACTCTACATGTTATATATATTGTCCACTGAGCACACGTAGTAACGGGAAATATGATTGTTTTATCCTACTATATGACAAGTAGTGAGGTACCAGGCAACTTAGCTATCTAGGATGGACTCTCTTGAACGCCATCATTATTTATCTCTACGCGTTTGAGTTGTGCATTTGTCGATGGCCATGGGAGTTGAGCTAGTAGGGCAGTGGCCTGGGTCCAAAGTAATAGAAGTAGCTAAAAAACATTTTTTTAGTGTAGGATTTTCCTTGCTGAAGCCTTCCTACTAGAATCGCCAATGCTTGAAAGGAAAAGTGAATGAAAAACATAGGAATTGGAAAGTTTCCTATGGTACTACTATTCATGAATTTGGTTCAAAGGAATGGAGCAAAGGAAAACTGTAGGATTTGTTCCTTTAGTGTCTCCTTGAAAGAAAAAACGTAGGAATTTTAATTTTCACTTGTCCTCCTTTTCAAATTCCTATCCATCAAGCACAAGACTAAGAGATAGTAGCATGATAGCATTATAACCATACATTTTCTTGTGGTTTGACTTAATCTCACCAAGCTTTTTTCCATCCTGTGATCTTCCAATTGTTGTGAATCAAACATCCAGATTGGCAGAAATCCTGTGTTTTTGAATTCTCTATTTTGCACGTGCATTCCTATCCTATTCCTGTCTATTTCCTATCCCTGCATTGTTAGAATCCTCAAATTCAAACAAGCCCTTACCCAGTTACTTCTGTTACAGATATGTGTCAAAGAAAACCTTGTGTGGTTTGTCCTTCTCCTGCGACACTATGCTCCACCCCAGCTCAGCTGCTCCAACGATGGAAGGGTTCACCACAGTAGGGATCCGCTCTCCAGACTATCTTTCGCCGCCTCAGATCTTCTTCCCCGCCGCCGGCAGCCACAACAACTGCATTACCATCATCAACTGAGCAGATGACCTTGAGCACTACACGGGTCCGCAAGAGAGGTCGCACTCTTCTGTGTCTGCTTACGTTATGCATCGCTTAATATGATGACATGCTACATTATCGTCTTGTTCACCTATCAGACTCCGAGTCAGGTCCAAACTAATGCTGGAACTTGAGTTTTTAAATGGTTGTGGGGTACATATTGGGGCAGCAATCAGTACTATATGTCTACTATTTGGTTAATCTCGGGTATCTACTATGAGTTTCATCTTGGGTGCAACCAAAGATTAAAGGAGCCATTATCTATATTTTTTTAACTAAATCCATTATCTGCCTGCTATCATTAGTTTTGGATCTATCCATAGTTTGCTACCATCAGTCTGGATTAGTGCATGCACTCCTTACATAATCTCACTATGTTTTATTCCTATGCATGCCAGTTATTGTACACAAGGGAACTGATCATGTAGAGCAAAAGAGATGAGCCTTGTGTGGCAATAAAATTTCATGCAGAGTTGCTCCATGTTGGGTGCAAAGGCAGCCGCCCTCCACCCATTTCGGATCATAATCAAGAGGAAGATAACTATTCTAACGGGGATTCAGAAGGAGAAGACCACTCCTATTTACCCCATGAGGTCTTCGCTCTAACTTGGCATGCTGATGTTGGTAATATCATGCATATGGTGCCTTGCATTGCTTACTGTATACATTAAAGATGTCATCTGCTTAGTTTAGACATGCTCTGTGTCAATGCCATCTGTTTAGTTTCTTTATCATATATGTGAATCATGCAATGGCATCTTGTTTATCCAGGCATCATATATGTGAATTTTGCAATGCCACCCAGGTTAGCCAGTCATCTTATATGTGAATTCTATCATGCCATCATTTTTTTATTACGTGTTAAATTTGTCAACAATTTTAGTACATTCAATTACTCTTCCTGTGCATCAGCCATTCGGCACGGTCATGGAAAAATCTGGAGTGGAAACAAGGCCTTCAAAGCAGACAATGCTATCTGACGAAGCGCATGTCTTGCTAGTTACCGATAGCTCCTCAGAGGAGGATTCAGAGACAGATGACCAGTCATATCCCCCCCCAAGGTGCATGCTCTAACTTGGCAGGGTTATGTTGCTCATATCGTGTGTATGGTATCTTGCATTGCTATGTCATTTGGTTAGTTTAGACATGCTTTGTGTGAATGCCACCTGTTTAGTGTCTAATTGCCATATATGTGAATTATGCAATGCCATCTTGTTGCAAGACATTATATATGTGAATTATGCAATGCCATGCTGTTTAGGCAAGCGTCATCTATGTGAAATATATCATGCCGTCCTTTTTTTGTATTTATCATTGCTTTTGTTGACAATGTTTGTATATTCAACTGCTCTTCCTGTGCATCAGCCATTTGAATTGGTGATGGAGAAATCTGGAGTGAAAACAAGGTCTTCAGAGCAGACAATGCTACCTGCTGAAGCAGATATCTTGCTGGTTACAGATAGCTCTTCAGAGGAGGATTCAGAGGCAGATGACAAGTCCTATTATCCTCATGAGATGTATGCTCAAACTTGGCAGGGTTATATTACTCATATCATGCATATGTTGTATTGCAATGCTTAGTTTTTATATCATATACACAATAGAATGCCATCTCCTTAGTTGACACATCATATATGCGATTGCCCTCTGCTCGCTTCCTTAGTATATAAATCATATATTTGAATTATGTAATTCCATGATGTTTACATAGACAGCATGTATCTGAATTATGGCATGCCAACTTATTTTCTATAGACATAATATAGTTATATCATCTCATCCTGTTTACATAGTCATCATATTTTAAATTATGTCAATCTATCCGTGAATTATATCATGCCATCATGTTTCCATCGACGGCATGTTTGTGATTTATGGCATGCCAACCACTTTAATAGACTAGACACATCGTATAGTTATATCATGTCATCCTGTTTCCATAGTCATCATATTTTGAAGTATGTCATTCTATCCTGTTTAGTTAGCCATCATACATGTGAAATTGTGCCATGCTATCTTGTTTAATTAGCCATCATATATGTGAAATTATGTCTTGATATTCTATTTGGTTAGACAATATAAATGTGAATTATTTCATGCCCTGTTTTCTTCCCTACTATCCATTGCACCTGTCTATCTTACAATGTATGTACATTCAATTACTTTTCTTGTTTATCAGCCATTTCAATTGGAGGGAGTGATGGCAGTATCTGTGGGAGTAAAAACATGGTCTTCAAAAAAGATCGTGCTACCTGACGATGCAGATAGAACCACGGTTGTACTTGCCCAAGAACCATCCCCACCACACATAACCCAGACTCATGCAGATTGTACCCCTGCCTAGTTGGAGAGAGAACCAGCTACACCCCTTCTAACCCCAACCCCAGTACATAGCAACCCAGTCCCCGTTGACACAACACCGTATCCACCACAGAGCACCCAAACGTGAGCCGTTAGTAAGGCAACTGCAGTTCCCAAAGCATGAGGACCACCACTGCGAACCCCAAGTCAACGCTTAAAGCAGAAGAAGAATTGTTCTCAGGTCACGTTCCGTAGCTATGGTTCATACTACTTTGCTCTTGCATCACTGTATTTACTCATACCAACTAATTTCAAATTTGAAGGATGCAATTGAAACTCCAATGGTGCAACAGGTATGTTTTAAATCTGTTTCTTTAACGTGTTTGGCTGTTTGCTATTGTAACTTGCTCTATGTTGATTTCAGTTTCAATTGAATAAACAGTTATGTTCTCATGCCATGCACATTATAAGTGTTGTTATTGCTGCGTAGTTTCCCACACTTATATTCTGTCTATGCTGCTTTGTCTTAAATAGATATGATTTGAACTGTATCTATCTTGATTTAGCAACATAAACTAGAATGATATAGACCATACAGTGACCATACTACATAGATATATGTTTGTTTCATGCTGTTATCCTGTCCACCTTACTACTCAAGTGGTTTACCAAAATGAGTTTCATATACTGCATTGTAAGCCTGTGATGTGTTTGTTTGTTTCTCTTTTAGAACACGGATAAAATATTGGAGACGAGTACCCCGTTATGCAATGGTAAAGGAAGTAATGAAGATAAGGTTCAAGATAGTGAGACATCACTGTTGGTCTCCAAGAAAGCTGATAAAAACTATATTGAAGACACTGAGACAACCCGAAGTCATGTCTTGATGTATTGTTCGAGTTACTGGCTACTACTGCTGGCACCAGCTCTTCGAACTCATTGCCTGAATCAATTCGGCTTCTTGAGTCTCAACTTGAAGTTGAAAGACATCGATCAGATGTTATGTGATAGGAAGCCGAACAACTAAGGATGTCCCTGCAGAATTCAGATGCATACTTTCTGGTGCAACAGCAAGTGCTGGAGGACCTAAGTGCCAAACAAGAGAAAGTTAATAAGCTTGGTAAGCATCTTGCTAGCATTATTGAAGTGGTTTCAGTTCTGGACTTGTTTTGCTGCGACGTTTATATGCTGTTGTGTTCCCTATATTTGCACTGGTGGCAAACTTTGATGTCCAGTGGATGTAATATGTGTAATAGCCACGATAGCCTAGCGTAAGTTTCTTGCTTATTTATTTCCATATTGTCTTGTTTATTTGTTTTCTTGTAGTCAGTGCAGTTCTTTTTTCGCGGTTTGCTAGTGGCTGCAAATAACCTATTTTTTAAAACTAGGCCACGATAACCATGGGCTACATATTTACTGTAGTTACCATTTCCATTCAACGGGCCATAGAAAAAATGGGCCTTCTACGTGTCATAGAAACAATGGGCCTTATATGGGTCGTAGACACAATGGGCCTTCTACGGGCCGTATCATCAATGGGCCTTCTACGGGCCGTATGATCGGTTGGCCAAACATGGGCCAATAACAGACTGCATTATAGCCGTAAACGGGCTAGAGTTGGAATCGTCTGTTCATGGGCCGACCATAATGGGCCGTCGTTAATCGGCCATATTTGATGACGCTATGAAAACGGCCCAATGTATTAACATGCCACAAACTGGCCGACTGTAACCTCGGGATGAATTTAGCCCACAAGCAGAAAATGACAGTAATGGGCCGTAAGTAAACGAATGCTGGAAATGAGCCCAAGACTAAATGGGCTCTGAGAAGGCCGAAAGATAACATGGGCTGGAAACGGCCCAACAGAATAACAGGCCGTTAATGGGTATAAAGTGATACACTGTTCATTACGGGGGAGTTTCACCACGGGCCGTTAATGGGTATAAAGTGATACACTATTCATTGCGGGCCAGTTTCACCACGGGCCATTAATGGGCCAAGAGTTACAAAGGGATAGACTCATATGGGCCGAAAGACGTCATGGGCCATAGATGGGTCAGAATTGAAAACAGGCTGGAATCATATCGGATGGCCCAGATGACGTTACTGGGCCTAATTCGGATAGGGCGTAACGGGCCTTTGGTTAGCGGGCTGTAAATGGGCCATATGCGAACAGGCCGTTAACAGGCTTTCCATGGGCCGGTCAGCCACCTTTTGACCAAGTCAAACGGACTGGCCTTTTCACAGGAATGGGCCTCTATTGGGCCGTGCCATGTGTCGACGTCTTATAGGCGCCTTCTGTCCGATGAGTGGATGACACCTGTCCCAATGATGAGTTGACACGTGTTTCCTCCAGCCAATGATGATTTTACACGTGGAAAATCCCCATTGGTCAGGGCTGTTAACGGGTTATCAGATCCAAAACCCGACCCGATAGCTTAAAGGCGTTCCATTACGGTGGATGCCACATGTCGGTCACCCTTGACGAAAGCACTTCTGTGACGCGCGATTTATCATCATGGAAGTGGACACTTCCATGATGCTATTTTTGGTAATGTCATGGAACACTTCTACGACAGCAGAGGTATGACTATCTTGATTCTGTCATAAAATCGTCATGGATGTACATGCATGACACAAAACGCGACCTACTGTGACAAACACGTATCATCACGGAAGTGTATTTTTTGTAGTGCAAGCACCGTAAGATCGAACCCTTCACAAAGCACCTCTTCCCATTGCAAGATAAATAGATCAAGTTGGCCAAACAAAACCCAAATATCGGAGAAGAAATATGAGGCTATAATCAATCATGCATATAAGAGATCAAATAATACTTAAATAACTTTCATGGATAAAAACATAGATCTGATCATAAACTCAAAGTTCATCGGATCCGAACAAACACCCCGCAAAAAGACTAACGTCATATGGATCTCCAAGAGACCATTGTATTGAGAATCGAGAGAGAGAGAGAGAGAGAGAGAGAGAGAGGAAGACATCTAGCTACTAACTATGAACCCGCAGGTCTACAAAGAACTACTCACGAATCATCAGAGAGGCACCAATGGACATGATGAACCCCTCCATGATGGTGTCTAGATTGGATCTGGTGTCGCTGGAATTTGCGGCGGCAGGAATTGATTTTCGTCAACCCTCCTAGGGTTTCTGAAATATTGGGGTATTTATAGAGAAAAGAGACGGTGCGGGAGGCCACCGAGGTGGGCGTAACCCACTTGGGAAAAAACTCTTCAAAGAAAGCCATAGAATCATCAAAACAAGCACACAACACAAAGAAAACAAAATCTGACAAAAACAGACCAATCTATAGGAATCTGGAAACTTCAAATACCTCTGTAACTCAAGAATTCTGAAAAATTAGGACAATGTGAGAAACTTGTTTATTAATCTTCTGCAAAAAGAATCAACTCAAAAGCAATCTTCTGTTACAAATGGGAATTATTTTCGTGAGCACAAAAGGTTATGTTTTTCAGCAAGATCAAATCAACTCTCACCCAAATCATCAAATAGGCCTTGCTTGGCACAAACATAATTTTAAACCACAAAAACACATCTAATCAGAGGCATAATTGGGTATTTATTTAAAACAGCATGAAAACAAAAGAAGATACAATTTGGGTTGCCTCCCAATGAACTAAAAGACAACACTTAGGCATAATGTGAAGGATCTAAGTGTTGTCTTTTAGTTCTGGATCCATATGATGCCCTCATGATTGATTCATATGGTGGCCTGATTCTTGTTCTAGGGAAGTGTTCCATACCCTTCCTTAGTGGGAATTGAAATTTAATATTACTTTCTTTTATATCAATCACGGCACCAATAGTATGTAAAAACGGTCTACCAAGTATAATTGGACAAGACGGATTGCAATAAATATTAAGAACAATAAAGTCTATGGGCACATAATTCCTATTTGCAAGAATAAGAACATCATTAATTCTTCGCATTGGATTTTCAATAGTAGAATCCGCCAAGTGCAAATTTAAAGAGCATTCTTCAATATCGAGAAGATCAAGCACATCACACAAAGATTTCGGAGTTATAAAAACACTAGCACCCAATTCACATAAATCAAAACACTCATAATTTTAGATCTTGACTTTGATAGCAGGTTCCCATTCATCATGTAATTTTCTAGGAATTGAAACTTCTAACTCCAACTTTTCTTGAAAAGCTTTCATCATAGCATCTACAATATGTTTACTAAAAGCTTTATTTTGTTCATAAGCATGGGGTGAATTTATCATGGATTGAAACAAAGAAATACAATCAACCAAAGAGCAACTATCATAATTAAAGTCTTTGTAATCCAAAATAGTGGACACATCACTAGTTAAAGTTTTGACCTCTTCAAACCCACTTTTATCAATTTTCTCAACAAGATTTTCACCCTCTGAATTATCGGGACGCTTTCTAGCTAAAGTTGACTCTTCTCCAGTACCTTTTTCATCAATCTTAATTTTACTAAACAAAGAATCAATAGAGGAAACACCAATCATCTTAATATCTTCATTACTTTTATGAAAGCAATCACTAGAAAATGCTTTTTCTAAAAATTCTCTTTTATCTCTAAGCATAGCGGTTCTTTTCTTACTTTCATCCATAGAACCATAAAGAGCCTTAATTGATTCTTCAACCTTAGGCACAAAAAATTTCATCTTGAGAGTTTCTACATCATGAGAAATTCTATCAATACTTCTAGACATATCATCAACTTTATTCAGTTTTTCCTCTATCATAGCACTGAAAAAAATTAGTATTGATAAATTCTTTAATATTATTCTCAAGATCAGAGGTGTTTATATTATTATTATAAGAACGAATACCATAGGAATTACCATAATTATTAGATGAATTAATAGGAAAAGGCCTAGGATTAAAATTACTTCTATAAGCATTGTTATTGAAATTGTTTCGCGAGATAAAATTCACATCTATGGCATCACTATTTTTCTCAATCAAAGTAGACAAAGGCACATCATTAAAATCAATAGGAGAACTTTCATTAGCAACCAACTTCATAAGAGCATCAACTTTTTCCCTCAAAGAATTTATTTCTTCTACCGAATTGACTTCTTTACTAGTAGGCTCTCTTTCGGTATGCCATTGTGAGTAATTTGCCATAATATTGTCTGGCAATTTAGTAGCTTCACCAAAAGTAATTTCCATAAAAGTACCCCCGCAGCGAATCTAAAAGATTACGAGAAACAAAATTCAACCCCGAATAAAAAATTTGTATGATCATCCAAAGATTTAACCCATGAGTTGGGAAATTCCTTAGCATTAATTTCATCCTTTCCCAAGATTGTGCAACATGTTCATGTTCAGGTTGCTTGAAATTCATGATCTGGATTATAAGGGAAATGATTTTTGCGGGCGGAAAATACTTAATAATAAAAGTATCCTTGCACTTATTCCAGGAATCGATACTATTGTGAGGCAAAGAAGAAAACCAAATTTGTGCGCGATCTCGCAAAGAAAACAGAAATAATTTCAACTTCACAACATCATTGTCCACATATTTTTTCTTTTGCATATCGCATAATTCCACAAATGTGTTAAGATGGGACGCGGCATCCTCATTAGGAGTACCGACAAATTGATCTTCCATAACAAGATCTAGCAAATCAATATTAATATCACAAGACTCCGCACTAGTGGCGGGAGGAGGAATCGGAGTGGTAATAAAATCATTGTTGTTGGTATTGGAGAAATCACACAACTTGGTGTTCTCTTGACTCATGATGACTTCACAACAAGATTGCACTCAAAAACAGATCTGACGAGAAAACGACGAATGAAAAAGAGGGCGAATAAAATGGCAAATTTTTGTGAAGTGGGTGAGAGGAAAACGAGAGGCAAATGGCAAATAATGTAAATTGCGAGGAGATGAGATTTGTGATTAGGAACCTGGTTGATGTTGATGATGTCTCCCCGGCAACAGCGCCTGAAATTGGCGAGTTGTCGGGAGACTATCTTGACGTGATCCTCCACGGCAATGGCGCCAGAAATTCCTTTTGATATTTGCTTCAACTACGTCGGTATTTCTCCAAAGAGGAAGGGATGATGCAGCACATCAATGGTAGGTATTGCCCTCAGTGATGAGACCAAGGTTATTGAACCAGTAGGAGAACCACGCAACACAACATAAGCAGCTCCTGCACACAAATAACAAATACTCGCAACCCAACCTGTTAAAGGGGTCGTGAATCCCTTTCGGGTAACGACACCAGAAATTGGCTCGGAGACGGGAGAAAGTTGTAATAGCTTGGATAAATAGATTGCAAATAGAATAAAGTGCAGCAAAGTATTTTTAGTATTTTTGGTTTAATAGATATAAAATAAAAGAAAAAAAATAGATCACAAAGGCAAATATATTAAAGAAGAGACCTGGGGCCGTAGGTTTCACTAGTGGCTTCTCTCGAGAAAAATAGCAAATCGTGGAATAGCAAATTACTGTTGGGCAATTGATAGAATTTCAAATACTCATGACAATATCTAGGCAATGATCATTGTATAGGCATCACATCCAAGATTAGTAGACCGACTCATGCCTGCATCTACTACTATTACTCCACACATCGACTGCTATCCAACATGCATCTAGTGTATTAAGTTCATGGGAAAATGGAGTAATGCAATAAGAACGATGGCATGATGTAGACAAGATCTATTTATGTAGAAATAGACCCCATCTTGTTATCCTTAATCGCAACGATACATATGTGTCGTTTCCCCTTCTGTCACTTGGATCAAGTACCGTAAGATCGAGCCCATCGCAAAGCACCTCTTCCAATTGCAAGATAAATAGATCAAGTTAGCCAAACAAAACCCAAATATTGGAGAAGAAATACGAGGCTATAATCAATCATGCATATAAGAGATCAAAGAAGACTCAAATAACTTTCATGGATAAAAACATAAATCTGATCATGAACTCAAAGTTCATAGGATCCCAACAAACACACCGCAAAAAGACTTACATCATATGGATCTCCAAGAGACAATTGTATCGAGAATCGAGAATAGAGAGAGAGGGAGAGAGAGAGAGGGAGGGAGAGCAAGCCATCTAGCTACTAACTACGGACTCGTAGGTCCACAAAGAACTATTCACGCATCATCAGAGAGGCACCAATGGACATGATGAGCCCCTCCGTGATGGTGTCTAGATTCGATCTGATGTTTCTGGAATTTGAAGTGGCTGGAACTAATTTTTGTTGACCCTCCTATGGTTTCTGGAATATTGGGGTATTTATAGAGCAAAAAGGCAGTGCGGGAGATCACCGAGGTGGGCATAACCCACATGGGCGCGCCTGGGCCCCCAGGCTCGCCCTGGTGGGTTGTGCCCCCTCGAGGCACCCCTGTGGAACTTCTTCGGCCCATCTTGTGCCTCCTGGTCCAGAAAAAATCCACAAAAAGTTTTGCTGTGTTTGGACTCTGTTTGGTATTGATTTCCTACAATGTAAAAAACAAGCAGAAAATAGCAACTAGCACTGCGCACTATGTCAATAGGTTAGTACCAAAAAAGATATAAAATGATTGTAAAACATCCAAGAATGATAATATAACATGGAACAATAAAAAATTATAGATACATAGGAAAAGTATCAGAGTCTTGGCTGCAGCAGCCGTCATGTTGTAGCCATAGCTCTATGGGCCGCGCGCCGGTAGCTCCTTAGCCAGGGTGCACGGGTGTCGGATCCAGGTCCGCGGCGGCATCATCACCCACTCCACAAACTCACGGGTTATACCGTTGGCATGGGCGTACATGTAAAGTGGTCGGGCTACCGTCGCCCGCTTCCCTCCGCGACCTCGACCTATGCACGGACGATTGTGCCAGCCTAGGCCCTCAGCAGTGCGTACTCGCGTCCAGAAGGAGCGACCGGGGGCGTTGCGTTGGCCGGCATGGGCGGTCGCGTCCCCTTTTTGGCGGGAGCGACTCTGGCCCTTCCTGCGTAGCCTTCCCTTTGTCGGTGGCAGAGAATCTCCTGATCGGCGCCAGGGACGCTGCTGCAAGAGCGTGGAACAAGCAAGAAGACAAAGATGAGCTAGGGGGCTCCGCCCCTCTCGCCCATTTATAAGCGGAAGAAGGATAACCTGTGCCCCTCCATGTTCCGAGTGATGATCGCCCTACTACATGCACCAGGCTGCTGCCAACACAGAGCGGTTGCCGAGCACTACTAGGAAAACCCTTACCAGTAGCGCTGGTTTTATTGCTATTAGTAGTGCGGGTGGGCGCGCTACTGCTACGGTGCTACAGCTATTTTGTAGCAGTAGCGCTTGTTCAGGCCATCGCTATTTGTATGTTCAGTTACTAGTAGCGCGCCTCTGGAAAGCACTACTGGTAAATGATCACTGCTCGTAATATTTTGGCCCGCGCCACTGCTAAAATTTATGGTTTTTTTCATATTTTGGTTTTGTATATGTTTAAACAGATATATCTTTTATACAATAACAACTCATCATGAACTAGTCGGTTTAAATAGCATATTCATTACCACTAGTCATCACCACCAAACAATGTTCGTCAATGAGACATCACATATATAACAAGTTGGTCACTAGTCATAATCACAACTCCTCATCCTCCTCATCAACTCTAACACATTGTAGCACATAATAACACATTCTACCTAGGACCTACCCCTCTCATTAGACCTACTCTACCCTTTTTAGGTAAAATATCATAAAACAAGATAGGCGTTGACTCTTCATCAAGGAAAATGGACTCTCCATAATGAAGAACAGAGATCATCCTATCTCCAAGTCTTGTCCTACACACAATGTTGCTTCCAAGTAGCTCTCTACGATGATCGAAACATTTTTTTCAAATCATTTATTATCATGGCTTCCTCGCTTTTAGAAATCCGGTATGGACAGGAGTGATGTGGATACTGTGGCCGACCTGGCCGTGGTGGCCGTCAGCTCATAAGATGAACACGACCTCTTGGCAACATCAGATGAGGCACACAATCCATCAGGATTTTCTGTTCAAAAACATAGTAATTGTAGTTAGCAATGTAGTTTACTTTTAGAAGAATTTATGAAAAAGTTCCACGGATGTCATAATAGTAGAAAATATTACCATGTTATCTACGTTGATGTTACTGTAGCACAGCGCGTGCACTAGTGGCACATATTGACCATAATTTTGAGGAATTCGATAATAGTTATTGTAATTCTCAAGATCAGTAAAAAATGCGATAAGACCATCTTTCTCCTTATAATTTAATTGTGCTTCATCATTGTAGTAGTAGGTTCTGTCTACCATCTTCCGTACATTTTTTGAAGAATGAAAATAAGCTGTCAAATATTTTGAAATAAACAGTATAAATTACTTAATAAATATGTTTGAGAAACTCACATAGCGGTAGAACTGGAAGCGTGTCAACAAGGACACAAATGGTCATATTATTTTCGTCGATGTCACGATCACCAAGATCGAAGGCGAGAAGCATACCCTCATGAAAATCATACGCCTTGCAAAGGGCTTCCCAATTCAGGCAACCAAAATTGGTTGAGTTCACAGAATTGTATAGATTTACAGCAAAATCATAACCATAATGGGTCCTTAGTTGAATTATCTTTGTCTCCATGCTTTCATGATCTTCAAAACCCATCTTCTCCAAGACATAGCGTCTTGCATGGCATGGGATAAGCTAGTCGAATTCTAAAATACGGAAATTACACGTTGAAGAAGCACAGAAGTCGTGCAAAAATAACAAAAAAAACACTTGTCATCATTGTGTACCGTATCAACATCGAAGATCTCTTGGAGCTTGATGCTGAAGCGCCGACCTTCTACCAGGTGAGGCCTGTCGCACAGACCGCGCTCATCTTCGCAGTAATCGCACATAGCGAATTCCCTTTCGTCGTCAGACATTTCCTAATAGGTAATTAATAATCTATCATCGAATACATATATAGTAGTTTGTAGCAAAGATCATCATATAACAACTAGAACACCTAAAATTTGTAGTTTGTAGTAGTTTGTAGCAAAGATCATCGTCGAACCTAGTTTGTAGCAAAGATCATCATATAATCCATCATCGAATACATATATAGTAGTTTGTAGCACAAACCACGCTCATCTTTTGCATTCAATAAGCAAATAACTAATAGGTAATTAATAATCCATCATCGAATACATATATAGTAGTTTGTAGCAAAGATCATCATATAATATCACTAATACATCTCGAATAATAGATCCTCTAGGTTTAGTGGGCCACGGTGGACACCCAAAGAGAAGGAACCATCACAGGATCATAGCTCCGGTGAGATCCCCAAAGAATCTGCCAGGTATTGGAGAACCTGCCGTTCGCCAACGAAACCAAGTAGTGGTGGACGTGCAAGTTCTCCTCCGTGACACGGTGTTGTACCACATGCGCGGGGGACTCAAGCCTCTGCACCGATGCAGGCCCACGTGACCGCCACCAAAGAAGCTCCGGGTCGATGACGGGCTGGCTCCTCACTAAGTTGCGCTCGCCAGAAGGTAGCACAACCCCGTACTAGCACAGCGAAGCCCAGTCCCGGACATGGCCCCTTGGCTCAAGCAAGAGTCCTCCGCCGAGTCGACGACAAGGATGCGGGATAGGCATCATCGACGTCGATAACAAAATGCTTAATTATGAAAACAAAATTAATAAACACTTAGCAAAATTCGGCATGACCTTTGCTAAAAGCCGGACATATCGAGTGCCTGAAATTTGCCAGAACGTAAACGAATCGACATTTCTGGCAAAACATAGGCCACTCGGTTAAACAACTAAGATTGTGACATCTTGAAAATATGACATATATCCACTTCAAATTTGCATATAACAGGAATAATTGTTTTTATTAGAAAACTAACAACAAATGTGATAGTCCAAAATATGATCCTAAGATTAACTACCTAGGGTTCATACTACATTAATTATCCTAAGATTCATACTACATTATCGTAAAATTAATTAGCTAGGGTTCATACTACATTATCCTAAGATTAAACACCTAAGATTAAAAACCTACATTATCCTAAGATGCATACTACATTATCCTAAGATTAACTAGCAGCTAGCACTACTATGGAAAAGCCTATACACAGAAATTTAGCAACAGGGCAGGTCAAAAAAGAGCGCTAGTGCTAGATAGCAGTAGCGAATGAGAAAAAACTGCGCTACAGATACAATCTTAGCACTAGCGCGTGCAGTGGCAAAAGCACTACTACTAATATTCCTGTTGGTAGAATGATAGGATACGCATAGCAGTCGCGGGCTTGGAAGAAGCATGCTACCGCTAGGGCATAAGTAGTAGCGCGTTTCCTACGAAGAGCGCTACTACGAATGGAAATAAAATAAGATGAAAAACAAATAGAAAAGTAAATGAAAATGAAAGAAATAGAAAAAGGAGAAAGGAAAAAATAAAATGTAAAGTGTAATAATTGAAAAAGCGGAAAAACGGAGGAAGGCATAGCAGTAGCGTGTGTTTGTAAGAGGCGCTATAGCTAACATAGCTGCAGCGCGTGTCCTAGACCCCCGCTATAGAAACAGAAAAGAAAATTGATAAATGGAAGAAAATTACATAGCTATAACAGCAGCGCGTTTTGTAAAAACCGCAATAGCTATGTTAGTTATAGCGCATTTTAAGAAACGCGCTACCACTAAATTTGACTTAACCAAAAAACCGTTTCCCCTCGGCCACCACTTCTCCCCCAAATCCCTCGACCCACCCCACCGTCGTCTCCCCGATTCGCCGTCGCCCCACTTCGCCGCCGTCTCCTGCCGACATCGACGCCACCAGAGCCGTGCACCGTCGATGCCACCGGAGCCGCCCCCCAACCCCACGGAGCCGCGCGGCCTCATAAACGCCACCGGAGCCGCCGTCGACGCCACCGGATCCTCTCTCGCCACAACTGCCTCCCTCGTCGTCACCGGAGACGCCCCTGCCTCCCTCGCCACCACCGGAGCCATCCTCTATAATCCCCCACCCCTCCTCTCTCTCTCATGCATAGGTTAGCTAGTTTAATTAGCTTAATTATCTAGGTTAGGGCAAAATTTAGTTAGGGCTTTGACAGAGAAGTAGTTAGGTTAACTACTTTAATTAGGTTAATTATCTAGGTTAGTGCAAAAATTAGTTAGGGCTTTGACAGGGAACTAGTCAGGTTAACTAGTTTAATTAGGTAATTAGTGCAAAAAATTATTTAGGGCTTTGACAGAGAACTAGCTGCGTTAACTAGTTTAATTAGGTTAATTATGTAGGTAAACTAGATTAACTAACTAGGTTAAATAGGTAGGTTAATTAGGTTCGTTGGATTAACAAGCTAGGTTAAGTAGGTTGGGTAGGTTAGAGGAAAACTTTATTTTTAGAGCATTAGGTCAGAAGGGTTAGAGAAATGGAGTTCCTTTGCAATTTAATTGGGTTTTGTCCTAGGCAGAGAAGGGTTAGAGATAATAATGTGTGTTTGTGTGAGAGAGAGTGTCGGTGTCAAAACCGGCGGATCTCGGGTAGGGGGTCCCGAACTGTGCGTCTAGGCGGATGGTAACAGGAGACAAGGGACGCGATGTTTTTACCCAGGTTCGGGCCCTCTCGATGGAGGTAAAACCCTACTCCTGCTTGATTAATATTGATGATATGGGTAGTACAAGAGTTGATCTACCACGAGATCAGAAAGGCTAAACCCTAGAAGCTAGCCTATGGTATGATTCTTGTTTGTCCTACGGACTAAAACTCTCCGGTTTATATAGACACTGGAGAGGGCTAGGGTTACACAGAGTCGGTTACAATGGCAGGAGATCTACACATCATATCACCAAGCTTGCCTTCCATGCCAAGGAAAGTCCTATCCGGACATGGGACGAAGTCTTCAATCTTGTATCTTCATAGTCTGGGAGTCCGGCCAAAGGTCATAGTCCGGCCATCCGGACACCCCCTAATCAAGGACTCCCTTAGTAGCCCCTAAACCGGGCTTGAGTGATGACGAGTCCGGCGCGCAAATTGTCTTCGGCATTGCAAGGAGGGTTCCTCCTCCGAATACTTCATAGAAGATGTTGAACACAAGGATAGTGTCCGGGTCTGTAAAATAAGTTCCACATACCACCGTAGAGAGAATAATATCTGCACAAATCTAATCTGCTGACGTATTCCGCAGGTTGACATCACGCCACGGCCAAGCCTTTATTCGAATCGTTTTACATTGTTTAGAGAGGTGGTTTCCTTGGCACGTCTTGTCAAAGCAGAGATCATGTCCCCTTATTCCGGGATTCTCATCAATACGGGCGTGGGTAACCCAACCGCGCCATTAACCGCGGCGCTTGGGAGATAGGCGAGTTTTATTTGGCTGGTGGGGGCTCATAGTTTCGGCCGCCCATATAAGGGGATAAGGATCCACCCTTCCCATCTACGCCTTCTTCCTCCTTTGCTTATCCATTCCTGCGCACTCGAGCTCCAGCGCCCAAGTTCGCACTTCCCGGGTCAACCTTCTCCAATCATGTCCGTAGCGGGAGGTAGATGGATGGCCTCCACCGTCACGGAGGGACACATCAAAAAGTTGAGGAAGGCCGGATACTTGTCTGACGACATCGCGCACCGGCTTCCAGATGAGGGGCAACTCATCCCCACCCCTAGGCCCCATGAGAGGGTCGTATTTCTCCCCCATTTCCTCCGCGGACTGGGTTTTCCTCTTCACCCGTTCGTCCGGGGGATCATGTTCTACTACGGCCTGGACTTCCATGATCTGGCCCCGAACTTCATCCTCAACATCTCGGTGTTCATCGTCGTGTGTGAGGTCTTTCTCCGCATCCAGCCCCACTTCGGCTTATGGCTGAAGACCTTCAATGTCAAGCCGAAGGTTGTGGGCGGCCGACAAGCGGAGTGCGGAGGCGCCATGGCGGGCAAGATAGCCAAACGTTACATGGCTCGAGGGCGCCTTCGTGGAAACCATCAAAGGGTGGCAATCGGGGTGGTTCTACATCATGGAGCCACATGACCCTGAATGGGCAGCGGCCCCCGAATTCTGATCTGGCATCCCCACACAGCTCACCTCATGGAAAGAGACGGGCCTGTCGTGGGGTAATTCGGCAGAGGTGACCGGACTTCAAACCTGCGTCAAAGACCTGATCGACAGGAAGGTTAAACTTGTCACCGTAGTCCAGGTCATGCTCTTCCGCCGGATCCTCCCGTGTCAACGACGGGCTATTAATTTGTAGGAATTCGTCCTGGCCCGGCACCAAACTTTGTCCAGGCTCTTCGACACAATGCACGAAGATGCCTGGAAGGTGCTTTTCAAGAGCTCCGAGGTTCACCCTCCCATTACCGAGGATCGCGGATTCTGCGCGAAGTGTCAAGCTAGCGCGGTAACCTCAATTTTCCCATTACGGGGTATTTGTTTTCCATAGTTTGACTCTATGCGGGATCTAAACTCCCATCCCTTTAACAGCACTGGTAGAAGAAGGCGGACAGATCAACTATCCGGCTCCTTTGCCCGAAGTCCCAGCGGACGCCCGTTTGACAAAGTTGCTGGTTCCGGCACCCCACGTGGTGCCGGAGAAGAAGGCCAAGAAGAAGGCCATGGGGACTCGAAAGAGTTCCTGACTCCTGGTGGTGTCGGACTCATTGCCCGACGACCCCGAAGCGCCCTCCGCCTCCGAAGACGAGGAGGAGGAAGAAGAAGCCTCTCCCCCTCCAACGGGGGGAGGAAAGAAAAAGAAGGCCGCACCAACTAGGGAGGCTAGAGGGTCCAAGAAGGGGAAGACCCTTCTTCCGGACTACGCCTCTGACACCGAAGACGGCGGAGAGGAAAGGCCATCCAGGATACCAGAATAACTTATGGCGTTCCTCTTTTGTACAGTACCTTCTGACGCCGAATTCAATCATGCAGCCCGCCCAAGGCTCAGCTTGGCGATTCGCCAAGCGGCTCCTTGGATTCGTCGGATGTGAATAGCGCTTCACTCCCGACGGCCTCCTCCCCTCGCCCTACAGACGATGCCGAGGTGGAGTCAAAAGAGGGACTAAACCAAAGGGTATGAAGCCCCAGAAGGATCTAAGTCCGGCCCTGGGCCGGACACCGCTCCGGAACCTTCAGTGGTTCCGGAGTCCGACAGGCGGCCCCTTCGCAAGAAAGGCAAGCCTACGACGCCGGCGGCCCCCGTCCAATCGGAGGCGCCGGACAATTTGCTGGAGGTGCTTAACGGCGCCTCCATCGACGAGGAGCACCACACTGTTATGAGTGCAGTGATTCATAAGGTTCAGTCCGCCAAGAGCGGGCTGACGGAAGCCTGTACCAGCCTTATAACAGGCTTTGAGGTATGTGTTTAAAACATATAAAAATGTTACCGCATAGACAGTAGCCCCTGATGCTCAGTGTGGTGTTCGGAAAGAAAAGCCGGACTGAGGATCTAAAAAAAAGATATACGCATGAGTCTAACATAAATATGTCAATATGGGAATGCAGGCTGCGCTGCTGACCGCTGCCGCACTGACTGCGGAGGTCGATGCATTGAAGCAAAGCCTCGAGCGGTCCGAGAACGAGCTCGGCCGTGCCAAGAAGCAGCTCGAGGACAAGGAAGGTATGTAATACCTTATGTGAGTATATAAAAAATACCTGGTTGCAAATAATGACAGGACCAACGTGAATGTTGTAGGGGCCACATCCGAGGTGGCGCCCCTGAAGGAAGTGCTATCCAAGGCCAAAGACAATGCGGCCATGGAGCGCACTGAGCGAGAAAAGCAAGAGGCGCGGGTGGCGGAGGTGCGGCAAGAGCTCGATGCTCTCGTGAAGAAACATGAGAGTTTAGAGCTTGACTCGAAGACTCGAGAGACCGAGCTTGCCTCGGCACTTGAAAGCGCCAAATCTGCCAAGGCCGAAGCCCAAAAAGCCCTCCAGGAAATTGAGGCAATGAGAAGGATTGAGGCGGGTAAGGCATTCTTTATGCAAAGCAAGCACGTGAAAGTAAATTACCTGTTACTTACCCGCAACCGGAGCTCTCCAGGAGCATTCATAGATCTGCCCGGTAGTGTATCCGACGCCGCCGCATTCTACCGGGCCGAGGAAGGAAGCTCGACGAAGAAGGTGTTCTGGTCCCAGTATGCTGAGGCTGAATCCCCGGTGCCCTTGAGCGACCAGCTGAAGCAGCTGGTCGAGCTTCATAAGGCAGCCGCATAGGCCATGAAGGGCCTGATAGGCCGGCTATGGCCTGGGGAGGTCATGCCTTTGAGCTACTTTGGGCTGGTGCGGCGGCTGGTGGATGCCTGTCCACGGCTTGAAGTCATCAAGCGCTCCGTGTGCATCGAGGGCTCCCGTAGGGCTTTTGCCCGTGCTAAAGTGCACTGAGGTAAGCTGGATGCTGAGAAACTGGTGAAGGATGGGCCACCGGAGGGGAAGGAGCATCGCAGGCCCGAGATGTAATATGAGGGCGTCCTGAAGGGTGCCCATCTTGTAGCAAATGAATGTACCGGGGATGTAATTTTCGAGTAAACTCGCTCGTGTTTATCATGTGCGCTGAAAACTTATTCATATGCGCTAAGCAACGCTTTTTGAATTTAAAATATTACCTTCTTTGCGGCCGTTTATTAAATCTGAGAGATGCAAGTCGTCAGCTTCTACCCCCATGCCATGAGTGTTGGGGTGTTCGGAATAAACCTAAGCGCTCTTGTTCACATTCTTGGGTCCATCTAGGGAAGCGCTCAGCACAACGAACAAGGCCGTCGGACTTATAATGCTTTATCACTCTCACTTAGGCATAGAATTCTATAATTTTAAATTTCGGCGAAGCCCCTAGTATTCGGAAGACCGAGTTCGGGGCGCTATCCACGCCTAGGACGGATAAATCAAGCTCCTCGCTCTAAGCGGCATAAGTATTTAAGGACTCGAAAAACCTCTCGAACAGCGACCGGTCTCTCGCCCTATCATGACAGTCTGTTTTAGCTTTCTCAACTGAGGTGTTAACCCAGCTCAACTGGGGCACAATCGCAGTAGTTCTCCCAGCGCTACCTTACCCGACATTGCGGAACGTAAGGTACCAAAACATGGGAGCCGGGCAAACCCAACTATTGACCCAAGACATGATTCGGAGCCGATGCATATAGTGTTATAAGTTCGGGGTGCCGCACTCATGAGAGTGTTCGGTCTTCTCACACCGTATTATGGGGTACTTAAGCCCCTGGTGTATTGGTCATCCCAAAGTGTACGGTTGCATAATGTCATGACTGAACATATTTATATAAAAATAAATGAATACAATAACACACAAGAGCTATGTATTGTTTATTAAAAAGGGCTGCTATGAAAGCAGAATGATACAAATAGTGCAATAAGCAAGAGATGGGATTATTTGACATGCCCCCCTCCAGGGGAAAGCTGCGAGACTTTAAGTAAAACAAGTATTTAGCTCATTATAGAGACCACCTGGACATTTGACGTGGCTTGTTGTCTCCCTGGCAGTTGCATCGTGTATTCGGTGAGTGTATTGCCGGACAGGTCTTGCGAATAATTGGGTCCTGAAAGTATATAAAAAAAGAAACGGCAAAATCGGGAGCCCCTAGTGCGGTTGAGCCGCATTCTGGGAGTGCCGTGGTTGTGCCCCTCCCCTTATGCCCATGGTATTTCCAAAGCGTAGTTATGTACGCATGGTACCGCTATCGCAATCTCACGAGGGCTGGGGTTGGGGCCGCACTGCTATGCTTGCTCGGAACGTGCCAGCTGGTTTTGTTGTAGGTTACTTCGGGCGCGCTTGACGTTGTCCGGCCGTTTAACAGCCGGATTGGAGAATTTCCTTGAGAGGCTACTTTGTAATTCCGCCGCCAGGGCCGCCGTGTGCTCCTCTGTTCGGAGAGAGCGTTCGGTGTTTCCATTAACCATAATGACTCCGCGGGGACCTGGCATCTTGAGCTTGAGATATGCGTAGTGCGGCAACGCATTAAATTTTGCGAATGCAGTTCGTCCGAGCAGGGCATGATAGCCACTGCAGAACGGGACTATGTCGAAGATTAACTCTTGGCTTCAGAAATTATCCGGGGATCCGAAGACCACTTCGAGTGTAACTGAGCCTGTACAGCTGGCTTCTACACTTGGTATGACGCCTTTAAAGGTTGTCTTTGTGGGTTTAATCCTTGAGGGATCTATACCCATTTTTCGCACTGTATCCTGATAAAGCAGGTCAGGCTGCTGCCGCCGTCCATGAGGACTCTAGTGAGGTGAAATCCGTCAATGATTGGGTTTGGGACCAATGCGGCGAATCCGCCATGACGAATGCTAGTGGGGTGGTCCCTTCGATCAAAAGTGATCGGGCAGGAGGACCATGGGTTGAACTTTGGGGCGACTGGCTCCAACGCATAGACATCCTTGAGAGCACGCTTCCGCTCCCTTTTGGGGATATGGGTTGCGTATATCATGTTCACTGTCCGCACTTGTGGGGGGAAGCCCTTCTGTCCTCTGTTGTTCGGCGGCCTGGGCTCCTCCTCGTCATCGCTATGCAGCCCCTTGTCTCTATTTTCGGCACTTAACTTGCCTGCCTGCTTGAACACCCAACAATCCCTGTTGGTGTGATTGGCTGGTTGTTCGGGGGTTCCATGTATCTGGCACGAGCGATGGAGTATCCGGTCTAAACTGGATGGGCCCGGAGGATTTCTTTTGAATGGCTTCTTCCGCTGACCGGGTTTAGAGCCTCTTAATCCGGCATTAACTGCCGTATCCTCAGTATTATAGCCGTTAATGCGGCGCTTGTGCTTATTATGACGTGACCTACCATTGTTGTCCTTGGTATCTGAGTTACCAGGGCTCTTGGTGATGTTATTGCTACGATCTAGCCAGCTATCTTCTCCCGTGCAATAGCGGGTCATGAGTGTCGTGAGGGCTGCCATAGATTTCGGCTTTTCCTGTCCTAGGTGTCGGGCAAGCCATTCGTCTCGGATGTTGTGCCTGAAGGCTGCAAGAGCTTCCGCGTCCTGACAGTCGACTATTTGATTTTTCTTGGTTAGGAACCGCGTCCAGAATTGTCTGGCCGATTCTTCTGGCTGCTGGATTATGTGGCTTAGGCCATCGGCGTCTGGTGGTCGCACATAAGTGCCCTGGAAGTTGTCAAGGAATGCATATTCCAGGTCCTCCCAGCAACTAATTGACTCTGCGGGCAGGCTGTTAAGCCAATGCCGAGCTGGTCCTTTAAGCTTAAGCGGGAGGTATTTGATGGCATGTAGATCATCACCATGGGCCATGTGGATATGAAGGAGATGATCCTCGATCCATACCGCAGGATCTGTTGTGCCATCGTATGATTCGATGTTTACGGGTTTGAAACCCTCGGGGATTTGACGATCCATCACTTCGTCTGTGAAGCATAGTGGGTGTGCGGTGCCTCTGTACTGGGCTATATCGCGACGTAGCTCGGATGAGCTTTGTCTGTTGTGTTCGGCCTGGCCGTATTTGTCATATCCGGCGTGACGGTTACCGTCACCTGACGTGGGGCGCCCACGTGATCCATAGATTGATCTTGTTTGCCTTGCCTTATCCTCCAATATGTCTCGCAGGTCTGGTGCGTTTCCCCGTGCTCTGGTATTTTTTGAGCAGCGTCGGGGTACGGCTTCAGTTGAGGGCCGAAAGGCCTCTCTGACGCGGCCATGGGGTGGCCGATCGGCCGCATCATACGCTGGTGATGTGGGTTTAGTTGCTTCCTCCTCTAGTTGGGGTAGCAGTCTGCGCTTTGGGTAGCTCTTGGAGGGGTGTTCGAGTTTATACTCTTCGGCCGCCAGGACTTCAGTCCATCTGTCGGCTAGCAAATCTTGGTCAGCTCTAAGTTGCTGCTGTTTTTTCTTGATGCTGCTTGTCGTGGCTATAAGCCTGCGTTTGAAACGCTCTTGTTCGGCGGGATCCTCTGGCACGACAAATTCGTCGTCGTCGAGGCTTGCCTCGTCTTCGGAGGGAGGCATGTAATTGTCGTCCTCGACCTCCCTGTCTGCCGCTCTCTCATGAGGGATGGCTTCTCCGTCCTCCTGTGGTGAATCCTGCTGGAGGGGGTTGTCTTCGGCACTGTCCGGGGTTTTGTTATCTCCAGTGTCGGACTCGCCGTTTTTGCTTTGGCGGGATTTAGAGCGGCGTCGCTGATGTCGGCGCTTAGGTTGCTTCTTGGAGGGGTCGTCCTCCATTTTTTCATCGCCATTCCCTGCTTTTGGGGTGTCCACCATGTATATGTCATATGATGAGGTGGCTTTCCAGTGCCCTATAGGTGCTGGTTCTTGTTCTTCTCCTTCATCGGCGTCCATACCGTCGATGTCTTCGGAGTCGAAGTTGAGCATGTCGGTTACATCGTCGACAGTGGCTACGAAGTGGGTGGTGGGTAGGTTTTGAATTTCTTCGTCGTCCGCATCCCAACCTTGCTCTCCTAACAAAGAGAGGGACTTTAGTGAATTCAGGATGTCGCCGAAGGGCGAGTGCTGAAAGACGTCCGCGGCGGTGAACTCCATGATCGGAGCCCAATTGGGTTCGATCGGAAGGGGTGCGGAAGATCCGGAGTCCGGAAACGAGTCTGGCACCTTTGAGTCACAGGTCTCACAAAGGACTAGGATGGTATTCGGCTCGATCACCATAGAGATTGTAGCTTCCGGGGCGGCGTCCAACCGTTTGTCCCCGATTGGCGCGGTCGGCTCCGAGCTAAGGGTCGAAGCGGACACCTAAGCGGCGCTCTGAGCACTGTCCAGCGGTAGAGCTAGATCATGCCCGTCGTGATAGTGCGGCGTGCTTGGCTGTTGCTCGAATCCGTCGAAGATCAAGTCCCCGCGGATGTCGGCCGTGTAGTTTAAGCTTCCAAATCTGACCTAATGGCCAGGGGCATAGCTTTCGATCTGCTCTAGATGGCCAAGAGAATTGGCCCGTAGTGCGAAGCCGCCGAACACGAAGATCTGTCCGGGGAGAAAAGTCTCACCCTGGACCGCGTCGTGGTTGATGATCAAAGAAGCCATCGAGCCAAAAGGTGACGACACAGAGGAACTCTCAATGAAAGCACCAATGTCGGTGTCAAAATCGGCGGATCTCGGGTAGGGGGTCCCGAACTGTGCGTCTAGGCGGATGGTAACAGGAGACAAGGGACACGATGTTTTTACCTAGGTTCGGGCCCTCTCGATGGAGGTAAAACCCTACTCCTGCTTGATTAATATTGATGATATGGGTAGTACAAGAGTTGATCTACCACGAGATCAGAGAGGCTAAACCCTAGAAGCTAGCCTATGGTATGATTGTTGTTCGTCCTACGGACTAAAACTCTCCGGTTTATATAGACACCGGAGAGGGCTAGGGTTACACAGAGTCGGTTACAATGTGAAGAGATCTACACATCGTATCGCCAAGCTTGCCTTCCACGCCAAGGAAAGTCCTATCCGGACATGGGATGAAGTCTTCAATCTTGTATCTTCATAGTCCGGGAGTCCGTCCAAAGGTCATAGTCCGGCCATCCGGACACCCCCTAATCCAGGACTCCCTCAGAGAGGAATAGCTAGATCATTGGCAGAGAAGTGTTTAGCGAAGGAAAAGAATTTAGGCAAATTTCATTTTAAAGATGATCCCTTCCTAGACTTTTATTGTTGATTATATCTTTTCATTAAAGTGGTCATGTTATATCTTTTCATTGAAGTGGTTCGATTGTGCCCAAGTGGCTTTGTTGTTTCCAGGGAATGATGCTGAGTGTACTATGTTTTGCCGGAATGTTGATTCATTTTTGTTCCGGCAAATTTCAGGTTCTCGATTTATCCACTTTTTAGCAATGGTCATGCCAAAATTTTCCGTGAATTTCGGCATGACTTTTGCTACAAACTAGGACATATCGAGTGCCCGGGATTTCCCGCACCAGGAAGGAGTCAACATTCCTGCAAAACAATAGGCCTTTTTTATCTCATTATTCATTTTATTTGGTCTAGAATTAATTGACTAGATTTAATCATAGAAACATGGCTAGCAACGATGAAGGACAGGGTTCTGGTGATTGCGTCGACATCTACCGGGCGGCAGACGAATTTTTTAGCCTTACCGATGATCAACCGATGTTGTTGTTGGGCCCACCGGTGGCATCGAGGACTGAGACTGACATGCAGACCGGCGCTGAGACTGAGACCGGCACTGAGACTCAGACCGGCATCGGGACCGACGCTGAGACTGAGACCGGTGCTGCCTCGGGGAGCAGATCCGGTGTAGAACCAAAAGCAAAGAGGCAACAACTTCCTAACAAACTCAGGACTACTAGGCTAGTGGTCACGGAGGTGGACGACGGCATTTTTGAGCCAAAGGTGCCCGAGGAAGCGCGCTCGTGCTACGGCAATCAAATATGCTGCATCGTACGGACAACCGCCACCATCAACGATGAGAAACTACAGAGGATAGAAAATATGAGGAGCTCCCTCCTAAAGAAGTTTCACCAGATATTCTTGTTCCCGGGCCGGAATGAGAAGGATTATGAAGATCCAGACGAGGACCCGGCAATGAAGAAGATAAACAAACACGCCATGAGCAAGTTTAGCGACGCGTTGGCCGCCTGGAAAACTCGAGTAAAAGCAAGGATCATTGACAAGAAGGAACCCCATTCCGAGATTATAAAGGATAATCCGACAATCAAGGAAGACCAGTTTCAAATATTCAAGGAGGCTTGCGAGGCCGAAGCTGCCAAAAACAAGTCTAAGTACATGAAGGGGCTTCAAGAGAGGAACATTAGGAGCCACCACCTCGAAAGTCGTGGTTACGGAGGAAAGAGGTCCAAATGGGCCAAGGAGGACGCGGAAGCCGCGAGGCCAGGCATCCCAGACCCCTTGGCGGATTTCATCGTCCCGCGGGAGCGTGACGTCCTGAGGGCCCGGCACCGTTGGGACACAGTGAAGAAGGTTTACGAGACAACACCGGTCATTATGGAGTTCATGAGACTACTGGTAATTTTAGTTTCTGATCAATTCGACTGCACACGTTAGTCATATTTGTAAACAATCCTTGTGCCTTTTGTAGAGAGAGCAGCACCGGATTGCATCCGAAAGCGACTCACCGTCTGAGGCATTGGCGAGGCCCAAGTGGGACACTCCATTCAACCGGGCGTTGAACATATTGAAACAACAACCGGTGGATAGTCGACCGTCGTATGGACGCATGCACGGTATCAGAGAAGGCGCCACGTGGAAGAAGTACTACCATGAGACCATGGAGGAGAGAAAGGAAAGACGGAGGTTAACTGAAGAAAACATCGACAAGAAGGTTGAGATTGCGGTTGAGAAGAAATCATCTCAGACAGTCACAATAGTGGTAGCTGCCGCAAAATAGGTGGTTGCAGATTTGTCTACTTCCTTGGTGACAGGCGTTATCACTTGTACAAGGCAAAATCCAGACAAAAATGCAGAGGACTTTCCCCTTGCTGACTTCTTGGGAGCACCTGCTCCTGCACCGGCTCCCGCACCGGCTCCAGCACGTCCTCCCGCACCGGCTCTCGCACCGAACATGCTCGGCGGTGCTTCGTCTTTGGCTGAGCTCGACGCCCTCATGGTATCTGTCACACCGGCCCCCTTCAATATAAATGTATAATCTCCCGTTTTCGTTGCCTTTCGGATGTCTCACGTCGCAGAATTTTCTTTGCAGGCCGACGAAACCCCATGCACCATATTGTACACCATCGGTGACCAGAAGGTGGACGTGGGGAAGGCAACGATAATGGAGCCGAAGGAACCATTGTTCCACAGCTAGTCGATCCCCCCGAACGTCTTCAAGGTTTTTGTGGCCAGTGTCGAACCGGACCACGAGAATTTGCCTCCTCCAACACTACTAGTGGATGACGAGGAGACACCGCGGCGGCTTGGTGATTGTTGCAATGGTTGGGTCCTGTTGTGGCCAAAGAGTCTGCTTCGTCTGGAGGCGGTCGGGAGCACACCCACGAGCACGCAGCCTCAGCAAGGTATGAACATCAACACCCCACCTACCCAATTAGCGTCGGGTGTCGGGTTGGGTGATAGCGGACGGGTTAAGGAGGAGGCTCCATTAGTTGCTGATGACGTTGCCATGGATGAGGATGAGGACGACGGTGGCGCTGAACAGTATGTCTATACTGGCACCTCCTCAGGGTTTGAGTGTCAAGAGTCGGTGCCTGAATTGCCGTCTCAGCGTATTATGGATGACCTTCCGGTAGTAAAGAAGTCTAGGAAGAGAGCGAGGAAAGGCAAAAAAGATGATTCTATGATCCAGCCGCCTCAGCAGTCTCGGCTTCAGGACCTTATAGATATCCCCGATGCGGATAAATGGCATATCCCCAGTTAACCAATCCTACCTGCAACAGCACTACAGGCCAGATTCGACAATCTAAGGAGACTTCATGACGATGTGCTGCGGGTAGAGAAAGGCCTCATCGCCTCGACAGATCTAGGATACCCACTCTACGTGGTTAACGTTGCGCGGCAAAGGTCGTACGTCGACAGCTTCCCCGCGGATAAGTTCTTCCTCCGATTCGATTACATATTCGACATGTTTCACGTGAAGAAGCTGGATTTTACGTTTGTCCGCCTTTATGCCTTGCACATGAACTACATCATCGGGGTTGAGCAGATATCTCATATCTGTGTCGCTGACCCATACTACATTCACGAGGGATTCTTGGGAGTCTGTGCAGAGCACCGTGTATACGCGAGGGAATACATTGTCAATTTCATGCTCGCCAATAAGGACAAGGGGGCGATTCTTGTGCCTTATCATCCCGTGTAAGTCATCCGCGCTGCTATCCTTCCTTCGATTTCAATCATTCATTTGCACGGTGGGGCTAAGTAATTTGAGGTGTACTTATTTTGCGCAGCGGCGGGCGCGCCGTCCTCATCATCCTATACCCCCAATTCTCCCACGCTCTTTACTTGGACTCGTCGAAGAACATTCACAAAAAGGATTACACCCACATCAAGGATGTTCTCGACAGTGCTATGTTTTACTACCAAGCAAGGGGTGGAGAGGTCAGGGACAAGAAGAGAAGGGGCGGCAGGGTCGCCTTCGCCCATAAGACCGACTTCTGCTGCATCCAGCAACCGAACAATTCTCTTAATGATGGATTCTATGTCCTACACCACATGCTGGAGTACAGACGGGATCACCAGAACCTTCGCATGTCACCTAGATCCGGCGATGCCCATATTCTGCAATGCGCAAAGAACATAGGAGATATCGAGGATCATCGACTTCGAGCTGAGTTCTATCACATCCAGCGCGAACTTGCCCAAATCATCATGAAGGAGGTCGTCCAAAAACAGGGATGTTCTACGAAGAAGGACAAATGTCGCGGGAAGACGTCCGAACATGGATAGCCTCTCAGCATCTCGACATGAAGCCTTACACTAAGCTCGGGGACTATCTCCCTGACCTCGATGGATGGCACGGCATGTTGGAGTGATTGTCGATATATGACAATGTGTCTGTTTAGTCCATACTTTCTATATGACAAAACTTTGAGTTATGCACAGTGAAACTTTATTTGTGATGTAGTTAAACCGTCCTCCTCCTCGACTAGCGAAGATCACTCTAGTTAGGGCATTTTGGGTACGATGAACTTTGTTATTTATGCTTATGATATGTTGTTTCTATTTTTGCCAAGTCTGTCTCTTTCTGTTGCTCAACTATATATGTTGCATATCATCGACTCATGTGACGATGCAGGTGCATAGATCATCGATGGCGAAGAAGTGCTACGCCAGGAGTATATATACGACGAGTGGCTGGAGTGTCAGGCCCAGGTGTTCCCGGTTTCCGATTTCCGAGCGACAGGCAGTAGTTAGTTTAGGTTCACGCTAATGCGAGAGAGGGATACAAACTCATGTACTCAAAGTGATAGCTCTTCTCGCATATACCATTGTTTAGATGGATGACGATGTATTTGCAAGTAATCGAGGACTTGTATCGCTATTTTCGAGATGATGACGAGAGACCACTTTGTGTTGGATGATGATTATGATGATGACATGATTTGATGAGACTAATTGTATGTATATGCTATGATTGCATTTGTACGTGTATGATATGCTAAAGATTATTGTATAAAGCCTATTCAAATACAAAACAAATACAAAAACAAATATGCAGGAAAAAACTAATAAAACTAGTAGTAGCGAGGGGGGGGGGAATTTAGCAGTAGCGCCTCATTACCAGTAGCGCTTCCCGGTAAACATCGCTGCAGATAATATCAGCAGCGCCCTTTTCTAAACAGCGCTACAGCTATTCATGTATAGCAGTAGCGTGGGAGGACAGGCGCTACTGCTATACGTTTGCTGTAGTGCCTTATTAGTAGCGCCTGTACCCGCGCTACTGAGAGGCCCAAAACCCGCGCTGCTGCTAGGCTTTTCCCTAGTAGTGTAGGTTTCATACTACATTTTCCTATGATTAAACAACTAAGACTAAAAACCTAAAATTTTCAACTTGCTAGGGTTCAAAAGAAACTAGGGAGGAGGAGGAAGGAGGAGGAGGATGTACCTCTCAGTGGAGGAGGGCCGGCAGGGGAGGAGATCCGGTGCGGGGCCGGGGCGGATGGCGGGGGAGGAGGCCGACGCGGAGGAGGGAGGCGGGCAGGAAGGAGGGACGGTGCGGACGAGGGCGGCCGACGCAGGGAGGAGGGCCAGCGCGGGGGACGGCAGCGTGCGGGGGTCGACAGTGGCGGGTGGGGGGATTGAGGGAGGAGTGTGAAGTGTGTGAGTGAGATGATGAGGCCGGGGGCGCGAGCAAGGTAACGGGCCAGCGGCGAGCGGGGGAGGGAGTGGGCTTAATAGCAGCGCGGGTAAAGGCCAGCGCTACTGCTAAGCCCACTAGCTGTAGCGCCGGAGCACATCACACGCTACAGCTAAGTGGCCTGCCCTTTTGGCCCAGGCGGCCCGCTAAGCAGCAGCGCGGCCCGTTTTTGCTGGCGCTACTAGTAAATACCAGTAGCATGGGCGCCCATAGAGGCGCTACTGCTAAAATTTTATGTATAAGCATTTTCCTAGTAGTGGAGGCAACGAGGGGAAGCGGAGGCGTCCCACTTCCTTTGGGCGCCATGTGTTAGCCTGGCCCGCAGACAATTGGGGCCCACAGCGCTTCGCCCTTGCCCCTTGGCTTTGCCTGGAGGCCAGCGGAGCGCGCCTTGAACCTGGGGGCTAATGTCATTGTTCTGGGAACCAGGGTACCCAGAATTGCCTGCCTGCTGCCCATGGCATGGCTCCCTTGACGGCCTGGTATGGCCCATCTGCAAGACCTTCAAGACAAGACCCTCGCGAGGGCCCCTAACCACTCGATGCGGGCGACACCAAGACCTCCAGAGGGAGCGGCCTCCCGAGGAGCGGAGATTCCTATGCAAGCACCGAGCCTCACGAGGCTGCGATGACATGAGCCATGACGATCAAGGCTACGCGGGCGCTAGCAGGCGCAGAGGAGGCAGTTTCCTCTTTGTTGCTAAGGAAGCAAGGACGGTCGTGGGTTCTTGAGGAATCCCCAAAAGGTTTCCATTTCGGTGCAACGAGACCAAGACCACGGGCTCGGCATGACAGATGTCATCACCGAACCGACAGCTACATCATGACCAGAAGCTTTTCAGGAGGAGACCACCTTTTGTCAGGATTAGATGTACCTCTTGTCCCCTTGCAAATTGGTCGTTGTGGAATCCCTTCCCGCCTATGTTTTGGGGAAGAGGATTGGGCCACTATAAACATAGGTAAGCCACCACCGTAGTAGGGGTCGGCGGATTCTCATCCCCGGAGCCCTCAGGAGGCTGCTCATCCATTGTACTAGTTCATACTCAAACCTCCTTGTGAGGCCAATCCACCACAAAGCAGGAGTAGGGTTTTACACTGCAAGGTGGCCCGAACCTGTGTAAACTGCCATGTCCATCTTCTTCCCCACTCTCGCAAATCCGGCTAGGCAAGGCTGTGGGGTGATGGACTCCAGGCTTGATAGGTTGAGATCTTCGCAGACGCCCTAGAGTTCGAACCTTCTTGGATCTGCAGAGCCCTGAATCCGACAATGGTGCAGATCGAAAGTACTACTTATCTAAAGTAAAGTGATCAAGTTTGGATTATTAGTACTTTGGATCTGTACCATGTTTCCTCCACTTGAATCTAATCCACGTCTCTTTCACCCACTGATATAATAATTCATCATGATCATAAAATATATGATAAGACTACTATATAAAACCTGTACAAATACAGTGCCAATTGTAGAAAAAAATACAAGAAATTTTAGAAGTAGCGGGGGGTGGCCATCCGGCACTACTACTAGGTAGTTGTAGTAGTAGTGCGGGGTGGCCATCTAGTGCTACTACTGGGTAGGTGTAGCAGTATCGCAGGAATGACCTGCGCTACTGCTATGTAGGATAGTAGTAGCACGTGTCCGACCCATGCTACTACTAAACATTAGTCGTAGCGCCGTAGCAGCAGCGCGGGTGCCCGCGCTACTGCTAGACTTTTCCCTAGTAGTGGTCATAGTAGCGGCACTCTAACCACCACCAAAGACAGCACCCGATGTTGGTGGAAAACGACACCTATGGGATCACTAGATTCCCTAATACGGTCGGCGGGCGCGAGGTTGTGGAAAGAGCGGGTTTAAGAGTTAGCACATAGATCGTTTACCCAGGTTCGGGCCGCGAGGATGCGTAATACCCTTGTCCTGCTTTGGTATCTATTTGAGTGTTCTTGAGTTCTTGAACTAGCTAGAGCATGTAACTTTTTCAAAGAGCCAAATCCCTCTCCAGTATGCCTCGGGCCTCCTTTTATAGTTCAAAGGGGATGCCACAGTGGCACACAGGAGGTGGAAAGGCGTACAGTGGCTGAGCTTATCGCTTACCATTACGGGACAGAATGCATTAAATGTGCTCCTTAGGTGTCCCCTTGCTTCATTGGGGACGTAACAAGGCCCGTCCAGTCCGTCGTCGCTCCGTCTTGCTTCAACACGCGTCTAGGCCAAAGAGGCGTGCAGTGCCATGTAGGCTAGCAGGCTGCTGAGTTGGCATGGTGGTATGGTTTCATGAAGATCTGCATGCCACCATGCAGGTGCTTGCTGAGTTTGCCTAGAGTCCTCATGTCGCCACAGTGGTGCTCGCCTAGTTGGTGGACTGGCACCTGCATGGGAACAACGGTGGAGTCTTGGCAGTTGTGGGCCTGGCTGCGGCCCCACTGACGTCCTCAGCAAGAGTCTTGCCGGGGCCCTATCAAGGGTCTTGCCATGGCATCGTGGTCGTCCCCGTCAAGGATCTTGCCGAGGGCCTCGTGGGTATCCTTGGCAAGGATCTTGCTGAGGATCGTCGTCTTCTGGTCCTTATCTGATCTTGTGTGCTCATGATTTTCACAAAGATCTGCATGCCACCACAGAGGTGCCTCCCGAGCCTTGGTTCCAACGTGATTGATGGCATTGGAACCCTTGGGCTCAAGGGTGGCGCGATCCGCTGGCGTTGGGTAAGTGGACCCGGGAAGGTTCTTGCCGGAGCTATGGAGGATGCTCCGGCAAGGGCCTTCCTAGGGGAGTTCACCTTGCCCTTCTTATCTTTATGCTTCTGGTCTTGGTGTTTCTTTGATTGTCTTGCACTCCAGCTTCCCTTCTCTGCCCTGCTAAGTGTGGCCGCAGGCACGGCACTGACTGTCGTGCACAAGTAGAGGGGTACAAAGGAGAGCCCCTTCTTTTGTACACCGACAGGAGCCCCGGGCCTGGGCCACACATAAGCGCAATGTGTTGTTGGGCTAGGCCCAGAACGGTGCACGGGCAGGCGGGGCGGATTTTTTACCGCGGTAAATCCCTCGCTCGTTGCACTTCCCCACGACCCGCGTTGAATGCGTGACGTGGGGATCATGTGTGGGGTGACCGAAGCAGGCCTGCGTCATACCGGGGTGAATAGTAAAGAGGCGGCTTGCGTGTCTCTTTAAAATTGCAAGGCCGCTGCTCATTTACTTTCTCCGCCTTGGAATCGTCGTTCCACCTTCCCCATTATGCTCGTCCCTTGAGCCACGTACGCCGCATGCACAGTGTGGGGTAGGTGACAGACGCACGAGATATGGGAAGGTGCACGGTGGCAGGTACTCACGTGACTTGATTGGGCAGAGAGGACGGTCGATGGCCTCGCTCGTCGCCACTTAATGAGCAGGACCCGAGCGGGCTCTTCATAGGTGCAGAGCTAGTCTTTTAGCCTTCTCTGCTCAGCTATAAAAAGGGGACTCAGGATGAGGAGGAAGAGCATCCCCTCGCGTCTCCCCTTCGTCTCTATTCTCCATCCATTGCTATGGCGAGAGGGCACGCCGGTGCTCCGATGGCGGCGACGAGGGTCTCCGCTCGACAGCGTGCCCCACCCTCCCAAGAGCTCGTGGCAGCAGAGCCAGTCGTGAGAGGAAGGGGGAGGGGCAAGGCCGAGGCCGTCGTGGCGCTCGGGGAAGAGGAGGACGGGGCGGCGCACCAGCCTCGCCTCCGCCAGTGGCCCTCCCCCAATGGAGGGTCATGTTGGAGACCAGCCCTGCGAGTTCGTCATCAGGCTGCACCGGACAGTGCGTGTCGTCTTCGTCTCCCTGCTCCGTTCGCTCGGGAGATGGAGCTCGACCCGCCACAGGCTCTGAGGTTGCATATGAGGGGCTGCGGGAATGGCAGCATGCGGGTCGATGTTGACTTCCCCACCCCTCACGTCATGTATCTTTGTCGCAGATGGTAGGCCTTCGCTCATGCCCATAGCATGTCGGAAGGGCTCGTTCTCCACTTCAAATTAATGGAGAACGGCCTAATCTCCGTCAAGGTCTTCGGGCACTTGGGAACTCGCCTAAGGTGTTGCGTGGAGAGCTCCTCTGATGATGAAGACTCCTCCTCAAGCGAGAGTTTCGAGGAGGACAGCGACAACAACAACGAGGGCGTCAAACGGGAGGATGACAGGTCCTACTAGGCGACATTTCGTTCCTGGGTGGCGCCGGCAGTAGCAGCATCTGCACCTAGCCCTTCCTCCTGGCAGAGCAATTTGCCAGGGGTGGAGCTAGCTCCTTGAACTTCTCGGGGTCGCCTCCTTGGGCGGCTGGCATGGGAAGGCCGAAGAAGACGAAGAAGGCGGGTGGAGGGCCGTCAAGTCGGAGTATGATGGCACCGATGCCTTCGTCTTGTATTGTTGGCCCTCTGGCTCATCTTTCGGCTCTTCTCCCGGGACCATCATCACCAGCCCTGTTCCGGACGGCCACCGGGATGTTCTCTTGGTGTCTTCTGCTGCTCGTACTTCGCCTAGGCACTCCTTTTGCCCTCCTGCCATCTTGTTCCGTTTCCTGGGGAGAGGGACAAGACATGGATTACGGGCATCTTATCTCTTTTTAGTTTTTAAGCCTATGGGCACTTGTCAGTTTTAAACCTTGTAATCCCCTTGCTCATGTTTACATTCCATACAAACTGTACCTGTATGGGATGTATTAATGAAAAAAGGGTACTTGTCGGGTTCTTTGTGCGTGAGCGAAGCCAATGCCAAGGAATGAATCCTTGTTATTTTTAAGATAAACATTTTCGCCTGGCAACAGGCCTTGCCGTCCCCTTAGTTCATTCGACCATACTCACGCTCTTGGCGGAGGCAGGGGCGAAGTAGGGTTAGGCCCTACATTTGCTTCCTTGTTACCGCAACTACAACCAAGTTCCAACCCAGGTAAAAGTCCTTGGGTATAGGAAAAGGGGAGCACGGCAGCCTAGGAATAAAACGAGGTTTCATACGTCCCAATTCCATACGGAAATGCACAACAGTGGATAAAGGACTTACCTGAATCTGCAGGCTCCCGGCAACCTTGGCTTCTCGTGGTTGGACCCCCGTGTCTGCAGCCCCCGTTAACCTTGGCTTGCCGGGACGGGAGCTCCAGCTTGTTCTATTTCTTCCAAATAGCTCAGCAGAAATGTCCAGGTACCCTGTGAACCAAAGAGGACGGAAAGGAACAGAGAGACGCACACTTGACCTCTATGCTAGGGGTTAGTCGCCACTAAGCACTATCAACCCTAACCGAGGGAGAGACTTAACCTAGCATGCAAGCTATAACTTAGAACTTAGGGCACCAGCGCTTCATTTATTTATGCTCATGGTCTACGCCTGGCTTTGTACATAGGGTTACATGCCTTGCCGGCAAGGCTTGTACAAAAGGTGGTTTGCTGGGGGGGGCAACCGCGCCTTATGGGTAAAACTTGCAAAGATGCTTGATGTTCCAGGAGTTGCTCACTGGAATGGCATCTTCGGTCTCTAGGCGGACTGCGCCGGGCCTGGTGACTCGTATTACCCGATAAGGGTCTTCCCACTTCGGCGTCAACTTGTTGGAATTCTTGGCCGATTGAATGCGCTGAAGAACAAGGTCACCTTCCTCAAAGCTTCAGGCATGAACCTTGTAGCTATGGTAGCGGAGCAATGCTTGCTGGTAGCGCGCTGCTCTCACAGCCGCCCGAAGCCGATATTCCTCGAGGAGCGTTGTGTCATCTTACCGGAATCTCTCTTGCTCAAGCTCGTCATAAGCAAGCACTCGAGGTGACCCGTATGTGAGTTCCATGGGGAGAACTGCCTCTGCCCCGTATACCAGGCCAAAGGGTGTTTGGCCGGTGGCTTGATTTGGCGTCGTTATGATCGACGAAAGAACTACTGGCAAATCATCAATCCAGCACCTTCTGCTCTTGCGCAGCCTATCAAAAGTCTTTGTCCTCATGCCTCGCAGTACTTCATCATTTGCCCTCTCCGCCTGGCCGTTGCTCCGTGGGTGTGTCACGGAAGCGAAACAGACCTTACTGCCAAGGTCTTGGGTGTATTGCATGAAGGTGTGGCTTGTGAACCGCGTGCCATTGTCTGTGATGACTCTGTTTGGCACACCAAAACGGCAGACTAGCTCCTTGAAGAATTTGACAACTAACTGCGCTGTTACCTTCCTCGCTGCTTCTACCTCCGGCCACTCTGTGAACTTGTCGATTGCAGCGTACAAGTACTCTAAGCCCCCGATAGCGCAGGGGAAAGGGCCCAGTATGTCGAGCCCCCAGACCGAGAATGGCCAGGAGAGAGGGATTGTTTGAAGAGCTTGAGCTGGCAGATGAAGCTTTTTTGAATGGAACTGACACGCTTCACACTTGGTTACTAGTGTCGTTGCATCCTGGAGGGTAGTGGGCCAGAAGAAACCTTGCCAGAAGGCCTTGCCGGCAAGGGCCCTCAACCCTATGTGGGAGCCACATATGCCTCCATGTATCTCTGCCAACAACTCCAGTCCTTCCTCCTGGGGAATGCACTTCAATTTCCCTCCATTTGGTCTTTCTCTGTACAGAACATTGTCAACGAACTGATACATGGCAGACCGACGGGCTACTTTCTCTTCTTCTTCCTGCTCCTCAGGAAGCTCCCCTATTTGGAGGAATCGAACGGTATGATGTGCCCATGTCGGAGCCTGGGGCTCGACGGCAAGGACTAAAGGCATTTCCTCCGCCATGGGAGCGGTTGTCTCTACGGCCAGGGCTTGATGCCCTGCCAGAGTCGGTTGCCCCATGGCAGGCTCGATGTCCACGGCAACATCTTTGCCTGCGGCTCCTGGGAACTCAGTGGGAAAGTACTTGCCGGGGCCTGATTTCCTCCGCTTGTTCTGCTCTGTCAACTGTTCAACGGATGGTTAAATTAATCGAAGCACAAAAGTACCTGCTCCACAGGTAGTTTGAAGGCAGCGTGCTTCGACAGATAATTGGCGATGTTGTTCTCCACTCGGGGAACATGCTCCGCCTGTATACCGTCAAAACGCTCCTCCAGCTTCCTCACCTCATCTACATAGGCCTCCATCAACGGGCTTTGATAATCTTTGTTGACTTGCCTGACGACAAGCTGTGAATCACCCCTGACGATGAGCTTCTTGATCCCGAGGTCTGCCGCGATCCTGAGACCGGCAAGCAACCCCTCGTACTTTGCAGTGTTTTTCGTCGACATCTCCCTGGGAAAGTGCATCTGGATTACATACTTGAGGTGCTCTTTGATGGGTGCGACAAGTAGCACACCAGCACCGGCGCCTTGCAGCGAAAAGGCCCTGTCAAAGTACATAACACAATTGCGACTTGTTTCCTTGCCGGGAAGAGTGGTCTCCTGGATGTCTTCGTCGGGTGTTGAGGTCCATTCTGCGATGAACTCCGCCAAGACTCTGCTCTAGATCGTTGAAGTACTTTCAAACTTCAAACCAAAGCTCGGCAACTCCAAGGCCCATTCCACAATCCTCCCGGTTGCGTCCGAGTTATGCGGTATCCGTTGCAACGGAAGGCGGGTGACGACGGTGATCTTGTGCGCTTGGAAGTAACGACGCAACTTCCTCGAGGCCATAAGGAGGACGAAGAGCAATTTATGCACACCGGAATACCTTGACCTAGCCCCCTGCAAGAGTGAGCTGACAAAGTAAATCGGGTGTTGCATCATCTTCTTCTTCTGCACCACTTCATTTGGTCGCGGGGGCCCTGTCCCGCCGGCGTCAGACCCTGCTGGGGGCCTCGCCTCGCTAGGGGGAGCTCTGGCTCGCCATCCACCAGTTTTGCCGTTTCCATTGCCTCTTCGTCGACCGCCCTCTACGCCACTAGCGCGGCACTAACCACTTGATTTGTTGCCGCTAGATACAGTAGCGGAGGCTCTTGTGGTTTAGGAGCGGCCAGTATCTGTGTAGAGGGGAGGTATTTCTTAAAATCTTGCAATACTGCCTCGGCCTCTGGGGGCCATTCCATTGGGCCTGCCTTTTTCAAGATTTTGAAAAAGGGAAGGGCGCGCTCAGCAGACTTGGAGATGAATCTGCTCATGGCGGTAGCGCAGTCAGTGAGCCGACGCACGTCCTTGATCCGCCTAGGCACCTCGATCTGTTTAATGGCCTTGATCTTGTCTGGATTCGCCTCGATCCCACGCTGTGACACAAAGAACCTGAGAAGTTTGCCGGACGGAACACCGAAGACACACTTCTCAGGGTTCGGCTTGAGGTTGATCTTGCACAAATTTGCAAATGTCTCTTCTAAATCTTTTACAAGTGTTCCCTTGTCCTTGGTTTTGACCACTATGTCATCCATATGAGGTTCCATATTTCTATGTAGTTGGGGCTCAAAACCAATTTGGACTGCTCTTGCAAACATTGAGCCAGCACTCTTCAACCCGAAAGGCATCCGTAAAAAGCAATACGTAGCACATGGGGTGATGAATGTTGTCTTCTCTTCATCTTCTCTTGTCATGAAGATCTGGTTGTATCCTGAGTAGGCATCAAGGAATGATAGCAAGTCACACCCGGCCGTGGAGTAAACAATCTGGTCAATGCGCGGCAACGGTAAAGGGTCTTTTGGACGGGCCTTGTTGATATCTGTGTAATCAATACACATCCTCCACTTCCCATTTGCCTTGCGCACCACCACCGAATTGGCCAACCACGTCGGATGGAGTACTCCACTCACCAAGCCTGCCGCCTCCAGCTTCTTGATATCCTCTGTGATGAACTCCTGCCTTTCCAAAGCTTGCTACCTGACCTTCTACTTGACGGGTCGCACATGAGGACAGACAGCAAGATGGTGTTCAATCACTTCCCTAGGAACATCGGGGATGTCGGATGCTTACCACGCAAACACATCAACATTCGCCCGCAGGAAAGTGCGAGCGCGCCTTCCTATTTGCTACCGAGGGTGGTGCTTATGGTGAAAGCCCCTCCTATGCCATCCTCCTTGAAGGACACCTTCTTGGTCTCCGGTGGTGAAGCTCTGGATTTCTTGCTCTTGCCGATGGAGCTCTCTGGCACGTCCTCGACGGGAGCACATCACTCCGAAGAGGTGCGCTTGCCGGAGTGGGTGCGAGAGGTCTTGCCGGTCTTCTTCCCTCCCGGGGCTTCGGCGGCAGGAGCAAGTGCCTTGGCGGCAGTCGCCGCAACTGCTTCCCGATAGAGTTGGTCAGTGCAGATTAGTGCGTCCTTCTTGTCGGAGGGTACGTTGATGATGGTCATCGGCCCAGGCATCTTCGGCGTGTTGTAGGTGTAATGTGACGCCGCCATGAACTTGGCTAGTGTCGGGCGTCCAAGGATCCCGTTATAGGGCAAGGGGATCTCGGCTACATCAATGACAATCTTCTTCGTCCTGTAGTTCAACTCGCCTCAAAACGTCACGGGCAGCGTGACCTTACCCTTCGGCTGACTCCTTCCAGGGTTGACCCCTTGAAACGTGCCCATCTCTTCGAGGTCTCCATAAGGACTCTGCAGCCTCTTGATCACAATAGGGGAGATCAAGTTCAGACCGGCCCCGCAGTCAACTAGCATCTTCGTCACCTTGAGTTTGCGTATCTTTGGTGAAACTAACAATGGCAGACACCCGACCGCAGCTGTGCGATCAGGGTGATCCTCGGTGTCAAAAATGATAGGCGTGCTGGACCACTTCAGTGGCTTTTGAGAATTGAATGATGGCTCCTCCGCTGCAATCTCATGCGCCCACTTCTTGAATTGGCGGTGAGAGGTGTGTAGCGAGGCGCCACCGTCGAGGCACATGACCTCCGTAGCTTTCCGAAACTCATGGTCGCCGGACTCGTCGTCCTCGTCATGATCATCGACTTCCTACTTCTTGTCACGGCCCCGGACGGGCCTCTCTTATTGGTTATCCCTACCGCGGCGGCCTCCTTGGCCGCCACGCTTCTTGCCGGATCCTTCGACACCATCCTGACCCTTCTCCTTGTCCCGCCTCTCATACTCAGCTTTTTGCTTCTCAGCAAGCATCTCAACTTGTCGGCAGTTCTGGAGGTCGTGGCCCTTGGTGCGGTGGATCTTGCAGTACTGCTTGTTGGAACTTCCTGGCTTGTCGGCAGCCGCCAAGGCCCAGCAAGCGGCGCACCCGGCAATTTCCTTGCCGGGGTCATTTGCCTTGGCCTTTTTGGCAGTGTCGGTGTCGTCAGATCCCTCGACGGCAAGCACGACCTTGCCCTTACGCTTTTTGTTGCGGCGCCAGCCCTTCTTCATCAGGGCGGCGGTATCTTTGTCTGTGGAGTCGGTTTCTGCATCAGCGTCCTCGCCTGGGTACTTCCTCCCCTCTTCAGCTCGAGCGCACCTATCAGCGAGAATATAAAGTTTGGCCACATCTTTGACCTTGTTCATTGCCAGCTCTTCACGCATCTTGCAGTTGCGCACATTCTGATGGAATGCGCTGATCACAGCAGCGGGATAAACATCTGGGATGTTGTACTGCACCCGGCTGAACCTCTGTATGTACTTGCGCAGGTTTTCACCTTCCTTCTAGGGAATGATATGCAAATCGCTTGCCTGGCCATGAGCTTGATGGCCCCCAGTGAAGGTGCCAACGAACTCATGACACAAATCTGAGAAAGAAGAAATGGAATCCGTCGGCAAGTGCATCAACCATGACGTGACATTGGGCTTAAGTGCCAACGGGAAGTAATTGGCAAGCACCTTGTCGTCGCGGGCTCTAGCAGCTTGCATCGTGATGGTGTAGATGATGAGGAACTCCGACGGGTGAGTCTTGTCGTTGTACTTCTCGCCAACATCGGGCTTGAACATGCGGTGGGAGGGCCACTGGAACTTCCGCACCTCACGGGTAGAAGCTTGGCAACCCACCTCGTAGGGTAGGCCACCATAGCCTACCTGCGCCGGGTGGTCTGTAGTGGTCCCTTCCCGCCTATCTGACTGGTGGTGCGCATCATGCCGATGTTCGATGGTGCTTCGATCGTCTTCAAGGGTTCGCTCCTGAAGAACTTGGCGCTATTCGCGGTGGGTCCGTGGGTTGGACGACGCTATGGAAATGTTATCACAAGCGTCATCATGACGGACCGACAACTGCGGTAACTGGTGCGGGGGAGGAGAGTGCACCGTCGCTGCATCACCTCCGGCCCTTCTACCATTGGCATGCGGTGGCTCGACGGAGTGTCTGCCTGAGGGCCCCGCCGGTCGCGTCTCATCTTTGTTGGCGGCGCCGACGAGGCCCCGGATGGTGTCTCTCCACTCATCTAGTTTTTTCGCAGCAGGAGGAAAGTCGAGAAGTAGTTGCTCGCGCGCCAAAGCTTCTGCTGGCGTGGGCAGCGGTGAAAGCTGCGTGGACCGTGACGCGCTCCGACTTCTAACCACGTTAGAAGGAGCTCTATCAGGGCCTCGCGGCTGTACGCCATTTTTGCCAGCACTTCGGCGTACATGCTGGCTTTCTTCGTCCCGCTAGTGATGCGCAGGGTTCCCACGGTGGCGCCTGGGGTCACCAGTGTGGTGACACTGCTCATCGCGCACAACTTGGGAAGAGCGCATCGTGGGCACCAGCGTAGGTGTCTTGGAGGTCGCCGCGCCGCCGGTAGGGGGCACGGCGCCTCCCTTGGAGGGCCCAGCTCCGTCTTTGGATTTGGCAGCGTGCGGCTCGTCGTCTTGCGCACGAACGACGCCGCTCACCAGGCTCTGACTGCCAGAGTGATGTGGGTGTTCGCAGGCCGCGCCTCGGCTTCCATCCGCGACCGCCCTGCTACTTGCCTGCACTGGTACGGGCCATCCGGCTCCGGGTGGACCGACCGCCGTCACCATCTTCTTCTTGGGAGCCATGGCGATGAAGAACAACTAAACTGACTGCTAAACTGGATTTTCACAACTGCGCCCCCCTACCTGGCGCGCCAAAGATGTCGGTGGAAAACAACACCTATGGGATCACTGGAATCCCTACTACGGTCGGCAGGCGCGAGGTTGTGGAAAGAGCGGGTTTAAGAGTCAGCACAAAGATCGTTACCCAGGTTCGGGCCGCCAGGATGCGTAATACCCTAGTCCTGCTTTGGTGTCTATTTAAGTGTTCTTGACTTCTTGAACTAGCTACAACATGTAACTTGTCCAAAGAGCCGAATCCCTCTCCAGTATGACTCGGGCCTCCTTTTATAGTTCAAAGGGGACGCCACAGTGGCACACAGGAGGTGGAAAGGCGTACAGTGGCTGAGCTTATCGCTTGCCATTACGGGACAGAACCCATTAAATGCACTCCTTAGGTGTCCCCTTTCTTTATTGGGGACGGTAACGAGGCCCGTCCCGTCTGTTGCCTCTCCGTCTTGCTTCGACACGCGTCTAGGCCACCGAGGCGTGTAGTGCCATGTAGACTGGCAGACTGCTGAGTTGGCGTGGTGGTAGGGTCCTCATGAAGATCTGCATGCCACCACGCGGGTGCTTGCTGAGTTGGCCCGGAGGCCTGACTTCGCCACGCATGTGCTCGCCTAGTTGGTGGGCTGGCAGCTGCATCGGAACGGTGGTGGAGTCTTGGCAGTTGTGGGCCTAGCTGTGGCCCTGCTGATGTCCTCGGCAATAGTCTTGCTGGGGCCCCGGCAAGGGTCTTGCCGTGGCATCGCGGTCGTCCCCGGCAAGGATCTTGCCGGGGGCCTCGTGGGTATCCTTGGCAAGGATCTTGTTGAGGATCGTCGTCTTCTGGTCCTTATCTGATCTTGTGTGCTCATGATTTTCACAAAGATCAGCATGCCACCACGGAGGAGCCTCCCGAGCCTTGGTTCCAACGTGATTGATGGCATTGGAACCCTTGAGCTCAAGGGTGGCGCGCTCCGCTGGCGTTGGGTAAGTGGCCCCGGCAAGGTTCTTGCCGGGGCTGTGGAGGATTCCCTGGCAAGGGCCTTGCCGGGGGAGTTCACCTCACCCTCCTTCTCTTTATGCTTCTGGTCTTGGCGTTGCTTCAATTGTCCTGCGCTCTGGCTTCCCTTCTCTGCCCTGCTAAGTGTGGCCGCAGGCACGGCTCTGACTGCCCGTGCACAAGTAAAGGGGTATAAAGGAGAGCCCCTTCTTTTGTACACCGACACCCATACTAGAAAGAAGGTTCTCGAAAAGCACCGTCTCCAGAAAGGAAACAATGCACAAGCGTTGTCGTTGTCCGATCAAAGACCATAGGTTTTCACCCTGAAGAAAGACTGCGTTCCAAAATCAGTGTCTTCAACAAGGTCATTACTAGGCACAACCGATAAAGGCCAGACCTTGGGTTTTCATCCTAAAAGTCACGCCTTGATACTAAAAGGAGCACCGCCAACAAAGAAGTCCTCCGATGTTGCTGCCCCCACTTGAGGAGGCTACTACTGCAAGTCACGTACCACCAGGCTCACAGAAACTCGTGCCCGGTCTAGACGGGGACATATCCCGCAAGCCATGTTTGAAAAACTGCCTGTGAAGCAAAGTCTTCAACACATCCAAGAACCCGTCTTCGCCATTTGCATGTCCTCCAATCACGCCATGGCATTCTCTGCATGTGTTGAACCCTTTGAAATCTTGGTGCAGATATGTCCCAAGGTGTCAACAAAAACAGAGCTTCGCGATACCCCGGTGAAGCGGGTTATGTTGATATTGCGGGTGCGCACGATCGGCCCTATCTAATCAAGGTGTCCAAAAGAGCACCATTTACGCTGGCTAGAACAAAGAGGACTGGTTTGACGACCACCAACCCTACGTATCAGGAACCTAGCACACGATCCACCATATTTCAAATGTCGCTGATGCACACGACAATATGCATCCGCTCCTAGACTACCTTCTCAAGCTCCGCGCCGGCGCTGAAGTAAACACCGTCGCAATGACGGAGTCCGAAGACATTTGTCCACCACGAGGATGCTGCCACCGCCGATTCCAAATTCACCCCAACCATAGGACCGATCGCCTCGTCGGAGTAGGATCTAAAGAGACTTTATCCAGCACCATCATCGCCGCCGCTGAAGCTAAGGCGATGAACAACCTAAAAATGAAACTACTTTGGCGGCGGATCCGATGATCCCCCTCCGTCGTCGGCGGAGGTGAGCCGCCGGCAGACAGCGGCGGAGGAACTCCGCGGTGACGGGCGCTGCCGAGATCGCGTTGTCCTTCGGGAAGAAGAAAGAATGACTCAATAAAAAATAAAAATGTTAATTTATGTAGAATATCATTTAGACACTACTATCATTTATGTAGAATATATTGAATATTAGTGTACAATATACAAATATTAAATTTTCATATACCATATACACTCTCCACTTGTCATGCGCATGCAATGCATTCTATCTTGGAATGCTGGTCCACATCATTCATTAAATCAAATAAATCAATACATTAAAACGCACACAATAAATTAATGCTACAAATAATGCTAATGATATGTGCATATATTATACTCTCGCTTCACAAAGAAACATCTCCCGACGAAGAGAGAGACGTGCACACTCTATATGACTATGGCGAAGATCATTCTCGTCCTCCTGGTCCTTGCGCCCTTTTGCATGGCTGCCGCAAGCACGGACTGCCGTGGTGTGCCGGCGCTGGATGGGTCTTCTGCCTGCGGCGAGTCATGCAGCACGAAGCTGTTGCAAGATCTATGCATCGACGTGATGATCTGGGGCGGCGTCGAAATATCCGGATCGCACAAGGAGGGCGCCACCGGATACGTGATCCTCGCCGCGCGGTTCGCCGTTGAATCCTTGGACGCCACACGACTCGCCGCGAGGAACCTGCTCAGCCAGAACACCTCGCTCTCTGGCCAGGAGAGGAACGCCTACGAGGGGTGCCTGAACGACTACGCCATGGCGAGAAGCTCTATCAACCGCGTCGCCAATGAGATGCTGCCCAATTGCCGCTTCGCGGGGATCGCCGACGAGTTTGCCCGTGGGGTGAAGAGCTTGGAGAGCTGCTGGATCCGGCTGATGCGACCGCCTGTGAAGTCGACGCCGTTGTACAACTTGGTCTGGGCCGACCGATACAAACTACTGCTGATTCACTTGCTTGATGGTAAACTACTAGGCATATGAGCGTACGACGGACCTAGAGGTCGTACGTACACAAAAAGGAGCAATCAATAAAATATGCGGGGTTTGGCCACACCGTTACATAGCTAGTTTCTCAAGTACTATGATATAAGAACATCTCTAACCGATCACTAATAATTTAGAAGAGTAAACCGTCGAGTATCCTGTAGAGGTGTATATTTTCTCCTTTGAAATGTGTAGTTTCTGACCGAACTCCTAAACTTTACTCTCTAAAACTCACATTTGGTTCATACATTTCATCGCACACTTGCTATGCGTCTCCACTCGACGATGGTGACCATGTCGGGACGAGCAATACCGGCAAGGAGGACGCATCATCTGTGACACTATGATGTGCAGCCATGTTCCTATTCTTCGTCAACACTAGCTTGGTCCGCCCCGGAGGCAACAACACATAGGTAGCCACCTCTACCTCGCCTTCGTCTACTGCATCTCGAGCTCCAGCCACCGCCCCTCCACCTCGACTCATCGCCGTTCTGCTTCCCCGACCCTCACCCAACTCACCATCAACCACCCCAAGGTGACCCGCGTCTCTTCCGGCCTATCCAACTCCATTTCTCATCGTTTCTATGTCGGCCCGCTCGAATTCATACATGTCTGCCATAGCCAGAGCTTCGTAACGGAAGCTGGACAGACCGGCGCCTCATCCACTGCTATTGTGGCGAGCAAGAAGTGCCCCCGTTCTCAGATCCTTCACAGATAAACCAAAAGGATCAAATGCTAGAATGACAAGATTATCGATGGTAAATTGGCAAACAGAAATAAGGTTTTTATTAAAGAAGGAACAACAAGAATATTGCGGAGTTGAAAAATGGCATGATCTGTTTGTATAGAAGAATGACCGGTGCAAGAGACGGGAACAAGGGAGTCGTCGCCTATGGTGATGGAAGAATAAGCGGAAGGAAAACAAACTGACAGAATATCCATATATGAAGACATATGCAAGGATGCACCGGAATCGAAAATCCAATCCGTACCTTGGTTATTGAGTGTGAAGTTGTTCATGGCGGCGATGAAGGCGGCTCGATCCCAGGCTGGCTGTGGTGGAGTAGCTGGTGGTCCGGGCACAGGCCCGTGCGCGTACGGCATGGGTGAAGCAGGGCCGTAGGCGTAGGGCGCATAGGGTACCGGCAGGTAGCCGGAAGGTGATCCTTGGACGGCTGGCAATGAAGAGGTTGTGGCAGTGTAGACATGAGGCGGTGGCTGCGGACCAAGGAGGTTGGGAGCACCGGTAGCAGGGAGAAGGCCCGGGCTCCAGTTGCCGGTGTACGCGGGAGGAGCACCATATGGAGAAGGCGCAGAACAGGGCATGGGCCACGCCTGAAAAATACCAGTCCAGGGGTCTTGTTGAGGGTGCCAAGACACAGGAGGAGCGACCGATGGAAGAGGCGCCTGGTGGTGGAGCTGATCGAGGCTGCGGCGGCCGGTAGACGGGGTTTTTGCCCCGAAAGTTAGGGCTCGGGTGCCAGCCTGGAGGAGCCGAGGATGAAGGCGTCAGTGGAGCAAGCAATGGAGGCGCCGCAGATGGTGCAGAGGGCCGTGTGGCGTGAAACACCTAGGGAAGATGCGTCGCCTTGCGCGCCTGGTTCTGCGCCTCGCGCTGCAAGATGGAGCGGACCTCCGTGAAGGAGGGGTAGGGTCGCAGCATAGGGATGAAGGCGACCTGCTTCTCGAACTGTTCCCCGAGGCCAACAAGGAGAGCGTTGATGAGGGTCCGATCGTCAGCGTGATCACCGAGCTCACGGAGTTCATCGCCAATCGCCTTGTTGCGTTGGCAATAGACGGTGACCGGAGAGTCGCCTTGGATGCTGGTGCGGAGCTAGATGCGTAGCGCGTTAACACGTGCATCGGAGTTGTCCTCGAATAGCTGTTGAAGAGAGGCCCAAAGTTCAGCGGCGGTGGCATCGTCGTTGGAGATGAGGTTGAAGATCTCAGTGGAGATGCGCGTATATATCCATTGGATGATTGTGAGGTCATCCTTGATCCAGCGTGGGTCGGTCAGCCGCAGGGGAGCGGCTGGATTGATGTGATGGCAGAGACCGCAGCGGCCGAGTTGTACATGGAAGAGGTGGCGCCGGTGGTAGAAGTTGTGGACGGCGAGGTCTAGGGTTATCAGGATGAAAGGTGAGACATCGGCGATAGTATCGGAGAGGGAGAGCTGAGGTGGTTGGGGTGGGGTAGGGTTCTGGGTAGGGGTTGAAGAAGATAGAGGAGCAGCGCCGGTTTTTTCTGATCCATTATGGATTTGCACAAGTTCGATCCATTTTTTTCTGATCTCATATATATATATATATATATATATATATATATATATATATATATATATATATGTCATGTTGTCTGTCAAAGTATTGAAGAAATCCATGGCTACATCATTTGCTGGAAGTAACAGGCGTATGACGCTACGAAGCTCTTCAAAGTTGTTTTGGAACGGAGTTCCTGATAGAATGATTCGCTTTTTGGTATGAATTTCAGCAAAGGCCTTTTGCAAATAGCAATATTCGAAAGGCACTTGCTGAACCTCGTATCAAAAAGCTAATTATCCTATCCCGGACTCCGTTCCAAAATAATATTGAAGAGCTTCGTACCATTATGCGCCTGTTACTTTCGGCAAACGATGAAGCAATGATTTTCTTAAATCCTTTGACACTAGACAACGTGACATATAGAAGGGTAGATGAGATCAGGAAAAATATGGACCATTTTTTGCACATCCAGAATGGCGCCATCTTGTTAAATCCCTTAAAGATTAAGAGAATCCGAGCGGTCGAGGATCGGAACTAGGGTAGAGGGTCAAGGGTCGCCGAGGGGATGAGCGTCGAGGGTCATCGAGGGGTCGAGGGTCGAGGATCGCCGAGGGTCGACAAGGGGACATTGATCAACCCCCTCTCGCTCGACCAACTCTCGAGGACACCCAAACCATAGAAAACAACGTTGTCGATACACTAGTAGAAAAGGGGGCAAAGGTCCAGGCCGGGTCAGCCCATTAGTCCCGGTTCAGTCAAGAACCGGGACCCATGAGGGCATTGGACCCGGTTCGTGAGCCCCGGGGGGCGGCCAGGCCACGTGGGCCATTGGTCCCGGTTCGTCTGGACCTTTTGGTCCCGGTTGGTGGGACGAACTGGGACCAATGGGCCTCGCTCCTGGCCCACCACCATTGGTCCTGGTTGGTGGCTCGAACCGGGACCAACGGCTTTTATGATAATTCTTTTTGCTTTTAATGTTTTGAACTAAATTCTAATTACTTATTTATTTTCTTTTATGATAATTCTTTTTGCTATTAAAGTTTGTAAAAAAATTCTAATTACTTATTTATTTTCTTTTATGATAATTCTTTTTGCTTTTAATATTTTGAACTAAATTCTAATTACATATTTATTTTCTTTTATGATAATTCTTTTTGCTATTAAAGTTTGTAACAAAATTCTAATTACTTATTTATTTTCTTTTATGATAATTCTTTTTGCTTTTAATGTTTTGAACTAAATTCTAATTACTTATTTATTTTCTTTTATGATAATTCTTTTTGCTATTATAGTTTGTAACAAAATTCTATATAATTTTAGTTTCAATAATACTAGAGGTTTATAAAAGCTTTTTATTTGATTCCTTTAGTACCAGTTCTAAGACTGTTACAAAGGCATTTTATTTGGTATAGGTTTTAAGGCTGGGGCCCCACGAGCACCTTTTAGTACCGGTTCATGGCATGAACCGGTAAAAGAGTTTTTTAGTTGATTCTTTCTGCACCTGTTTTTTAGTCCCACCTCGCCAAGCGAGAGGCACTCGCAGCGGTTTATAAGCCCTGAATGTAGAGACGATGAAGGGAGAAGCGCAGTGCTCACCTGCACGTTGGCCTGAAGCTAAGCAGCGTGCAGGTGAGCATTGCGCCTCTCTTTTATTTTGGCATGGTATCATCATAATAGTTGTGGAGAAAGTCTTCACTTTTTGTTGTAAGTAGAAACAACATAAAATAAATAAAGCAAGAAAGAAAATAAAAAAAAAATGATTTCAAATTTGAAAACTAATGGCACTAACAGAAAGTTTATAATTTTTCTAAAACTAAAAGCAAAAAAGAATTAAAAAAATAAAGCAAAAAACAAAAGAAAATAAATAATGCAGAAGACAAAACAAAAAAATGGGAAAAAAATAAAAATAGCAACAATAACTAAAGAAAACAAAAAAAACAAAAAAAAGTGCCTCCTACTGGGCCCCCACGGCCTGAATATGACTAGAAACCATATCATGGGTCAGGATTAAGGCCCGCAGAAGGCCCAGCAGGCCCACAGGCAAAGCAGTGTCAGATTAGGCCCATATTCTGCAGTTCAGAGGAGTTCGGGTGGGAAGAGGCAGGAGCTTATAAACAGGTGCGGGGCGCTCTCAACTAGCGAGGTGGGAGTAAACTCCCACCACCACGCCGCTATGCAAGGCCGTTGGTCCCGGTTGGAGGCACGAACCGGGACCAATGCCACCCTTTGGTCCCGGTTCGTGGCACCAACCGGGACCAATGACACCCTTTAGTCCCGGTTCGTGCCACTAACCGGGACCAAAGGCTGCCGCTTCCTGCCCTTTGGGCTGCTGAAAAGAGGCCTTTGGTCCAGGTTGCCGGCTCCAACCGGGACTAAAGGGGGCATTGGTCCCGGTTGGTCTCACGAACCGGGACCAATGCTTTGCCTATATAAGCAGCACTCCTGAAAATTTGGTTCAGTTCCTTCTTCCCCGCGCCTGACGCTGCCAGCTTGCCCGTCTTCGGTTCGCCGTCGCCGTCGTCGTCGTCGCCCCGCGCCGCCCCGACGCCGTCGCCGCCCCGCACCGTCGTTGCCCCGCGCCATCGCTGCCCCGTCCCGACGCCGTACGTCGCCGCCCCGCCCCGCCCCGTCCCGACGCCGTCGCCGCCCCACGCCGTCGTCGCCCCGCGCCGTCGCCGCCCCGCCCCGCCCCGTCCTGAGTTTTTGCTAATTTAATTGTTTGAAGTAGTAGTTAATTTAGATGTGTAGTATAATTTAGATGTGTACTTAATTGAGTTAGATTTTGTTAGATTTTTTTGTTAGATTTTTTTGTAGTTCATAGATTTTTTTTGTTAGATGTGTAGTAATTTAGATGTGTAGTTCATAGATTTATTTTCATATTGTGTAATTTGTTCATATTTTGTTATTTTTTTCTGTTAATAGATCTTTTTGGTGATATTATTGTTGAATATGAATGTTTGTATGTTCGTATATATGCAAAGATCGAATATGTCAATTTTTTATGATTTTTGCATATGTTCATATTGTGTATGTATAGGAAAATTGTGCATGATCAAAGTCATTTATGAATATGTTCATATTTAGAATAGAGGAAAAAGGAAAATAAGAAGAGAAAGTGCTTAATATAATTAGTTAGAAAAATAATAGAACTGTAGTTAAACTAGTTTATATTTAGTAAGTACTACTTTATTTTATTTATAGTAAGTGCTTCATATATAGTTGAACTAGCTAGTTGACTTAATAATTCTATTTATTTTACTATATATAGAAGTAGTTTATTTTTAGTAAGTACTACTTTATTTATTTATAGTAAGTGCTTAGTAGTTGAACTAGTTAATTTAATTAATAAAACTATTTATTTAACTATATATATATAAGTAGTTCCCGCGTCGACATCGACGATGCCTATCCCGCATCCTCGTCGTCATCGACTCTCGGCGGTGGAGGCCTGCTTGATCAGGGCCATGTTCGGGACTGGGCTCCGTCGGGCTGGTATTGGGAGGTGCTACCTTCTGGGGGACGTAGGTAGGTGAGGAGGCAGCCCGTTGTTGACCCGATCCTTGTTTGGTGGCGGTCGCGTGGGCCAGTGATGGTGCTGAGGCTTTCTGACACCGCGGAGGTGGTACATCACCATGTCAGCGAGGAGGACGAGCACGTCCGTGGCTACATGGTCGCGTTGGAGGGCAGGTTCGATAGTACCTGGCAGGTTCTTCAGGGATCTCACTGGAGCTACGATCCTGTGATCGTTCCTTATCTTTGAGTGTCCACCGCCCGCGACGATACCCGTCGGGTGCTATAGTTCTAGTTGTATTAATTAGCGATGCTATATGTATGATAGTATTCGAGGAGTATTTGACGATGTACGGACACAAGAGATGATGTACTTTTGGTTATAATTGAATGCATGCTAATTTGAATACTACTTTATTTTACGATTTAGTTTTGCTTATTAAATGTTCATATTGGAAAAGTACTCCTACTTTGAATGCTAAAATTGAAGAGCACTCTATGCAGAAATTTAGGAGCCCCCTCCATCATCCACGACGTCGTGGGGGTAGCTTCTCCTTCATTCCCGTGTGCTAGACAATTCGGTGTAATAATAATGCACTTGGGAATGAAAGAAGGAGCTACGTACCATCACCGATAGTCAACCTGTGATTAATAATAATGATCTAATTTAGGTTTTTTAGTACATATATTTAATTGTACAAGTTTAATATTTGAATTATGAACTTAGGCCGGAAATGTCGTACTCGAACGACGAAAACCGCCCGGGGGAGTGCGACTGGTGCCACGACAACCGAGTTATGTGCGACAGGTTCATTGAGCTGGACGAAGATCGGCGCTTCAGCATTAAGCTCGAGGAGACCTTCGATGCTCATACGGTACACAACGACGATAATAGTTTTTTTCGTAATTAAGCACGACTTCAACTATTTTAACGTGTATTTTTTATCTTTTCCAATTCGACTAGCTTATCCCATGTTGTGCAAGACGTTATGTCTTGGAGAGGATGGGTTTTGAAGACCATGAAGTATGGAAACCAAAAAAATTCTCCTAAGGACCCATCATGGTGTGGATTTTCAAGTAAAGCTGTACAATGCTGAGAGTGTAACCCATTTTGGTTGCAAAAATTGGAAAACACTTTGCAAGATGTATGGTTTTGATGAGGGTATGCTTATCACCATGGATCTTGGTGATCCTACAATCCAGCAAGACAATATGTGCATTTGGGTCCCTGTGGATACATCTCCAATTCTTCCCCCGTGTGAGCTTAACATAGTTATTAAGTAATTTATATTGTTTATTTCAAAATAGTTGACAGCTTGTTTCCATTGACAGCTTCTTTTTATTCTTCAAAGAATGTGCGGAAAATGGTAGACAAAACCCACTACACCGATGGCTCCGAATTAACTTATAAGGAGAAAAATCATCTAATTGCATTTTGTACTGATCTTGAGAATTACAATGTCCACAACCGAACTCCTCAACATTATGGTACGTGCGACTAGTGCACATGTTGAACTACGGTAACTAACATGGAGATACCCTGATAAGATTTTTTTACTATTACGACATCCCTGCATCTTTTTAAATACTTCTAAAACTAGTACATCATTGCTAACTACGAAGTTATTACTATATTTTTCAACAGATAATCCCGAATGATTGTGTGCCTCATCTGATGTATACGCACGGTCGCCTTGATGTTTTGAACATACAACCAGGTCGTCCTACAAATCTCAACTGTCCATACTGGATTTCTAAAAGAAGTGGAGACATGACAATCAAAGAATGGAAAAAATGTATGGACAGTCGTAAGGAGCTTCTTGCAAGCAAAAGGAGGCGAAGCGCAATAATTGGAGACAGGATGATCTCCATTCTTCATAATTGAGAGTCAGGGTCTATATTGTTTTTATGCTATTTTACCTTAAGGGTGTTTAGGTCCTACCTGATTCTGATGATCATGTGCTAAGAACAATTATGTAGGGTTGAGTTCAATGACTATGAGGATGATGATCGTATGACTTTTTATTAATAACGAGTAGAAGTTGTATGATGATGCATGATTAGTAGGACTTGTTATTATATATGATGATGTATGATGCTAGCATGCATGAGTTACTATATATCAGCGGGTGAAATGAACATAGTAGTAGCGTTGGTAAACCAAGGACGAAGATATAAGAGAGGACACTTCTCTCTATTAGCTAGCTAATAACAACCTAAAATTAACCCCCCAAACCCCTAAACCAGCCACTTTTTTTTAAAAAAAAAGAGAAAAACCTCAGCTGCTGACACGTGGAAGCCTTTTGATCCCGGTTCATGTCATCAACCGGGACCAAAGGCCCCCTTGCCTGGGCTGCTCGCAGTGGCCACGTGGAGGCCCATCTGTCTCGGTTCGTGTTAGAACCGGGACTAAAGGGTGGAGGCATTAGTAACGACCCTTTAGTCCCGGTTCAAGAACCGGGACAAAAGGCCCTCACCAACCGGGACAAATGCCCTGTTTTCTACTAGTGATATCGTACCCCCTCCCGCCCCTACCCGGCAATCTCTCTCGAGATTTATAAGAGATTCATCAAGAATGCCCCCATTATGGATGTGCATTAATTCTGATCTCATCTACCATTCTATATGTGCACGTTCTCTTGTGTGAAAGTATTGAATCCTTTGACACTAGACAACGTGACATATAGAAGGGTAGATGAGATCAGGAAAAATAGGAACCATTATTTTCTGCACATTCGAAATGGCGCCATCTTATTAAATCCCTTGTTTGACATTCCTGAGAGAGGCGGTCCGGACGTCGGACATTCATGAGAGAGGCGGTCCGGGCCAAATCCTAGAAGCGTTGCCGAGGCCACCCCAAATCCTAGAAGCGTCGAGGCCATCCAAATTTACCAAGTTAAAAGAGCGTTGTCGAGGCCACCCCAAACCTTAGAAGTGTTGTGATTAGCTAGCTAGGTCTATGTTTGCCACTATTAATATATCCATCTCTCATTTTGTATATTAATTGTCATGTTGTAATATTTGCAGAAACTATGGATCAACAAAGAGACTTTGAACAAGAAGAGATATTGGAGGAATCGGGCGATGGGGGGAGGAGGGCGCGGCAGAGAGGAGGTAGACTGGCGGCAGGGAGGCTGCGGATGGGTGGGAAGCGCGGTCTCTTGACTCAGGGTGGTTTTTTTTGTCAAGCGCATCCACGGGTGGGGCAGAAATTTGAAACGTTTTTTCCACTTGTTTACTGGACCACGGGTGCAATTATCAAAAGTTACAGGTATTTTTCTGCAAAAACACCAATGACGTACGACCCAAAGCAATAAGTACTTTATTATAAGAGAAAGATATGCACAGTCCTCTGAGAAACATTGCACGGTTGGAGAAATAAAGAGAGAAAAAAGGGGTGCAACACGTGTCCTTGGCTATCAGATTTTCATGCGTGTATTTGTCGTGTGTTTTAATGTAATCGATTTTGTGGACAAATTTCCGACATGAACGTCCTCCAGAGCATGGTCATCACCCATATTGACGAATGCTTGATTGCCCGTGCATGATGATCGTTTTCTATGTTGGCAAGCATTATTAAAATATTAGCATTATTAAAATATTATTTAAATGATGAAAGGATCACATGCTACAAGTATTGCAATGACGTGCATGCTCGATTGCGCAAGGATATTTAAGACATTGTACCTATGAAGATAATTTTCTTCTTCCCAATCCTTGCCCTACTCTATATCTCGGGCACCGACCCTCCATGCCTCGACATGCTATTCTTCTGATGGGTGTGATGACGGCCTGCTGATCGGCGGTTTGTTACAGTTTTAGCCCGGTTATCCGGTAATTTACTGCGCAACTCTCTTCTGTTTAATTAATGGATGAGAGAAATGTTTTGCATCGTTCGGAAAAACTACCTTGATCATCAACAGTCGGCAATCTATTCCATTCCCCCCCCCCCCCCATCCCCACTGCCCCCGGTTCAACATTCCCTTGTGTAGGAGTAGCTCCAACTCCTAATATCAACAGACAAAATTCTGTGAAAGGGCTCAAGGATTCGCTATAACCTTGGAATTACTCGCGGAGAGGAGAGTCGCAAAGAGTGTCGTACCCTGACCTCCAAACGTATTCTCATGTTTGGTACTCGTGATTAAACCAGGATGCCACAAGTATATTGTTACCTGCCAAGTGCCAACAACCTCAGATGCAGAGCAAGAGAGGCCCCACTACAAACATGTAAATATGTGTGGACAATCCCCTCATTTATTGATCGCTCATCGGTCTACATGCCGCCGCTGGATCTAATGACGGTACTCATAATAGCAACTTGCCAAGCGAGTAAGCCAGCAAGGCCTTGTTTCGGTCGGCCAAAACCAAGGGGTACACCGGCGACGTGTACATAACCGGCCCTATGAACCGATCCCTGCAACTATTCAGGCTGGCCAACGCGCTCAGGTAGTCGTCGTTGATCCCCTTAAAGAAGCAGTTCGGCAGCATCACATCGAGGGTGTGGTAGAGGGAGTTCAACGCCGCGACGTAGTCGGTGAGGCACGCCCCGTAGAACGCCCTTTCCTGAACGGAGATGGACGCGTTCTTCTGGAGCTGGTAGGTCAGCGTGTGTGACGTGGCATCCGTGGACGCCACGGCGGCGCTTAAGACGAGGATGGCGTACGCGGTGGTCTCTTCTTTGTGCGACGGAGATAGGTCGATGTGGCCCTGCTGCATGGTCTTGATGCAGAGGTCGTAGATGAGCTTCGTGCCGCAACCATGGTAGCAGGTCGCCACTGCGCCGTTGTACGGCACGCCGGGGCACTTGAGGCGGCCGGTGACGGACACGCAGAGGGGTGCAAGGATGAGGAGGAGAATGATCTTCATTGTGGCTCTAACTTAATTAGATGTTCTCTGTGCGATCGAGGACGCAAAATATTGCACTATTTGTAGTATGTGTCCTTCAATCCTTCAAATCGTATTGTAAATGCATATCTTTTATTGGTTTGAATTGATGAAAGATATGGATAATCACCTTTCAAATAGTGTGAATCCAACAACCTATATTGCTACAATGTATTTAGCGTGTAATTAATAACATGACAAATATAGAATATCCATGTAATTAATGTGTACGTGATATCAAAACAATTTTTTTGTTCGCTGGATGCCAACAGAACCTCGCTTTGGTGGCAGTGCCCAGTACATGTAGAATTTCTATCCTTCTGTATGTCTACTAAAACTATTTAAGGTCACTATGTAGTAAATTCATCATACTATACGTCCACAGAAACCATTTAAGGTCAAAAGTGACAAGTAAAACCACATGCATCTTTTTGGGTAGTCTAACTTGACTCTCTTACTTTTATCTCATAAATGTATCATCCGTGCTTTTTATATGGAGTGTATATTCTGGAGCAGTTGTTGGTGTTAGGGATGCGTTTATATATGGGATAATTGCATTAGCTATTTCATACGATCGACATGCAAGGATTTTTCTTCTTTAGTATAACTCTCTATATTTCTTATTTCTTTTAGTTTTCTAATAATACATCTATATCTTCACCAATATTTTGCAGAATGCATTTCCACAATAGAGATGGCCAGACGGGAAATGGATGAGAACGAGAAGAGGAGCCCCCGGAGGTCCCTTCCCCACGCCCCTCCCCCGTGCGGTGGCGCCACCCCGCACCGGGGAGCCCCCGCCCTCCTCCTACAGCCGCACCTCACTTCCTCTTCCCTCTGCCGCCATCGCCCATGGCGTCACCGGGCAAAGCCCTTGTGGCGTGGCGGCGACGGCGGTTTTCTCCTCGGATCTCAATCTGGTTGGGAGGCGGCACTCCTTTCTGGCCAGATCGGCGGCGGTGGCGGAGATCGGCGGCGACATGGATGTGGTGTGGCGGCGGCGGTGGAGGACGGCACCAGCAATGGCAGATCTGGCCTTGACTCAGTCAGGCTGATTCGTTGTGCTACCGATCTCAATCGCCGTCAGCGGTGCACTGCTCCTGGACTTGATCTGCATCACGAGGATGTCTGGGGCGCCGGCCCTAGGCTTGGTGGTTATGGCCTTCTTCTTCGTCGGAGTTGGTCGGTCGGCGGCGGCGGAACATGACCGGTGGCAGCGGCAATATCCTGTCTGGATCCCGGGGCGACGACCCTGGATGGTGGCAGCCGGTGAAGCTAGGGCTTCCCGCGGCGGCATGGCGTGGTGCAGTCCCTGTCCAAGGCGCATCTGTGATGGCGATCTGATCTACGGATTGGTTCAGATCAGACGGTGATGAGCACGCGGGATCAATCTCGGCGGCTCTCACAGCTTGGCGAGGCGGGGTGGGAGCCCACTCAAGCAGTGGCCAGTGTGCCAGGGCTCCTACGGTGGCACTGCTATTGCAGTTGGTCACCGGATCTAGGTGGCTAGATCTGGGGCTTTGAAGGCGGCCGAGACGATGCATAGGTTGTCGGGTGGATTACTTGGGACGGATCCGGGTGAAAACCTGGTCTTCGGTCGATGGTCGGAGCCGATGATGACGATGCCCTTATCATCGTTTCCTTCATGAGGGCATCATCAAGGTGAAGCTCCCAGCTCCACTCAATACCCCCGGGGGAAACTCTAGATCAGCATATAGGATGTTGGCGACAATCATGTGTCTTACCCCCTTGGGGGCGGCATTCTTGGAGGTGCACTCGGTCTCGCGGGACCAGCGGACGGATTCTTTGGTGGAGCGGTGCTTCATCCTACACATTGATGACGACGGATCTCGACGGCGTGGCGCAGTGCAGATTCGGAGTTCGATGTGCGAGATGGACTCATGCAGGAGGTTGACACTGTTTGGCGTCGTGGTGGCATCGATGGCAGAGAGACTTGGCACGGTAGATGCAACAGTACAGCTCCGAAGATGGATTGGTGGTAGGTGGCTGCGGCGGCCTCGTACCGGCAGGCGTCCTAGTTGAGGAGTGCGCCGGACTGGTAGGTGCCCCATACCCGGCAGCGTCCTGGTTGGGACCTCAGGTATTAGATGTTTAGGTTTGGCTGCGAGGTATGTTTGGTATTAGGCCGAGACTATCAGCATCCATTCATCAACTGGATAGGAGTAGCGACAGATGTTGCCTAGACGGTGGTTTTAGTTTTACTGTTGTATGACTTTGTAAGGTCTTGTATGAATAATTAATAAAGTGGCTGTCGTGGTTCTAAGCCTGACAGTAGAGTGGGGGTAGGTATGGAGAGGCAAGGTCCTAGCTATGGAGAGGTTGTAAGCACAAAGGATGTACGAGTTCAGGCCCTTCTCGGAAGAAGTAACAGCCCTACGTCTCGGAGCCCGGAGGCGGTCGAGTGGATTATGAGTGTATGAACTACAAGGTGCCGAACCCTTCTGCCTGTGGAGGGGGGTGGCTTATATAGAGTGCGCCAGGACCCCAGCCAGCCCACGTAGGAGAGGGTTTAAGGTGAGTTAAGTCTGGGGCGTTACTGGTAACGCCCCACATAAAGGCCTTTACTATCATAAAGTCTACTTGATTACAGGCCGTTGCAGTGCAGAGTGCCTCTTGACCTCCTGGTGGTCGAGTGAGTCTTCGTGGTCGAGTCCTTCAGGCCAGTCGAGTGAATCCTCGTTGGTCGACTGGAAGGCGACCTCTTCTAAGGATGTCCTGGGGTAAGTTACTTGGATCAGGTCCATGACCCTACCCTAGGTACATAACCCCATCATTAGCCCCCGAATGGATTGAGGCTTCGAGTGAAGAAGGAGTTGATGTCGTTTCCGATTAACCTTTGCGCTCCGGTTGTGCGCTGTTCTGGACCAAAGAATCCCTTCGTCGACAGGAAACAACTTGCCTTCAGTCGACTTGATCCATTCTGTTTTTGCGTCGAGTGATATTTCAGGCTCCGACGATCTCCGAGCGACGGATCGCCGGAAACACCGCGCCTGACAGACTGATTTGTTGCTCGCGGATTCCGCGGGATGCGAAATTTGGGGGCGCGCGCGAAGCGGGGCGGACCGCGGCGTTCGGATGGGACGGGGCATGGACGCCTCGATCTCCGCGCCGCCTTTTTCGCCATGTATCCCGTCTGCATAACTGTTCCAGATATGATTAGATCGACCGGGCCCACCTATCATCCACTCGGAAGGGACCTTATAAATGTGCCCGGCGAGGATTTCTGTGCTGCGCCTTAGCATTCTCCCCCTCTCTCTGCTTCCTTCCTCTCTGCTCAGCGTGCTCGCTCTCGCCCCCGCACCACTTCCCTTCGCGCATCTCGCCGGCGACCATGGCCAAGGAGAAGACGGCGGCGCTGGAGCGTGCAAAGAAGGCGTCGGCGTCGGAGAAGGCGAAGGGGAGATCCACCAGCCGCGGAGGGTCCTCGTCCAGATCCCGCCTGCCGAAAGGCTGGGTCCAAGGAGACTGGATCCAGTCGACCATCACTGAGAATGACATTCTCGACATGGCCAACGAGGGCTTGATCCCCCACGGAGCTGCGAGGCTTCCGGGGAAGGAGTGGCAGCCTTAGCCAGAAGAGGGTGAGTGTGTGCTTTTGGCCACCCATGTGGATCGCGGGTTTTCCTTGCCGCCGAGTGTTTTCTTTCGTGGCTTCTTGAATTTCTTCGGAGCGCAGCTCCACCATTTTACCCCAAACTCCATTGCCTATCTTGCTGCGTTCGTGTCCATGTGTGAGGGTTTCTTGGGTTGTCGACCGCACTGGGGTTTGTTCAAGCATATATTCACGTGTCGCTCTCAGACCGTGAAGAAGGCGAGTCCAGGTGACGAAAAGACCCGAGTCGTCCAAATGTGTGGGGGTTTGGGCATCCAGGTGAGGAACAAGAGCACCTTTCCGCCCATGACCTTTCCCGAGTCAGTCAGAGGCTGGCAGTCGACCTGGTTCTACTGCCGGGACCAGTCGACGCCGGGACAGTCGAGTGGACTCCCACAGTTTACCATGGACCGAGTGAACAAGCCCTCCTCTCTGAAGTTGATTCCGGAGGAGAAAGCTGACGTGAAGATGTTGATGGAGCGCGTGGTGCAGTTGGTTCGGGAGGGAGTGACAGGCATGGATCTCCTGGAGGTCTTCCTCAGGCGTCGCATCCAGCCCCTCCAGTTCCGGAGCCACTGCATGTGGTTGTACTGTGGGACCGAAGACGAGACTAGAGTCCATCCAGAAGCAGTCGACGATGTCACTCTGGAAAGATGGATGGTAGCCGTCACCGGAAACAAGGACAACCCACGCGGAGCCAGAAGGATTCCTCCACTCGACCACAACAGTGATCCAAATAAGGTACACTTGCCCTGCTCTCCACTGCATTCTTGTCGCATTCATCTCTGTCTACTCTGCCGACTGGTCGACTGATCATTGTCTTGATATCTGCTAGGCCCTCACCGAGGTGTACTCGATGCCCAATGGGGCACAAACTCCGACTGAGGAGGGTGAGGCGAGTGGGGGCGAGAGCCAGGACGAGGAGGAATGGGACTCGGACGTTGCAGGGGACGACGGCGACGATGATGATGACAACGGCGATGATGATGACGCCGAAGACGAGGAGGAAGAGGAGGAGGTCGTGCCACCGCGCTCGGAAAGGCGGTCGAAGCTCGTCCACGACCCTTCGACTGAACGTGGCAAGGGGGTTGCGACGCAGTCGACCAAGCGCCCTAGGACCACTTCTCCAGCGCCGACTGAAAAGGCGCCGAAGCAGCCTAGGGGGGCTCCGCCAAAGCCGACCAAGCTCCTGCCGAAGATGAAGGTGTCCATCCCCACCATATCAGGGTAATTGTGTCATTTGAGTCTTCTCATTTTGTGTGAACTTTATCTCTGGTCGACGCTGAAGTTAGTCGACTGATCCTTTGGAGTTGCAGTGCTGCTACTTCTGAAACCTCAGCTCGGGCTGACGACCACGAGATGGAGGATGCAGCAACTTCGAACCCAGGTACTGTATTCTTAACACCGTTCTTAGTCGACCGACTCGCGATCTCTGATCCTGATTCTTCCCCGCAGCTCCACCCAACACTGTTATCAATCTCCCTGACGACGACGAGGATGAAGAACCACTGACACGCAGGAGGAGTCGGAAAGCGTCCACCAGTAAGGTGCCTCAGGATGTGACGGCGCCTGAGATTCTGACTGTGGAGGAAGAGAACACCACTCGACACACGGTGTCCTTCGCAAATCCACTGATGAGTGCTCAGCAGCCCTCCCTCTTTACGACGCACCACGTCCCAGAGGACCAAGCTGGCGCAGCGAAGGAGGCAATACGCCAGGCGGGACTCATGATGGAGCAGCTGAAGACCATCCGGGACGCGAGCCAGGCAGCTTATGACGCCAGTTCTGCCCTCCAAAGCAATGTCCAGGTCAGTCGACCGCTGTTTGTTCTGTTGGATATGCTACCAAAAACTTTTCTTTTCCGGAATTTATAGTAGTCACCCACTGGGTGTGTCGAATAAACTCCGTGTTAGCAGGGGCACGCTGAGTGCACCCGCTGGGTGTAGTCCCCAAGGCTAAGGTCGGCTGCTGGCAGTCGGCCTTAGGCTTTATGATGTCAATCTTTCTGTCAGTCGACTGGTCGACTGGATTTCACAAACCGGTGGGGGCACGCTGAGTGCACCCACTGGGTGTAGTCCCCGAGACTGTGGTCGACTGCTTGTAGTTGATCGCAGTCTTAGAGAATGCATCTCCTTTTTTTTGAGGTCGACTGGTCGACTTTGTCTTCAACAGGATTAGTGGGGGCACGCTGAGTGCACCCACTGGGTGTAGTCCCCGAGACTACGGTCGAATGCTTGTATTTGGCTGTAGTCTTAGAAACGTGTGTTTATCCCTTTTTCACTCGGAAGTGAATTATATTTGACATTTAGTCGATTGGTTCTTCGCAGAACTCCTGTGATCTTGTGGCTCGCTACTCAGAGCTGGAACAAAAACATACTCAAGTCGAGCTGAGCTTGAAGCTGGTTCAGGAGAAGCTGACGAAGGCAAAGGAGGAGACCGAAGGTATGTTTGGTGAGACCCTGACGACTGCTTTTCCCCTTGCTTGTTTCAACATCCGATCTTGCTATAACTTGCAGGTAAGGTAAGGGAGGCCCAGCAGAAGAAAGACCTTGAGCTAGCTGAGAAGATCAAGCTTGCTGACGAGAAGTTAGCTTCAGTCACCAAGCTCGAACAAGACAATACCAATCTGAAAGCTGCTCTTGGGATTGCCAACAAGGAGGTCAGTCGACTGAAAACTGATAAAGCTGCCCTGACCGACCAAGTCAGCAAATTGACTGAGAAGAAAACTGAACTGGAGGCCTTCCTGAGTGGCCTTGCCAAGAAGCTGTTTCTTATGCTTGAAGGTAAACCTCTATGTTTGGCAAATATTTCCAATTGCGGCTTTTTCCATTCGACTATCCCCTTGACTTAGTGATCATCCTTGCAGAATTTTGTCAAAACTTTGAAGAAGAAACTAGCCGACTGGAGCCAAACCTTGACCCCGTCAATTCTCCGGTGAACGACGAAGTTGCCATGGATGTTTTCCGACTGGAGTCTCGTGTTGCAGCTGTCGTGGACTATCTCGCAAGGCTGAAGGCTGCCACATCTCGCATCGACTCGACGCTCTGGCCTGAGGAGACACTTCAGAATGACCTTGAGTCGCTGATGGCCCGCTTGAACACGATCCCTGGTCGAGTGCAGGAGTGGAAGAAGTCCTCGGCTCGGTGTGGTGCAGATGTCGCTCTGTGTCTGGCCCGAGTCCACTGCAAAGATGCGCGAGAAGAGAAGCTGGCGGCCCTTCGGGTGGCCAATACCAAGAAGCACGACTTCAGGTCCTTTATGGAAACTTTCCTTGCAGCTGCCACTCGGATCGCCGACGGGATTGACCTTGATGAATTTGTTGCACCTTCCAGCCCTCCACAGGAGGAGTAAAAAACTTCTTCTGGCTCGACGCTTTAAATTTGCCTCGGTATGCCGAGTGGAATTGTAACCGACAAACCTTAACAGGCTTGACGCCTGAGTACTTTCGGTTCCTTTAGATGTCGATTCAAACTTGGATTTGGTGCTTGAATACGATTGCCTTCGGCTCGGAATGTCTTTTGCAGGTTCAAAGCGAGGTGCCTGTACTGCGATCGACTTATTCTTTAGTCCACTTAGGCGAGCACTGGGCTGCAGCTAAGCCCTCCGAATGAGAGGGTTGCTCTCCACTCGGCAGGGTTTTTATACCTTAGGCGAGCACAGGGCTGCAGCTAAGCCTCCGAGTGAGAGGGTTGCTCTTCATTCGGTAGGATTTTTATAACTTAGGCGAGCACATGGCTGCAGCTAAGCCCCCGAGTGAGAGGATTGCTCTTCGCTCGGTAGGATTTTGATAACTTAGGCGAGCACGAGGCTGCAGCTAAGCCTCCGAGTGAGAGGATTGCTCTTCACTCGGTAGGATTTTGATAACTTAGGCGAGCACGAGGCTGCAGCTAAGCCTCCGAGTGAGAGGATTGCTCTTCACTCGGTAGGATTTTGATAACTTAGGCGAGTGCTTGGACTGCAGCTAAGCCTCCGAGTGAGAGGGTTGCTCTTCACTCGGTAGGATTTTTATAACTTAGGCGAGCACGAGGCTGCAGCTAAGCCTCCGAGTGAGAGGGTTGCTCTTCACTCGGTAGGATTTTTACAACTTAGGCGAGTGCTTGGACTGCAGCTAAGCCCCCGAGTGGGAGGGTTGCTCTTCACTCGGTAGGATTTTTATAACTTAGGCGAGCACATGGCTGCAGCTAAGCCTCCGAGTGAGAGGGTTGCTCTTCACTCGGTAGGATTTTTACAACTTAGGCGAGTGCTTGGACTGCAGCTAAGCCCCCGAGTGAGAGGGTTGCTCTTCACTCGGTAGGATTTTTATAACTTAGGCGAGCACGAGGCTGCAGCTAAGCCTCCGAGTGAGAGGGTTGCTCTTCACTCGGTAGGATTTTTACAACTTAGGCGAGTGCTTGGACTGCAGCTAAGCCCCCGAGTGGGAGGGTTGCTCTTCACTCGGTAGGATTTTTACAACTTAGGCGAGCACGAGGCTGCAGCTAAGCCTCCGAGTGAGAGGGTTGCTCTTCACTCGGTAGGATTTTTATAACTTAGGCGAGCACGAGGCTGCAGCTAAGCCCCCGAGTGAGAGGGTTGCTCCTCACTCGGTAGGATTTTTTACAACTTAGGCGAGCACAGGGCTGCAGCTAAGCCCCCGAGTGAAAGTCTGGCTTACCACTCGGTAGGATTTTTATAACTTAGGCGAAACGGATTCGCAGCTAAGCCTCCGAGTGAGAGTCTGGCTCACCACTCGGTAGGATTTTTACAAACTTAGGCGAAACGGATTCGCGGCTAAGTCACCCACTGAGGGGGAATTTTATTGTGGACAAAAATAAAAAGTGACAGAAATTATGGAGGAACTATGACACTATTATTTTGAGGTCCATGAACTACAGAAGTACTTTATTGCAACTCATCCGAGTGATAAAACTTAAGTGTAAAATGGGCGGAGTAGCTCCGCGTTCCAAGCTCGGGGCTCGTCGATATTATGCTCGACGTTGTAGAGACGGTACGCCCCGTTGTGGAGAACCTTGGTGACGATGAAGGGGCCTTCCCAAGAAGGAGCAAGCTTGTGTGGTTTGTGCTGATCCACTCGGAGAACGAAATCTCCTTCCTGGAAGGCTCGACCTCTCACATTTCGGGCGTGGAAACGGCGCAGATCTTGTTGGTAGATGGTCGACCGGATCAGAGCCATCTCCCTTTCTTCCTCTAAAAGGTCGACTGCGTCCTGCCGCGCTTGTTCAACTTCTGCTTCGTTGTAGATTTCAACTCGAGGAGCATTGTGGAGAAGATCACTCGGCAAGACTGCTTCAGCTCCATAGACCAAGAAGAATGGAGTTCTTCCGGTCGACCGATTAGGCGTGGTCCGCAGTCCCCAGAGTACAGATGGAAGTTCGTCGACCCAAGCTCCAGCCGCGTGTTTGAGATCACGCATCAGTCGCGGCTTCAGTCCCTTAAGAATCAGTCCATTCGCTCGCTCTGCTTGTCCATTCGACTGCGGATGGGCGACTGAAGCGTAGTCGACCCGTGTGCCCTGGGAGTTGCAGAAAGCTCTGAATTCCTCTGAGTCAAAGTTCGACCCATTATCCGTAATGATGCCGTGCGGGACTCCATATCTGAATATTAGTTCCCTGATGAAGCTAACAGCAGTACCGGTGTCAAGGCTCTTGATTGGTTTAGCCTCGATCCACTTGGTGAACTTGTCGACTGCCACCAGTACATGCGTGAAGCCACTTCGTCCTGTTCTCAAAGGACCGACCATGTCCAGCCCCCAAACTGCAAAAGGCCAGACGAGTGGGATGGTCTTCAAAGCTGACGCAGGCTTGTGCGACATATTCGAGTAGAACTGACATCCCTCGCACTTATCCACTATCTCTTTTGCCATCTCATTCGCCTTGGGCCAGTAAAATCCGGCTCGGTATGCTTTGTCCACGATGGTCCGAGAGGACGCATGATGACCACAGGTACCCGAGTGAATATCATTGAGGATGAGTCGACCTTCTTCTGGTGTTATGCACTTCTGACCGACTCCAGTCGCGCTTTCTCTGTATAATTGTCCTTTGATTACGGTAAAGGCCTTAGATCGACGGACGATCTGTCGAGCCTCTTCCTCATCCTCCGGAAGCTCTTTCCTCAAGATATATGCGACATACGGAATCGTCCAGTCGGGAATGACCACCAAAACCTCCATGATCAAGTCGACCACCGCTGGGACTTCAACTTCAGTCGGATCTGTGGCGCTCTTGGGCTGCGGAGTTTCTTCGGTGAAAGGATGTTCCTTGACTGACGGAGTGTGTATATGCTCCAAGAACACACCACTCGGAATGGCTTCTCTCTTGGAACCTATCTTTGCTAGATCATCAGCTGCTTGATTTTTCAGTCGGGGTATATGATGGAGCTCCAACCCCTCGAACTTCTTTTCCAGCTTCCTCACTGCACTGCAGTATCCAGTCATGGCTGGGCTTCTCACGTCCCACTCTTTCATCACCTGATTGACCACTAAATCCGAGTCGCCATAGACCATTAGGCGACGGACGCCGAGTGAAATGGCCATGCGCAACCCATATAGGAGGGCTTCATATTCTGCCTCATTGTTGGAGGAATCAAAGTGAATCTGGAGCACATATCTGAGCTTATCTCCTCTGGGGGAAACCAGGACAACCCCAGCACCGGAACCATTCAACATCTTAGAGCCATCAAAAAATATGGTCCAATGCTCCGAGTGAACTTCAGTCGGCTGCTGTTGTTCAATCCACTCGGCGAGGAAATCTGCTATCGCCTGGGACTTAATGGCTTTCTTTGCCTCAAACTTGATATCAAGGGGAAGAAGTTCAATCGCCCATTTGGCCACTCGACCAGTTGCATCTCTGTTGTGCAAAATCTCTGATAGTGGAGCGTCGCTGACGACTGTGATGGAATGGTCAGAGAAATAATGAGCAACCTTCTTTGTGGTCATGTATATTCCATACACAAGCTTCTGATAATGAGGATATCTCTGCTTGGATGGAGTCAAGACTTCAGACAAATAATACACTGGGCGTTGAACTTTGAGAGCTTTTCCTTCTTCTTCCCGCTCAACCGTTAGCACAGTACTGACGACTTGTCCTGTGGCTGCGATGTAGAGCAACAGAGGCTCTTTGCTGATTGGAGCAGCAAGCACCGGCTGGGTGGAGAGCAGAGCTTTAAGCTCGGCAAACGCTGCATCAGCTTCTGGAGTCCACTCGAACTTGTCAGCCTTCTTCATCAGTCGGTAAAGAGGCAGTGCCTTTTCACCGAGTCGTGAGATGAATCGACTTAATGCGGCCAAGCATCCAGTAAGCTTCTGGACATCGTGCACTCGCACAGGGCGTTTCATTCGGAGAATAGTGCCAATCTTCTCTGGGTTAGCGTCGATTCCCCGTTCGGAAACGAGAAAACCGAGTAACTTGCCACCAGGAACTCCAAATGTGCACTTTGATGGATTGAGCTTGATATCATACCTTCTGAGGTTGGCAAATGTTTCGGCGAGGTCAGCGAGCAGGTCGGAACCTTTTCGTGACTTGACAACAATATCATCCATATAAGCTTCCACATTCCGACTGATTTGAGTGAGTAGACACTTCTGAATCATTCGCATAAATGTGGCTCCGGCATTCTTGAGGCCGAATGGCATGGTGATATAGCAGAAGCACCCGAATGGAGTGATGAAAGCTGTTTTTACCTCATCGGGCCCGTACAGACGGATCTGGTGGTACCCGGAGTAAGCATCTAAAAAAGACAACCTCTCGCATCCCGCGGTCGAGTCAACAATTTGATCTATGCGAGGGAGAGGAAAGTGATCTTTCGGGCAGGCCCGGTTGATGTGCTTGAAATCAATGCACATTCGGAGCGACTTTCCTTCTTAGGAACCATGACGACATTAGCGAGCCACTCGGAGTGGTATATCTCTCGGATAAATCATGCCGCCAACAGTCGAGCCACTTCTTCACCAATGGCTTTTCTCTTCTGGACGGCGGACCGCCGAAGATGCTCTTTGACTGGTTTGGCAGATGAGTCAACTCTTAAGCGATGCTCAGCCAGCCCCCTGGGAACACCTGGCATGTCAGCGGGCTTCCATGCAAAAATGTCCCAGTTCTCACGGAGGAACTGGATGAGCGCTTCTTCCTATTTTGGGTCGAGTGTCGTGGAGATGCGGGTCGGAGCTACTTCGGGGTCGGTCGGGTGAATGTGAACAGGCTTCGTCTCACCGGACGACTGGAATGCAGACTCTGTGGCGGGCTTCTTGGATCGTAGCAAGTCACTCGGATCTGCGTTTTGCTTGTATTCTTCGAACTCGACCGCTGTCACTTGGGAATCGGCAATCTTGGAGCCCTTCTGAAAGCACTCCTCTGCCTTTTTCCTATCACCGGCGACAGTGATCACACCTTTGGGACCGGGCATCTTCAATTTGAGGTACACGTAACATGGTCGAGCCATGAACCGTGCATAGGCTGGTCTCCCCAAAATGGCATGATATGCACTTTGAAAATCCACGACCTCAAACGTCAACTTTTCTTTGCGAAAATGCTTCGAATCACCAAACACTACTTCCAAAGCTATCTGGCCGAGTGACTCGGCCTTCTTCCCTGGTATAACTCCATGAAAGCTCATGTTACTAGTGCTCAGTCGGGACATCGGAATGCCCATACCTTTCAATGTGTCTGCATATAACAGATTCAGCCCACTTCTACCATCCATCAGCACCTTTGTCAGTCGAGTGCCTTCGACAACTGGATCGACCACCAAAGCTTGCCTCCCAGGGGTGGCAATATGAGTCGGGTGATCAGATTGGTCGAATGTGATGGGTGTTTGAGACCACTTCAGATAATTTGCCTTTGCTGGGGCAACCATGTTCACCTCTCAGTTAATCACTTTCAGTCGACTTCTGCTTTCCACATCTGCAAAGATCATCAGAGTGGAGTTGATATGCGGATATCCTCCCTCACTGTCCTCTTTGTCTTCGGCCTTGTCCGACTCCTTCTCCTTGTCCTTAGACTGTTTTCCCTGAAACTGCTGGATCAGGAGTCGACATTGGCGAGTGGTGTGCTTTGGGTAAATGATATTCCCCTCTTCGTCTTTCTTCGTGTGAATGTGACATGGCATGTCCATCACGTCGTTCCCTTTTTTATCCTTTACCTTCTTGGGGTTCCAGGATCCTTTTGGTTTCCCTTTAAACTTTCCTTGAGTCACGGCCAGAGCCTCTCTAGGAGCTGCCGGTTCAGCCTTCCGCTTCTGTTTCCGACTGGTGTTTCCCTTTTCCGACTGACTCGGCTTGTGCTTGCCGCTTCGGAGTCGGTCTTCTTCTTCGCCATTGGCGTACTTGGTAGCAATCTCCATCATCCGACTCAAGGTCATGTCACCGGTTCGACCAAATTTCAAACTCAGTTCTCTGTTCTTGACGCCGTCTTTGAAGGCGCATACTGCCTGATGATCAGAGACATTTTCCACAGTGTGGTGCAAAGTGATCCACCTCTGAATATACTCTCTGAGAGTCTCATTAGCTTTCTGCACGCAGACTTGCAACTCTGTCAATCCAGCTGGTCGCTTGCAAGTCCCTTCAAACGTTCTGACGAACACTCGGGACAAATCTTCCCAAGTGTAAATGCTGCTATGAGGTAATTGAGTCAACCATGCCCTGGCAGAACCTTCCAACATGAGGGGTAAATGCTTCATGGCCACCTCGTCGTTCCCACCACCAATCTGAACTGCCACTCGGTAGTCTTCAAGCCAAGTTTCAGGCTTAGACTCACCAGTGAACTTGCTGACACCTGTTGCCAACCTGAAATTGGGGGGAATAACTGCGGCTCTGATAGCTCTACTGAAACATTCAGGACCAGAAACATGCACTCGACTGCTTGTGGGTACATCTCTGTCGAGTGCGCCTCGATGGGCTCTGTTCCGGTCGACCAACCCTTGCACGATAATGGATCGCGCGTCGAAGCCTGGCTCTCTGGGGTCAACTGGAACCCTACGCCCTGTACTGTACTGACGCCTATCACCTGGCTGCCGAGGAGCGTAAGACCCACCCCTCGGAGGGGAATAGGGCACTCGACGCCTATCATCTCGGTCGAGTCTGTCGCCATATTGATCTCGCCGATTCTCACGCCCTTCGCGCCGCGGAGGCGATCTGGGGCTGTGAGCCGACTGAACCGTATTCACAGTGACAGATCGACTGTGAATTCTGTTGCGCGACTGAGACACGGCTGAATTCTGATCTCCTGCTGCCCAGAGCAGATCCCTGATCTGCAGCAAACCTCTGCCAGCTTCCGACTGCGAAGGCTGGATGGACTCTGCTATACGGGTCGCAGCTGCTAAATTCTGAATTGGGGTTCGATATACCTGAGTCGGCGGGAAGAGTTGACGTCGACTGCTGTCGGGAATTCGTTGCCGCGCGCGCTCGTCGAGTGCTCGCTGAAGGTTCTCCAGTCGAGTGCGCTCGGCCAAATTGGCCAGACGCGCCTCCTCCAAGGCACGAGCCTCGGGGGTTTCTCCTGCGATGGGAATACGCAGGGGATCCTCGTTCCTGCGGCGAAGTTCCTCTCTTTGTAGAGAGTCGAGTGGCTCGGGCTGGTACTCTTCGTAGCCTCGTGCAGGGTCGCCGCCGTCACCTGCTCCACCACCACGGGCGAAGCCAGGAGGGCTGTGGGGCCCATCGACCATCAAGATTTCCGCCGCTGGATCACTACTTCCGCACTCGGATGCAGTCTCTATGGAGCCAGTCGACTGATCGAACAAGCCGTAGAGAGATTCGTTGGGCTCGATTGCCGCAACTTGGGTAGTGGCCGATTGGCGAGCCACCGCGTGACTCACCCATCGCTGAAGCCTCGACCGGCCTGAGCGCTTGCGCTGGCGGGAGACCGGGAGGATGGACGATGGAGGAGCCGACCGATACTGGGTCGACGGTTGCCGCAGCAGAACGCCGCGGACACATGCGCGAAAATGCGTCGCACCGCGGACGGGGAGCGCACCTACGTCGAGTGGAGCCTCCTGGAGCCATGCGGAGTCGTCGGCGATGAAGGTGAGAGTGCCGAGACGGATCTCTTGACCCTCGACCAAAACTCCAGCAGACACCATGATGAAAGTACTCAGAAGAATCGCAACTTCTCCACAAAATCGCTAAAACACCTGCCCCACGGTGGGCGCCAACTGTCGTGGTTCTAAGCCTGACAGTAGAGTGGGGGGTAGGTATGGAGAGGCAAGGTCCTAGCTATGGAGAGGTTGTAAGCACAAAGGATGTACGAGTTCAGGCCCTTCTCGGAAGAAGTAACAGCCCTACGTCTCGGAGCCCGGAGGCGGTCGAGTGGATTATGAGTGTATGAACTACAAGGTGCCGAACCCTTCTGCCTGTGGAGGGGGGTGGCTTATATAGAGTGCGCCAGGACCCCAGCCAGCCCACGTAGGAGAGGGTTTAAGGTGAGTTAAGTCTGGGGCGTTACTGGTAACGCCCCACATAAAGGCCTTTACTATCATAAAGTCTACTTGATTACAGGCCGTTGCAGTGCAGAGTGCCTCTTGACCTCCTGGTGGTCGAGTGAGTCTTCGTGGTCGAGTCCTTCAGGCCAGTCGAGTGAATCCTCGTTGGTCGACTGGAAGGCGACCTCTTCTAAGGATGTCCTGGGGTAAGTTACTTGGATCAGGTCCATGACCCTACCCTAGGTACATAACCCCATCAGTGGCCGCATGCATCATCCAGATGCAGAGGCCGGGGGTCCTCCTCCGTTTCTAAAAAAAAGATGGAAATGGATACATCATTTTTGTCCTTCAGTGAGCAGCTGAGGAGGAGCTCCTCCATGCTGATGATGTGGAAGATAGATACCCTGCCCGCAATGCTTGGTTCTGGCTTCATATACATGTAAGTACCCGTCGGTTCATTACTAAATAGCATATTAGAAAGTGTGCAGTCTAAATTTGGCTCATGCCATGCAAAAAGACTATTCAGATTGTTTTCTTGAGAAATGTGAGTATTCAAGTTGGTTAGATGAAAGTGTATCATCATTTTTTCATGAAAAATAACTTCATGATACCATATTTTAGTGACTTCTTATGCCATCAGCAACTGCAGTGGAGAAGAAGCCAGTTCACCACATGATGTTTTATTTTGTTATTGTTTTTTATAACTCCCTGTTGCATGTATAATCACAAAAAATAAAACACCTCCTCTTCACCATCCAAAGTTCAGATCTTGCACAAGCATCCCCTGGGACACATGCTTGTGTACCTCAATTAACTTTGTTTTGACTCAATAACCTCCTCAGATATACGTGAAAATGAAAAGGACAAAAAACATCATTTGGCAATGAGTCGAAAGAAGTGTGCAGAGTGGAAACAGAAAACACTAACTCATAGGAGCCAAGTGCATGCTTGCTTGTTTATAATGCTATGAAAAATAAGGCATGCTACATTTTCTTGCACGTTACAAATTCTTCTCTTTTCAAACATCTTCTTTAGTTAATTGTTGTTGTAACACAATGATGTAAGTACTCGTCACTTCTCACCTTTTGTGAATGACGATTTTCTCACAATTGTTCTTTGCTGATATTTTGGGTACAGAAACGGTTCATTAACTTGTGTTAAGTGACATTTATGTGTAATGATACTTGCATCTGTGTGTTTTTGAAGAATGGTGACAAAACATTTTAGTGATTAATTGACTGTCCCAACAAGGGGATTCTAAGTTTGATTGGCTCTTACTTTAATAATATGATCTTCAAAGTTCAAATGGTTGTATATTTATTCAACCCATACTTTAATAATATGATCTTCAAAGTTCAAATGGCTGGAACACGACTGGATCAAGCGAGATTGAGACCGATGGATGAGAGAAAGAGATCAGAAAAGGAATTCACTCCTGACCACCTCATACATACATGTGTAAGAACTTCACCTCATACAGAACAAAATCATACAAGAGATATGTATGAGGTGATAAGCACTTACACATGTTGTTATCCAATATAAAATACTCCTTGTAGCTATATAGGGCTCTTTTTGTATTCTAGGAAATTTTCAAATTATATTTTACTAGGGATGTAAGCATCAGATGCTAGATATGTGATCTACTGATCTGTGTGATCTTTAGAGATTTCAAACTTTTAGGATTCAACCATCAGATCATATGATTGTGGTTATCAAATTCCTGGGAAATACATACCTTTGATCTTAGTTTTATAGGTAAATTAACATGATCTCGTTTTTATCATACGGACAACATATTATGTTATACAAGGTGATCCACAACATAGCTTGCAGCCTCAGAGAGCCCAGGAAGATGTGGAGATGATTATAGCTTGAAAGATTCTTAGTTTTTAAACTGAGTGGTCATGTAACATACAGTGGTAACAATGAATTCTTGCTCATTTGGTAAAACTTACACCGGAACTTGTCATGCTAATTAACCATTGGTTATCTGATGATTAGCGCTGCTAATTAGTTATCTACCTTCCATGTGGCTCTTATTATTGTTGATCAAGTGAATTGGTTATTGTAAGTAGTTCAAGCTGATTGAAAGTTAATGTGGTTGGTTGTAAGTAATGATGACGTTGGTTGAGTTGCTTTACCATAAGACATGTGTGTACATTTCTTGGACTATTGTGAAACAAACCACTTTCTACAGTTTCCAAATGCTGATGTTATCTGCACAAACGAACTATGAATCCATGTGCTAAAAACAAGATATGTTTTCATACAAGGATAAGCGGGGTGAGTGTGATTGGCCAAATTAACATAACTCAGCTATTATTTGGTACTGCTCAAGAAGGTCGTTGATCTTCTTAGCTGACAATATCAATTAGACTAATTTATTGTACTTTTATGAACATGGAGTTTGCGAATCACCTCCGTGTTTTTATTGAAGATTAATATGTCTATAATATATGCAATGTTAATTTTTTTGGACATTTAACAAAATATGAAATAAGCAAACATATAGTGGTCAAAGTTGACGAAGTAGAGTTAATGGCACTTTGGTTGTTGATCAATGCCTATATCTTTGTTATCCTGTGGCAACGCATGCCAAACATGCATATCTTAAACAGCAATTTATGACCTTTCGTTTTCGTTCTTATGATATAATATAAAGTTCAGTGTTACTTTCATTCTATTTTATGGTAATGATGTGTTGGATACATTTTAGTGTACAACCCATAGCCTCAACATTTGCACGGTAGCTTCACGCCACCGTCTCGCCGTGCTCGCACGGCAGCCCGGCATCTCGCCTTCTTCCCATGCACAGCTGAAGCTTCATTGGCCAACATACACTTCCCTAGACAATCTAAACTACCTGCATTACTAAAAACAAGCATGCAGAAACATTGAAATCAAGATTAAGTCCTAACACCCTGCTCGCATGTGACCGCAACAGCGGCCAGGCCGTGGCTGCGCCAGCTCGTCCTCCTGTGCTTCCGCACACGGCGGCTGCAGCGGCTTGCATCCCCGCGGCTGGGCTAGACAGGACGCGGTTGCGGCGACATCCAGCATGCTCGCCCGCCTACCCTCGGGCCAGCACGCACGCTCGCCAACGGCGAACATATAAGCCAGCACACGACTGCGGCAACCCGTCAGCGCGCCCACGGTTGCATGCGGTTGTGGCCAGCAGGTACACGCGATGGCTGCGCGAGGTCATTAGGCGCCTTCCCTAGGTCAGCGCCTCCCCCACCATCGTCCATGCTGTCAGCAGCCTCCTCTGCTCACCTCATCATCGTCGCGAGGCACCTCCTCCCCTGCGCTGGCATCGTTCCATGCTCCACGTGAGAGAGACGAGAGAGAAACAAAGATTGGGTGGTTGTAGGTGGGACCACGGGGGGGGGGGGGGCGGGGTACCCGGACGTGACTGGAGCCCCTCCTGCCCCTAGATTTGAGATGGGTCTGAGGTATATCGATTAGTCCGGACATTTAGTGATAAAGTGAGGGTCTGGTTGGGTTGCTCTTTTTTGACTGGGCACTGACCAGGCGGACGTTTCGGACATTCAGGGAGAAAGTAGGGGCGTCGGCTGTAGATGCTCTAAGTATTAAGAAGCTAAGAATTTAATAGATCAATCTATGGCCCTATTGTTGAGGAGGTAAAGGAGTCCCCGCGATCAACAGAGGAGTTCAGGGTGGCATGGGTGAGACGCTCGGCTAATGGAGATGCTCATTGGCTAGCGAAGGAGGCTTGTGCGAATCGTTGTATTGTATTCGACTCAAAACATGCTGAGATGAATGAATACAACACAACCCACTTCAACTAAAAAACTTTAGCTAGAATGGGTTTTCTTTTATTCATTCATCTATCTGAGTCCAAAAGGTCATAAATACAATCCAGATAACATTATTGTGTTTGATAGTATGATGTGTGTTAGATGATTATATAAAATATTGTGTTAGCTGGGACGACATTGTTCTTAGTTATTTAGCTCCATGAGTAGAACCTTAGATTTTGTCAAAAGCCCGTGGCAAGGCAGGGTGTTCTACTAGTAAGAGAATGTTAAGGAATCCATTTAGTTCCAGCAATCCCTTTGCCTTAATATTTTTATTGAAATATTTCAACAAATTTCCAGGTTAAACTTCTTGCTTATTGTTCCGTACCAATTTTAGTTACAAATAATTTGATATTGTGAAGCCATCACACATACACAGTTGTATTCTTTGCAAAATAATATATTCATCAATAGGACACAAAACAAACCGAGATAATAATTGATTTTTTTAGCAAATACATAGTTTTGATTCAGCAAAGGGAAAAAATAATCATAAAGATAACGAATGCCTCTTCGAATGCACAAGTACGTCTCGAAAACTATAATGTTATTTTTATTTATACCAATTGTTGCTCCATGCAATATCCAACATCCGAAGGGAATTTGAATTAATATCATCAACAGTAGTTTTCATCGTGTTCATGCATAATTTATAGATTGGCTTTCATTGTACTCTATGCTTAATATCATCAACAGTAGTTTTCAGGTGGAGTACATCAGCTTTAGAGTTTTTTATTACCTGTTCTATTGCTCAAAATCAAATAACACGACGGCTATTAAAAAATCATTCATGTTTCCACAGATCTTGGTAAAGACTAAAATTTGATGGATTTTGAATGTGTATTGCACTTAATTCTTATTGAATTTGAGTACTAGTAATATAGAATTGAACCCCCCCCCCCCCACCCCCAGCCCACCCCCTGCCCCACTTTTTCTTTGCCCATATCATGAAAAATGTAGCATATCATTATTTTATATGTTAGAATGGCATCATTTATTTAGATAATATTCAATATATATTGATAGTAAAACGCTATGTCGGTCCCTATCTTTTAAAAGATTAAGTTAACTAACATGCACTAGTGGACCATGTCGCTGAAAGCTTGCTAGCCTGCTGGCCGTCCATGCCCGCTAGCGCCTTCAAATTGATTTGACGCAATTATCTGCGTGATTAATTAATTAATTGCATGGCTAATTAACTATCCATCTAATTATCTACAATTATTTTTCTATCTGTAGACCTAATTAACTGTTTGCCAAATTAATTTTATCCATCTAATTGGAAAATCCCTACTTTCAAATATTTGCATGCCTAATTAATGAATTATATTATTAATGGCTTGGTTTTCAAATTGATTTGGCACAAAAATATCCACTAGTTATATGGTCCTACTTAATTGTGCATGTAATTAACTTTTGACTAATTAGTAGCATTAATGGCTTGATTTCCGAATTAATTGGGTGTTCGGTTTTCAAATTAAGTCAATTAATTGGATCTACTTCCTCCGTCGCGGTTTAAAAGGCGCACTTGGAAATTCTCTGGGACCTAAGTGATTATCTATTGGTTGTGAGATGGGCTAAATAATAGCATTCACACTACGCATGCATATACGAATAGTATATGGGAGTACTACTTAGCTACTAGAAATAAATGCAATGCGCCCTGAACCTTGTCTATTGTGGAAACGCACCAAATTTAACTGTGCCTTCTAAACTGTGACGGAGGTAGTACTCCCTCCGTCTAGGTGAGTAAGTCATCTTAGGTTGTGCACCGTGACCAAGGAGGAGGAGAAAATGAGAGAACTTAATGTTCATTTGCTAATTAATAGCATTGCATGCAATGAACTAACACTGCATGTCGTGTTTGATAGTCTCAAGTCATTAAAAGCATGCACACCCCACATCTCTTATTGGTTGATATGTCAAGAAACAAGAAACGAGGTAGAATTTAATGCACCGCGCCTAAGTGTTTTGGGATTAATTGATTTTCGTAAGATGACTTACACACCTAGACGGAGGGAGTATAAAATCTTTTAGGAAGATTTTAAATGCACATCATTGCAATGTTGTGCTTGCTAGCTCGGACAACAAAGCATATCTCCCTACGAAGAGAGTTGTGTGCTCTATGGCTATGGCGAAGATCATTCTCCTCCTCCTCGTCCTAGTACCCATTCGCATGGGAGCCGCCCTGATGGATTGCCCTGATGTGCCGTCACTGGGCGCGGTGGCCGCCTGCCACAAGGCGTGTGGCACGAAACTCATGTATGACCTTTGCATCCGCATAATGCGCGAAGGCGATGTCAACATGTCCCCGTCGCACACGGAGGGGGCCACCGCATACGCGATCCTCGCAGCGCACTCCGCTGCGATTTCCTTCGACAACACGACGATCGCCATGAGCGACCATCTCAGCCAGAACTCCTCGCTCTCGGGCGAGCAGAGGGACGCCTACGAGGGGTGCATGGACGACTACGCACCGGCGGACAGCTCCATCGACACCATTGAAGAAGAGACCCTCCCCAGCTGCCACTTCGCGTTCCTCGCCGACGAGTACACGCGTGTGATAACTAATGTGGAGAAATGTAGGGACCGGCTGTTGGCGCCGACTCTGGTGAAGACGCCGCTGTACCCCGTGGTGTTGGCCGACCTGAACAAAGCAGTGCTAGCGAACATGCTTGGTAAACTTTTAGGCGTATGAGTGTGTGCTAGATCAAGATGCGGTCCGTACACCAAAGACCAAACAATAAATATACGCATTGCCGCATTGGGTACACCGCGACATAGTTTTACATGCACGATGTATTGTCCGGGGTGGATGTAGGATTTGGTGCCATGCCAGGTAAGGCTAATCTGTTAAACTATTAAGCTTCTTTGAATTTGAGGCTCCTCATGTCTCATAGTCTTAGAAGTCGGTTCTGGGCTCAATTATAAGAGTTTGCTTCGCTGGTTAACTGTGTCTGAGACTACAACAGTGTCACATGGCAACAAAGAACACATGTGGTTGCAATGCAAACCAACCCACACACCCACCACCGAAGATTTGCCTTAGGAAAAAAAATTGAGGGGTATTTGCCATATGAAATGGGAGCTCCTACTGGACACTCGTTGCGTCCAACAGGGTGCCGACGCAACTTTCGCACAGGCACGTCGCTGCGGCGCGCCGATTGGGCCGGCCCATTGGAGTGCGCTGCAAATACAAGGTGATAATTTGCGAAAAATATGAGGGTGTGATGGCTTGGAATTGAACACAGCACTGCCGACTTGCACTCGCACCCTACTAGCCACTAGGATGGAAGCGCTCAGCTGACCAAACTACAGCGGAAACCTACAAGAACTAAAGAAAGTATCAGACTGTTTGAAAAACATTCTTTACGATTTTCCAAATAGCAAAAACAAAACGTGAATATTTTATCAAACGCGAACATTATTAGTTCTTTTACAAATTTTGGAATACTCAAACATTTTTCACCACACAAACCAATTTTGGAGATGCAAACATATTTTTTAGAACGGAAACTTTTTTTAAACTACCCAAAAAACTGAACAAGAACAATTTTTCAAATTTGGAAAAACAAACAACTTTTGAATTTCCCAAACATTTTTGGAATTTGTGACATTTCTTTAAATCACAAACATTTTCTAAATCTTGAGAACAAATTTTGAAACAGAACAATTTGGAAGCATGGACAATTTTTTAAAGCACAAACATTTTTTGAATCTTTAGAACAAATTTGGAAATGGAGAACAAATTTGGAGCGCAGACAATTTTTAAAGCACGAACATTTTTTTATTCTTGAGAAGAAATTTTGAAAACTCCCGAACAAATTTGGAAGCGCAAAACATTTTTATTAAAGCACGGACAATTTTTGAATCTCGAGGACAAATTTTGAAATAGAGAACAATTTTGAAAAATTCCGAACAAATTTGGAAGCGTGAACAATTTTTTAAAGCACAAACATTTTTTTGAATCTTGAGAACAAATTATTTAATAGAGAACAATTTTTAAAAATCCCGAACAAATTTGGAAGCGCGAACATTTTATGAAATCCGGTATATTTTCTGCATTTCGAAAGTTTTGAACTTTTTGTGTAATGGGAACAAATTTCTAATTGGAGACTATTTTTCGAAAACTGAAAATTTTATGAAAATACGAACAAATTTTGAATATTTTGAATTTCTTTTGAGAAAAAGAAAGAAAACAAACAAAAAAATCAGTAACTTTTTTCAAAATTGTGAACAAAATTTTGTATATGTGAACACTATTTCAGATATATGAACATTTTTTGACAAAAAGAACATTTTTGAAAATTCTTAACTATATTTGAACTTTTCGAAAAGCTTACAAAGAAAAAGTAAAAAAAATAAGACAAAGAAAACGAGAAAAAAGAAAGTTAGAATAAGATTGGAGAAAAAACAGTAGAAGGAACAAATGGTTTTTTCCTCGTTTTTAGTTTCTTTAAGTTTAGCATTGCTATTCTTACAGATCCACGGGCCAGTCGCGGTGGCTAGCACGGTTTGTTCCGCTACTGGAGGTCGTAGGTTTGATCCGAGCTGCGTCCTGTGCGAAGCGGCGACTACTTGCTGCAGTAAGCGGTGAATAGGGAATTCCATATAAAATGGACGACCAGTTTAAGGGACCCTTCTTTATCACACGCTGTGTAGTCGCTTACATGGACTGGGCCCTCATCGACACGCGGTTGGTTACTTCGCAGCCTTAGGCTTTGGGACATAATAAGAGCTGCTCCCCCGAAGCAGCAGCGGCCCGTCGGCTTTGGCCGCTGGTTGACTCACCCGCAAAATAAAAATAAAAAAGAACCGGAAGTCACATGTACACTCGTGGAAGTCACTTTTCATGTGCACTCGTGGTATGTGTGACACTTTTCATGCGCACGGATCATATTGGAACATTTCTCAGAATCCGAGAATAATTGTGTTATGCGCCAACTGACTAATCCCTCCTTCCACTTATATAGGGCCTAATACGTTTTTCGAGATTACTATTGATCACGGGTTAGCACAATAATATATGACATGCATGTTACACAAAGCATGTCATCGAATTCATATGTGAAAAAAATCTTCTAATGATATAATTTTGATATCATACATCTTATATACTAATAATTTAATCATTGATGAAAGGCTACCTCGAAAGACGTATTATATATACGGAAGGAGGGAGTACTACACGACCAAAGTTGTAATCTACTCCCGTTTAGTCAGTTCTTTGCATGCGGACCGGCATGCACAAGAATTATTGCTGGGCCGCGGCATGGTGAGCGCGATCATGCGAGACGCGAGCCGTTGGCCTTGCCCTCGCCCCACGTTTCCGGGAGCACTCGAAACCACATGCTCGTACGTGGTGACCGTAAATATGATTGGGGGCACAATAAACTGAAACGGAAGGAGTATTTTAAGGAAGCTCGCTTGACTCTGTGTGCGTTTGGCAGCCGTGACTGCCGGGTCTCACAGGTAAGGACGTGAGACCCATCCCGATTGACGCGACGTGACGATGGTAATCTTAAAGCACGTAGACCCACTTTGCCCATTCCCGATTCCAGTTCTAAATGTACATATCGCATGTTCCACTGTAGGTATGTACGTAGCTCCCGCCGCATGAGCTATGGCTTGTTGTTTGTGCTGCTGCTCTTGTCCATGGCGGCGCCGAATAACCTCGATCGCCTCTGGCGGCCTTATTATACCACAAGACGAAGACCTATAGTCCATGTGAAAGGACCGAGATGGACCTAGAGGGGAGTGAATAGGTACAATTACAAATTTTAATTATTACTTTGCAATTTTAGGCAATAGAGTGGAATATGAAGTTTAGCCTAACAACTGCAAGTGTGATGTTACGAGCTAAGCAAGGTAAACAAGTAACACAAGTAGGAGAGTAAGTAAGCACAATATGATATAGGTAAAGACAAAGAGACAAGTAGCCACAAGTAGGAAGTTAGGGTTAGGGATAACCGCAACTCCGAGAGACGAGGATGTATGCCGATGTTCACTTCCTTGAAGGGAAGCTACGTCACCATTAGAGAGGTGGATGTTACCACGAAGGCACACCAACGCCACGAAGGCTCGCCCTATTCTCCTTTTGAGACAACACCACGGAGGCGTTTATCAACCACTAGTGGTAGACGTTGGGGTGGTCTCCAAACCGTCACAAACTTTCCGGGGGTAATCGCAATGAACGATTCCTCTGCGAGTGACTCCTACCGCCTAGGAGTCTCCAACCTCCAAGAGTAACAAGAACGACGGAAAAATCTCAAGAACTTGCTCAAATCACGAATTCCTTTGGTGAGTAGAAAGGGAAGGAATGGATCTATCACTTGATTAGAGAACTTCTCTCAAATGCTCCTAAATCCCTTGGGGGTCTAGGATTTGGTGTAGGGGATCAAAAGAGGGAGTGAGATGTGTTCTTAGAGAGCTCAAAGTGAATGGTCAACCTTATCCCGTGGGAGGGAGGAGGCTATATATAGTGATAGTGTAAAACGGACCGTTGAGCCACACAGTGTGTTGGAGCTGTCGGACGTCCGGTGAGTACTGGACGACCGATGATTAGAATTGGATCGGACGTCCGGCCGGATCGCCGGTCGTCCGGTCACTCGAAGGCCTACTAGGGCATGATACGTCTCCAACGTATCTATATTTTTTGATTGTTCCATGCTATTATATTACCTCTTTTGGATGTTTATGGGCTTTATTTTACACATTTATATCATTTTTGGGACTAAGCAACTAACCGGAGGCCCAGCCCGTGTTGCTGTTTTTTGCCTATTTCAGTATTTCGAAAAAAGGAATATCAAACGGAGTCCAAACGGAATGAAACCTTTGGTAGCGTGATTTTTGGAACAAACGTGATCTAGACGACTTGGAGTGCAAGTCAAGAAGCAGCCGAGGCCTTCACGAGATAGGAGGGCACGCCCCCCTCTATAGGGCGCGCCCCCTGTCTCGTGGGCCCCTCGGGTGTCCACCGACGTACTTCTTCCTCCTATATAAGCCTACGTACCCCGAAAACATCCAGGGAGCACCCGAAACACAATTTCCACCGCCGTAACCTTCTGTATCCGCGAGATCCCATCTTGGAGTCGTTGCCGGCGTTCTGCTGGAGGGGCAATTCACCATGGAGGGCTTCTACATCAACACCATAGCCCTTCCGATGAGTTGTGAGTAGTTTACCACAAACCTACGGGTCCATAGTTATTAGCTAGATGGCTTCTCCTCTCTTTTTGGATCTCAATACAATGTTCTCCCCCTCTTTTGTGGAGATTTATTTGATGTAATCTCTTTTTGCGGTGTGTTTGTCGAGATCCAATGAATTGTGGGTTTATGATCAAGTTTATCTATGAATAATATTTGAATCTTCTCTGAATTCTTTTATGTATGATTGAGTTATCTTTGCAAGTCTCTTCGAATTATCAGTTTGGTTTGGCCTACTAGATTGATCTTTCTTGCCATGGGAGAAGTGCTTAGCTTTGGGTTCAATCTTGCGGTGTCCTTACCCAGAAAGGGTTGCAAGGCACATATTGTATTTTTGCCATCTAGGATAAAAAGATGGGGTTTATATCATATTGCTTGAGTTTATCCCTCTACATCATGTCATCTTGCTTAATGTGTTACTTTGTTCTTTGTGAACTTAATACTCTAGATGCAGGCAGGAGTCGGTCGATGTGTGGAGTAATAGTAGTAGATGCAGGCAGGAGTCGGTCTACTTGTTGCGGACGTGATGTCTATATACATGATCATGCCTAGATAATCTCATAATTATTCGCTTTTCTATCAATTGCTCGACAGTAATTTGTTCACCCACCGTAATACTTATGCTATCTCGAGAGAAGCCTCTAGTGAAACCTACGGCCCCCGGGTCTATCTCTTATCATATTTTCTTCCAATCTACTTTTATTTGCATCTTTACTTTTTGCATCTATATTATAAAATACCAAAAATATATTTATCTTATCATACTATCTCTATCAGATCTCACTTTAGCAAGTGGCCGTGAAGGGATTGACAACCCCTTTATTGCGTTGGTTGCGAGTTCTTTGTTTGTTTGTATAGGTTCGTGGGACTTGTTGAGGAGCCTCCTATTGGATTGATACCTTGGTTCTCAAAAACTGAGGGAAATACTTATGCTACTCTGCTGCTTCACCCTTTCCTCTTCAAGGAAAACCAACGCAAGCTCAAGACGTAGCAAGAAGGATTTCTGGCACCGTTGCCGGGGAGGTCTTCGCTCAAGTCAAGACATACCAAGTACCCATCATAAACTCATCTCCCTCGCATTTACATTATTTGCCATTTGCCTCTCGTTTTCCTCTCCCCCACTTCACCCTTGCCATTTTATTTGCCCTCTCTTTCCCAATCTTCTTTTCCTCTCTTTTCGCTTGCCTTTTTCTGTTTGCTTGTGTGCCTATTTGACCTTATGGCTCTGCCTAAGGGTATTGACCTCCTTCTTAGAAGGATGGAGGATATTGAATCAAATTTTAGAAGCTTTATGAATTTGCAATTTGAGCACAATAATTTTTTCAGAAAAGAGCTTAAAGAACAAAAAGGGGTTTGAGTTTTATGAATAAGGAGCTTGATGATATGAATAAGGAATTTTATTGTGTGAACTCTCAAATTACCTAGCTTGAAAATGCTATAGCCAAGATTTCTGATAAGCAAGCCACCTTAGTCAATAAGATGGCTGCCAAACCAGAAAAGCTAGATGAAAATAATGATGAAGATCTTAAAGTTATTGATGCATCTCCTATTAGATCTATGTTTTCCAATATGAATCTTGATAATTATGGGACTGATGATGAGTCAACTTTACCTAGAAGGCGTCCCAAGAATTCAGAGTTTTTAGATCTTGATGCTAAATTTGGTAAAAGTGGGATTGGAGAGGTCATGCCTTTAAATAGTATTGAACCCACTATCTTGGATTTCAAGGAATTTGATTATGATAATTGTTCTTTAGAAGGTTGTATTTCCTTGTTGCAATCCGTTGTTAATTCTCCTCATGCTTATAGTCAAAATAAAGCTTTTACCAAACATATCGTTGCTGCCTTGTTGCAATCTTATGATGAAAACCTTAATTTGGAAGTTTATATACCTAGAAAACTTAATGATGAGTGGGAACCTACTATAAAGATTAAAATTAAAGATCATGAGTGTTTTGCTTTGTGTGATTTGGGTGCTAGTGTTTCCACGATTCCGAAAACTTTATGTGATATTCTAGGTTTCCATGATCTTGATGATTACTCTTTAAATTTGCATCTTGCGGATTCCACCATTAAAAAGCCAATAGGAAGGATCAATGATGTCCTTATTGTTGCAGATAGAAATTCGGTGCCCGCTGATTTTATCGTCCTTGATATAGATTGCAATCTTTCTTGCCCTATTATTTTTGGTAGACCTTTCCTTAGAACGATTGGTGCGATTATTGATACTCCCTCCATTTTTGTATACAAGGCCACTATAAAAGTTATAATTTGCAGCTATACAAGGCCACTAACACCAATCGAGATAAAATTGATGAGGTTTGCCTTGTACTAGCAACCAAGGACATTAAATACCCGTTGCATGCAAAGGTTGGTTTGCATGCACCACATTAATCAACCAACAAGGAGTGAGAAAGTTGTCTTGTTGTGCGTTAGAGAGAAAAATACACATTAATTAACACGTCAAGCAAGGAGAAAAGACTAGGTTGCAACATTGGTTTAAGTAGTCATTAATTTCTATCTTGGTACCTGTAATATGAGTTTGTGGCCTTGTATACAAAAATGGAGGGAGTATGAAGGAAGGGAATATTAGATTACAATTTCCATTAAAGAAAGGCATGGAGCACTTTTCAAGAAAGAAAGTCAAATTACCTTATGAATCTACCATGCGGGCTACTTATGAATCAAGTGCCAAAGATGGCACTACTTAGATCTATCTTCGCTTTTATGCCTAGATAGGGGCGTTAAACGATAGCGCTAGTTGGGAGGCAACCCAATTTTATTTGTATTTTTTGTTTTTGTTCCTATTTAGTAATAAATTTGTGTTTATACTTTCTGTTTAGATGTGTTTTTATCTTTTAATTAGTGTTTGTGCCAAGTAGAACCTATAGGATAAACTATGATGATAGTTGATTTGATTCTGCTGAAAAACAGAAACTTTGCGCTCACGAGAAAAAATTCAATAAATCACAGAAACGTGGTTTTGCATTGATTCTTTTTGCTTCTCATCAATAAACAAATTGTCCAGTACTTCCTATTTTGGTAGGATTTTTAGAGTTCCAGAAGTTTGCATTAGTTACAGATTGCTACAAACTGTTTTGTTTTTGACAGATACAGTTTTTCGTGTATTGTTTGCTTATTTTGATGCATCTATGGCTAGTAAAACAGTTTATAAACCATAGAGAAGTTGGAATATAGTAGGTTTAACACCAAAATAAATAAAGAATGAGTTCATTAAAGTACCTTATGTGGTGGTTTTGTTTTCTTTCAATAACGGAGCTTATAAGATTTCCTGTTGAGTTTTGTGTTGTGAAGTTTTCAAGTTTTGGGTAAAGCTTTTTATGGACTATGGAATAAGGGGTGGCAAGAGCCTAAGCTTGGGGATGCCCAAGGCACCCTGTCGGGGATATACCCCGAGGTGTAACCCGGCCGGAAGTATAACCCGGTCGGACTTGGCGACTCACTAATGACCCGCCCTGACTGGACGACACACTAAGTGACCCGCCCGATCCTGGCGACTTATGGGTGACCTGGCAAGCGGATCAGAGGAGCGACAAGACCCGGGGGCCCAGGAGGCTCAAGGCCCAGAAGGCCGGCTTACATTATGATAGGCTGGCTTAATAGGAAAGGTGTGAGAAATATCTCCCTTACAAGGAATCAAGACCCCGACTTGTATCCGGCTTGTAGTACAAGATAGGCTAGTCCTAATCCTATTTGGACTCCACATGTAACCCGCGCCTCTAACTTATATAAGGAGGGGCAGGGCTCCCCAAAGAGGGAGAAGCAACAAGAACAATCTCTAGGGCTAGACACAAAGAGCCGGCTTACGGGCGACTTTCTCATAATCATAATGAGACATAGCCACAAACAACATGTAGGGTTATTACCGGATGATGTTTCCCGCGGCCCGAAGCTGTCTAAATCCTTGTCTTGCATGTTGCGTTGACCTCACGACCAAGTCCTGATACTAAGGACATCTGCCGTGATAATTCCACGACAGTTGGCGCCCACCGTGGGGCTCGCACACGGTGGTGTTGAGTTCTTGAAGGGCGCTATCCCAGGGATCGAGAAGCTCCGCCCAGCTTATTGAAGAAGTTTCGGTCGACTTGTCGGAGAGTTCCAGCTGGCTCACCTAAAAAGTTCCGACCGCCTTGACGAAAGGTTCCGTCTAAATCGCCGAAAAAGTTCCGACCGCCTCGATGAAAGGTTCCGTCTGAATCGGCGAAAAGTTCCGACCACCACGACGAAAGGTTCCGTCTGAATCGGCGAAAGCTTCTGACTGCCTCGACCAAAGGTTCCGTCTGAATCACCAAAGAGTTCCGATCGCCTCGACGAAAAGTTCGGTCCGAATCACCGAAGGGTTCCAGCCGAATCGCCGAAAGGTTCCGTCCGAGTCATCAAATAGTTCCGACTTAGGCTACTGAAAAGTTCCGGATTATCAAAAAGTTCCGGCCGGATTATCAAGACGTTCCGGTTCAAAAGTTCCGAATTATCAAAAAGTTCCGGCCGATTATCAAGAGGTTCCGGTTCAAAAGTTCTGGATTATGAAAAGTTTCAGCCAGATTATCAAGAGGTTCCGGTTTAAAAGTTCCGGATTATTAAGAAGTTCTAGTTTCAAAAATTTCGACTCAAAAAGTGCCGGACGGGTTATGTGAAGAGCTCAGGCACTAGAAGATATAGAACCAATTAACTCTTTTGTCAAAAAATAAAAGCAGCACTATGCATTATCCGGCGCCAGCATCCGGCAAAAAATACCAGGTGATATCCACCCAGTTTACTTTTATCAATATTTATTAATTTTTTTGAGAACAACTACTCTGCCTAGAGTTGTTATATACAGCCATCGCCCTTGCGGTCCGGTTTACGTCAACGCGTCGACCGGCTCGCCCGTCAGCACCACCTTACAACGCCACGGACGACTCGCCCGTCCGCCCTCGCGGCCGGTTCACGTGTCCTCACCGGCTTACACTACAAGGAAACCCCCTATAAAGCAACACATATTCTACAATGTTTTGACTGTATGTTGCAAAATTCATAATAGATACAGATAATAAGCATTGTAGCATATGCGTTGTAGATGTGTGCTCCACAAGTCCAAGTAAAGAGCCCAACGTACTAACCCAGCCTCTTATCTAGCCCAGCCCAAGTTGGCGTTCACGGTTAATCTAGGTCATTACCTTTCCCAGCCTCCCTGTTCCTCTCGATCTCTCCCATGACGCCTCCCGCCCGCCGCCCCTCAACCTACCTGCATCCGGAGCGCCGCCCCTCACCACTCCCCTACGGTCCTCCATCCCGGAAGGCTGCCCCTCACCACTCCCCCTGCGATACTCCGTCCCAGCTCGCCGTCCCTAGTCAACCCTCCCCTACGACCCTGCTTCCCAGCGCGCTGTCCCTCGTCACCGCTTCCCTACGACGAACTGCATCTACTACCTCCGCACGAGGGCCTGCGGTTACGGGCAGAGTTACCGCTACAAGCACCCTCGCGATGGCGCAGCCGTGGTGAGCCGGACCACTTCTCTTCTCCAATTTTATTTTCCCCATCTTGCTCTGCTTGACTTCAGTCTAGTAGGGAATTGCTACTTACGACTTGCCAGTCCCTGATAATGACCGACAGGTTTAATTGTAGATGGTCGGTGCGGGGACGGGCTTCCAACTGAAGCCTCTTGTTGTGATTGAATTGATTCTAGTTATGGCTTAGGAGCTTGTCACCATCCCATGGAAGTGAAACTTGATTGTGCAGTCGTTGGTTGCTGTCGCTGATTATGTGATTGACTGATTATATAGTAAGGCTTGTTGTCTTAGTTTCGTGGTTGATGTTTATGATTCAAAGTCCCACTTCCTGCTTACGTGCCAATTTGTGGGCCTGATCAGTCACTCTGTCATATGGTCATATTTCTATTCGGAAAATCTTTTTAAACCTCATTACAACTCAAGTAGGTAGGCGTGCTCACTTGTTCCAGTGATTTCTTGCAGAAATGAGAACATCCGCGTGTGCTGTATCACGGCCATCTACTCAGGTCTGACCACCATAACTAAATTTTTATTAGTTGTCACGCAATGGGCTCTCTTCTTTCTAATCAAATCTGCTCGGTGGACTAATTGGTCACATCACCCTGCCTCCACCCATGGTATAAGTGCAAGGTCTATTAAATTGCATGCATAACAGTAGCCTAATTAACTTGAAAGTGTGATGCTTGAGTTTGTGTGCCAATGTCTGCATGTCTGCAGGTCCACGAAAAATTTAATATCAGCATGGTGGCTATATCTTTATATTCAGCAGTTAATATAATTATATACATATAGTCAGTCTATGTAATGATGTGCAAAAGCATAAGGTCATAGTATAAAAATTATGATGGTCCTTCAAGTTTGGTAGATTTTTTATGTATCTTTGTTAATATTTTGAGGTATATCTCAAATTATAATTATTTGTGCAATTTGTAGAAATGATATCACTATGCATCAAAGAGAACATATGTTGTTTATTGTATTTGCAGCACAAATTATCACGGTTTCTTTTCAGCTTCAAAGAAAACAAATGTTTACTTGAGCTAATGAGCATTGTGTACCAGTGCTGGTATGTGCCATGCAAGCAGAGGAGAGGATTAACTTAACAATTACCAATTCTACCTCATTTGATCCGACAAGGTCAGTTTTTTCATAGTTTGTTTCGTTGAATGTGAAAATATAAGTGCCATCAGGCATACCTAGTGCTTTCTATGATCATATTGACGTTTTAAATCTTAGACCTAATATACTGCAATTTCTAATGACATACGAATCTTGGTGCCTACGGTCGGCGCGCGCACGCGCACACACACCCGCACGCACACGCACACACACACACACACACACACACACGCTAACCCGTCGTGGCAGGAATACAAATTGCATGCCACCCTCTCAAATAACAATCCTTCTAGCCTTACCTAGCACTGGTCGAAGTATTATTTGTCCCACGCAGAAGTATTCATGCAAAGAAGTTTGCACATGTCGATTTCAGCTCTCTTTTTTCTCCAACAACTTTGCATGTTATCTCATTATTGTGCTGGAGTTTTCTACCAGGTGATAACAGAATTAAACTCCTTGACGTGTCCTTTGGTATATATAAACAATGTGAAACACCAAATGTTAGCCCATGCATGGGTTGATCACTAGTGTGCATAGTAGAATAACCTTACTAGCCTATTTTACAATGTTTGATGAAAATTCTGCCTGCTATGTTGCAAAGGCCAGGAGGAGGATCCTTGCATTGTCAAAAAACAATATAATTGTGAATTTCTGTTGTACGACGATAGGAACTTAAATACAAATCAGATATTTACAAGCTAGCTCTTGCAGTTCATTCATGGTTACAATTGTAGTAATATTTTTTTTATGCAGTGTGCAATGGATTTAGAATCCACCAAATTACTATTGTGATTTCCTAGAGAAAGTCCTCATTACTCAGCTGGTGTAGATGAATTTCTGGAGTTTGCATATAGAGATATACCAGCAAATACAATGGCCAATATCCTGCCTCTGTCACTTCTTGCATCATTTCAATGCATTGTGTGCTAACAGTTAATTTGTGTTTTTTTGTCTGTAGATTCAAAAGATAAATGGATGATTATATTGGTGCGTGCAAGTATACTGCAATTATGATGATGATGTTCCTGTTCATGATGATGATGATGGAGGCTTCCAGTTTTAGTTAAGTTGCAGGGAAGATGTTCTATTTGGATGATGTTCCTCGGTTAAGTTTTAGATAAGATGTATAGATGTTCATGGATGCTGTCAGTTTAAGTTTCACTGTCAAGAAAATGTTTAGATTACGCGTCACATTTCAATGATGTTCCTCGTGTAATATCCACTATTGTAATCCGACAGTTTTATCAAATATATGATTTTTTTTCCTCTTGTGAGTATATTCTTTAGTTTTTTGTTCACTTGAAATACATAATTATTACCATTACATGAAGAGTTAATGTAATTGTTAGCTAAGAAAGATATTCAGATTATATATACCACACATGAAACGTTGCAAATTCTTCGTTGCCAAGCAATGGGATCCTGCTTCCTGTGCATTAAGCGCCAACATATATAAGTGTTGTGCAAGTATGTTTCATGTGTTGCATTCTTGCAACGGTCTCTTTTACCAACGGCGGTATAAGCGTTGCACTATACACTAGCAACACTGGATAAGGCTACGGATCCCAAACCGTTGGTAAATGCACTAACAACGCATATATCGACTTTTAGATACGGAAAAATGTGTTGCTAAAGTGGGGGTCATGTTGTAGTGTTACAACGTGGATGGCAACTTGCTCGTCCGCACCGTCTTACAAACGCCATGGCCGGTTTATCGGTTTGTTCCCGCGGCCGATTCACCCATGAGGGATTTAGGTTTCACCTAGGGATCATCAATTTCATGGTGGATTATTTTCATCCTAAACAAATCAGGTGATATCCATCCAAGTTTGTTTTATTATCACATGTTGTTTTTGTCAAAGAACAAGTTTATCTTTGCCTTGGTCTGCAATAGTGTTTATGCAGGGCAATTATTTATGACAAAAAGTGATATTATACCGCGGAGGTGGAGGCACGCCAACAATTGGCACATGTAGTTGTTGTTACTCAATGGACTCCCGCACCGGCTTACAACGCCTTGGCCGTCTATCGCGACCACGTCGGGTTACAACAAGGAGGAAAACTTGCCCGTCCGCACCGGCTTACAATGCCACGGCCGGTTTATCTGTCTGTCCCGCCACAGATGTTGCGGTCGTCTTTACCGTCCGTCTCTCGTGGCCTGGTCTACATCAACACATCGGGCCGCACATGTCTGCATGAGTTGTTTATTGAGTATGAGCAAGTCACTACTTGGGAAGCCCGGTTTTCTTCCAACAAATTGGAGGCGAATTATCATGTATTATCAGCCGCCGTCTGCACTGGATGGCTCAATGGGCAGGCTCACAAGTCGCCGCCACTGCAGTTTGGTTAACTTCAAACAACCAGTTGGAAGGAACCATTAGCCGAGTTGCTGACACGGTTCATACGGGGTCATTTATAACCCGCCGCAGTCACCTCAACCTTCTGTGGATAATCACTGGCCTAACATATCAGGTGAAATCCATCCAATATATTTTATATTACATATTATTTTCTTCAAAAGAGCAATTACTTTGGTTTGCAAGTTGTCCCATGCAGGATTCAAACCGGTCTATATCACGGTTAATTATGGAGAATCTCAAGCCAACTCCTCAAGTCGTCTTGAGACTCGGGGGCTACAATGACATGAATCGGGAACTCCGGATCATTGGAAGGAAGGATAACTCGGTTCAGGAGGCCACCGCCATATTGATGAAAATTTAAAGGCTGTCAGAAAAATTGCCGGTTCAAAATGAAGATTCCGGTTTAAAATACAGCCCAAGAGACATCTCTCCCGCAAAGCATGGAAGCTCTCAAAACCAGTTCAACATCCGGATCAAGGTAAATTTGTCCCTTACAAAGTTTTGAGGATCTCAATATCCGGTTTAAGAATTTCCTGTTCAAAAAGAATTAATCTCTCGCAAGTTCGAGATCTTAGACAAATTAATGGTTACCAAAGAAAACTTGCTGCCATGATGCACGGTTCAATACATGGGTATCCTACCTTTACGGCTTATCTTATTATGGTCACTTGGGGGCTTCCTGCTCATCGAGCATAGCTATCAGTACCCTATTGATCGGCGCAATGCCAAAACTTATATGGTCACTTGGGGGCTTCCTGTTCAAACATAGATCGTATTCGAACCAAAGAGAACATGGCTGTCGATACCCTTTTGATTAGCAAACTGCTGAACCAACTTGGGGGCTTCTTGATCGTATTCGAATCATAGCTCAACCCCTTTGGGAATCGACGTGGATCGTATTTGAATCAGCGTCGTTAAACAATTTTTAAGGTCATTTTGGGGCTTCCTGTTCAAACATAGGTCGTATTCGAACCAAAGAGAACATAGCTGTCGATACCCACTTTGATCGGCAACGCCAACGCCATTGGGGGCTATATGATCGTATTCGAATCTTATCTTAACCCCTTTGGAACGGTTTACTGATCCTATTCGAATCAGAAGCCTCAAAAAATTTATCTGTTTTTATACAATCGCAAGTATTTGAGTTGTCACAAATATCATATGTGCCGGTTCTTACAGAGTTGAGTTATCAATTTCACTGTCCGGGTCACATAAGCCGGCGGTATCATTCAAAGGATCATAGGGATCTTGTGATCTACTTGTGTGCGGGATAATACTACATTTGGGTGGTTACCCGCCCTGGTTTTTGACGTTAAGTCGCCAGGGCATGTGTTGTTTAAACTCTTTGCAGGATTTGCAGAAATATGACATATAAATGATTAAGTTCAAGCTCATTAACAAAGTTCAGGCTTCAAAATGATGACCCATTCTGGATTTTTCTCAAAGGCTATAAGCCGCAGGGTTATAAAAATTCCGGCTTACAATGGAGGCGTATTACATCGCCATCGGCCAAGAGCCGCCAAGTCTTTAAACTCCGGATTTACTTGTCAACCGATGAGGTATTCAAACCTTTAATAGCCAAACTGGCTGGATTTTCATGATGAAATTGATGATTGAGGTTTTCATACCGGATTATATTATTCAAATCTCGAATAGCCAACATGGCTGGATTTCTATTGTGATTATCAATAACCAGTGCTATGATTGAGGTTTTCAAAGTCGCTTTAGCGCAATGGCTATTATTTTTATCAATGGATATGATTTATTCTACAATGGAAGGAATAGTCCCGAGTCGCTGCAGGCTTATGACCCGGCACTTGGGGGATATATTATTCAGATTGGAATTATATCAAATATGCAAGTCCCATGTCACTGCCAGCATGCACCATGGCACTTGGGGGCTAATGCAAAGTCATTTTTTGCTCAACTTATTAAAAGACCCGACTCATCACATTTTAAATGAGCCGTCCCTTGGGGGCTACCAATTGCTCATGTCAAAAATTCAAGGTACACAAGCCTCAGTCGATTACATCGAAAGATCCACTACTCAGTTGGTAGAGCGCAAGGCTCTTAACCTTATGGACGTGGGTTCAAACCCCATGGTGGAGATTACAGCATATGATGTTATTATCAATTATATGCAAAGTCCCAGCTCAGTATTATCTTACTAAGCCGGCCCTTGGGGGCTACACATTGCTGTTCAAATTTACATGGTTATAACTACAAAGTCCCTGCTCATTATTGCATAATGACCCGGCCCTTGGGGGCTACACTGGTTGAAGTTTTCATGAGCAGGATGAATGAACCGGATTTCTTCAAGGTTGCAACATTTATTGGAGCAAGTCTTAAACCATCACTTTGTTCTGCTCAAGACTTGGGGGCTATAGGTAATATGGATATAAGGGAGAAAAATCTTCAAATTATCAGTTTTGAGCAAAGCAGGAGGATCAATTTCCGGCGTCAACAACAATTATGACTCGACATCATCAGTCTTTTATAACTCGGAGATTTTGGAAATTATAACTCGGCAAGATCTACATCTTTAAGCCGGTTGAAAATCAGATGAGTATTTCAAGGCCTATATTTTTTAAGCCGGCGCTTCGGAAGCCGATTCAAATGGATTATTTGTTTACAATATTTTCTTCTACAAGCAAATTGATTGTGAAGCTCGTCTATTGACCCGGATTTTCTAGAAGAAGGAAATGACAAGGACTTAAGGATGTTTAGGTGCCGGTTTACAAGAATTCTTAACCCGGAGCACAACCTATCAAATTTGTTCTTGTGTTTGTTTTGCTGCATAAGTTTACCATGGATAAACCCAAGCTAAACTTGGGGGCTAATGTCGGGGATATACCCCGCGGTGTAACCCGGCCGGACTTGGCGACTCACTAATGACCCGCCCTAACTGGACGACACACTAAGTGAGCCACCCGATCCTGGCGACTTATGGGTGACCTGGCAAGCGGATCAGAGGAGCGACAAGACCCGGGGGCCCAGGAGGCTCAAGGCCCAGAAGGTCGGCTTACATTACGATAGGCCGGCTTAAGAGGAAAGGCGTGAGGAATATCTCCCTTACAAGGAATCAAGACCCGGACTTGTATCCGGCTTGTAGTACAAGATAGGCTAGTCCTAATCCTATTTGGACTCCACATGTAACCCGCCCCTCTAACTCATATAAGGAGGGGTAGGGCTCCCCAAAGAGGGAGAAGCAACAAGAACAATCTCTAGGGATAGACACAAAGAGCCGGCTTACCGGCGACTTTCTCATGATCATAATGAGACATGGCCACAAACAGCATGTAGGGTTATTACCGGATGATGTTTCCCGGGGCCCGAAGCTGTCTAAATCCTTGTCTTGCGTGTTGCATCTCTCGTCCCTATCAACCCCTCTCAAGCTACCACATAGATGCGTTGGCCTCGCGACTAAGTCATGAAACTAAGGACATCTGGCGTGACAATTCCACGACACACCCCAAGATATTCAAGGATAGCCAAAATCCTAAGCTTGGGGATGCCCCGGGAAGGCATCCCCTCTTTCGTCTTCGTTCATTGGTAACTTTACTTGGAGCTATATTGTTATTCGCCACATGATATGTGTTTTGCTTGGAGCGTTGTGTATTATATTAGTCTTTGATTTTTAGTTTACCACAATCATCCTTGCTGTACACACCTTTTGGGAGAAGCCTATTTTATTATAATTTGCTAGAATACTCTATGTGCTTCACTTATATCTTTTTGAGCTTGATAGTTTTTGCTCTAGTGCTTCACTTATACCTTTCAGAGCACGATGGTGAATTATTTTGTAGAACTTGCTAGTCTCTCATGCTTCACTTATATCTTTTTGAGAGTCTTTTAGTACAGCATGGTATTTGTTATGGTTATATTTGGTCCTAGAATGGTAGGCATCCAAGTTGGGTATAATAAAAACTATCATAGGAAGTGAATTGGATGCTATGATTAACTTGATACTTGATAATTGTTTTGAGATATGGAGGTAGTGATATTAAAGTCATGCTAGTTGGGTGATTATGAATTTAAAGAATGCTTGTGTTGAAATTAGCAAGTCCCGTAGCATGCACGTATGGTTAAAGTTGTGTAACAAATTTGAAGCATGAAGTGTACCTGGCTTGTGCATCCTTATGAGTGGCGGTCGGGGACGAGCGATGGTCTTTTCCTACCAATCTATCCCCCTAGGAGCATGCGCATAGTGCTTGGTTTTTGATGACTTCTAAATTTTTGCAATAAGTATATGAGTTCTTATGACTAATGTCGAGTCCATGGATTATACATACTTTTACCTTTCCATCATTGCTAGCCTCTTCGGTACCGTGCATTGCCCTTTCTCACCTTGAGAGTTGGTGCAAACTTCGCCGGTGCATCCAAACCCCGTGATATGATACGCTCTATCACACATAAACCTCCTTATATCTTCCTCAAAACAGCCACCATACCTACCTATTATGGCATTTCCATAGCCATTCCGAGATATATTGCCATGCAACTTTCCACCGTTCTGTTTATCATCATCATGACATACTTTACTTTTGTCATATTGCCATTGCATGATCATGTAGTTGACATCGTATTTGTGGCAAATTCACCATGCATTATTTTTCATACATGTCACTCTTGATTCATTGCACCATCCCGGTACACCACCGGAGGCATTCATATAGAGTCATATCTTGTTCTAGTTTCGAGTTGTAATTCATATGTTGCAATCAATAGAAGTGTGATGATCATCATTATTAGAGCATTGCCCAAAGAAAAAAAAGAAATAAAAAATAAGAAAGGCCAAAAGAAAAAAAAAGAAAAAAAGAAAAAGAAAAGGAAAAAATAAATAAATAAAAGGGGCAATGTTACTATCTCTTTTTCCACATTTGTGCTTCAAAGTAGCACTTTGTTCTTTATGTAGTGAGTGTCATATTTTGTGCTTCAAAGTAGCACCATGCTTCAAAGTGAGTCTCATAAATTGTCTTTTTCATACTAGTGGGAATTTTTCATTATAGAACTTGGCTTGTATATTCCTTCGACGGGCTTCCTCAAATGCCCTAGGTCTTCGTGAGCAAGCAAATTGGATGCACACCCACTAGTTTTCTTTTATTGAGCATTTATTTATAGTTCTAGTGCATCTGTTGCATGGCAATCCCTACTCCTCATGTTGACATCAATTGATGGGCATCTCCATAGCCCGTTGATTATCCTCGTCAATGTAAGACTTTCTCCTTTTTTGTCTTCTTCACACAATCCCCATTATCATCTTCTATTCCACCCATAGTGCTATATCCAAGGCTCACGCTCATGTATTGCGTGAAGGTTGAAAAAGTTTCTGATTATTTAAGTATGAAACAATTGCTTGTCTTGTCATCGGGGGTATAGAAGTTGGGAACATCTTTGTGTGACGAAAATGAAGGATAACCTAACTATATGATTTTGTAGGGATGAACTTTCTTTTGCCATGTTATTTTGAGAAGACATGATTGCTTTGATTAGTATGCTTGAAGTGTTACTATTTCTTTTATCAATATGAACTTTTATTTTGAATCATTTGGATCTGAACATTCATGCCACAATATAGAAAATTACATTAAGAATTATGCTAGGTAGCATTCCACATCAAAAATACTCTTTTTATCATTTACCTACTCGAGGACGAGCGGGAATGAAGCTTGGGGATGCTTGATACGTCTCCAACGTATCTATAATTTTTGATTGTTCCATGCTATTATATTACCCCTTTTGGATGCTTATGGGCTTTATTTTACACATCTATCATTTCTGGGACTAACCTACTAACCGGAGGCCCAACCCGTATTGCTGTTTTTTTTGCCTATTTCAGTATTTCAAAGAAAAGGAATATCAAACGGAGTCCAAACGGAATGAAACCTTACGGGGCGTGATTTTTGGAACAAACATGATCCAGAGGACTTGGAGTGCAAGTCAAGAAGCAGCAGAGGCCTCCATGAGATAGGAGGGCGCCCCCCTATAGGGCGCCCCCCTGTCTCGTGGGCCCCTCGGGCGTCCACCGACGTACTTCTTCCTCCTATATAAGCCTACGTACCCCGAAAACATCCAGGGAGCACCCGAAACACAATTTCCACCGCCGTAACCTTCTGTATCCACGAGATCCCATCTTGGAGCCGTCGCCGGCGTTCTGCTGGAGGGGGAATCCACCATGGAGGGCATGTACATCAACACCATAGCCCTTCTGATTAGTTGTGAGTAGTTTACCATAGACCTACGGGTCCATAGTTATTAGCTAGATGGCTTCTCCTCTCTTCTTGGATCTCAATACAATGTTCTCCCCCTCTCTTGTGGAGATCTATTTGATGTAATCTCTTTTTGCGGTGTGTTTGCCGAGATTCGATGAATTGTGGGTTTATGATCAAGTTTATCTATGAATAATATTTGAATCTTCTCTGAATTCTTTTATGTATGATTGAGTTATCTTTGCAAGTCTCTTAGAATTATCAATTTGGTTTGGCCTACTAGATTGATCTTTCTTGCCATGGGAGAAGTGCTTAGCTCTGGGTTCAATCTTGCGGTGTCCTTACCCAGTGACAGAAAGGGTTGCAAGGCACATATTGTATTGTTGCCATCTAGGATAAAAAGATGGGGTTTATATCATATTGCTTGAGTTTATCCCTCTACATCATGTCATCTTGCTTAATGCGTTACTCTGTTCTTTGTGAACTTAATACTCTAGATGCAGGCAGGAGTCGGTCGATGTGTGAGTAATAGTAGTAGATGCAAGCAGGAGTCGGTCTACTTGTTGCGGACGTGATGCCTATATACATGATCATGCCTAGATAATCTCATAATTATTCGCTTTTCTATCAATTGCTCGACAGTAATTTGTTCACCCACCGTAATACTTATGCTATCTCGAGAGAAGCCTCTAGTGAAACCTATGGCCCCCGAGTCTATCTCTTATCATATTTGCTTCCAATCTACTTTTATTTGCATCTTTACTTTTTGCATCTATATTATAAAATACCAAAAATGTATTTATCTTATCATACTATCTCTATTAGATCTAACTTTCGCAAGTGGCCGTGAAGGGATTGACAACCCCTTTATTGTGTTGGTTGCGAATTCTTTGTTTGTTTGTGTAGGTTCATGGGACTTGTTGAGGAGCCTCCTACTGGATTGATACCTGGATTCTCAAAAACTGAGGGAAAACTTACGCTACTCTGCTGCTTCACCCTTTCCTCTTCAAGGAAAACTAACGCCAAGCTCAAGACGTAGCAGGGCACAGAAGGGACATGAGCCACACAGCCAGCAGACGTCCGGAATACGCCGGTCGTCTGGTCGCCATACATCTGGTGAGGTTGGAAATCCGTTAATAAACATTCTATTGGGTCAGTACCAGACATCTAGAGAGGAACGACCATCCGGTTACCGGTCGTTCGTTGAGACCGGACTCCCGCTACTTTGTATTCTGTGAAGATGCACTAGACACCAGGAGGGAGCCGGATGCCCGGTCAGCTGTGAGAGGTGAGACGTCCATAGTCTTTCGGACGTCCGGTGATAACTAAACCTACTGTCTTAGAATCATACCAGTTTTTGTGCAGAAGGTAGAGGAAGAATTAGAGATGAAACAGAGATGTTGTGAGAGAATATTTTGTGGGTTTTGAGAAAGTTCTTTCACGAAATCCGTTGATCCCCTCTTAATAGTGCGGGATCCCTATACTCAAGAACAAACCGAAAAAGGAGCCGAAGCTTTTGCCTTTGTCTTGTATCTCTGCTCTTGAGTGATATATATATATATATATATATATATATATGTGTGTGTGTGTGTGTGTGTGTGTGTGTGTGTGTGTCCATATTCATGATCCACGCATGGCCCTTGAGACATAATTCTGAGATATACTTGATAAACATGATTAGTCCCAATATGCATGTTGTCATCAACATCAAAATATGATTAAGGGCATGATTGCACTTTGAATCTCCCCCTTTTTGGTAGTTGATGACAACATACATGCACTTCACAATATGTAAAAAAACTTTGAATATCGAAAGGATTTGTTGTGGAGCTTGATAACCCACAAGTATAGGGGATCAGAACAATTTTCGAGGGTAGAGTATTCAACCCAAATTTATTGATTCGACACAAGGGGAGCCAAAGAATATTCTTAAGTATTAGCAGTTGAGTTGTCAATTCAACCACACCTGGATAACTTAGTATCAGCAGCAAAGTATTTAGTAGCAAAGTAGTATGATAGTAATGGTAACAGTAGCAACGGAAAAGTAAATAAGCAAAGCACAATATGTGAAAAGCTCGTAGGCATTGGATTAGTGATGGATGATTATGTCGGATCAAATTCATCATGTAATAGTTATAACATAGGGTGACATAGAACTAGCTCCAGTTCATCAATGTAATGTAGGCATGTATTCCGAATATAGTCATACGTGCTTATGGAAAAGAACTTGCATGACATCTTTTGTCCTACCCTCCCGTGGCAGTGGGGTCCTAATGGAAACTGAGGGATATTAAGGCCTCCTTTTAATACAGTAGCGAACCAAAGCATTAACACATAGTGAATACATGAACTCCTCAAACTACGGTCATCACCGAGTAGTATCCCGATTATTGTCACTTCGGGGTTGTCGGTCATAACACATAATAGGTGACTATAGACTTGCAAGATAGGATCAAGAACTCACATATATTCATAAAAACATAATAGGTTCAGATCTGAAATCATGGCACTTGGGCCCTAGTGACAAGCATTAAGCATAGCAAAGTCATAGCAACATCAATCTCAGAACATAGTGGATACTAGGGATCAAACCCTAACAAAACTAACTTGATTACATGGTTGATCTCATCCAACCCAGCACCGTCTAGCAAGCCTACGATGGAATTACTCACACACGGCGGTGAGCATCATGAAATTGGTGATGGATGATGGTTGATGATGATGACGGCGATGAATCCCCCTCTCCGGAGCCTCGAACGGACTCCAGATCAGCCCTCCCGAGAGGTTTAGGGCTTGGCGGCGGCTCCGTATCGTAAAACGCGATGAAACTTCCTCTCTGATTTTTTTCTCCGCAAAACGGAATATATGGAGTTGGAGTTGAGGTCGGTGGAGCATCAGGGGGCCCACGAGACAGGGGGGCGCGCCCAGGGGGAGGGGGCGCGCCCCCCACCCTCATGGACAGGGTGTGGGCCCCTGACCTTGATTCTTTCGCCAATAGTTTTTACATTTTCCAAAAGTTATCTCTGTGGATTTGCAGGTCATTCCGAGAACTTTTGTTTTTGCACAAAAATAACACCATGGCAATTCTGCTGAAAACAACGTCAGTCCTGTTTAGTTCCATTCAAAACATGCAAATTAGAGTCCAAAACAAGGGCAAAAGTGTTTGGAAAAGTAGATACGTTGGAGACGTATCAACTCCCCCAAGCTTAAACCTGTGCTTGTCCTCAAGCAATTCAGTTGGCAAACTGAAAGTGATAAAGAAAAACTTTTACAAACTCTATTTGCTCTTGTTGTTGTAAATATGTAAAGCCAACATTCAAGTTTTCAGCATAGATTATGAACTAACCGTATTCACAATAACACTTAGGTCTCATGTTTACTCATATCAATGACATAATTAGCTAACGAGCAATAATAATAAAACTCGGATGACAACACTTTCTCAAAACAATCATAATATGATATAACAAGATGGTATCTCGCTAGCCCTTTCTGAGACCGCAAAACATAAATGCAGAGCACCTTTAAAGCTCAAGGACTGACTAAACATTGTAATTCATGGTAAAAGAGATCCAGTCAAGTCATACCCGATATAGAATAATAGTAATGCATACAAATGACAGTGTGATCTCCAGCGGGTGCTTTTTAATAAGAGGGTGATGACTCAACATAAAAGTAAATAGATAGGCCCTTCGCAGAGGGAAGCAAGGATTTGTAGAGGTGCCAGTGCTCGATTTTGAAATAGAGAGATAAATAACATTTTGAGCGGTATACTTTCACTGTCAACATAACAACTATGAGATCTCGATATCTTCCATGCTACATACATTATAGGAGGTTTTCAAACAGAATGGTAAAGTTTATACTCCCCCACCACCAACAAGCATCAATCCATGGCTTGCTCGAAACAACGAGTGCCTCCAACTAACAACAATCCTAGGGGAGTTTTGTTTAATTATTTTGATTTGCTTTGATCTTTTTGATCATGGGACTGGGCATCCCGGTTACCAGCCATTTTCTCATGAATGAGGAGCGGAGTCTGATGAAGCCATGTACCTAGGGTAGGGTCATGGACCTGTCCAAAATACCCTTCCCAAGGACATCTCTAGAAGAAAATACCTTTCAGTCGACCTGGAAGGATTCCACTCAACAGACTCGAAGACACTCGACCATGAAGACTCACTCGACCACCAGGACATCTAGGGTCACTCTGCATCCAAACGATCTGTTATTAAGTAGTCTTTATGGCCATGATATCACTTTATGTAAGACGTTACCAGTAAAGTCTGACCTTTATGTACATTGAACCCTCCGCTACGTGGGCTGGCTGGGGTCCTGGCGCACTCTATATAAGCCACCCCCCTCCACAGGCAGAAGGGTTCACACCCCTGTAACTCTCACGCATATAATCCAGTCGACCGCCTCCGGGTACCGGGACGTAGGGCTGTTACTTCCTCCGAGAAGGGCCTGAACTCGTAAAACACTTGCGTGAACAACTACTCCATAGCTAGGATCTTGCCTCTCCTTTAGTACCCCCCTACACTACTGTCAGACTTAGAACCACGACAGTTGGCGCCCACCGTGGGGCAGGTGTCTTAGAGACTTATTGGAGAAGTTGCAGTTTTTTCCGATCGCCTTCATCAAGGTTTCAGGCGGAGTTTTGGTCGAGGGCCACGAGATCCGTCTTGGTGCGCTCACGTTCGTCGCCGACGACTCTGCCTGGCTTCAGGAGGCTCCGCTCGACGTCGACGCGCTCCCAGTCCGCGGAGCGACGCACTTTCGCGCGTGTGTCTGCGGTATCCTCCTGCGGCAACTGTCGACCCAGTATCGACCGGTCTCTGTGTCGTCCTCCCTCCTAGCTTCCCGCCGGCGCAAGCGCTTCGGTCGGTCGAGGCTTCAGCGGTGGGTGAGGCACGCGGTGGCTCGCGAGTCGACCACCGCCCAAGTCGCGGCGATCGAGCCCGATGAATCTCTCTACGGTCTGTTTGACATGTCGACTGGCTCCACAGAGACTGCATCTGAGTGCGACAGCAGTGATCCAGCGGTGGAGGTCCTGATGGTCAACGGACCACACGGTCCCCCCGGCTTTCCCGGTGCCGAGGGAGGTAACGGCGGAGGCGATCCGTCGCATTCCCATGAGGAATACCTTCCCAAGCCCCTCAATTCATTGCAGATGGAAGAACTTCGCTACCGGAACATGGATGCCCTTCATACTCCTATCGTTGGAGAAACCCCTGAGGCTCGCGCCTTGGAGGACGCAGGCTTGGCTAACCTGGTTGAGCGCACTCAACTGGAGAACCTTCAGCGAGCACTCGACGAGCGTGCGTGACAACGGGTCCCTGACTCCAGTCGACGTCAGCTCTTTCCACCTCCGACTCAGGTATATCGAACTCTGATTCAGAATTTAGCAGCTGCAGCCCGTATAGCAGAATCAATTCAGCCTTCCCAGTCAGAGGCTCGCAGAGGCTTGATGCAGATCAGAGATTTGCTCCGGGCAGCAGGAGATCAAAATTCAGCTGTATCACAGTTGCGAAACAGGATTCACAACAAATCCGTGGCTGCGAATACGGTCCAGTCGGCTCATAGCCCCAGATCACCCCCGAGGCGTGAAGGGCGTGGAGACTGGCACGATCAGTATAGGAACCATGAGCAGTATGATCACTGATTCGATCGCGATGATCGACATCGAGTGCCCACCCCTCCCCCTAGGGGTGGATCCTACGTACCTCGACAGCAGGATGATAGACGCCAGCACAGTGGCGGGCGAAGAATTCCAGTCGACCCCAGGGAACCAGGCTTTGATGCGAGGTCCATCATCGTTCAAGGTCTAGTCGACCGGAACACAGCTCACAGAGAGGGTCACGACAGAGATGTACCCACCAGCAGCCGAGTGCATGTCTCCGGACCAGAGTGCTTTAGCAGAGCCATCAGAGCTGCAGTGATTCCTCCCAACTTCAGGTTGGCGACTGGAGTCAGTAAGTTCAACGGTGAGTCTAAGCCCGATACTTGGCTTGAGGACTACCGAGTGGCCGTCCAGATCGGTGGCGGAAATGACGAGGTGGCCATGAAGCATCTGTCTCTTATGTTGGAGGGATCAGCCAGGGCATGGCTGAATCAGTTGACACCCAGCAGCATTTACATGTGGGAAGACCTCTCCCGAGTGTTTGTCAGAACGTTCGAAGGAACATGCAAGCGACCAGCAGGACTGACAGAGCTGCAATCTTGCGTGCAGAAGTCAAATGCGACTTTGAGAGATTACATCTAGAGATGGATCCCATTGCATCACACAGTAGAAAATGTATCTGATCACTAGGCAGTCTGCGCCTTCAAGGAAGGCGTTAAGTACAAAGAGCTAAGCCTGAAATTCGGTCGAACCGGAGACATGTCTCTGAGTCGAATGATGGAGATAGCCACCAAATATGCCAATGGTGAGGAAGAGGATCGGCTCCAGAGCGGCAAGCACAAGTCAGTCGCCCAGGAAACCGGAGGAGGGAACTCCAGTCGGAAACAAAAGCGGAAGGCCGAGCCAGCTTCTCCTAGAGAAACCTTGGCCGTGACTCAAGGAAAGTTCAAAGGAAAGCCCAAAGGGCCTTGGAACCCCAAGAAAGTGAAGGATAAAGAGGGAAATGACGTGATGGATTTGCCGTGTCACATCCACACGAAGAAAGATGAAGAGGGTAATTTCATTTACCCGAAGCATACCACTCGACAGTGTCGACTTCTGATATAGCAGTTCCAGGGGAAACAAACCAAGGATAAAGAAAAGGAGTCAGACAAAGTTGAGGACAAGGGGGATAGTGACGAGGAATACCCTCAGGTCAATTCTACTCTGGTGATTTTTGATGACGTTGAGAGCAAAAGTCGGCTAAAAGTTATAAACCGAGAGGTGAATATGGTTGCTCCGGCGACACCCAATTATCTGAAGTGGTCTCAGGCGGCCATCACATTCGACAAATCTGATCATCCGATGCACATAGCCACCCCTGGGAGGCAAGCTCTGGTGGTCGACCCAGTCGTTGAGGGCACTCGACTGACTAAAGTGTTGATGGATGGCGTCAGTAGTTTGAATATACTATACGCTGAGACGCTGAAAGGGATGGGCATTCCGATGTCCAGACTCAGCACAAGCAACATGAGTTTCTATGGAGTCATTCCTAGCAAGAAGGCCGCATCACTCGGCCAGATTGCTCGATGTGGTTTTTGGTGATTCCAAGAACTTCCGCAAAGAAAAGCTGACATTTGAGGTTGTAGATTTCCAGAGTGCCTACCACGCTATTTTGGGCAGGCCAGCTTATGTGCGTTTTATGGCTCGACCATGTTACGTGTACCTCAAATTGAAGATGCCTGGCCCTAAAGGCGTGATCGTTGTTATTGGTAATCGCAAGAAGGCGGAAGAGTGCTTCCAGAAAGGCTCAAAGATCACCGATGCTCAGATGGTGGAAGAAGAGTGGCAGGAACACCAGAGGAATGCAGACCCGAGTGATTTGTTGCGAGCCAAGAAGCCCGCTACGGAATCAGCATTTCAGTCGTCCGGTGAGACAAAACCAGTTCACATCCACCCGACCGACCCCAATGCTGCTCCGACTCATATCTCCACAACACTCGACCCCAAATAGGAAGAAGCGCTCATCCAGTTCCTCCGTGAGAACTGGGACATCTTTGCATGGAAACCTTCTGACATGCCAGGTGCACCCAGGGGGTTGGCTGAGCATCGTCTGCGAGTCGATTCAAAGGCAAAACCTGTCAAGGAACATCTGCGACGGTCCACCGTCCAGAAAAGGAAGGCTATTGGCGAAGAGGTGGCTCGGCTCTTAGCAGCAGAGTTTATCCAAGAGATTTACCACTCCGAGTGGCTCGCCAATGTTGTCATGGTCCCCAAAAAGGACAACTCACTTCGTATGTGCATTGACTTTAAACATATCAATCGGGCATTCCCGAAAGATCATTTTCCTCTTCCCCGCATCGATCAAATAGTCAACTCGACTGCGGGATGTGAGTGACTGTCTTTCTTAGACGCCTATTCCGGGTACCATCAGATCCGTCTGTATGGACCCGATGAGATCAAAACAGCTTTCATCACCCCATTTGGGTGCTTCTGTTATGTCACCATGCCATTCGGCCTCAAGAATGCTGGAGCCACGTTCATGAGGATGATTCAGAAGTGTTTGCTCACTCAAATCAGTCGGAATGTGGAAGCATACATGGATGACATTGTGGTCAAGTCACGGAAAGGTTCCGACCTACTGACTGACCTCGCTGAAACATTTGCCAACCTCAGGAGGTATGATATCAAGCTTAATCCATCCAAGTGCACATTCGGAGTTCCTGGCGGAAAGTTATTCAGTTTTCTCGTTTCTGAACGAGGAATAGACGCAAACCCAGAGTAAGTGGGCACTATACTCCGAAAGAAACGACCTGTGCGTGTGCACAATGTTCAGAAGCTTACTGGTTGCTTGGCCGCTTTAAGTCGATTCATCTCTCGTCTTGGTGAGAAGGCATTGCCTCTCTACCGACTAATGAAGAAGTCAGACAAGTTCGAGTGGACTCCTGAAGCTGATGCAGCGTTTGCAGAGTTAAAAACCCTGCTTTCCACCCAGCCGGTGCTTGCTGCCCCGATCAGCAAAGAGCCTTTGCTGCTTTACATTGCAGCCACAGGACAAGTCGTCAGTATAGTACTTACGGTCGAGCGGGAAGAAGAAGGGAAAACCTTCAATGTTCATCGCCCAGTATACTGTATTTCCGAAGTCCTGACCCCATCAAAGCAACGATACCCTCATTATCACAAGCTTGTATATGGGATTTATATGACCACGAAGAACGTTGCTCACTACTTCTCTAACCATACCATCACAGTCGTCAGCGACACCCCCTTATCAGAGATTCTGCACAATAGAGATGCAACTGGTCGAGTGGCAAAATGGGCGATTGAACTCCTTCCCCTTGATATCAGATTTGAGGCAAAGAAAGCTATCAAGTCCCAAACAATAGCAGATTTCCTCGCCGAGTGGACTGAACAGCAGTTAGCGACTCAAGTTCACTCGGAGCACTGGACTATGTTCTTTGATGGCTCTAAAATGCTGAATGGTTCCGGTGCCGGGGTAGTGTTGGTTTCCCCCCGAGGAGATAAGCTCAGATATGTACTCCAGATTCACTTTGACTCCTCCAACAACGAAGCAGAATACGAAGCACTTTTGTATGGGTTGCGTATGGCCATTTCACTCGGCGTCCGTCGCCTCATGGTCTACGGCGACTCGGATTTGGTGGTTAACCAAGTGATGAAGGAGTGGGACATCAGAAGCCCAGCTATGACTGGTTACTACAACGCAGTAAGAAAGCTGGAGAAGAAATTCGAGGGGTTAGAGCTTCATCACGTACCCCGACTGAAAAATCAAGCAACTGATGACTTGGCGAAGATAGGTTCCAAAAGAGAAGCCATTCCTAGTGGCGTGTTTTTGGAACATGTCCACGTACTGTCGGTTCAGGAGGATCCTTTCACCGAAGAAGCCCCGCAGCCAAAAAGTGCCATGGATTCGAGTGAAGTTGAGGTCCCAGTTGTGGTTGACTTAATCATGGAAGTTCTGGTTATCACTCCTGACTGGACAGTGCCTTACATCGCGTATATCCTAAGGAAAGAGTTCCCAGAGAAGTAAGAAGAGGCTCGGCAGATTGTCCGTCGATCCAAGGCCTTTACTGTCATGAGGGGACAGTTGTACAGAGAAAGCGCGACTGGAGTCAGCCAGAAATGCATAACACCGGAAGAGGGTCGAATGATTCTCAACGACATCCACTCGGGGATCTGTGGCCATCATGCGTCCTCTCGAACCATCGTGGCTAAAGCATACCGAGTGGGCTTTTACTGGCCCAGAGCAAATGAAATGGCAAAAGAGATAGTCGACAAGTGTGAAGGATGTCAGTTCTACTCCAATATGTCACACAAGCCCGCTCAGCCTTGAAGACCATTCCAATCGTCTGGCCTTTCGCTGTTTGGGGGTTAGATATGGTTGGACCACTGAGAACTGGCAGGAGCGGCTTCACCCATGTACTGGTGGCAGTCGACAAGTTCACCAAGTGGATCGAAGCCAAGCCCATTAAAAATCTTGATGCTGGCACTGCCATCAACTTCATCAGAGAGTTGATATTCAGATATGGAGTTCCGCATAGCATCAGAGTCAAACTTTGATTCCGATCAGTTCAAAGCCTTCTGTGCTTCTCAAGGCACATGAGTCGACTACGCTTCAGTCGCCCACCCCCAGTCGAATGGACAAGCAGAGAGAGCAAACGACCTAATTCTCAAAGGACTGAAACCCTAGTTGATGCGTGACCTCAAGCACACAGCAGGTGCGTGGGTCGATGAACTTCCATCAGTTCTTTGGGGATTGAGGACTACTCCAAATCGGTTGACTGGGAGAACTCCGTTCTTTCTGGTCTACGGAGCTGAAGCAGTTCTGCCAAGTGACCTATTTCACAATGCACCGCGAGTCGAGCTCTACTCTGAAGTCAAAGCAGAACAAGCCCGGCAAGACGCAGTCGACCTCCTGGAAGAAGAAAGAGAGATGGCCATGATCAGATCGACCATCTATCAGCAAGACTTGTGTCGATTCTACGCTAGAAATGTGAAGAGCCGAGCCTTCCAAGAAGGAGACTTGGTCCTCCGAGTGGACCAACAAAAGCCACACAAACTCGCCCCTACTTGGGAAGGCCCCTTCATTGTTACCAAAGTTCTCCACAACGGAGCATACCGTCTTTACAACGTCGATCGCCAGATTGACGAGCCACGAGCTTGGAAGCGGATCTGCTCTGCCCCTTTTATACTTATGTATTCACTCGGATGAGTTGTAATAAAAGTACTTCTATAGTTTATTTATCAAAGACAAGAGTTTTATAATTTTCCCAGTGATTGTTGTTACTTTTGTTCACATAAATCAGTCCCCCAGTGGGTGGCTTAGCTGCGAATCCGTTTCGCCTAAGTTTGTAAAAAAATCCTTACCGAGTGGTGAGCCAGCCTCCTGCTCGGAGGCTTAGCTGCGAATCCGTTTCGCCTAAGTTTAAACAAAATCCTGCCGAGTGGTAAGCCAACCTTCCACTCGGAGGCTTAGTTGCAAATCCGTTTCGCCTCAGTTTAAACAAAATCCTACCCAGTGGTAAGCCAGCCTTCCACTCGCGGAGGCTTAGCTGCAGTCCAAGTACTCGCCTAAGTTTAAACAAAATCCTGCCGAGTGGTGAGCCAGCCTCCTACTCGGGGGCTTTGCTGCAACCTAGTGTTCGCCTAAGTATAAAATACAACATGCGCTCCGCAAGGAGGAAGAAGCGCAGGTCGACTGCTACCTTCTCCTTCCGAGCTACGCCACAAATACAACATGCGCTCCGCAAGGAAGACGAAGCGCAGGTCGACTGCTACCTTCTCCTTCCGAGCTACACCACAAATACAACGTACGCTCCGCAAGGAGGACGAAGCGCAGGTCGACTGCTACCTTCTCCTTCAGTGGTACGCCACGGAAATCCTACCAAGTGGAGAGCAAACCTCCCGCTCGGGGGCTTAGCTGCAGCCCAGTGCTGACCAAAGTTTTTGAAAATCCTACCGAGTGGAGAGCAAACCTCCCACTCGGAGGCTTAGCTGCAGCCCAGTGCTCGCCTAAGTTTTTGAAAATCCTACCAAGTGGAGAGCAAACCTCCCACTCGGAGGCTTAGCTGCAGCCCAGTGCTCACCTAAGTTTTTGAAAATCCTACCAAGTGGAGAGCGAACCTCCCACTCGGAGGCTTACCTGCAGCCCAGTGCTCGCCTAAGTTTTTGAAAATCCTACCGAGTGGTGAGCAAACCTCCCACTCGGGGGCTTAGCTGCAGCCCAGTGCTCGCCTAAGTTTTTGAAAATCCTACCAAGTGGAGAGCAAACCTCCCACTCGGAGGCTTAGCTGCAGCCCAGTGCTCGCCTAAGTTTTTGCAAATCCTACCGTGTGGTGAGAAAACCTCCCACTCGGGGGCTTAGCTGCAGCCCAGTGCTCGCCTAAGTTTTTGCAAATCCTACCGAGTGGTGAGCAAACCTCCCACTCGGGGGCTTAGCTGTGGCCCAGTGCTCGCCTAAGTTTTTGCAAATCCTACCGAGTGGTGAGCAAACCTCACACTCGGGGGCTTAGCTGCAGCCCAGTGCTCGCCCAAGTTTTTGCAAATCCTACCGAGTGGTGAGCAAACCTCCCACTCGGGGGCTTAGCTGCGGCCCAGTGCTCACCTAAGTTTTTTGCAAATCCTACCGAGTGGTGAGCAAACCTCCCACTCGGGGGCTTAGCTGCAACCCAGTGCTTGCCTGAGTTTTTGAAAATCCTACCCATTGGAGAGCAAACGTCCCACTCGGGGGCTTAGCTGCAGCCCAGTGCTCGCCTAAGCATGACAAGCACAAGTCGATTGCAATTTGTGTTTCGTCCCTACCTGCAAAAGTGCATCACAAACACTAGTATATATTCCAAGCGATCGTTCGAAGGCAGATGCAAACATATTCAACGGCAAACCCAAGTTCAGATAATGTCCTACGGATCCAGAAGTGCTCAGGCACCAAGCCTGTTAAAGTTTATTGGTTACAAAAACCACTCGGCATCCCGAGGCAAATTTAAGGCATCAAGCATAGAAGTTTTTTACTCCTCCTGCGGAGGACTGGAAGGCGCAATGAACTCTTCCAGGTTGATTCCATCTGCGATCCGAGTGGAAGCAGCAATGAAGATCTCCATGAAAGATCGGAAGTCGTGCTTCTTGGTATTGGCCACTTTGAGAGACGCCAGCTTGTCCTCTCGCGCGTCCTTGCAGTGAACACGGACCAGAGACAGAGCAACGTCGGCACCACACCTGGCAGAAGATTTTTTCCATTCTTGCACTCGACTTGGAACTTCGTTCAGTCAAGTCATCAGAGACTCGAGATCGTTCTGAAGTGTTTCTCCCGGCCAGAGTGCTGTGTCGATGCGTGATGTTGCAACCTTCAGTCTCGCCAGATAGTCGACCAAAGCAGCAAAGCGAGACTCAAGACGGAGCACGTTCATGGCGGCTTCATCCTTCACAGGAGAGTTGATGGGATCTAAGCCAGTCTCCACTCGACTAGTCTCCTCTTCAAAGTTTTGGCAGAATTCTGTGGATACAATCCAAGGATAAGCTAACGTTCCTACAATAAGTCAGTAATTACCAGTCGGATATAATGGGTTACCTTTGAGCATGAGGAATAACTTCTTGGCGAGCCCTCCCAGATAAGCCTCTAAGTCGTTCTTCTTTCCCACCAGTTTGCTAGCCTTGTCACTCAGGGCCATCTTGTCATTCTTCAGTTGGCCGACCTCCTTGTTGGCCACGTCGAGAGCAGCTTTCAGATTGGTATTCTCCTCTTCAAGTTTGCTGACTGAAGCCAACTTTTCTTCTGCGAGTTTCGTCTTGTCCGAAGCCGCTTTCTGCGCCTCGGCGAGGTCAAGGTCCTTTTTCTTCAGAGCATCCCTTAGTTTATCTGCGAAATGACAATGAGGTCAGACTCAGGAATGGACTAGAAATAAGGGCAGTCGTCAAGGTTCTCACCAAACATACCTTTTGCCTCCTCCTTCGCCTTCGTGAATTTCTCCTGGACAAGCTTCAGATCAAGTTCGAGCTGGATATGCTTGTGCTCCAACTCAGTATAACGAGCCACAAGCTCGCAAGATTTCTGCGAAAAATCAGTCGACAGACATCAAGGACAGGTCATTTCCAAGTGACTAAGAGAAAAATCGTGGCATTTCTAAGACTACAGCCGAATCAAAAATTTCAACTGTAGTCTCGGAAACTACACCTAGCGGGTGCACTCAGTGTGCCCCCACTGGTTCTACCGGCTCGGATCGATCAGTCGACCGAAAGTAGCTAACTGCCAACAGTTAGACACAGTTTCAAAAAAAGCAAAGTATTCTTCAGACCATAGCCGACTACCAGCAGTCGACCACGGTCTCGGGGACTACACCCTGTGGGTGCACTCAGCGTGCCCGCACTGGTTCCATGATTCCATTCGACCAGATCGAGTGAAGAAAGTAAAAAAAAAGTTCAAGACATAAAGACTACAGTCGACTACCAGCAGTCCACCGTAGTCTCGGGGACTACACTCAATGGGTGCACTCAGCGTGCCCCCACTAATCCAGACATTTCAATCGACACACCCAGTGGGTGTATGACAAGTATTAAGATGTTGAGAAAGAAAAATTGTCAGGTATCATATCCTAACAGAACAGGCGGTGGTCAACTAACCTGAACATTGCTCTGAAGAGCTGAACTTGCATCATAAGCTGCTTGGCTGGCGTCTCGGATCGCCTTCACCTGCTCCATCATGACCCCCGCCTGGCGTATGGCTTCCTTGGTATCACCTGCTTGGTCCTCTGGGACGTGGTGTGTGGAGAAGAGCGAAGGTGGATCAGCACTCGACGACGGAGGGCGGACACTCGTCAACGGCACCGCAAAGGACATGGTAGCCCGAGCAACATTGCCTCCCTCCGGAACCAATGTCTCAGGCGCTGACGCAACCTGAGCAGTCTTGCCAGCAGACGCTTTCCTATTCCTCCTTTGCCTCAGTGGTTCCTCATCGTCATCGTCAGGGAGATCAATGATAATGCTAGGTGGAGCTACAAAAAGGTTCAAAGTTAAAAATGAAGATCCGATCGACCAAAAGTGAAACCGCACAGATCATACCAGGATTGGAAGTGATGGCATCCTCCATTTCTTGATCTTCATGCCTGGTTGAGGTCTCAGAAGTAGCAGCTCTGCGATTTCGGAAATCAGTGGGTCAGCGATCGGGTCGACCAAGAATATATCCATGTTGAAAGAGAAAACATGAGTTATGCCATTACATAGAAACAGTCGGAATCTCCATCCTCATCTTTGGTAGGGCCTTCGCCGGTTTTGTCGGTGCCGCTCGGGGTTGCTTCGACGCTTTCTCAGTCGGCGCTGGAGAAGTCATCCGAGGGCGTTTGGTTGACTGCCCAGCAGGCACGGCTCCCTTGCCACGCTCGACTGCAGGATCATGGGCGAGCTTGGACCGTCTTTTAGTATGAGAAGGCTCGACTACCTCCTCCTCTTCCTCATCAGAGCCAACATCTTCTTCATCCTCGTCGCCGTCCGACTCCCACTCCTCCTGGCTTTCACCTCCACTTCCTTCTTCTTCTTCGGTCTGTTCTTGCGCCCCGTTGGGCATCGAGTACATCTCGGTTGTGATCTAGAAGACAACAAACAAGATAAAGGTCAGTTGACTGAATTGCAGCAAAGCAGAATGAAGAAAACAGAATCACAAGTCAGAGGAATGTAATCAGACCTTGTTTGGTTCGTAGGACTGGTCGAGTGGCGGGATCCTCCTGGCTCCACGAGGATTATCTCTGTTCCCCGTGATGGCGGTCATCCACCTCTCCAGAGTGACATCGTCGACCTCCTCCGGGTGGACCTGAGTGGTGTCTTAAGTACCAGAGTACAACCACATCGGATGGCCCCGATACTGAAGTGGCTGAATGCACCGTCGAAGGAAAACCTCTAGAAGATCCATGCCCGTCACTCCTCGCGAATGAGCTGGACCACGCGCTCCATCAACATCCTAACCTGGGCCTTCTCCTTCGGGAGCACCTTCAGAGAAGATGGCTTGTTCACTCGGTCCATGGAGAACGGGGGTAGGCCAGTCGCCTGGTCTTGACAGTAGAACCAGGTCGACTGCCACCCTCGAACTGACTCGGGAAGGGTCATGGCTAGAAAGGCACTCTTACTCCTCATCTGAACTCCAAGACCCCCACACGTCTGGATTACTTGGGTTCTCTCGTCATTCGGGATAGCCTTTTTCACCATTTGAGAGCGACAGGTGAAAATGTGTTTGAAAAGACCCCAGTGCGGCCGACAACCCAAGAAGTTTTCGCACAGAGACACGAAAGCCGCGAGGTAGGCAATGGAGTTGGGTGTGAAGTGATGGAGTTGTGCCCCAAAGAAGTTCAGAAACCCCCGAAAGAAAAGATTTGGCGGCAGAGAAAAACCGCGATCTACATGGGTGGCTAAGAGGACGTACTCACCCTCCTGAGGCTGCGGCTGCCACTCCTTCCCCGGAAGCCTTGCTGACCCATGAGGGATCAGTCCTTCGTTGGCCAGGTCGTCGAGGTCCTTCTGGGTGATGGTCGAGCGGATCCAATCTCCCTGGATCCAACCTTGCGGCAGGCCGGACCGCGACGAGGATCCGCCCCGACTAGGCGCTCTCCCTTTTGCCTTCACCGTCGCCTTCTTCGCCCGCTCCAAAGCCGCCGTCTTTTCCTTCACCATCATCGCCGGCGAGGCGCGCAAGGAGTAGCGAGGTGGAGGAGGTGGCGAGCGCAGCGGGCGAGTTCGAGGAAGAGGGAGAGGGGATTGAGGGCGCACTATTTGAAAAAACCCCGTCCGACGCCTTATATGAAGTCTCTTCCGAGTGGCTGACTGGTAGGCCCGGGCGATCCTATCAAATCCCACAACAGTCGCGCGCGCGATACATGGCGAAAAAGGTGGTGCGGAAATCGAGGCGTCCCTGCCTTATCCCATCCGAGTACTGTGGCTTCCTCCGCCTCGCGCGCTTCCCGAAATTCAGATCCCGCTAAATCCGCGAACAGCAGAGCAACTTGTCAGACTGAAGATTTCCTCTGATCCGTCGCTCGGAGATCTCCAAGTATAGAAAAGTCACTCGACCAATATAAAGAATAGATCAAGGCGACTGAAAAAGAAGTTGGTGCCATCACCTAAGGTCATTGATCCAGAACAAGACATACTCATAGCACAAAAAGAGGGGTCGGAAGAATTCTCAACTCCTTCCTCACTCAAACCTCGATCCATTCGGGGGCTAATGATGAAGCCATGTACCTAGGGTAGGGTCATGGACCTGTCCAAAATACCCTTCCCAAGGACATCTCTAGAAGAAACTACCTTTCAGTCGACCTGGAAGGATTCCACTCGACGGACTCGAAGACACTCGACCATGAAGACTCACTCGACCACCAGGAGATCTAGGGTCACTCTGCATCCAAATGATCTGTTATTAAGTAGTCTTTATGGCCATGATATCACTTTATGTAAGACGTTACCAGTAACATCTGACCTTTATGTACATTGAACCCTCCGCTACGTGGGCTGGCTGGGGTCCTGGCGCACTCTATATAAGCCACCCCCCTCCACAGGCAGAAGGGTTCGCACCCCTGTAACTCTCAGCATATAATCCAGTCAACCGCCTCCGGGCACCGAGACGTAGGGCTGTTACTTCCTTCGAGAAGGGCCTGAACTCGTAAAACACTTGCGTGTACAACTACTCCATAGCTAGGATCTTGCCTCTCCTTTAGTACCCCATACACTACTGTCAGACTTAGAACCACGACAGAGTCCACTCCTCTTGAGAATAACCCACCTAGCATGGAAGATACAGACAACCCTAGTTGGTACATGAGCTGCTCGAGCATACAAAACAGAATTTCATTTGAAGGTTTGGAGTTTGGCACATACAAATTTACTTGGAACGACAGGTAAATACCGCATATAGGAAGGTATGGTGGACTCATATGGAATAACTTTTGGGTTTATGGAGTTTGGATGCACAAGCAGTATTCCTGCTTAGTACAAGTGAAGGCTAGCAAAAGACTGGGAAGCGACCAACTGAGAGTGCGACAGCAGTCATGAACATGCATTAAAATTAATCAACACCGAGTGCAAGCTTGAGTAGGATATAATCCACCATGAACATAAATATCGTTAAGGCTATGTTGATTTTTGTTTCAACTACATGTGTGAACATGTGACAAGTTGAGTCACTTAATTCATTCAAAGGAGGATACCACCCTATCATACCACATCACAAGCATTTTAATAGCATGTTGGCACGCAAGATAAACCATTATAAGCTCCTAGCTAATTAAGCATGGCATAAGCAACTATAATCTCTAATTGTCATTGCAAACATGTTTATTCATAATAGGCTGAATCAGGAACGATGAACTCATCATATTTACATAAACAAGAGAGGTCGAGTTCATACCAGCTTCTCACATCTCAAACAATCCATCATATATCGTCATTATTGCCTTTCACTTGCACGACCGAACAGTGTGTATAATAATAAGAGTGCACGTGCATTGGACTAAACTGGAATCTGCAAGTATTCAACTCAAGAGAAAGACAAGGTAATATGGGCTCTTGGTTAAATAAACAACCATGCATATGAGAGCCACTTAGACATTTTCATTATGGTCTTCTCCTCTTGACCCCCAAAGGAAAGAAAGGAAATAAAACTATTTACACGGGAAAGCTCCCAACAAGCAAAAGAAGAACGAGAAATCTTTGGGGTTTTCTTTTAATTATTACTACTACAGGCATGGAAATTAAACTAACTAATTTTTTTGGTTTTTCTTAAAGTTTATCAAACACACAAGAAGAAAACTAGAAAAAGAAATTAAACTAGCATGGATAGTACAATGAAAGAGTATGAGCACCGACACTAGAATGAGTGTGTGAACATCAATGTAAAGTCGGTGGGAAATACGTACTCCCCCAAGCTTAGGCTTTTGGCCTAAGTTGGTCTAAGCCCAAGGATCGCGGCTACTCTCCCCGGTGTACTGAGGAGTGTCGATGTACTGCCACTCGCTGGTGATCTCCTCCGGATCCCACTGGTAAGATGATGGACAAAAGGGGTCCAGTGGTGGTTCCGGCTCAGGCTCTGGAGCGGATGTCTGACCTCGGTGCGCATAAACAGCCTCCGGCAAAACAAGGTAAAAACCTGCAGTTAAATCAAATAAAGAAGGTGCAGGCAGGGTAATAATCTCATTGTCTTTCTTATTAAATCTCAGGTTATACAGGAGCATCTTATCATCGTTGTAAACAATAAACTCATGCGCTACCATGCTCCTGTAATTTAAAAAGGTAAAAGGGACCAGGGTCTCCTCTTCCTCATCATGTCTAATAGGTATCTCGAGATGTTTAGCAAGGCGTGCAACAGATACCTCCAAAGATAGGGCCCTTTGTACGGTTTAGGCTTAACCGTTTAGCAATAACGGCACCCATACTAAAAGTGTTATCACCGAATAAGGCATGGAGCAGAATAATAATATCAGGAACACTAAAGTTTCCACTATTTCCACGACCAATTAAGCATCGACTAGCAAATATGGCAAAGTAGCGTAAAACAGGAAAGTGTATGCTAGTGATTCTTGCATCGGAACCCTTCTTCGGTTCCCCTACAGTAATAGTATCAATGAAACCCTCCACATCTTTATGATGTGGTTCATCTAAGCTTCCCTGAAAGTTTATTCTACAAACCACGCAAAAATTATGTAATGACATTTCCTTAGCCTCATCATATAAATGAAAAGATACTGAAGGACGTGAATTCTTAGGATGATAATAAAAGTTTTGCATGAAAGTATTGGTAAGTAAAAGATACTGTTGGATCCGGTCGTGGAGGAAGTCGGTGAGGCCAGCATTTTCCACCAAAGAATAAAAGTCTTCATAAATCCCGGCTGCTCTCAAGAAATTATCACATGGCCACTCACAAGGCCTTACTTCCGCTACGCGAGGAAGATTATACTTGGCCTTTTCTTTCTCCTTAGCTTGCTTATCCATGGAGCCTTGGCTAGAAGAGCCCCTCAAGAAAAACCTCTTCATCTTTTTCTGAAAATTCTGAAATTTTTTAGTAACTTCAAAGTAGAAGTGAAACAAACTAAACAAGGTTGATAGCAACTACTCCCATAAGTGCCTAGAGCCTATATCATGCATTAGAATTACTTCGGACCTCATAAATTTAACATGAAAGCTCAAGAACAGGGTCACCAAGGCAGCAAGAATTTGTAAAGAATAAAGCACTAGAAAAAAAACTAATTGGATCATTGGAGGAGTCACATACCAAGCAACAATCTCCCAAAGCAGTTTTGTGAATGGAGCTTTGAGCAGGGAGATCGAAAATCACAGCAAAACGAGCTAGAACTCGTGCTTGAGTTGGATGGGAAATTTTTTTGGGAGGAAGATGGAGTGTGTGGGTGCAGGAGTAAGTGGAGGGGAGCCACCATGGGCCCACGAGGCAGGGGGCGCACCCTGTAGTGGTGGGCGCGCCCTGGACCCTCGTGGCTAGGTGCTTTCTCCCCCTGTTGTGTTCTCAGTGCCAAATATTCTCAAATATTTCAGAAAAAATCATATTAAATTGGCATGGCATTTGGAGAACTTTTATTTTCGGGATATTTTTTAGTGCATGGATGATTCAGAAAACAGACATAATATACTATTTCTACTTTATTTATTCTAATTAACAGAAAGTAAAGAGAGGGTACAGAAGGTTGTGCCTTCTAGTTTCATCCGTCTCATGATCATCAAAAGGAATCCACTAACAAGGTTGATGAAGTCTTGTTAACAAACTCATCCCGAATCACGTGAAACCGGAGAAATTTTGAAGTGACACTAGGTTACCTCAACGGGTATATGAACATCCCCAATAATAAGAATATCATACTTTTACTTTGTAGTAGGAAGAGGAAATTCAAAACCTCCAAATATAATTGATGGAATTTTCCCAATAGAATTTATGCTGTGAACTTGAGGTTGTTTCCTCGGAAAGTGTACGGTGTGCTCATTTCCATTAACATGAAAGGTGACATTGCCTTTGTTGCAATCAATGACAGCATCTACAGTATTTAAAAAGGGTCTACCAAGGATAATCGACATACTGTCGTCCTCAGGAATATCAAGAATGACAAAGTCTGTTAAGATAGTAACATTCGCAAAACAGGCACATCCTCACAAATGCCAATAGGTATAGCAGTTGATTTATTAGCCATTTGCAAGGATATATCAGTAGGTGTGAACTTACTTAATTCAAGTCTACGGTATAATGAAAGAGGCATACCACTGACACCGGCTCCTAAATCACATAAAGCAGTTTTAACATAATGTCTTTTGATGGAGCATGGCATAGTGGGTACTCCGGGATCACCATGTTTCTTAGGTATTCTACCCTTAAAAGTATAGTTGGCAAGCATGGTGGAGATTTCAGCTTCAGGTATTTTTCCTTTTATTTGTAATGATATCTTTCATGTATTTAGCATAAGGGTTTGTTTTGAGCATATTAGTTAAGCGCATGCGTAAGAAAATAGGTCTAATCATTTTAGCAAAGAGCTCAAAGTCCTCATCATCCTTTTTCTTGGATGGCTTATGAGGAAAAGGCATGGGTTTCTGAACCCATGGTTCTCTTTCCCTACCATGTTTCCTAGACACAAAATCTCTCTTATCATAACGTTGATTTCTTGATTGTGGGTTATCAAGATCAACTCTAGGTTCAATTTCTATATCATTGTTATTACTCGGTTGAGCATCATTATGAACAACATTATTAGTATTATCATTAGGTTCATGTTCATCTCCGGATTATGTTTCAACATCAGAGATAGAAGTATCATTAGGATTCTCAGGTGTTTCTACATTAGGTTCACTAGAAGCATGCAAAGTCCTATCATTTTTCTTTTTCTTCTTTTTAGAAGAACTAGGAGCATCTAGGTTATTTTTCTGAGAATCCTGCTCAATTCTCTTAGGGTGGCCTTCAGGATACAAAGGTTCCTGAGTCATTTTACCAGTTCTAGTAGCCACTCTAACAGCAAAATCATGTTTATTATTTAATTCATCTAGCAATTCATTCTGAGCCTTAAGTACTTGTTCAGCTTGAGTGGTGACCATAGAAACATGTTTACTAGTGAGTTTAAGGTCACCCTTAACACTAGACATATAATCACTCAAGCGTCCAATCATTAAGCATTATTCTTCAATTGTCTAAGACCATAATCATTGAAATTTCCTTGTTTATCCATAAAATCATCAAGTTCATCTAAGCACTAGCTAGCAAATTTAGTAGATGGGATTTCAACTTTATCATATCTATAGAGAGAATTTACCTTCACTACGTGTGTCGGGTTATCAAGACAATGTGTTTCTTCAACAGTTGGTATATTAAGACCATGTATTTCTTCAATAGGAAGTAAATTCTTAACATCTTCGGCTTTAATACCTTTTTCTTTCATCGACTTCTTTGCCTCTTGCATATCTTCAGGACTGAGAAATAGAACACCCCTCTTCTTTGGGGTTGGTTTAGGAATAGGCTCATGAGTTGGCTCAATTGGCTCAGGAATTGGCTCGGGAAGAGTCCAATTATTTTCATTAGTCAACATATTATTTAATAGCAATTCAACTTGGTTGACTGGCCTTTCCCTGAAAACACAACCAGCACAACTATCCAAGTGGTCCTTGGAAGCATCGGTTAGTCCATTATAGAAGATATCAAGTATTTCGTTTTTCTTAAGAGGATGATCAGGCAAAGCATTAAGTAATCGGAGAAGCCTCCCCCAAGCTTGTGGGAGACTCTCTTCTTTAATTTGCACAAAATTATATATATCACGCAAGGAAGCTTGTTTCTTATGAGCAGGGAAATATTTAGCAGAGAAGTAGTAAATCATATCCTGGGTACTACGCACACAACTAGGATCAAGAGAATTAAACCATGTCTTAGCATCACCCTTTAATGAGAAAGGAAATATTTTAAGGATATAATAATAGCGGGATTTCTCATCATTAGTAAACAGGGTGGCTATATCATTTAACTTTGTAAGATGTGCCACTACAGCTTCAGATTCAGTGCCATAGAAGGGATCAGATTCAACTAAAGTAATAATCTCAGGATCAACAGACAATTCATAATCCCTATCAGTAACAAAAATAGGTGAAGTAGCGAAAGCAGGGTCATATTTCATTTTGGCATTCAGAGTTTTCTGTTTCAACTTAGCTAATAATTTCTTAAGATCTGATCTATCATTGCAAGCAAGAAAATCTCTAGCAGTTTCTTCATCCATAACATAACCCTCGGGAACAAAAGGCAATTCATATTTAGGGGGAGAACTTTCATCATCACTATCATCAATATTATCAGTTTCAATAATCTCATTCTCCATAGCCCTAGCAAGTTGTTCATCAAGAAATTCACCTAACGACACAGTAGTATCAAGCATAGAAGTAGTTTCATCATAAGTATCATGCATAGCAGAAGTGGCATCATCAATAACATGCGACATATCAGAATTCATAGCAGTAGCAGGATTACACTACAAAAAATACACTTCCGTGATGATACGTGTTTGTCACAGTAGGTCGCATCTTTTGTCATGCATGCACATCCATGATGATTTTATGACAGAATCAAGATAGTCATACCTGTGCTGTCGTAGAAGTGTTCCATGACATTACCAAAATTATCATCACGGAAGTGTCCACTTGCATGACAATAAATCGCGCGTCACAGAAGTGCTTTCATCAAGGATGACCGACATGTGGCATCCACCGTAACAGAACGTCGTTAAGCTATCAAGTCGGGTTTTGGATCCGATAACCCGTTAATAGCCCCGACCAATGAGGATTTCCCACATGTACAATCATCATTGGCTGGAAGAAACACGTGTCGGCTCATCGTTGGGACAGATGTCATCCACTCATTGGGCAGAAGGTGCCTATGATACGTCGACACGTGGCATGACCCAACAGAGGCCCATTCCTGTGAAAAGGTCGGCCCATTTGACTTGGTAAAAAGGTTGCGGGCCGGCCCATGGAAAGCCTGTTAACGGCCTATTCGCATATAGCCCATTTACAGCCCGCTAAACCAAGGCCTATTACGCCCTATCCGAATTAGGCCCAGTAGCGTCATCTGGGCCGTCCAATATGATTCCAGCCCATTTTAACTTCTGGCACATGTATGGCCTATGACATCTTTCGGCCCATATGAGGCCCTTTGTAACTCTTGGACCATTAATGACCCGTGGTGAAACTGGCCCGTAATGAACAGTGTATCACTTTACACCCATTAACAGCCCGTGGTGAAACTAGCCCGTAATGAACAGTGTATCACTTTACACCCATTAACGGCCCGTGGTGAAACTGGCCCGTAATAAACAGTGTATCACTTTACACCCATTAACGGCTCGTGGTGAAACTGGCCCGTAATGAACAATGTATAACTTTATACCCATTAACGGCTCGTTAATCCGTTGGGCTGTTGCCAGCCCATATTATCTTTTGGCCTTCTCAGATCCCATTTATTCTTGGGCTCATTTCTAGCATTCGTTTACTTACAGTCTGTTACTGTCATTTTCTGCCTGTGGGCCAAATTCATCCCGTGGTTACAGTCGGCCCGTTTGCGGTCCGTTAATACGTTGGGCCATTTCCATAGCGTCATCAAATACGGCCTATTAATGATGGCCCGTTATGGTCGGCCCATGAATGGACGATTCCAACTCCAGCCCATTTACGGCCATAATGCGGTCTGTTATTGGCCCATGTTTGGCCAATCGATCATATGGCCCGTATAAGGCCCATTAATGATGCGGCCCGTAGAAGGCCCATTGTTTCTACGGCCCATAAAAGGCCCATTGTTTCTACGGCCCGTAGAAGGCCCACTGTTTCTCCGGCCCGTAGGAGGCCCAGTGTCACTAGAGAAAATATTAGCCCATGGTTATTGTGGCCTAGTTTTGAAAAATAGGTTATTGCAGCCACTAGCAAACCGCGGAAAAAGAACTGCAATGACTACAAGCAAACAAATAAACAAGACAACAAGGAAATAAATAAGCAAGCAACTTACGCTAGGCTATCACGGCTATCACACATATTACATCCACTGGGCATCAAAGTTCGCCACCAGCGCTAATAAACGCGCCGACAAAAGAATATACAAAACTGAGAGCACTTCAGAAGGCACTAGGCCTGGCTAGGTCGGTCCCCCCAAACAGTCGAAGAAGCTGAGTAGACCTCAGTTGTGTCAACGATAGATGCATCAATAGCAGATGTAAGGCATGATGGTGCACACGACAGTCCTCTAACATCTTCATTGCATCTTTGACTTCAAGTCGAAGGTGAGCTGAAGCAAGCCTTTCCGCTTTAAGTTGAGACTGGAGAAGTCGAACTGATTGAGGCAGCGACTGCACAGAGGTTGTCTCACACCTGCTGGTGAGTAGCTTCAACTCACTGTCTTCATCAAGTCAGGACCTTGGGGTCATCTCGCTGTCCTGAAGATGGTTTGGCTCACTATCTTCCCTAAAGTTCTACCTGGCGTAAGAGATACGACTATGAAAGAGAAACAAGGAGACACGTAACAGGTTTCACAATTATATAAGCAAATAAATGGATCTGTTATGCATAAGGAACATGTTTTTACAACTACAAATTGAAACTGGTAGTTGTTGCAAACATCCAATCAGATGTAAACAGCAAAGCAAACAGCAGTGGAGGAAATGATGCCTACCCAAATCTATACTAGAACAAAGTTTGAAGGCTTGAGAAGGATGAACTTACATTACATGTTAACACAGGCTGGACAAAGCCCTTCTCCATGTTGATGGAAGGATAATTCAATAAATTCCCCAAAGAAAATTCTTTATAAGTGTTGCCATTATTCTACATTTTGCAAAGAGTAAATATAGATCAAATAATATTGGAAGAAACAGAGGATAATGAAGCTCGGGTGCAGACTGGTGATACATAATCAAATAGCAATTAATTAAGTACAGCGTTACAAGGCAAAAGGGAGAGAGGTACTGACTAGAGCAATGCAGAGCCCAGTATTGTTGTGAGATCGTATGATCCTTTGAGCAAGGAGATTCATCTGAAATTAGTTTTCATACAAGAGAGAAGGTAAGGCACATGCGGAAATTTAGGAGTTCAAATTTTGAATTGATATCATAGACAATACCTGACGCTGGGCTCTCAGCAGTTCTAATAGGGGTTTGGCCACTGGAGTAGGGGTAAAGTGTGGTACAGTTGGACCTGTGTTTTCTGTGGCTGCTGATCTATCTGATTTAACAGGTATCACTACCTTTTCCAAATACCTAGTTTGTACTCCTTGAGGATCTGCACTCACCCTCTTCCTTTTGGACATCTATTACGAAAGAACAACATTTGACTGGAAAAACATAGTGTGACGACACATGGAATAGGTACAGAAAATGGATAGGTATGGCATATACTCATATATGATGCTTAAACTAAGTAGGTGGTGTAACAAAGTAGAAGTAATGCAAGAGGTCAGATGCAAAATATGTGCGACCAATACAACTTTGCAAAGTTAGAGCAAGCACCTTGATGGGTGAATAAGATAGGCCATCCTCCACCATGCCAAGTTTGTTAGCCAGTGGATTGTTCCGCCATATTCCACTCGTGCGCCCATTCTCATATTCATTTTCATAATGTTCAATATCTTACATGCATGAAAACATAAAAACAAGTGAGATTTTCTTTGTAATGCAGAAGTGATTCTAATCCAATACCGCCTCCCTGTAAACCCCTTTGTGCTATCTCTGCAATTCTTTTAAGAGATGCCATGCATGTTGCAATTTGGTGTGTGCATTAATATAATGTGGCCTACTACTCAAAATATGAGAGCTCCAGAAGTGATGACACTTCATAGATGACAGCTTCAACATATAGTAAAGAAGAACAAGTCGACCTGACCTGACAGATTCAAAATATACTAAGGGAGAACAACTCGACCTGACCAGTCGACCGCAAGAGAAGAGGATCATCTTAAAGAAGAGAAGAAGAGCAAGCAGATTGAATATATTACAAGTCTTTCAATACAATGTCGGTTGGCCACCCATGATGAACCAGAGCGCACAGAGAAATACTATTATTTCTGGTCTCTCCATATGTGCCTCACATGCATTTCTAAACAAAATTAGGAACATTTAGCTAACCAATTAAACATCTCTCAGTTTTACTAATATTAGCAATAATATCATATATGAATGTTTACAACTAAGCTTGTTTAGCTCGATGGGTGGAGCAGTGCTATTACGACACGAACCATATAGGCTGATTGTGGTCATCATAAAATGGGGAAACCATTAGCATGATTAGTAAAATGTTGACCGTGGCAGTGGGATGGCAGATCTGAAGCTGCAAACCCGCGCAAAGGGTAGTTAGCAACCGATGTTTGCTTTGAAATAACAACTAAGATTTGGTATGGACAAGAAAGTACGATCAACAAGTGACAAAGAAATGCAATTATGCTGCCTCTCTATATGTCGCGACATGCATTTGGAAACTCAAGTGGGACATTTAGCTAACCAATTAAATGTGTCGGTTAACTAATATTAGTATCATATCACAATTATATTTTTTAGAAATCAACCGACGTTCAGGAGTCAGCGCTGACCAGCAGGGTCCACGATCGCCCACGCGCACTCACTAGCCTCAATGCACCGTAATGCTCCAATTCCTGGGAGCTTAGTATCTAGATCGATGCAGTTAGAAAAATACAAAGAACCGGTTCCTGAAGATGGTGAAACGGACTCGGAAGACCCCGCACGTGGATACCCTAGTAAGAAGGGTGTTCTGTTGATTTTTGCTGGCTTACAGACCAATCGGGTCTGAAAGATTAGGAGTCAGGAAAATGTGTGTGAAAGAACCTGTAGGTGTTTGTTGAAGTCTCCCTGGAAATGGCGCTAGAAATTCTTCTCCTACTTGTGATAGGCGTTGGAATTTCTCCAAAGAGGAAGGGTGATGTAGTATAGTAGCATCTAATATTTTGCTTAGTCAATAACCCAGGTTTATCGAACCAGTAGGAGACACCACACAAAACATGTAAGCAATACATGCACGCATAGAAAGCAAATACTTGCATCCAATGCGGGCAAGAGGGTTATCAATCCCCTTGTACTCGTTAATTGTAAGGATCAAATTTGATAGTAGTGGATAGATAAATAAAAAGTAAAATAAAAGTAAATAAATTACAACAAGTATTTTTAGGGTTTTAGTAAATAATATAAAGTGAATGAACCGGGAGGCCATAGCGTTGACTAGAGGCATCTCCCTTATGAGCATAGTACGATGGGTAAACAAATTACTATTGAGCAATTGATAAAATAACACATAGTTATGATGATATTCATGGCATGATCAATATATATGCATTATGTCTGTGCCAAGTAGACCACTAATCTTACTAAATCAACTACTATTACTCCACCCCTCGACCACTGTCCAGCATGCATCTTGAGGGATTAAGTTCATAACGAACAGAGTAATGCTTGAAGCATGATGACATAATGTAGACAAAGTTAAATCAATTATTATGATTGAACCCCATTGTTTTACCCTTAGTAGGAACAATACAAATACGTGCCCTACAACTCCGCCTGTCATAGAGTAAGTACGTTGCAAGATTAAACCTACTACCAAGCACCTCCCCCACTGAAGATAAATCCACCTAATTGGCCAAAGAAGTTGGATAGATCAGAGATAAATACAAGGCTATAAAATCACACATAATAAATCTTAGAAAAGACTCAATTACTTTCAATGCATAATCTGATCATAACGCCACAATGCATAGAATCCCAACAAACCACTAGTGCAGAACCGGGCTATAGACCACCCTTTAGTGCCGGTTACAGAACTGGGACTAAAGGCCCACCACGTGGCACGAGCCCGCGCGGTGATCTGGGGGACCTTTAGTACTAGTTGGTAACACCAACCGGTACTAAAGGATTTTTTTTATTTTTTTGTTTTTTCGAAAAAAAATGATTTTTATTTTCAAATTTCTGAATTATTTGACGATTTTGTCTCTAATCACCGCTCATCATTCCAAATCATCTAACTTCCTGGCCGGTCACCCATCCTCTCACTACTCCAGCCTGAGCACGCTTAACTTTCAAGTTCTATTCCCCCTAGTTTTCAAGTCTGCACGTGTTGTTTACCTGACAATAGTAAGCTGTCAATCCTATTAACCCTCAGGAATTTAGCTTGAGCATGAAATCACATGTTTCACCGTTTTAGTTTGAAACTATTATTCTAAAAAATAATTATTATTTAGTAACCGAGATATTTCTTGAATAAGTAGTTTGACCAGATTTGACCATAGTTTGACCAAAAGTCAAAAAAACTAAAATAACTATTTATTAACACTAATATTTCTTGGATAATTAGTTTGACCATAGTTTGACCACAATTTGACCAGATTTAACAAAAATTAAAAAAACTGAAATTTGAGCATATCTTTTTTCCTTTTAGAATTTGAGGATTCTAAAAGAATGCAAACAGGTCGTAGGCCATCAAAATTGGATGCTGATTTTTTTGATATATTATGCGATTTTTTCGACATCGTATGCAAAAGATATGACCGTTTACATTTTCATAACACTTTTTTGCAAAACATGTCCAAATTTAAGTTTTTTAATTTTCCTAACTAGTAGATGTAGTAACATAACTACATCTCGAAGGATTTTAATTTTTAAAGTTTTTTATCATTTCTTTTGCTTTTTACAAAACTGAAAAGGCGATCCACTTGGGGGAGGGGGGAGAGAGTTTTAAAGTGGGCCCTTTAGTCCCAGTTTGTGTCTCCAACCGGGACTGTAGGTCAGACCTCTTTAGTTCTGGTTCGTGGCACAAACCGATACTAAAGGTTAGCCATGTAGTACCGGTTTGTGCCACGAACTGGGACTAAAGGGGCTCATGGGGCCCCGTCCTGACGCCAGCCTGCCACTACCCGTTTAGTATCGGTTCGTGGCACAAACCGGTACTAAAGGTTCAACATGAACCGGCATTAATGCATAGCCATTCGAACCGGTACTAATGGTACCATTAGTATCGGGCCAAAATTGAACCGAGACTAATGTGTCTCACATTAGGTCCTTTTTCTACTAGTGTACACACCGCAAAAAGTACATTGAATAATATATCTCCGAAGAGATCATTGTATTAAAGGTCAGAGAGAGAGAGAGAGAGAGAGAGAGAGAGAGAGAGATCTAACTACTGCTATGGACCCGTAGGTCCTGTGGGAACTACTCACACATCATCATGGAGGCAACAAGGTTGATGAAGATGGCCTCCGTGATCGATTCTCCCTCCGTAAGAGTATCAACGGAGGCCTCCAAGTGGGATCAGGAAAGAATAGAGGCTTATAACAGCGATAAACCATTTTGGGTCTCGCTCTGGGGGGGGGGGTTGGAATTTATAGCACTGGAATCAGGTCAGAGGAGCCTCATAGGGCTCACAAGCTCAGGTGGCTCGTCCCCCTAGAGGCGCGCCCCTTGAGCTTGTGGGCCACCTATAGGTCTTATAGCCCTCCCTCTAAGGTTCTAGGGTCTCTTTTTGTCCATAAAAGCTTTTCATCGTGTTTGGACTTTCTTTGGTATGGTTTTTTTGTGAACCGAAGAAATATGCAAAAAATGGGAACTAACAATGGGCACTAAGTTAATAGGTTAGTTCCAAAAAATGATATAAAATTACATATAAAACATACAAGATTGATAATATAATAGCATGAACCAATAAAAAAATTATGGATACATTGGAGACATATCAACGACCCGGTAGCGGTTTGTAGTTTAGAGCTAAGCATCGCTGGAGAACTAGAGGGGGTAGGAATAACCTTACGTTGTCTCTCTAAATTATCTGGAGAAGTAGAGAACTAGAGAGAACTAGAGGGGGTTCCTGAACAAGAGAGAACGTGTGTGTTCAATAGGGGGCGGCCCCACAAGTATAAATAGGTGGAATGGCGGCTGACTTGGGGCGGGGGCTCCCCTACCTTAGCATGTTAACCAAGGAGGAAGAGTCCTCCTCCAACTCTCACCATGCTAGGGGGAAGCCTTAATGGGCCTCTAGGCCCATGTGGTTGCCCCCCAATAGGATTTAGGCTATTTGGGCATCCCATGGCACCTAGAACAATCCCCGGGGGGCTCCCAGTAAATACCGGAGCCCTCATTTATTATTAGGCCCTCCAGAACTTTTCCACCTTTTCGGTTATAACCTGGTTTTCTTCAAAACGCTTCTAGTTTTCCCGAAACACTTCAGGTTTTCTCTCAAAACAAACTCTATTATCTCCAAAACGTTTCTGGAGATATTGTCTCAAAACTCCTAACTCTAATAGAACTCAACAGATCGTAAACCCTTAAGCGTGTGACCCTGCATGTTTGGTGACTATATACATGAACAAAAATACCTTTCATTCAGAGATCAATAATGGAAGTCTGGTCTCAAATGATTACCGAGTGAACCTCTGGTTACTGTATGCTATACCATTTTCTTCACGCTATGTTATGAAACCTGATATGAGATATATTGGCTTCCCCATGAGTCGAACACATTGTCACTATGCCAGACCCCTAATTTTTGGGTTTGGACTATTTTCAAGTTCTCGTCTTCCGGCAACGTCGTGAGCAATTCACGATGTGTCTGGCCAGATGATGATAGATGCAGTCATACTGAGAGGGCTATAAGAATATCTCTCCATCCTCAAGGAGCAAATCCCAGTCTCGAGCTCTCTAGTCCCTTGGCCTACATTTCCAATAAACTTGTAAGTTGATGTTATGATCACCCTATTATGGTTGATGTTAAAACAACCCCATAGTGCATCATCCAGTATGAAGTGACTCAATACTCTCTGATGATCTAGGGAATTATGCATACATTAACATCTCATGTTATGGACTATATACTTGAGATGAAATCATCTCTAAGTATAACATTTAACATGGTTCAATTCAACACAAGTGTTCTTCTAACTCCGTGCCCTCGATGTTGCCAACATAATCATTACTCTAAACTCATGCCTATTACCAGGGCAACAGAACCATCATGCAACTGTTGAGCTACTCCTAGAGGTAAAACTAGGAATCTATTTTACTGTTTTATAATTCTACACGTGCATATGAGTTCTCCTGAGCCTCTTGGTTATCACGGACTCAAGAGCCATAGTAGTAATAACATAGAACATAAACATTAATCATATATTTGGAAATAAATAATACAATTATTATTGCCTCTAGGGCATATTTCCAACAATTCATAGCTAGCATTGATAATAACATGATAGACTTTCTTTTCATCCAAATAAGTATATCAGACTGTTTTCGGTGGAGGTGTTAAATCAAACATCGACTCTCTATTTGGAGGAGGTGTTGGCTTCCCCAAAGTATCAGGTGGAATATTTCCAATAATTTAGAGTTAGTATTGGTAATAATTGGATAGACTTTCTTTTCATCCAGATAAGTACATCTAAGTTTTTTTGGGTAGAGGTGTTAAATTGAACACCAGGTCTCCCTTTCGAGGGGGTTGCTTCCCCAAAGTATCAGGTGGAATATTAACTTTCAAGAGAGGTGGTTGAAAGTGAAAAGTTTCATCAATTTGTCTCCTAACTTTATCGTTAATAAGACTCTCATGATCTATAATTGTTGCAGCTGGTCATCTAGATGAATTCCTATTGAAGCAATTTTCGCAAAATCATCTTTCATATTGGTATCAAGAGTATTTGGTTGATTAGCGAACCTAGAAAAATTGAATTCAACTTGATCAGCACATAATTTAGCATCAATTTTTTTCTTGAAACAATCAACTACAACACTAGCATTATGTAAAAAAGTTTTACCGAACACAACAATACAAAAGTTCTCTTAGTTCAAACCAAGAACATGGAAATCATAGGGTACTTAGTTCTACCACATAAGACATCAACATCTTTCAGAATTCTAACAAGGTACACTTAGGATCTATCAGCAAGCTGTATAACAGTGTCAATTTTTCCTATGCTCAAGGGTAGTACATCCTTAATTAGAAATTAATTTGATAAAGAGAAGGGATAAACACTAATTCTTGCACCAATACTACACAAGCCAAGATAACTACGAGTATCTATAGTAGTAGAAATTACAGGTGTTCCAGAGTTGTGATGGCTCTTTTTCTTTATAACGTTAGAAGTTGGTTCCTTTAAACACATAGTTTCCTCTTTGTGGTTCTCAATATTTAGTTCTTTAATCATACAAAATTCAGGTTGTGCCTCTACAAATTTGTAAGGAGTATGACATTTATTACTACTATTACTTTTAGTAGCAGAGTCTATCACATGTTCTCTAATTTTCATGGGAAGGGTGGTTCAACATACTACTCGGCGGCAGATTCCACCTGTTTAACAATGCTCACACAGATTTCTTTCTGAAAAGAACTATTACTCTGAGGAACATCTTTAAATTCGCAAACAAGATGTACTCCCTCCATCACAGTTTGTTGGGCGCCTCTTCAAAACCAGATTGTTTCACAATCCCACGGAAATAGGGCGCAACTCCTTAACTATCCTATTAATTGGGATGCATTAGGCTACTTCCGTTTCTCTTCCTCAACCGCATGCAAGTGGGAACATGAATGGTTTGTGCAGCGTATGCAAGTGTGAACATGAGTGCAAGTGGGAATCAGTTTCTTATTTGCTCTGCATGGCCTCCTTATTTCCTGTGCCTCCTTATTTCCTGTCAATCACACCGCACCTTATTTCCTAGGACCAGAGAGACGCGAGATACACCCAACAAACTGTGATGGAGGGACTACCACTGTCGGTGTCAAAACCGGCGGATCTTGGGTAGGGGGTCCCGAACTGTGCGTCTAAGGCTAATGGTAACAGGAGGCGGGGGACACGATGTTTACCCAGGTTCGGGCCCTCTCTATGGAGGTAATACCCTACTTCCTCCTTGATTGATCTTGATGATATGAGTATTACAAGAGTTGATATACCACGAGATCGTAGAGGCTAACCCTAGAAGCTAGCCTATGATTATGATTGTTCTTGTCCTACGGACTAAACCCTCTAGTTTATATAGATACCAGAGGGGGATAGGGTTACATAGAGTCGGTTACAGAGAAGGAAATCTATATATCCGAATCGCCAAGCTTGCCTTCCACGCAAAGGGCAGTCCCATCCGGACACGGGACGAAGTCTTCTATCTTGTATCTTCATAGTCCAAAAGTCCAGCTAAAGTATATAGTCCGGCTGTTCGAGGACCCCTTAATCCAGGACTCCCTCAGTAGCCCCTGAACCAGGCTTCAATGACGATGAGTCCGGCGTGCAGATTGTCTTCGGCAATGCAAGGCGGGTTCCTTCTCTGAATACTCCAAAGTAGATCTTGAACACAAGAATCGTGTCTGGATCTGCAACACAAATTCCACATACCACCATAGAGAGCATAATATTTCACGAATCTAATCTGCTGACAGTTTCTTCATAGCATGACATCACACCGCGGCCCGGTCATTATTCGAACCGTTCTATCAGCCTACAACGACACATTTTGTGAGGCGGTTTTATTGGCACGTCTTGTCGAAGCAGAGATCGTGTCCCCCATATCATGGGATTCTCATCAATACGGGTGTGGGTAACCCAACCGAGCCATTAGCACAGCGCTTGGGGAATAAGCAAGTTTTAGGGCATATGGGGAGGCGCATGACCTGCCTCTATAAAGGGACAAGGATTTCCTTCTCTCGCCCACGCCTTCTCCTTCCTCTACTCATCCATTCTCGAGCTCCAACGCCCAAGCCTTCGCCTTCTCCGCCCGCAAGAGCACCCCAAACATGTCAGGATCCGGAGCTGGAGGCAAGTGTATGGCCTCCACTGTCCGGGAGAAAGATATTAAGAAACTTTGGGAGGCCGGGTATCTAGCCAAGAAGATTGGACACCGTCTCCCGATGGCGGGACAGATCGTCCCTACCCCTGAACCAAACGAGAGGGTCGTATTCCTCCCTCACTTTGTCCACGGGTTGGGGTTTCCCCTCCACCCATTCGTTCGCGGCACCATGTATTACTATGGGATCGATTTCCATGATCTAACCCCCAATTCTTTCCTCAACATCTCGACGTTCATCGTCGTGTGTGAGGCCTTCCTCCGCATCTCTCCACACTTCGGGTAGTGGCTGAAGATTTTCAATGTGAAGCCCAAGGTGGTGGGCGGCGGGCATGCCGAGTGTGGAGGTGCCATGGTGAGCAAGATGCCCAACGTCGCATGGCCATCAGGTACATTTAAAGATTTCGTCAAAGGGTGGCACCAAAAATGGTTCTACGTCACCGAGCCACGCGGCGCCAAATGGGCTGCGGCTCCCGGATTCCGATCCAGAGCCCCGTTGCGGCTTACATCCTGGCCTGAAAAGGGCCTAGACTGGTCTATGTCAGACGAACTGGCAACGCTCAAGGCGCACGTCAAGAGCATGGGAGATAAGAACATCAAACTTGTTGACGTAGTCCAAGTGATGCGGGTTCACCAGATTCTCCCATGCCAACACAGGGCTTGCAATTTATGGGAATTCAATCCAGCCAAGCACCAGACCCTGACGGAGCTCTTCGACAGAACGCACAAAGATATCTGGAAGGTGCTCTTCAAGTCCGGAAAATCGTGGCCGGACTCGGCCAAGGACAGTGGGTACAAGTTGTCCCATCCCGCAAGTTCGGTAAGTTTTCATACATTGGCAAGGCATACGCTTCAACTGCGTATTATAAGGGAAACGCTTAATATATTTCCCGATAATTCTCCCAGGGCTGGACGAAGAAGGCGGAGCAGGTCTACCGTCCGGCCCCGCTGCCAGAAGAACAGGCCGGCCCACTTCTGATGAAGATGCTGGTCCCCGCGCCTTATAAGGCGCCTAAGAAGAACGCTGAAAAAGATACCAAAGAGACCAGGGGCGGCCTCTGTCGTAGGGGTACTTTGGACAAAGTGTCTGAAGACTCTCAGGCCCGCTCCTCCTCCAAAGAGGACGAGAAAAAGGAGGAAAACCAATCCCCCCCAGCGAGGGGGAGTAAGAAAAGGACGGCCTCCAAACGCTTGGAAGCCAAGTCGTCTAAGAGGGGGAAAGCCTCCTCCATAGACGATTCCACCACCGCCACCGACAACAGCCCGGAGTGGGATCCCAGGGTCCAGCCCCTGGTTGAATCATGGGTACACAGAATCCAAATGCATTAACATATCCGAACTTATTTATTGCACAATGTTGATTGTGTTGAGCAACACATATTGTAGCCCGACCAGGTCCCGCGTCGGGCAGTCCTGTTCAGAGGATTCACTAGGTTCGGACGCAATGGACAGCGGAACTCCCCCGACGGCCACCTCCCCCAAACATGCGAATGACACCGAAGTGTCGTCCGAAACGGGCCCAAGCCAAGGAGGGGCCGGGAAGACCGTTCAAGCGGCGCCAGAGGGTCAAACCCCGGCGGCCAGCCACATAGGGGAGGAGACCCCCATGGGTACTATCGGCGGGGGTCGTCTTGAATTCGGCCCCAAACCGGACACAGTGCCGGAGACCATCACGGCTCCGGAATCAGGAAGAAAACCTTCTTCGATGGAACGGGGTGCGCCTGTTCCACCGGCGACCTCTGTCCAACCAGGGATGCCGGATACTTTATCGACAATGCTAAAGAACACTTCTATTGTTGAAGAACACCACGCCCTTATGGGTGTGGTGATTGAGAAGATTCAATCTGCGGAAAGCGGGCTGACTGAAGCCTGCACCAGCCTCTTAACAGGCCTTGAGGTAAGTGGTGAAGCTTAAGGAGTGTCATAGTATAGATAGTAGCCCCTGATACACTGTTCGGTGTTCGAAAAGGGAAGTCGGACAAGGATCGAATATATGCTCGCAGGAGACTTACCATGCAACATCGTTATTTATTATTCTGTTTTTCTAAGAAGGTGTCTTTATTGACTGCCACTTCTCATACTGTGGAAGTCTCCTGGCTGAAGCAGCGTCTGGAGCAGGCCGAAGAAGAGCTCGTCCAGGTGAAGAAGCAGTTGGAAGATGATCAAGGTATGTAAAACCCTTCTTGATTTAGCATGGATCAATGATTGATTGTGACGAAAAAACATCATGATGTGTGCCAGGAGTGACGTCCAAAGTCGAGGCTCTTACGAAGGCAGTGGCCAAGGCCGAACAGAAGGCAGCCAAGGAGCAGGCCGATCATAAAAAACATGAGGCCACGGTTGCTGAAGTTCAACAAGAACTCCAGGAAGCTGTGAAGAGGTGCGAGACCTTGGAGCAGAGCTTATTGGATCAATAGTCCGAACTTAGCAAGGGTCATCAAACCACCCGCGATGCCCAGGGTGAGTCCCAAGGCGCTCACCAGGAAATCCAGGAGGCCAGAAAGATCGCGGCGCATAAGGCTTTTTCTATGCAAAGCAAGTATGTGAAGGAAAGATTCATGTTGCTAACCCGAATTTGGGGATCTCCAGGGGCGTTCGCGGATTTGCCGCGCAGCCTATCTGATGCTGCACAATTCTATCACACTGAAGAAGGGAGCTCTATGGAGAAGCTATTCTGGTCGCAATACCTTGCGGCGGAACATCCTGTGCCCTTTATCGATGAGCTGAAACAGCTGGTCAAGCTGCATAGGGTGGCCCAACTAGCCATGAAATATTTGATTATTCGGTTATGGCCTGCCGAAGCAATTCCCGACAGCTACTTCGGGCTCGTGAAGCGGATCGTTAGCGCATGTCCTCGGATTGACGCTATCAAGCGGTCGGTCTGTATTGAAGGTGCCCGAATGGCTTTCGCCCGCGCTAAAGTGCACTGGGCGAAGATGGATGATGTTAAGCTGATGACTGAAGGACCGCCCGAAGGGAAGGAGCACCACAATCCTGAATTGTACTACGAGAGTGTCCTGGAGGGATCCCGCCTTGTGGCGGAACATTGTGCCAAGAAAATTATTTTCCCATGAATATATTCATGTTGTCCAGCATTGTGATATGAAACAAGTTTACTATGTAATGCTTGTCTTTTAATAATTTTACCTCCTGTGCGGCCGTTATTTATATTAATCTGAGAGTTGGCCAGTCGTCGGCTTCTGCCCCCATGTAGGAAGTACGGGGGTGTTCGGGGTAAATCTAAACACTCTTTGCCCCAATCTTAGGTCCTTTAAGGAGGTGTTTAGTGCAACGAACCAGGCAATCGGACTATAAGGCTTTATCACCCTCACTTAGCCATAGGAGTTTGACGAAAGAAAGGTAGGCACAGCCCCTAAGAAGGCCGGACTAGGGGCTCTATCAGCACCTGATCGGAGAAAACTGATCCATCGCACGCTGCATTTGTTATCGCATAATGCGGAAGAAATCTTTAAGGATTTTGAGACCTCTCGAACAGCCACCAGCTCTCGCCGTATCATGACAGTCAGTTTTCGGCTTTCTCTACTGAGGTGCTCATCTGGAAGAACCGGGACACAATCGCAGTAGTTCTCCTTGTGCTGCCTTAGCCGATATAGCGGAACGTAAGGTAGCAAAACATGGGAGTAGGGAAAACCCAACATTTGACCAAAGACATGGTTCGGAGCTGATGCATATAATGCTATAAGTTCGGGATGCCGAACTGCCGTGAAGGTGTTCGAACTTGTTTGCCGTGTTGTGGGTACAACAAAGCCTCTGGCATATTAAGGCGTACCAAAGTGTACGAATGCTATTTGACAAAAAATGTCAACAAAAGGAAATCACAAGTGATCGTCATATGAAGCCGCAGATTTATAATTGAGTAATACGTCAAAGCGTATGAGTACATGTAGTGCGATAAAAAGGGAATATGACTTCGAAACCTTCTGGGGCCAGGGCGGGAGCTCCATGTGGATCTAGATAATAGTAGGATGATCATCGAGGGAAATATCTAGGGATTCCCCTACGCGTTCGAGCTGTCTCCCACCGTGCTGTGCCCGTCCCTTCATAGGTCCGGTCGCCAGGTCGCCGATGATGGCCTAGGCCAAAAGGTGAAACCTGAAAGAAAATGCAAAAAAAAATTGTGTGTCTCCCAACGATTGACCCGTATTGCGGGACACCACCTGGTTGCGCCTCCGTTCATCACCAAAATTATTAATTAAGCTCTTTGACAAGCTAAGCTATCGTGTCGCGAGGTAGTTCAGACTCTTTTGACAGTGTCAGGGAGCTTAGCTGTCGAATTAATGTTCGATTGAAAGAGACCGCTCGGTTCTTCTGCCATTAGCGCGGCAGTGTGCTCTTCGGTACGGAGGGAGCATTCAGTGTTTCCATTAACGGTTATGTCAACATGTGGACCAGGCATCTTGAGCTTAAGATAAGCGTAGTGCGGCACCGCATTGAATCGGGCAAATGCGGTTCGTCCAAGCATTGTGTGATAACCACTGCGGAAGGGGACAATGTCGAAGATTAACTCTTCGCTTCTGAAGTTATCTAGGGATCCGAAGACCACTTCCAGTGTGGTTGAGCCTGTACAACATGCCTCTACACCTGGTATGACACCTTTGAAGGTGGTTTTGCTGGGTTTGATCCTTGAAGGATCTATGCCATCTTGTGCACTGTATCCCGAAAAAGCAGGTCCAGGCTGCTGCCTCCATCCATGAGGACTTGCGTGAGGTGAAATCTGTCGATTATTGGGTCGAGGACCAGTGCGGCTGCGCCGCCTTGACGGGTATTGGTTGGATGATCCTTTCTATCAAAGGTGATTGAGCCGGACGACCATGGGTTGTACTTTGGGGTGACTGGCTCCATCGCGTACACGTCCCTGAGTATGCGCCTCCGCTCCCGCTTGGGAATGTGGGTGGCGTATATCATATTCACTGTTTTAATTTGCGGGGGGAACTTCTTTTGCCCCCCTGTCTTTGGTGGCCAAGGCTCCTCGTCATCGTCATTGCTTTGCGACCCCTTCTCCTTGTTGTTGGCATTTGACTTGCCAGCTTGTTTGAAGACCCAGCATTCTCCGTTGGTATGATTAGCTGGTGTACCTGGGGTGCCGTGAATTTGGCATGGACGGTCGAGTATGCGGTCCAAACTGGACGTACCCAGATTGTTTCTTTTGAATGGTTTCTTCCTTTGACCGGTATTAGAGCCGCTGAATCCGACGTTGACAGCTGTGTCTTCGGCACTATCGCCATTGTTTCGACGTTTGTGATTGCTGCGTCGGGGCTTGCCGTTGTTGTCTCTGGGTTTAGAATGTCCAGGTTTACTTGAGGTGATGTTGCTACGTGCTAGCCAGCTATCCTCTCCCGCACAGAAGCGGGTCATGAGCGTCGCAAGGGCTCCCATGGATCTCAGCTTCTCTTGTCCAAGGTGTCAGGCTAGCCATTCATCACGGATGTTATGCTTAAAGGCTGCTAGGGCTTCGGCATCCGGACAGTCGACGATTTGGTTCTTTTTAGTTAAGAACCGAGTCTAGAATTTCCTGGCTGACTCTCCGGGCTGTTGGATTATGTGGCTTAAGTCATCAGCGTCCGGTGGTCGTACATAAGTGCCTTGAAAGTTGTCAAGAAATGCGTCTTACAGGTTCTCCCAACTGCCAATGGAGTTTTCGGGCAGACTATTCAACCAATGCCGAGCTGGTCCCTTGAGTTTTAGTGGGAGATACTTGATGGCATGGAGATCATCACCACGGGCCATATGAATGTGGAGAAGGAAGTCTTCAATCCACACCGCATGATATGTTGTCCCATCATATGGTTAAATGTTCACGGGTTTAAACCCTTCTGGAAATTCATGTTCCGTTACTTCATCGGTGAAGCATAGGGGGTGTGCGGCGCCTCTGTGCCGAGCTACTTTGTGACGCAGTTTGGATGTAGCTGGTCTGCTGTATTCGGACCAGGTGGATTTGTCTGTAGCGTATCCGACGTGACAGTCATCATCGCGTGTTGAGGCGCGCCCCCGCGATCCGTAGATCGATCTTGGCTGTCCTGCTTTGTCTTCCAATTCGTACCGCGGGTCATGTTTGTATCCCCGAGCCTTTGTGTTTCTATTTGTTTTGTGACAGGGTGCGGGTTAGTGTTCAGACTGATACGCCGCTTTGTCCCGGCCACGTGGTGGCCGGTCAGCCGCATCATGCGCTGGTAGTATGGGCTCTAACGCCTCGTCCTCGAATTTAGGTAGCAACCTGCGTCTGGGGTAACTTCTAGTTGGGCGCTTGAGTCCGTATTCCTTGGCTGCCAGGGCTTTAGTCCATCTATCAGCTAGCAGATCTTGATCAGCTCCAAGCTACTGCTGCTTCTTCTTCAGGCTTTTCGCAGTGGCTATAAGCCGGCGCTTGAAGCGTTCCTGCTCGGCGGGATCCTCAAGCACGGTAAATTCATCGTAGCCAAGGCTCACCTCATCCTCAAAGAGGGGCATGTAATTTTCGTCCTCCGAGTCTTTGCTCGTGACATGTTCATCAGGGCTGGCTTTCCCGTCCTCCCATCCGGCCTGTTCGAAACCTGGCTGAGAGGGGTCGTCTTCATTATCCTCGGCGTCGTCTGGAGTGCTATTGTCTCTTGTGTTAGTATTGTTGTTTCTACCATGGCGTGGTTTAGAACAACGTCATTGACGTCTGCGCTTCGGCTGCTTCTCGGGGGGTTTGTCCTCACCTGCATCCTTTTTGTCCTTACCATTGTCTTCTTTGGGGGTATCCACCAGTTAAATGTCATATGATTAGGTGGTTGTCCAGCGCCCTGTGGGCGGTGGTTCCTCTTCTTCTCCCGCATCGTCGTCCGTACCGTCGATGTCTTCGGAGTTGAAGTCAATCATGTCGGTTAAGTCGTCGACAGTGGCTATCAAGTGGGTGGTGGGTGGGCGACAAAATTCTTCGTCGTCCGCTTCCCGCTCAAGCCGGACATAGTTCGGACAAGAGTCTCCTGACAAGGAGAGAGATTTTAATGAGTTCAGCACATCGCCCAAGGGCGAGTGCTGAAAGATATCCATGGAGGTAAACTCCAAGGTCGGCGCCCAATCAGATTCAATGGGCGCGGACACACGTGGTTCGGAACCTGTATCCGGAGATGAGTCCGAGGGTCCGATGGCACACACCTCAATAGAGGTTAGATCTGTGTTCGGCTCCAGCGCTGTAGAGTGTTCGACTTCCGTGATGGGGTCCAGCCCCCCGTCCCCGGACGGCGTGATCTGTTCTGGATCTAGGGCCAGGACAGTCACAGGAGTTGTCTCCTGAGCATAGTCTGATGACCGATTTAAGTCATGTTCATCGTGGCTACAGGGCGCGGCTGTCATGGGTTCGAATCCGTCGAAGATCAAGTCCCCGCGGATGTCGGCAATGTAATTCAAACTTCCAAACCTGACCTGATGGCCAGGGGCGTAGCTATCGATCTGTTCCAGATGGCCGAGCGAGTTGGACCGTAGTGTGAAGCCGCCGAATACGAAAATCTTCCCGGGGAGAAAAGTCTCACCCTGGACCGTGTTTTTGTAGATGATTGAAGGAGCCATCAAACCTTATGATGACGACAGTGGAACTCTCAATGAAAGCACCAATGTCGGTGTCAAAACCAGCGGATCTCGGGTAGGGGGTCCCAAACTGTGCGTCTAAGCCTAATGGTAACAGGAGGCGGGGGACATGATGTTTACCCAGGTTCGGGCCCTTTCTATGGAGGTAATACCCTACTTCCTGCTTGATTGATCTTGATGATATGAGTATTACAAGAGTTGATCTACCACGATGTAGAAGACTATAGGATGCAACTCAATTGTATTCCATCGGAGTCGGTTACAATATATACAGGTGGTGTCTTGCTTGACAAGCCAACTAACCCTACAATATCTCTCTAGATCAACCTATACAAGGCTAGAGATAATACGAGAATCAGTCAGAAATAAATACAAAGATATCACGTTTCAACACCCCCCCCCCCGCAGTCGACGCATCGGCGTCGGCGATGCAAAGACTAGAACGAAACTCTTGGAATGCAGCGGTAGGCAATCCCTTGGTCATGATGTCGGCAAACTGTTGGGTGGTCGTTACATGAAGAACACAAAGCTGACCCAACTGAACCTTCTTGCGCACAAAATGAACATCGAGCTCAATGTGTTTGGTGCGCTTGTGTTGCACCGGATTAGCCGCGAGATAGGTGGCCGACACGTTGTCACAGAAGACCTCAGTAGCCTTCGGAAGAGAAATCCGAAGCTCACCGAGAAGATGACGAAGCCAACAAGTCTCCGCAACGACGTTGGCGACAGCTCGGTACTCGGCCTCGACAGTCGAACGGGAGACAGTAGGCTACCGTTTAGAGGACCAGGAGACCAGAGAATCACCGAAGAAGACAAAATAGCCAGACATGGAACATTGAGTGTCTGGACAGCTAGCCCAATTCGCGTCAGTATAAGCAAGAAGCTCAGTCGAGGCGGATGCACGGAGACGAAGACCGTAGGTCGGGGTGCCATGAATGTACCGAAGAATGCGCTTGACCAAAGACCAGTGAACATCACGGGGCGAGTGCATATGCAAGCAAACTTGCTGCACCGTGAACTGAATGTCTGGTCTGGTGAGCGTGAGGTACTGAAGGGCGCCCACAATGCTGCGGTAAAGAGAGGCGTCAGTGGCAGGCTAGCCAGCGGTGGCGGAGAGCTTCGGCTTGGCCTCAGCAGGTGTGGCGGCTGTCTTGCAGTCAGTCATGCCGGCACGGTCTAGAAGATCAAGAGCGTACTGTCCCTGATGTAGAAAGAACCCAGTGGCATCACGTTGCACATTAATGCCGAGGAAGAAGTGCAACACGCCAAGATCCTTCAGCCGAAACTCGGAACCGAGACGACCAATGATGTCGCGTAGAAGATTCGCTCGGGAGGCAGTGATGACAATATCATCAACATAGAGCAGAAGCATAGCCACATGATCAGCCCGATGTAGCACGAATTGCGACGTGTCAGAGGTGGTGTTGCAAAACCTAAGAAGACCAAGGAACCCGGCGATGCGCTGGTACCAGGCGCGCGGGGCCTGTTTGAGGCCATATAATGACCGTAAAAACAGGCAGACATCATCTGGTCGCTAAGGGTCAACGAACCCGGTCGGCTGCTGACAGAGGACTCTCTCCTGAAGATGGCCGTACAAGAAAGCGTTGTTGATGTCGAGCTGATGTACGGGCCAGTGACGAGAGGCAGCAAGTTGAAGAACCACACGAATCGTGGTGGGTTTGACGACCGGAGAGAAAGTCACAGAGAAGTCAACACCGGCACGTTGTGCAAATCCACGGATAACTCAGTGAGCCTTGTACCTGTCTAGAGAACCGTCTGGGAGGAGTTTGTGACGAAAAACCCACTTGCCCGAGATGACGTTCGCTCCAGGGGGGCGAGGAACAAGGGTCCAAGTCCGTTTAGTGACAAGAGCATCGTACTCAGCACACATAGCGGCGGTCCAATGCGGATCACTCAACATAGAACGCACCGATCTCGGAACCGAAGAGAGGGTCGTGACGCTGAGGTTGTGGTAGCGCGGATTCGGCTGGTGCACCCCGGCCTTGGCGCGCGTCACCATATGGTGGTGGCGGTGGGGGAGGCGGGCGTGGGCCGCGGCGCCGAGGGGCCACAACAGCCATCTCGGACGACGATGAAGATGCCGGCGAGGCCATGAGTGTTGGTGTCGAGGGCATCGTCGAGGCGGGAGAAGGCCCGGCCGATGGGGCCGAGAGGGCCGGCTCCTCCGGAGCCGACTAGGAGCCAGAGGGCTCGGTCGTAGACGGCGATGAGGGCGCAGATGGGCCCGAAGTGGCCGGCTCCTCCTGAGCTGACGAGGCGCCCGAGAGCCCAGCTGGGGGTGCGTCCGACTCCGCAGAGCCGAGAGGCGGCGACCCGTTGAGGCCTGGGAGGCCGGACCCTCCAGAGCCAAGGGGCGGGAGTCCGGCTTTGCCGGGAAGGCCGACTCCTCCTGAGTCAGCGGAGGAAACACCGAGGGCGGCGAGACAGCAGGCGACGAGGCCGCAACTGCGCCCGATCGGTGAGGTGGAGGGAGCGCAAGGGCTCCACGAGTCCGTCGAGGAGAGGCGTCCAGAGATGGCGAGGGACGCGACGCTGCCTGCTGAAACGGAAAAACAACCTCATCAAAATAAATGTGCCTAGACACAATCACACGATGGGACTCCGGGTCGTTGCAACGAAGCCTTTTGTGTTGGGTTGATAGCCAAGAAAGACACAAGCGATGGAGCGAGGCACCTGCTTATGTGGTGTCGTGGCGGTGATATTAGGATAACAAAGGCAACCGAAAACATGAAGATCATCATATGACGGAGGTGACCCGAATAAGAGATGATGAGGGGTGTAGTTCCATCGGGGTTTGCAAGGCTGGATGTTAAGAAGAAGGGTAGCTGTGGCGAGAGCATCAGGCCAAAACCGAGCACGCATGTGTAAATGGAAGAGCAATGCGCGAACACTCTCGTTAAGAGTGCGAAGAACATGTTCAGCACGACCGTTTTGCTAAGATGTGTATGGACATGTGAGATGAAAAATGGTGCCATGAGTGGATAAAACGGTGCGAATAGCGAGGTTATCAATATCCTTTCCGTTGTTGGTTTGAAGATGGGCAATGTTGCGGTAAAAATGGGTGGCAACATAAGCGTAAAAAGAATGAAGGGAGGAAGCAACGTCGGATTTGCGGCACAATGGAAAGGTCCAGGTGAAATGAGAAAAATCATCCAAAATCACAAGGTAATATGATAAAACCGAATTGGTAGGCACGGGAGATGTCCAAACATCATAGTGAATAACATCAAAGGGAAAAGTGGCAATTGATGATGAAGATGAAAACGGCAAACGAACATGTTTTCCTATGCGACAAGCATGACAAGTGTGTGCCTCTGATTTATTACATGAAAAAGAAAAAGTCTGCAAAACTTTATGAAGAGCGTCGTCGCCGGGATGGCCAAGACGAGCATGCCAGAGAGAAACGTCGGCGTGGAGAGTGATGGGACCACTGCTTGTCATTGGGCCACACGGGTAAAGATCGTCGGGGGAATCACATCGATGCAGAACCTTCCGGGAGTCGGCATCCTTGACAGAAAAACCATGTTTGTCAAACTCAACGATAACAGGAAGTTCACGAGTAAGAGTACGGACAGAACATAAATTTTTGATTAAGGATGAAGACACAAGCACGTTATTGAGAGGTAAGGAAGATGATGAGAGAGGGAGGGAGGACGCGCCATGGTGGGTGATGGGAAGCGTAGATCCATCACCGACAACGATGCGAGAGAGAAGGGGGTATGGAGAGACACGAGAGAGGATACCCGAGTTCGATGCCATATGAGTAGCGGCGCCTATGTCCATGTACCAGTCCCCGCCGCTGGAGTAGTTGCTTGGGGAAGGGGCGGCGTGGAGGGTGGCTAGGAGCGCCGGGTCGTAGTTGTAGCCGGTGGGTCCAGCGCCGTAGGAAGGCGACATGGCGGCGCCGTGAGCCATGGTCCCGTTGTACGCCGAAGAACCGCCGGGTCCGGAGCCACCCGGGGCGGCCAAGAGGGCCTGATGAAGACCCGGGCGAGGGCCGAGTAGGCCCGGAGCAGGCGCCCGTGGAAGTGGCATTGAGTAGGCGTGCACCACCCCCGTCCAGGGGTTGTACCCGTTGAGCCAGGGCGGGGGCGCCGCAGCCTGAGCAGGAGCGGGTGGAGCCGCTTGGCGGGGCTGAGAGCCGTCGTTGCGGCCGCGGCCGTTGCGACCTGCCCGCCTCTTCTGGCGTCCCTGGTCAGGGGCGATGGCCGGCTGTGGAGCCGGCACACAGGGAGGCTGCGGGAGGGCGGTGTGACCCTTCACAATGCCGGCGTGGAGGGCGGCGAGAGGAGCTTGCCGTGCCGCGTGAGGAAGACGCTTCTCCTCCATGTGAAGATACGTGACCGCCTTGGCGTACGTCAGCGTGATGAGGAGAGGTTGGCGGCAGATTGGCCGAGGTCAGGGTGGAGGCCGCGAAGGAGGTTGGTGAGGAGGACGGAGTCATCGATGTTCATGCCGACGTCGCGTAGCTTGCCCGCGGGAACCTTCATCCGCGTGCAGTACTCGTCGATCGAAAGATCGTTTTGCCGCATGGTGAAAAAATCACCTTGGAGGAAGACACGGCGCTGGAGTTGATTGTCGAGGAAGAGGTTGCACAGCCGTGTCCACATAGCGTACGCCGACGGGTCACGGGAGTTCACCATGTTGAAGAGCCCTGGAGAGGTGGTGAGAAAAAGCCACTTGACGATGCATGCGTCCACAGCAAGCCACTCGTCGTCGTCCTTCATGTGCGGATGTCGACGCTACCATCAACATGCTCGATGAGGCGGAAGGAGCGAAAGAGGAGCGCGAAGTAGGTGCGCCATGCATTGTAGGATGCTGAGTCGAGGTCGAGGACGAAGGGAACGTGGTCTTTGATGTGGAGCTCGTTGAGGCGATCGGAGGTGAAGGCGGCACCGGCAAAGGAGCCGGCGTCGGAGAGGTCGGGTTTGGAGCGAAACATGGTGGTGGCATCGGCTGGAGAGTGGTAGGTAGGGGCGATGGCGTCTGCTACAGAGGAGGGAGCAGCGGCGGCGGCATGAGAGGGTTTAGGGTTTGGTGTGGCGGCGGCGGCGGCTGCAATAGGAGGGGTAGCAGCGGCGGCGGCGGCGTGGGAGGGTTAGGGTTTTGGTACAGCGGCGGCGGTGTGTGGAATAGGCGGCGGCGGCTGGGGGTGAGAGGGGCAGCGGCGGCGTGAGACGCGGCGGCGGCCTAGAGCGGAAGCGAGAGAGATCGGTAGAAAACTGATACCATGTAGAAGACTATAGGATTCAACTCAATTGTATTCCATCGGAGTCGATTACAATATATACAGGTGGTGTCTTGCGTGACAAGCCAACTAACCCTACAATATGTCTAGAGATCAACCTATACAAGGCTAGAGATAATAGGAGAATCAGTCGGAAATAAATACAAAGATATCACATTTCAACACACGAGATCGTAGAGGTTAACCCTAAAAGCTAGCCTATGATTATGATTGTTCTTATCCTACGGACCAAACCCTTCGGTTTATATAACACCGGAGGGGGCTAGGGTTACACAGAGTCAGTTACAGAGAAGGAAAGCTATATATCTGAATCGCCGAGCTTGCCTTCCACGCAAAGAAGAGTCTCATCCGGACACGGGAAGAAGTCTTCTATCTTGTAACTTCATAGTCCAACAGTCCGGCTAAAGTATATAGCCCGGCTGTCCGAAGACCCCTTAATTCAGGACTCCCTCAACCACGACATGTGTTTTATGAGCTTGCCCACATATCAATAGGAGATCCATCACAAACGCTGTCCACTGCCTCCTGTAGCGATAATAACCCAAATAACCATGTAACGAGATTTACCGGGCATATGTGCAGCTCCGGTCACTAGTATGGCGCCACCGCCCACCTGTCTACTGATAATAACCAAGATAAGACCCATACCTCTCACCCACCAGACTCAGCACCATTGTCGTCGCCGCAACACCGCCGCCGCTGGCGATGGGAGGAAATGGGTGGGACGGTATGGGAGAAGGAGGCAGTGGATGGCCGTTCGCCCAAGTAGCCGATGAAACATAGAGGCTAAGTTCAGGAGAGACACTCGTCTGATTGATTATAGCCCTCTTTAGGGTGCTGTATAATCTTTGGGCACCGCTAGGCACCGGCGCACCGGCCGAAACTTTCGGCCGGTCCAGCCATAGCCGCTCGATGCGAGCCGCGCGGGCGGTTGGATCTGGACCAAAAAAAATTGCCCCAGCTTCTTCTTCCTCGGCCCCCCGTGGCGCATCTCCGGCGAGATCCCCCGTGTCTCGCAGCACCGCGCAGCCTAGCAAGGCCCCCGCGGCGCACCTCCGGCGAGCCCCCTACCCCCTGCCCCCCCCCCCCCCCCCCCCCCCCCCCCCCGCGGCTCGCAGAGCCACACGTCGCTGGCCGCAGCACCCGTCGTGGAGCTCATGTTGTTCCTCGTCCTTAATTTGCCGGTCGAAGCAAAAAAATTCCACCGGTCGTAGCAAAAATTCTTGACGGTTCCAGCAAAAACCAATAAAACATTGGCAGCAAAATTGGAAAAAATCGACGCCGTTCCAACAAACCAAAAATCTGATGGTAGCAAAAATTAAAGCTTGTTCCAGGAAATCGAAACGCTAATGGTAGCAAAAATGAAAAAATCAAGCACTGGTTCCAGAAAAATCAAGAAGCCGATGGTAGCAAAAAATGACACTGGTTGCATCAAACCACAAAATGGTTGTAGCAAAATGATTCCAGCAAAAAAAGATGGCAGCAAATTTTGGTTAGTTCCAGCAAAAAACGAAGACGGTGGTAACAAATTAGTACACTGGTTCCAGCAAAAACAAACATGGAAGCAAAAATCTGGAGTTGAAGAAAAATGTTTGTACGAAATGATTCCAAAAGAATGCAACCAGTTTAGCAGAAGCTACAACCGGCTATTCAAAAAGCTACAACCGGTTGGCGCAAAAAATCGGGCAGATCTTCTTCCGCCATGGCTGCTGTGCGGGGTACCGGGGGAGGGGGAGAGGAGGAGGGTCGTCGGAGTTGCAGCCGCCTCGGTTTCTTGTGGTCGCTGTGGAGGTGCTCGTGGCAACGGCCTCCGAGCTGTTCCGCGGCAGCGAACTCACACGGGATGGAGCAGACAAGTTCATGGCTGCTGCACGGGAGAAGAGACAGAGAGGAAGAGGGGAGATTGAGGGGGAGAGAAACAGTCGAGGCAGAGCGTGGATGGATAAGAAAGGGAGAGCGAGCGGTGCACGGGTCCCACAGAACACGTCGTCGCAAGAGTACCAGGGACCACTCGATCTCTCTTTCATCGTACGTGCCGCGTGTGACCGGCCCAATCTTCGGCCGGCACACCGGCCACAAACATTTCCCATAATCTTTTGGTCGAACAAGGCTTCCCTACTTTTCATTACTTATCATAATGGAAATACAACAATTATGCAAAACATACATACAGGGTGCGGGAAAGGGAAAGAGAACCTTCCAGTATTACCAAAAAGCCCACTGCGCGCACCCGCAATCAGCTCGTGCACTACGCGGCGAGAACCTGGTAAAGTGTTTCGTATATGCATACACTAGTGGATCATAGAAATAAACAACTTGTACATATTGATCTCAGGATTCACCGTCTTTGCTAGCTCCACATATAATGTCGATCGATCGATGAATCCTCTACGAGGAACTGATGGCATACGCAAGGCCTGATCATGGATACATATATAGATGGATAGGTCGATCAGGAGGATGCCCTGCCGACATACTCGACGTCGAAGAGGAGCGTGGAGTTGGGCGGGATGACGCAGGAGGTGGGCTCCCACCCCCTGCACCCGGCCCCCTTCTCCCCGTAGGCCAGCTCCGGCGGCAGCCTCAGGCTCCGCTTCCCACCTGAAAAACCACACCAGAGCACCGACTCACACCGGGGAATTCACAGTTCAGAGCAGAACGACGTGAGCTCGGCTGAGGCGTCGCGTACCGACTCTCATCGGCGGGATCCCCTCGCCGCCGGCGATGCACAGGTCCCACCCCTTGATCACCTCCCCCACGCCCACCATGATGGTCAGCGGCCTCCCGCGGCCGTAGCTGCTGTCGAACACCGTGCCGTCCTCCAGCATCCCCCGGTAGTGCGCCTGCAGTGCCATGGCCAAACCACGAAACCGGTCAGCGTGCAGCCGCGACTACTACCTGTACTACGCTAATCCTGCTCGTGCATCAAGAACCTAATTAATTACTGTGACGGAGGTCGGGGGCGAATTCGACTGACCTTGATGAGCTGGCCTTTGACGGCCTCGGCGCCGGTGCCGACGACGCGGTCGCAGAAGGCGAGGCCGGAGGGGGTCGCCTCGAGAGCGCACTCATCTGCGGCGGCCGCTGCCGGGAGGACGCGTGAGAGGAGAGCGGCGGACAGGACGGCGGCCGCGGCCTCGCGCCGGCGGAGGACGAGGTTCTTGCTGGTGGCGCCCGCACCGGAGTCCGCGCTCGGCGCCTGGGCGCAGAGGGGCGGCTGGGCGTTGGGCTTCGGGAGGCTGAGCAGGAGGCGGGAGAGCGGCGAGGTGGAAGCGGCAGGAGCCATGGCTGCTGTGGCTCCTTGCCTCCTTGGTTCCTCTCGGTCACGGCAGCTCACTCGAACCGGAAGGCGCCGCGTCACTAATGGATAAGGAGGGTCACGTGTTTCTCAACTGCACTCTGCCGTGTGATTTTCAGACGATGCTCACCGGGGCCGTCGGTTCCGGATCCAATGGTTGGGAAGAGCTACCAAATGTAAGCGTCATTCGGTTGTTTCAAGGACATCCTCAGAATCTAGCGGGCGAAATATACACCAGACTGTGTGTGTGTTGTGTAGCAAAAACAAAACATTAGTAAACGGAAATGTTAACGCCCACACGTGTGGGCGTTAGCCACCTCAACCACACGCATCCATCACCGTCCAACATCTTATGCACGAATCTTGGCATGATCTGGACGATTTTCAGTGCCACGTAGGATAAGGCGCATGTGTGGTGCGTGACTTAGTTCGCCCACACGCCGGGTGCCCCTCCGCGGTCAGCGGTTGTCACCTGGGGGCGTGCGGTGGAACTGCTCTGCGCCCACACGCCACGCGTCAGACCGTAGTTGACGTCAAACGCGTCGTGCACTTCTCCCCCCTCCCCCTCACGGTTCCGTTTACCCCCTGCCCATAGTTACTCACTCAACCCACTTCGCATTTCAGTCGATTGGAGGAGAAGACGTGGGGAGAAGGCGACGGCGGAGGCGGAGGTGCACGACGACATTCGCGGCCATCGGTGGTGCTTGCCGGACCGGAGCGGCTTCGCCGGAGCGACTACAGATTGAAGGTAATGCTCCCTCCAACTCTCAATATCCATGCCTGCATTTTCTCCCCTGCCCTTCGTGTTCGATGCTTCGCTCGAGATTCATAGAGATTCAGGCGGGTTCGCGATGTGTCGGCGTTCCTGCCGGCGGCGGAGTCCTGTGCTTGCCGTTTCCGTCGCACTGGGCAGTTTCGTCGCCGCCGCGGTGGCGGTCACGCCGGTGTGATTCGGCCTGCCCGGAGCCACATACTGGTTGTGCCTTGGGATTGGGTTGTTGTTTTTTCTGTCCGATAGTTACGCATTGCTTCGAATTGCTATTTGCGATCAGTTCGGGGAGAATTTTGGCGATGAATTTCATGTCACAATAGTTGTCATTGAACCCTAGATCTAGGTAGTTGTTTTTCAAAGTGCAGTTTGAAGGCAAACATGGTAGTTTGAGTATCTGTCATGACTATGTGGCAACTAATTTACTGATTGACTGCGATAGTTGCCACAAACATGCTTTCCATGTGGCAACTAATTTCCTGATCGATTGTGATAGTTGCCACAAACATGTTTTTCCATGTGGCAACTAATTTCATGATTGACTGTGATAGTTGCCATAAACATGTTTTTCCATGTGGCAACTAATTTTTCTGATAGACTGTGATAGTTGCCACAGTGTATGCATGGCAAAGTATAGTAACTAGGTATTCATGTCAGTTTCAGCAACTATGTGTACTGGATGGCAACTAATTTGCACATCAACTGTGTCAGATGCCATATATATGCTTTTCATGTGAGAAGTATTTTGTCTGAACACAACATGTCTGTTGCCATGTTATAGGTAGGATAATGTGGCAATTTCTTTGTAAGACAGACCCAGTTTCATGTTTTTGCCACGATGACCTGTGATATCTGAACATTTTTTGTCCGTACTAAATGGCAACTTATTTTTGATATAAGGTCAGTGTGTGCGTTGCAAGTTCAGGTTGTTCAGTACATGTTTTTCATCGCTTTTTTGAATTCTATGTTGCATTTTTAACATGGCAATTTCAACCTAGCACATGTTTTCCATTGAACACATGGCAAGTCATTTTTGTATGAGAAGAGGGTGTGAGTTGCCACATCTTATGTTTGTGCAGTGGGAGATTTGTGGCTTTCTTTCTTAATATATTGTGCTAACATGGCAACTTCAACACTCTGTTTTTAAGTGCATTACGATCTGTACATTTTTTCAAATGAAACCAACGTGCTTAATTGCCACATTTATGTTTTCGACAATCATAGGGGGGTGGGGGTTGGGTGCGTGCGCGTTCATGTCATATTTGCATTCACTAGTTGCCATTTTCAATCGAGCCCATGCGGCAAGTACATTGTGTTAGGTGGCAACTGCTTACTCCCTACATTTCATTTCCACCTTGACGATTTGGTCTGTTCTTACCTCAGCAGAATAGATCGCGGGGATCATCAAAATGACGATGATGATTTCATGGATCCACCACACCATAATCGGGCAACTGGACGGACAAAAGACGGCGACGAGGTAACTGTCCACACACCCTCCTCCTCCTGCACATGTTATTGGTTGCCACCTCGATCTTGCAGTCGTCCGTTATGAACTACAACTTCATGACAGTGAAAACATGGCAACAAATGGTCATTTGTCTGTTTTTGCAGAAGAAGAAACATACTCGCAACAGGGCCTCTCAGGAACGACTGACTTCATTGACTGACAGATTTACCGACGATCAGAAGGGAGCTGCTGCTGAGATGGGTATGCAGGCTCTGATGGATGTCTGGTGCACGAATCTAGTCAACCCTTTATGCGACTGGCTTGGTGAGATCTACGACCCTGCCTCGAGGGAATTTGTGATTCTGGGACTTGGAATATTGCTGTTGGATGAGGAATCCGTGTTCTGCACTCTGGATGTGCCACGTGGAGAGATCAAAGTCCCGTATGAGGTCAATAATAAGATCGAGGAAGCGTTGTTCCCCCGTTTGTTTCCTGGGTTGGAATCCATACCGAACACGACTTTCCTGGCAGATTCGATGCAGGCCATGACAACCCATGGCGAGGTCTTTAAGATGAAACTACTCATGTACCTCGTCTCTGTTGTTTTCGCGCCGACCACTTCTCTTCGCCCAAGCAACAAATGCTTCCCCATACTGGTGAATGATCTATCTTTACTCCATTATTTTCCTTTAATCTCTTGGCTCTGATGTCATGTGCAAGCTAGCCACTGACATTTTTTTATGTTTATTCCATTTGATTTCTGATGTGGCAACTCATTGTCCTGAAAATTGTGCAGTGTAGGCGAAACTGAAAGATGTGAAGAACATGAATTGGTGTAAGTTCATTGCTGACTTCCTGCATGATGCATTCTCAAGCAAGATGTACTAGAAGGGTTGTCGACTGCATTTAATGGTATTTTTTACCAGTCCTTTCTGTCAACACTCCTTATTAACACCTTTTTTCATGCATGGCAACTGCCAACATGACAACATGGCAACTGCCATCATGAATATATGGCAACTGCCATCATGACAATATGGCAACTGCCATCATAGTATGATGGCAACTAGCACATACACATGGCAACTAGCACAGAGAGATGGCAACTTCTTTGTTTTCCCTTTTTCACGCACTTCAACTTGCTGATTGTAGGAGCATACATTAGCCTGCTTTTTTTGTTGCAAAACACCATGATGGAAACTAATATTTCTTTTTTTTTAAATTGTTGTACATCAGCTCATGTACGTCGACTGTCTGGATCTGTCCACTGTGAATTTCACTGGGACAGGAGGCCCGCCGCCTACGCACAAGTTTGCTGTTTCTGCATGGACTTACGACGCTGTCAAGGTTGTGCTTACAGTAGACAAGGTCATTGATACCAAGTATGGAAAACTGCAGGTTAGTTCTGGTTTTTTTCTCTACACGACATTCTTACATTTTTTTGCGGCATAACATATGAAAAAATTGTCAAGTGGCAACCGTCTGTGGTTAACAAGAGATGACTACCTTTTGTTAGCCATGGTTGTCTGCGCATGGTATCCATGTCTCACTCCACACGACAACTCTATCATCCGCACTGAAACTTATATTCTCGTTTTCTTTTTTTTGTTGTTTTTGCAATACATGAACTGTTAGTCAGTGTTAATCATTCTCTCTCTTACATCCTAACTATTTTTTTGGTTATTTCCAGGTGATGGCCAAGCATGCTATAGACTACAGCGTGTTTGGGGGGCCTCAAAACTTTGGAAAGTGGATGGACGTGCACTCAGCTCCATCTTGCCCTACTGAGGTAATCAAAGATATATACCTATGGCTGCCTTGGATTATTTTTTGATCTCGTGCAAGTGACTGTAATATGGTTGGTTATTGCTGCTTCTTTGTTTCGTTCACAGGCGAGGGCACCTGTTGAGCATCTAATTGGGCAGTTTGCATCCAGAATGACTGGCTTGCTCGGGAAGTTGGTTGAGGGTTGGACGTCCCTTAACGGCTCTGACAGCGACGCGGTCGCGAGGCAGTTCACTACATTTGTCCCAGAACGGTCACATCGGCCAACTGGTTGACGTGGCCGGTACGACTACAACGGTTCCCAAGAGCCTGCTGACACACAAGATGAACTAGATGGAGACACTGGTCTCAACAAGGAGGACAAAGATGACATGGAGAACGTGCAACACGACAGCGATGATGACGAACATGTTGAAGTTCGTGCAGGTGGTAAGAAGGGCAAGGATGCACCAGATGTCCCCCCACCGGACAAAGTCAAAGAATATACGGCCGCGAGAGGCGAGCGGGTGTTGCCCTCAAAGAGGGGGAGGGATCCACAGGATGATGGGCAGGGTTCCCTTGGCAAGAGGTCTAGGACCGATCCTGTAGCTGCTAGGAGGAGGTTCGACTTTTTGTTCAGTGTATTGTGTTGTCTATATTTTTTGAAACAGACTGTCCCCTTTTTTGCATTTTGTTTTTGCTAAGTGCGACAATGATATTGCTATCTGACAATTGCCACCTTTTTTTGCCTCCATCTTACATGTGTAGTGAGGTGACAGCTGGTGGACGAGCAGTTACGAATAAACAGGCACCAACGGCTACCTGTGCTTCTGCTCGGTTGAACAAAGGTGCCCCCATTGTTGGTGACACCCATTCCACCAGGTCATCTCCTCGTAAGACGACGTCCAACATCGGGGATCCTGTCGTGTTGCCAGACTTGAGAAAGCCAATCAAGAAGTACGTTTTCCATGTTCTCTCTTTGCCATATTGCTATATTTTTTATTTTTCAATGCATCTGTGCAGGTTGCCACATGGTTTCTGTCATCAGTCCCACATGGCAACTACTGTTTTAAAATGATCCAACTCCTTTTTTAACTCCATGGCAACTCCTGCTTGTTTTTGCATGGCAACTGCTATCTAGGCCAAACGGTAACTCTTTTTGTACATGCATGGCAACTTCCATCTTTGCATTGGCTTGTGTGCTCAACACATACCTAGTTTTAAAATTGTACTATTGGCAGACCAGACATTTTTTATCGTTCTTCAAGTTTTCTAGCATGGCAACTCTTGGTGGATTTGCATGGCAACTCTTGGTGGATTTGCATGGCAACTGCTAACTATGCCGCATGGCAACTCTTATTCCACCTGCATGGCAACTACCAGCTTTTTCCACCTACTTTTCATTTTTTTCTTACATTTCTACCATGGCAAAATATTTTTTTATTTGTTTCTTAATACCTTTTTCATGTGCTTTCCTTTTTTTGCAGGGTGAAGAAGACTACTGCACGCGCGGTCAGCATAACATTAGGGACCCACTCGAACGTCTTCATTCAAAGTTGTCAACAGGTGGCAACTCAGATGTTCATGAGGCACCAGTCGACAAAACTGCTGCTGCATTGTCAACTGTTCCCACAAACTCTGATGCAAGCGGCCGACCATATCCGTCTGTTGCAGATGTGCAGGCTAGAACAACAGGCATCCATACATCAGGGAGTGACGAGTCAGTATCTGCCAGGACAGCTGAAATATTGCCCACTCTTCTGGCAATAAAGGATGCTGCTGTCAGCCATGCCACCCCATCAGCAAGCGTTGAAGTGGATGCCCCCCGAGTCCAACCTAAGCAAGGAAGATCCCGCTCATCTGACACTGAATCCAAGCGCGTGCGTGGTGCCACTCTTCTGTCCACGACAGAAGTGGCTGAGGCGGCAGTTCATAATGATATGCCATCTACAGGTGAGAGTCTTGGCACAATAGCTCCAGCTCCTGGCGGTGTAGATATTTCTAAGGCCATTGTTTCACGTGCTGGTCTTCCATCTAGGCGTCGTAGCCCCCGCAAGCAATCAACAGACATATCCAACGCACCAGCTGCAGCTAGGAGCAGCATAGATGAGTCTGGTTACGTCCCTGCATCCACATTGTTCCCGCCACCTGTCAAAAGCAATGTTATGGAGAAACCAGAAGACCGGAGTACAACTAATGCAGGTGCCAAGCCGGGTACGAGTGATGAAGGTGAACGTCCGGAGCAGACTGCGCCTTTACCCGCAGTGGAAATCCCCAGCTTAAATCTGCGCACTTCCAAGCTCCCAGTCAACATCGGTGTCTCCTACAGCCCCAACAAGAGGATTGTCAACAAATCTACGACCGTCACCGCTGACAGCACGCCCCGCCCTACGAACAAGCCTGATTATTCTACAGCGGCGGATTCAGATATGTTTGTTGATCTTTCACCGTTGGATTCTGCCCTGCAAGTTGTTCGCGGTCCGGCTAGTAGGCATGAGAGGCACCCAATGGCCTTCACCCCACTGAGCTTTAGCCTTGGCGTCAGTCAAGATCAACCAGTGGTTCAAGATCCTATGCCAGTTGTCTTTGCTTTTCCGGGAGGCATGCCCGCAATGATGGCGCAGCCAATGGTTGAGGGCAGGAAGGCTGTCAAGTTCGCAGAGCCGATCGTCCAAGGTACATTTCTTCTGCGTTTATCTTTTTCTTGTATACACCTGTGCAGTATGACTTTTATCCCAAGCAATTTTTTTTTGTTTTTTGGTTTCTCACCTGTGATGGCAACTGCTATGTGATGACATGGCAACCAAATTTGCTACACCATCTCACCTACATTTTTGTTGCCATGTTGTACTTTCCATTCGGGGCAACCACATGGCAACTGATGTTGATAAAACATGGCAACTGTATTTGTTCTCACATGGCAACTACAATGCTTTATACATTGCAATTGGATTTGCTGCAGCATGTCACCTGCATTTTTGTTTCCATGCTGCCTTTCTCATCCGGCAACCACATGGCAACTGGAGTTGGCACAACATGGCAACTGCAGTTGGTTTCACATGGCAATTATAGTGCAATACACCTGGCGACTGGATTTGCCTCCACATGGCAACTCCCCACTTTTTGTACCTAAATTTTATATTATGCACCTTTTCTCTTCGCACTACTTTTGTTTTGTTTTTCCAGGTATCCTAAACCACATTTTGATCCTTGCAGGCACCCCTGAGGAGATTTTGCCGTCTCTTGATCAAGCTTACCGCAGAATTGAGGAGGCAGCATTGCAGAGGAGGTCCACACGAGGTCCATATCATTAGGAGTGCCACCCCTGGTTCTGTGAGGCAGCAGAGGGTAGTTCACCCACCTCCCGCGGAAGACTACGAGCCCGAGGTCAAGGCCACAAAGGAGCAGAACCAGCTGTATGATATTGTCAAGCATTTTGGAAATGCGAGGGCCGGCAGCAAGCACATGAAGGAGCTGAAAGCGTAAATGACCACACCACATAATCTCTCGTTTTTCTTTGCTCTTTTTTACCATTCATCTTCTTCGTACTTTCCAGAAATGATCCGCTTACATTTTAGTTCTTTCTTTTTTTTAGTTAGTAGACATGATTCTTTCATGTTATATCATTTTCATACAGCTCATGTTTGGACAGAACCATGGTCATTCAATGCGAAGCGACGTACGTCGACCTGGGTGATCTTGCCGAGTCCGTGAGGCCACACGGTAAAATGTCGACGAATGTAGTTGCATGCGGGATTGACTACATCAACAAGCATATGGATATGTCTCCCGACAAAACAATCATGCATTACAGTGTGACCTGCAAAATATGAGATGGTGACTTCCACCACAAAATCCCGAGGAAGAATTTTGCTACGCACGGTGAATTCAAGCTCACACTGAAGAAATATGTGAGTACTCCTTCCCTGTTTGCACTTTTTTTCACATGATATGGTTTTTTGCCATTATCTGCACTCTTTTTATGTGGCAGATGTTTCATGTGGCATCAGCTGCAATGTAAACTAACTTTTTGATTTGCATCCCCGTGCAAACTATGTGGCAACTTCAAAGTAAAATACATGGCAACTTTTGTTCATACATGGACGGCAACTTTCTTTTAACTACCCAATATAACTAAACATTCTACGTCATTCTACTTTTTTGTCCCTTTGTTGTTCTTCATGTGAACTCTGCTTCTCATTTCCTTCATTTTTACTTGTAGGTCCTGTTCCCCATGTTCCAGAGCTTGCACCACATGACCCACGCGACAAGTGTGGTCACCACTACGCGATCTGTCTTGACCTGAAGAACCAACGCTTTGAGGTGCTTGATTCAATGCGTTCGGCAGCTGATGCAGACCTTACTATGCATGCTGAATTCTTCATCAACAACCTCAAAGAGACATGGAACCGTCACTACAAAAACTCAAAGGTCCAGATCAGACATTTTCTGATTGAGTACGTGGCGACTACGAAGCAAGGGAACACGTAATTTCCTATCTCTTCCTTCATGTGCCCTTTACACCAATCCCACCCCTCTTTTTGTTACATCTGAATTGAAGTTTATCATTGCTAGGTCTGTCCTTTTTGCGAGTTCACCTGATTCTTTTTCTTGTGCAGGACAAATTGTGGCTTTCACACGTTGGAATACTTTGCAAAGTGGGAAGGTAGACTTGTTCTCGTCGTCACAGCTGCAACGGTCGTTGAGCTCCGGAAAATTTACACGTGGAGCTGGTTGACGAATGAAGATTTTAACAAGCGGTCCGGAGCACGTGAGTTCATGGAGGAAGCTGTCAAGAAAGTCATCAAGAAGTACAAGTGATCATGTGGCGCTCCACATCGGACACATACCTTACATTCTGTTGCCGAGGAATGTAAGGTACTACCTTTGTTCTTCTCAAAAAACTATGTCCGTGTGCTATGTTATGAATGCAACCCCGAGTAGCCTAGTATGTATTGGTGGTTTGTGAGCGACATTTAAATATTTTTTTGTAATATTTGTGTGGATGTGAACCTATTTAGGCGTGAGAGCAGATACGTTTTATGTTTATCATTATTATTATGGTTTCATCGTTTGCACCACCAGGTTGCTGGTTCGAATGCGTCTACTATGTTTTAAAACATGGCAACTGTAGTTCATCAGACATGGTTAGTAAAAGTCATCGTCGTTTTTCATTTGGCTGTTTGCTTCTTCTTTTTCATTGCTAACTGCATCGGCTACCATGGTAGTTTTGATCATGTAGCTGTAACCTTTTTCTGCGGTTCATGCCCGTTATGCTTTTTTTAACTTGTTTCTCATAGATTGCACACAACACAGCATGTGTGACTGAAGCACATCGAATTATCATGGAAATATACGCGATGTAGAGTCATTAAAAATAACATGGCATTTTTCAGTACAGCTAACATGGCAGATTCAGTACAAAGAACACGACAGATTCAGCATAAACAACATGGCAGATCCAGTATACTTGACATGGCAGATTGAGTATAATTAACATGGTAGACCCAGTATACTTACCACAATAGATTCAGTATAAATATCATGTCATATTTAGTACAAAATAGCATGGCAGATTAAACACATATAACATGGCAGATTAAGTACACATAGCATGGCAACTGCAGTTACCCATTCAATGCATTTTCCTTCAACTTCTGATGCCCCTCAAGAGTCATTCTCCCATTTTTTTAAAAATACAGAACATCTAGATTACAAAACGAAATGTCCCCAAGGACCATGTCACAGTGCCCCAATGTTGCTTACGGGTTGCCTGTCCCTTTCTTTGTTTTCTTGTGTTTTGCTTGAATCTCAAATCCCGATTTATATCTTATCTCTTTTGGACGCCCTTTTGTGATGGAACAGGGCGGGTTCCTGACCTGAGTTTGTGTGCTTGCTGTTCCGAGATCCTATCTCCGAGTTTTCAGATGATGGCCCCGTGGACGAAGGCACACTTGATGTGCGGGGGAACCTATGTAAGGCTTCCTCGGCTTTCCTCTTCTTGATCTCATCAAGCTCTCTTTTCAGGGCCTTCCTGTGTTTTTCTGTGACTCTCGCTGTCTCATCACTCTTGCACGCTTCATCAATTAGCTCAGCATAGTTCTTTGTCAGCACAATGTGCCTCACGACTTCCTTGGTTGACTCCGGTCTCTCGTCGTGCACAGCTAGAACTACGTTTGTTGTCTGCAGCGCCAACGCGTCGTCAGCGTCCCAAGTCCATCGCCGCCTTATGAAATGGTGGAGCATCCGTGTCACCGCGTTCATGTCCATTACTTTTAGTATGTGACAGCACACAATGTTGTCCCGTTCAAACTTGCAGCATTGGCAGTAGTATTGTCTTGGCCTATCGAGGCTTTCATGAAGTAGTTCCTTCCTTTGTCCGGGTCCTCAGGTTCTGATTCTGACATGCCCAAAATAGAACACACCTTGAACGTATGTTCGTCCACCTGGAAAGCCGTGAACATGCTGGCACGCTTTATTTCTTCCTGGAATCTGCAAGTTTTGTGTGTTTTTTGTTAAACTACCATGTGCTGTTTTTTGTAGCACCTTATGTTGTCGTGTCCAATAGAAGTACATTTCGTTTGAACATGACAAATAGAGTACATTACACATGGCAACTGTAGTGCATTACACAATGCAACTGTAGTACATTAGACATGGCAACTGTAGTATATTAGACATGGCAACTGCAGTGCATTAGACATGGCAACTGAAGTACATTTTCAACTGGTCATTGTCATTTCCATACAAACATTCCCACTAGAAGCACAGTGCATAAAACATGGCAACTACATTTATTAAACATGGCAACCTCAGTTGAGTAAACATGGCATTTGCATTTTAGTAAAAATGGCAATTGCATTTCAGCAAACATGGCAAATGCAGTTGAGTAAACATGGCAACTGCATAACATTTTCATTTGGCATTGCTATTTGCATACCATCATGCCCACTGGAAGTATAGTGTATTACACATGGCAACTACATTTCATTGAACATGGCAACTGCAGCTGATTAAGCATGGCAAAACAGTAGTTCACTAAACATGGCAACTGCAGTTGAGTAAACATGTCAAACAGTAGTTCATTAAACATGGCATCCTCAAATCATGGCAACTGCATTGCATTCAATATGGCCTCTACTGTGCCTTCATACTTGTGCAAATAAGATTGCAACGCAACTGACTTACTTGTTAAAGATCTTGTTGGTATATATCTTGCTCATTTGCCTCTCCATCGGTAAATACGTTAGCAATTTTGACTGCTTTAGGGCGGTGTTCGCTTCTTGCTGTAGCTCAGATCCCGGTATTTTTTGTTGCAATGTTGTGTATTGCTTGGCAAACTGTAGCAATGAGTTGCCAGGGCTCATGTACCGCTTCAAAACAGCTTTGAACCCCTCGCTGTGTTGCGTAGTCTGCAGAAAAGGGAAGAAGCACTGCATGAAGTAGGTCGGCACCCAGCACATTCGCTTCTCCCACAGGCTAGCAAGAGTATCGTTGTCTTGGACTTGATATGTTTCAATCATGGTCATCCAGCTCCTTTCAAATGTTGGAAATATGCCCTAGAGGCAATAATAAAAGGATTATTATTATATTTCCTTGTTCATGATAATTGTCTTTTATTCATGCTATAATTGTATTATCCGGAAATTGTAATACATGTGTGAATACATAGACCACAATACGTCCCTAGTAACCCTCTAGTTGACTAGCTCGTTGGTCAACAGATAGTCATGGTTTCCTGACTATGGACATTAGATGTCGTTGACAATGGGATCACATCATTAGGAGAATGATGTGATGGACAAGACCCATTCCTAAGCATAGCACAAGATCGTGTAGTTCGTTTTGCTAGAGCTTTTCCAATGTCAAGTATCTCTTCCTTAGACCATGAGATCGTGTAACTCCCGGATACCGTAGGAGTGCTTTGGGTGTACCAAACGTCACAACGTAACTGGGTGACTATAAAGGTGCACTACAGGTATCTCCGAAAGTGTCTGTTGGGTTGACACGGATCGAGACTGGGATTTGTCACTCCGTGTTACGGAGAGGTATCACTGGGCCCACTCGGTAGTGCATCATCAAAATGAGCTCAAAGTGACCAAGTGTCTGGTCACGGGATCATGCATTACGGTACGAGTAAAGTGACTTGCCGGTAACGAGACTGAACGAGGTATTGGGATACCGACGATTGAGTCTCAGGCAAGTAACATACCGTCTGACAAAGGGAATAGTATACGAGGTTGCTTGAACCCTCGACATCGTGGTTCATCCGATGAGATCATCAAGGAGTATGTGGGAGCCAACATGGGTATCCAGATCCCGCTGTTGGTTATTGAACGGAGAGCTGTCTCGGTCATGTCTGCATGTCTCCCGAACCCGTAGGGTCTACACACTTAAGGTTCGGTGACGCTAGGGTTGTATGAATATGAGTATGCAGCAAACCTAATGTTGTTCGGAGTCCCGGATGAGATCCCGGACATCACGAGGAGTTTCGGAATGGTGCGGAGGTAAAGAAAACTATATAGGAAGTGCTGTTTTGGCCATCGGGAAAGTTTCGGGGTCACCCGGTATTGTACCGGGACCACTGGAAGGGTCCCGGGGGTCCACCGGGTGGGGCCACCTATCCCGGAGGGCCCCGTGGGCTGAAGTGGGAGGGGAACCAGCCCCTAGTGGGCTGGTGCGCCCCCCCTTGCGCCTAGGGTTGGAAACCCTAGGTGGGGGGGGCACCACTTGCCTTGGGGGGCACTCCACCCCCCTGGCCGCCGCCCCCTTGGGAGATTGCATCTCCCAGGGCCGGCGCCCCCTCCCCTGGGGGCCTATATAAAGGAGGGCAAGGGGGAGGGCAGCCGCACCCTGTGTCTTGGCGCCTCCCTCCCCTGCTACACCTCGTCCTCCTCCCGTAGCAGCTTGGCGAAGCCCTGCCGGAGTTCTGCTGCATCCACCACCACGCCGTCGTGCTGCTGGATCATCATCAACCTCTCCTTCCCCCTTGCTGGATCAAGACGGAGGAGACGTCACGCTGACCGTACGTGTGTTGAACGCGGAGGTGCCGTCCGTTCGGCGCTAGGATCTCCGGTGATAGGATCACGACGAGAACGACTACCTCAACCCCGTTCTTTTGAACGCTTCCGCTCGCGATCTACAAAGTGGTATGTAGATACATCTCTCCTTTCACTCGTTGCTTAGATGAACTCATAGATGGATCTTGGTGAAACCGTAGGAAAATTTTTATTTTCTGCAACGTTCCCCAACATCAAACTCCTCCACCGTCAAGGTGTGGTCCACGCACAGCTCGAATGCCTTGTGCAGCTCTGGACGGTCAGCAAAGAACGGTCCTAGCGTCTCCTCAACCTTCTTTATAATGTGCCACCTGCAGTGCCTGTGCACTGCCAATGGAAAGACCCCCTCTATGCCTGCACGCTTGCTAAAATCCTGGTCTGTTATTATGTTCATCAGAGCAAGTCCATCCATGCACTCCAAGAAGATCTTGAACAGCCAAACGTACCCATCCGTGTCTTCGTTCCGAACGAGCCCGCATCCGAATTGCAACGACTAATTGTGGTTATTTATTCCTACGAATGGAGTGTACGGCATCTTGTACATATTAGTGAGATACATCGCGTCGAATGAAATGCAATCTCGGAAATGTTTGTAGGCTCTTCTTGCAGCACCATCCACCCAATACATGTTCCTGACACGGTCCTCATCGTCCAATCTTATCCTGTAGAAGAAATCTGGATCTTCCTTCGCTTTCTCATCGAAGTAGGCCATCGTGGCTTCTATGTCAGCCAACTTGCTCTCTCTACAGTATTTTGCCTTTAGGTTTGTCATGTCAGTTGGTATGTAGGGCATGCTACTCAGAGTCCCATTTTTGTTGTGGATGAGTGATAGTATCTGCACCATTCTTGATGGACCGATGTTACAATCATGTAACAACTTTATGAATTTCTTCTCGAGGGGGGTGAATCCTCTGTGGGCGGTCAGAAACTTCACCAGGTCGAACTTCTTTATGAGTTGGTGGTTGTGCTCGTCAAAATATTCAGTGACCACCCACTGTGCTCCATCTACATTTAGCTTACACCAGACAGGGCATTCCGTCTTGAGAATGATTCCTCTCTTTCGTTCCGGAATGACAAGCGCAACACCTTTCCCCTTCTTGTTCCTTCGTGCCTTGTGGCACCTCATCTCACCTCTGCTGTACTCGTTTGTTTCCTTAATCTTCCTATGGTATTCGGTGTTGACCGCAAACCCATGGAACTTTGCATACATCTGGTAGAATTACTTTGCTTCTGCGAACAATTCAAATCTCTGCCCAACGTACGGTGGCTGAGGTACCATGATCTCTGATTGCCCAACATCTTCATCCCCTTGTGCTTCGTCATCAGTTTCATTATTCACTTCAGTATCGGCGGCAGTTTGATCTACTTGAGTGTTGCCAGTGCTTGTGTTCAAAGGGGTGCTTGTCGGCATTGCAGGAATGATTGCCATTTCCGACTCTAACTCGGTATTGTTTGCGGCATGATTGGTGGCTGGCTGATGGAACGCGTCTTCCATGCGCTTAGAGCTCCCCGCAGTAGATGTCCCTGCGCCGCTATTCACTTTAGTTGTAGGCCCTGTAATAGAAAAACAGGTACAAGCGTAAGATTTTTGCTTGAATGACATGTTTATCATAACGGAGTACATCAACTTCAAGTGATTTGGCATGACATCATTCAAACAGCAAGCCGTTAGTCTGCATGTGGACATGCATGGCAAATGTAGTTGTCCAGTCATGAAAGCTACTGTCCAACAAACATGGCAACTACTGTTGCCAATGCATGGCAACCAGCTCATTTTTCAGTACGAAAACTTGGATTCTATGTGCATGGCAGCTGGAGTGCTGCATACATGGCAAATACTACTACCAACACATGGCAAACCAGTGTGTTCTAGCATCAAAACTTTTTATATTCTAGTCTCGAGCTCACTATGCAAATGCGATCAACCATTTAGTGTTGCACACATGCTTTTAGCAACTTGCAAACCCCGAAGACAAAATATCACTCATTTGCACACAACCACTTTTGTTCGCGTTTTCTGTTTGATTTTTTTGCACCATCACTGATACAAATCTTCTTTTCCTCACATGCTATTCCCGCAAAAAGAAATGCAATGCTCTTTTTGTTGTTCAATTTTTCATTACCTTGCTGTGTTGCATGTGCCCATCTTGTGTGGTCTGTGTCGGTGTCAAAACCGGCGGATCTTGGGTAGGGGGTCCCGATCTGTGCGTCTTAGGCTGATGGTAACAGGAAGCAAGGGACACAATGTTTACCCAAGTTCGGGCCCTCTCGATGGAGGTAAAACCCTACTTCCTGCTTGATTAATATTGAAGATATGTGGAATACAAGAGTAGATTTACCACGAGATCGTAGAGGCTAAACCCTAAGAGGTAGCCTATGATGGTATGATTGTAATTGTGATCGGCCTTCTAAGGACCATGCTCTCCTGTTTATATAGACACCGGAGAGCTAGGGTTTACATGGAGTCGGTTTACAAGGAAGGAAACATAATATCGGGATCGCCAAGCTTGTCTTCCACGCAAAGGAGAGTCCCATCCGGACACGAGCCGAAGTCTTGAGTCTTGTATCTTGACGCTTCTATAGTCCGGACGATGTATATAGTCCGGCTGTCCGGATACCCCCTTATCCAGGACTCCCTCACCCTTCTTCGAAAAGAAATTCTTCTACTTCCAGAGTTTGATCAAGGGGGTGACAACAATTGTACTAACCAATGTGCAAGGTGGGTTCCTCCTCCGAATACTCCAAGATTATCATCGAACACGTAGACCGTGTCCGGATCCGCAAAATGATCTTCACATACCACCGTCGAGAGAATGATACTTTAGCTGACAACTTTTTAGACAACGGGATATGTCATTACGGTCGGGTTATTATTCGAACCGTTTTTCCCACAACCAGCCATAGCGTATACTGCGAGGCGGTTACCTGAGCACGTCTTGTCGAAGCGAAAATCGTGTCCCCTTCTCACGGGATTTCATCAATACGGGTATGGGTAATCCAACCGTACCGCTAATCGCGGCGAGCGGGAGGCGAGCGGGTTCCACCAGGCAAGTGGGGAGGCGCAAAAAGCTCTTACCTTCTCTTATAAAGAGATAGGGCATCTTCCTCTTTTACCCACGCCTTCTCCTTCCGCAAACTCACTTCCCTCTGCTCGAGCCCTAACGCCCAAGCGCCTTTCTTTTCCATCGAAGAGAGGGTTTCCAAAGATGTCCGGATCCGGAGCAGGAGGCAAATGGATGGCCTCTACCGTCTGGGAGAAGGACATCAAGAAGCTCCGGGAAGCCGGGTATCTGGTCAAGGAGATTGGCCACCGGCTCCCACCGGCGGGACAGGTTGTCCCTACTCCGGAGCCCCACGAGAGAGTCGTGTTCCTTCCCCATTTTGTCCGCGCGCTCGGGTTTCCCCTCCACCCATTTGTACGTGGAGTCATGTATTACTATGGGGTTGATTTTCATGATCTTTCCCCCAACTCCTTTCTCAATATCTCGACGTTCATCGTCGCATGCGAGGCCTTCCTCCGGATTCCGCCTCACTTCGGCCTGTGGTTGAAGATTTTCAATGTGAAGCCCAAGGTGGTGAGTGGCGAACACGCCGAGTGCGGCAGCGCCATGGTGAGCAAGATGCCCAAGGTCGTTTGGCCGAAGGGCACTTTTAACGACTCCGTCAAGGAATGACAGCAGCAGTGGTTTTATATCACCGAACCACGCGGCGAAGAATGGGCAGGAGCTCCTGAGTTCAGATCCGGAGCTCCACTGCGGCTTGCGTCCTGGCCCAAGAAGGGCCCGAACTGGTGCTCGTCCGATGAGCTGTCATTGCTCCTAACGCATGTTCGGAATATGGTCGACAAGGACGTCAAGCTTGTTGATGTGGTCCAGGTGATGTTAGTTCGCCTGGTTCTCCCTTGCCAGCGTCGAGCCTGTACTTTATGGGAATTCGACCCATCCGAGCACCAAACCCTCCGGGAGCTCCATGATTCCTCCCACGAGGATATCTGGAAGGTGCTCTTTAAGTCCAGCAAATCATGGTCGGACTCTTCTGAGGACCGGGGGTATCAATTATCCCATTCTGCAAGCCCGGTAAGTTATAGCCACGCCCCCTCCGTTCAGGCTTTAGCCGGCATATCATGAGGGGGGCGTTTTAATCGTGCTTCGTCATGTCTTTAGGGATGGATAAAGAGAGTGGAGCGGATACAATGTTCGGCCCCACTGCCGGAAGAACCGGTCGGACCTCTTCTGACGAAGATGCTGGTCCCTGCACCTTACAAGGCGCCCAAGAAGGAGGCCCCCAAGCAGGTCAAGAAGACCCGGAGTGGCTTCCGTTGTCACGAGGCTCCGGACACCCGGTCCGAAGGCTCTAGCGACGCTCCTTCTTCCGAAGACGAAGAGGAGGAGGCAGAGGAGGACGAGCCTCCTCTGCCGGCGGGAAGAAGCGTGCAACTTCCCCGTCCCTGGAGGCCGAGTCGCCCAAGAGAAGGCGAGGTTCCCCTCCAGAGGCATCCACCTCGGCTGCCGATAACAGCCCGGAGTGGGATCCCGAGGCCCAGCCCCTGGGAAAATTGTAAGTAACCAAAATCCGAATACGCCTATGTATCCGGGGTTGTCCGGGTATTGTAGTTTTAATTGTCGCCACATCTCACACAGCCCGGCAAGGTCTCCTGCCGGACAATCCTCATCGGAGGATTCGTTGAGCTCGGATGCTGTGGCGAGCGAGACGCCTCCGGGGATTCCTTTTCTGAAGTCCGGGCGCGACACCGAGGTGTCGTCTCAAAGAGACTCGGGGCCGGATAAAGTTTTGGAGGCCCCTAAGGCTCACTACACAACACTGATGTAAGGACAAATAAACTGCCGGGAAAAGGCTCTTTAAAGGGAAAATAAACTGCCGAGACAGTGGTTCTCCCGGCAGATAGAACCGCCACGAGAATGGCTGCTGGGGATTACTTGTCCCGGCAGATAAACTTCTCCTGACAGTTCCTCTGCCCTGGCCCATGCATTTGTCAACAGTCTATTTTCTCCCGGCAGATTGGTCGGGGCAAGGGAAACTACAATTGCCGGCAGTTCAACTGCCTGCACAAGCACATTTACCCGGCAGATATTACGCCACCAAGTTGATTTCACTAGCAAAATTTTCTAGGCATTCGTATTATGTAATATCCATCCACTATATATGTCTAGACAACCAGGACATATCACACAATTTATACATGTAATTCAATCAAAGTAACATACAGGCTTCATTGAAATCTTAAACTTCATTCCATAAACAAAACGACCATATATAAGGAGGTTGTTCACAAAAGGAGTACATATATGTTTGCCACAACCAGAATAAAGCACCGCCACAAGAGGAGATGTACATATGTTTCTAAATGTGTGCCACAAAACCAAAATGAGCTTAACAAGCACCAAAATGGGCAGAGCAAATCTCTAGGTTCAACAAACAAGACATACAACATTATCACTCCATCTTAGTTGTAGATCTTCCAAATCTCCAGCAGCTTGAAGATCTTCCAAACCTTAGTGAACTTGTACCTTTGGGAAACCTGCAACAAATCGGAAGATGTTACATACAACAATTGTATTCAACACTTAAGGAAGAAGAGTTACAACAATCACATGCAACAGCTGCATAGCATTCTGAAATATAGAGCAACCAGTAACATCTCTAGAGTAATCTGTACATCTCTACTATTGTAGAGAACAAGTCCATTTTTATTATCTTAACAAGTAACAAGCTTATATTCCTGTTAACAAGTAACAAGCTTATCTTCTCATCAACAGTGTGCAAAGTCTGTACAAATATTAACAGGAATATGTATATACAGCAGCCGCATGGCCACATACAACAGCTGAATATGTTCTGAAACCTAGAGCAACTAGTAACATCTCTAGAGTAATCTCTACTTTAGTAGAGAACATGTCCATTTTTATCATACGGATAGTAGCAAGTTTATCTTACTTCTCATCCAAATAGTGTGCAAAGTACAAATATTAACAGTAAATATTACGTGTACTTATCTTGTACAGCAGAAAGTGGTATAATCATGTTACATGCACAAAGTTACTGTACTAGCCAGCAAAAAAAGGAAAACTAATTTGAATCCTTATCAGCTTGAGGATTGTCACTGCAAGATGGCAGGAATTTTGAGAAAACAGTTTGACAGGCTTGCAAATATCTTAAGAATAATAATATAAAACTTCGCAATATTACGAAGGTGCTACCATCGAAAAAACTTGAATGCAAGTACGTTATCATCAAATGACACTCCTAATAAGGCAAAGACACTAAAGATGTCCACAATCGGCTTTAGTTTAAGAAACTGAATCATATTAACAAATCTAAGCTTTCAAAAGTGCAGAAGCAGAGTAGCAGTTATATATTAAGCTTTAGGCCAACAATAACAATGAATAAGCATGTGGTTCCAAGCTCTGATTCCTTGCTAGAAGTAATCCATAAACATCATATGGGAAACTTCTTTGTTACTCAAGCAAATTTCTTTCTCAAGATATACATTGGAGTCTGCAACATGTAGAGACAGATAATGCCTGCCAGACATCAATCTCAAAAGAACATCTTCCAAGAAGGAACTTACATTACACCTTGTCAGAGTTATTCGATATGGCTGTTGTAGCGTTCTCTTTTATCAGATTCGGCTAGAGTGTAATAGAAAAAATGCATAACTTAATTCAAAACCATTGAGTGATTATATATACTAACAATATAAGGTGTACTACTCGAAGCAGGATACAGGTTAACTACAATGTCAATATATATCAATAGTGAGAGGCTTTTGAGAAGAGCCTAGATTTAATTATGCTTAAATTCTGGGACAAGATTGTTTGTAACAATTTGGCAGAACCACCATAAGCCCTAGAGCTCCAGCCCTTTCCCAAAGCTTCTACTATTCCATATTCTATCCTTCAGCGAAGAAATGTGAGTGCTAAGCAGCAATAATGGAAAAAATTCGGAATTAGTGCTGATTTCTAACACTCTGCATGTAACAAGTACTGCTACACTACCCAGGTGGCCAAATTCAGAGCAACAAAGGTCAATGGGGAAAACCAAGGGCATGAACTTTACTGAAATAGTAAGGAGTTTTAACCCACATTGGAACAAATATAACTGAAATCCTAATAGAGTCAGAATAAATCCTAAACCCGAAGAATTAACAACCCAATCCACTGTCACTGCTTGCATAGCCACTGTATCCAAACAGGCCCTACATTCAGTGCTACCACTTCTGTATGGTTCTGAGCTTAAAAATAAGTTCTAGCTGGAGGAATGTAATCAACCAATAGAAATATTAAGGCATGGGAAATAAGAAAACATAATCGAAACAACTGATGAAAATTTCCAATTCTCAAGATTTTGTTATGGAGAAGAACTTTGCATAAGTTTGAAGATTCTAAACTGTTCATATTTGGGCGGTGATCTTGCTCGCAATATTTATCTTTGACAGATGGATCAGAAATGAAAGCGAAAGCCAGTAACATGCCCTTCTTTTTTTATACGAAACATGGCCTACATTTTAAGAATCTTCCGTATGACCTCGTATACCTGAGCCTTTACTTGTTTTGTTTTCTAAACTGACTCTTAGACCTGAAATAGGAAATGACTCTTACACCTGAAATAGGACCATATACTTTTGCTATTACAGCTGATAGGTACAAACTCAACTATATGGCTTCACAAGTTGGAGCGACAAACCTTCACAAAATGTACGCATAACTGAACTAATGCTCAAGGCATAAACCATGTGTGCTGTGGTGTATATTGGTTAATTAGGGCCCGTTTGGAATCAGTGTAAGATTTTACATCCGGATTTAGAATACACGTGTATTATACCGGCCACAGCGTAACTTCCGCCTGGAGAAAAAACGACGCCTAGAGGTCCGTATCGTTTTTACGGGGGTATTCAGAGGCCAAACAATAATCCAAGCGGAGCCTTAAAGGTAAAAGTTCCACTAGGCTATCAGAATACTAGAGAAGATTATAAAAGAAAATCACTTGAGAATTCTTTTACAATAATGGTTATTTGCTACAAGAGATTTAGTTGGTGCATTGTGACCGTGAGTGTCCTTGTTAAGGAGAGAAAAGACATACAGGGAAACAAACAAGTGATAGCATCTTGATCCATACATACAGGTGATGAGCTCGATGATGATAGAGGCGTTGTGGTGCTCACTGGTAGCGAGTGTAGAGGAAGTGGTGGTGCAGCGCGTGGTTGAACAATTAGTGGTTGAGCTCGACAGGGCCGACGTGGAGCAGCTCTACCAGCACCGGGCCATCTATCTTCCACAGCAGCAGGTGCTGCACGGCTGCACCCCGAGAAGGTGCAGGCCCGACGAAGAAGAGGAACGCTCGATGACGATACAGCTCGCGGTTGACCCTGCTTGAACTCAATGCCACGAAGAAGAGCAGCGTGTTCCGAAGGCAGTGGCGTTGGGAGTGAGGAGGAGGGAGTCCTTGGAGAGGCCGTCGGGGACGAACTCCTCAGGAGACAGGCGGCTACTCTCCCGGTCTCACCCTATCAGCGGATCTGGGCGAGGCGGACAAGATGACGATGGAGGAAGTGGTGATGGGGAGGTGAACAACCGGGGCGGCGTTGATGAGGTCCGGGCCAGATCCGGCAGCATCGACCACCGGTGCGGCCAGACCGCCAGATCCAGCAATGACCAGGCCGGGCCGCTTCCATGGAAATGGCAGCTCAGCGGAGGAAGAGAGGTAGGGCGGCGGCGCACAGGGAACGGGAGAACGGGCCGGCCAGAAGTAGGGTTAGGAAGGGGCGGCGGTGGAGTGGGGGGCGGCGGCGGCGGCGGGTCTGTGATTTGGGGAAGTAGGGTTAGGAAGGGACGGGAGTGGCTGGGTCGATACAGAGGGATTTGGGGAAGAGAGGTTTTTTCTTTTTTTTTTTTGAAGCAAAGGGGCGGACTTTTGGGTGTATCCCGCGCTAGGCCCGATACTATTTCAGTTTGGCGCCAAATAAAGGGGCCCGGCAGAAAATGTGCCGTGGTTGTGTTGTCCCGGTAGAATACGCGCCTGAAAGGCGTACCGGGCAGCGTAAATGCCCCTGCGGCTCAAGTTTTACCGGCAGTTTGCGTGCCCTGAAGTATATGTACCAGTAGTAACGAATGTCCCGGCAGATAGTTTGCCCTTATTCAGCAACTTCTCCCGGCAGATAACTGCCCCTAATTAAGTGTTGTGGTGTAGTGGGCTCCTGGATCGGGCCAGCGGCCATCCTCCATGGAGGGAGGTTTGCCTACTCAGCCGGCCACCTCAATATATGCCGAGCTGTCAGGCGGTCTATTGACAGCGTTAAGGAACGCGTCCGTCGTTGATGAACATCGGGCGCTTATGGGTGCGGTGGTTGGAAAGATTCACGCTGCCGAAAACGGGCTGAATGAGTCCTGTCTTGGCCTTATAAAGGCCTTTGAGGTATGGTTTTTAAGGAACATTTAAAGAATTAGTATGATATGAGGAGTAGCCCCTGATGCACTGTCCGGAAAAAGAAAACCGGGCAGGGGATCAAATCCTCAGTTGTAATGGGAACTTCTTAATGATGTATACCCATGTTTTTGAAAACAGGCGTCTGTGGAGAGGACGGCCGCTCATGATGCGGAAGTGTCCGAGCTGAAAGAGAGCCTGAGACGGGCCGAAGAAGAACTTGGCCGTGTGAAGAAGCAATTGGAGGAGAGGCAAGGTATGTTTGGACATTGTGTTGCGTTGGGCACAAATCGATAAGTGTGCCTATTTGAAAAGTATTTATGTTATGCGCCCTAGGAGCGAGTGCCGAATATGAGGCGCTGAAGAAAGTTGCGGCTGATGCACAAGAGAAGGTTGCCGTCGAACAGGCTCTACGTGAAAAACACGAGGACAGGGTCGTCATAGCTGAGCGGGAGCTTCAGGATGCTGTGACGAAAAGCGAGAGCTTGGAGCAAAGTTTAGTAGGCAAAGAATCCGAACTTGCCCAAGCTCTCCAAGCCACGGAAGATGCTCGGGAAGAAGCCCGAGGTGTTGTACGGGGCTTTCAGGAGGCCCGGAAAGTTGCGGCTGGTAAGGCCTGTCGTATCTATGGCCGTTATGATGTTATAATATGGAGAACTCTAGGCGGCAAGCTGAATTCTTGATTTTGCAGGGGCGTTTGCGGATCTGCCTCGTAGCATATCAAATGCGGCCCAATTTTACCGGTCCGAGGAGAGGGAATCTGTGGGGAGGAACTTCTGGTCGCAGTATCTAGCGCCGAACTATCCGGTGCCTTTTATCGATCAGCTGAAGCAGCTGGTCGAACTGCTCCAGGCGGCCGAACTAGCCATGAAGGACTGGGTCATCCGACTGTGGCGTGCAGAGCCAATTCCCAGCAGTTTCTTCGGACTCGTCAGGCGGATTGTGGGCGCCTGTCCTCGTCTTGATATTATCAAACGATCAGTCTGTATAGAAGGTGCGCGAATGCCGCTTGCCCATGCAAAAATGCATTGGGGGAAGCTTGACGCAGAAAAGCTGATAACTGAGGGGCTACCAGAGGGTGAGGAGCATCGCAAGCCCAAACTATATTATGAAGGTGTAATGAAGGGTGCCCGCCTGGCGGCGGACAAGTGCACCAAAGACATTATATTTCCCTGAGGGCATTTTTGCCATCGTTTGTAATATGGGATAATGGCACTTTTATTATATGTTGCCTATTTGGTTTGAACATGTGTTCTTCCTTTGCGGCTATTTATTGTATATAAATTCTGAGAGTTGGTCAGTCGTCGGCTTCAGCCCCCACGAGAGAAGTACGGGGGTGTTCGGAGTATTTATGAACACTCTTTATCCCATTGTTGGGTCTTTATAAGGAGGCGTTTCTCACCACGAACCAGGAAATCTGACTATAGGGCTTTACTACTCTCACTTAGCCATAGGAATACGAATATGGTCGGCGCAGCCCCTAGTGTCCGGAAGACCGGACTAGGGGCTCTATTGGCGCCTGATCGGTAGACCGATCCGTCGCAATCTACATTTTATAGTGGCGTTATGCGGAATGAATCTTTAAGGATTTTGCAACCTCTCGAACAGCTGGCCAGCTCTCACCGCATCACGACAGTCGCTTTTCGGCTTTCTCTACTGAGGTGCTCGTCCGGCAGATCCGAGACACAATTGCAGTAGTTCTCCCAGTGCTACCTTAGCCGACAAAACGGAACGTAAGGTACCAAAACATGGGAGCCAGGCAAACCCAACCAATGACCCAAGACATGATTCGGAGCTGATGCATATAGTGCTATAAGTTTGGGGTGCCGAGCGACCGAGAAGGTGGTCGGACTTTATTGTCGTACTGTGGAGCCCCTGGCATAACCAGGCGTAACGCGAATCGTGGCTGCCACTTTTATGGCAAAGAGTCGTCGATGATAAACGACGACCGGTGCATATTTAGTTAAGTCTACGCATTGCAGTAATATGATATGTCCATGCATATGAATGCGATTTATGATTATGAAAAAGAGATGGTTTTCTGGCGGAACCTGTGGTGGACGGACTGGAGGGGGCTGTGAATGGATCGGAAGTGAATCCGAACTGTCGTCTACCTGCATGGTCCTGTCCTTGTGTGTCCGGGCCGACTTCACGCCGCCAAACCTGTTCTGCATAAGAGTTAGTTTGTGAAGGTAAGTGAGCGGAGGGCGCCGAACGTCCTCCTGTGGTTGGTCCAAAGGTTCCTGATCGGACCCTGGTGACCCCAGCCGCTATTCGAGAAGCAGCCGGACTCCTCGGTTGGTGTCCGGATAGTTGGCTGTCATATCAAAATATTGACAGGCATGTGCGACTTGCTACTCTTGCAGCTGTATGATCCCCTCTTCTGAGGGCGGGGTTTGGCTCTGCATGCAGGCGTGAGTGTATACCGGTGCTGGCCTGATGATTTACCACGTGGAATCTAGCCAACGTGGTTCATCTTGTTAGCATACCGTGTGATACCGTATAGGGGGAATGCGCCGATGGCGCGGCCTCATTTGGTTATCTGAAAACAACCGTTAGGGCGACGGGCCAATGATCCTGGCTTTTGTGCCTGGCACCTTGTAGAAGGTGTTTATTTGTACGCCCGCTTGGGCGGGCTTTTATTGTTTGAGGAGCCCCTGGACTGTTAGGTCTGGGGGTATGCAATTGAATTGATGTGGTTTGTATTGTAGGGGGCGATCGGCCGTACTGTTGTGCTGGGGGGGCTTTTGACTAAGCGCCTCCCCTCAATGTTTCCGGCACACGCCCGGGTTGCTTTACTTTGGAGATCCGGCATTCTCTATTGGTATGTTTTGCGGTTCTTTTGGGAGTACCGTGAATTTCGCACGGCTGATCGAGTTTGTGGCTTGGGCCGAATAGGCTTGAGCTGTTCCTTGTCCGTTGACCGGACTGGGATTTGCTAAACTTAATACCAGCTTCCCTGATTTGTCGTTTATGACCGTTGCGCCGGGGCTTGAGGCTGCTTCTTCGTGTATCCTTCTTGCTGGTTTGGACCGTAGTGGTGTGCGGACGTCGGGTTGTGTGCCTTTGATTTTCCTGCTTAGGTTGGGGTAGCCAGTTGTGCCGCGTGTGCCCTTTGTTAGGGCGGTCAAGTCCGTACTTCTCGGCGGCCAGGATCTTGGTCCACCGTTCTATTAGCAAATCCTGTTCAGCCTTAAGCTGCTCTTGCTTCCTTTGCAGACTCTTTGCAGTGGCTATGAGTCATCGCCTAAAGCGAACTTGTTCCACTGGGTCTTCAGGCACGCCGAATTCGTCATTGTCGAGGCTTACCTCGTCTTCGGAGGGGGTGTATTGTTGTTCCTCTCCAAGTATCCCACCGTGGCATGTACGGCCTGCTTGATGGTCGGCTGATCAGGACTGTATTCCTCTTCGGTACTATCCGGATCATCTCCGGGACCGGTATTGATGTGGCGGGGCTTGGAGTGGCGTCGGAGACGCCCATGTTTTGCTTTTCCTCCCGAGGAGTTGTCCTCCACTGCCTCGTCGCCGTTGGTTTCTTTCGGAGTGCCACCATGTATATCTCGTTTGAAGAGGTGGCTGTCCACCGCCCTGTGAGCGGTGGCTCCTGTATGTCTCCTGCATCGTCGTCCATACCGTCGATGTCTTCGAAGTCAAAGTCGGGCACGTCGGTTAAATCATCGATCGTGGCGACAAAGTGGGTGGTGGGTGGGCAGCAAATTCCTTCGTCGCCTGCTTCCCACTCCAGCCGTACATAGTTCGGCCCAGAGTCTCCTGACAAAGAGAGAGACTTCAATGAGTTTAGCATGTCGCCAAAGGGTGAGTGCTGAAAGATGTTCGCAGTGGTAAACTCCATTACCGGAGCCCAACCTGGCTCGGCTGGCTCAAGAGTGAGCGGACCAGGACCAACAGCCGGATATGAGTTCGGGGGTCCGGGATTACAGGCCTCCACACCGGTGGGACCCGTGTTTGGCTCTACTGCCGATAAGTGTGCGGCCTGCAAAGCGGGGTCCAGCCCTTCGTCCATAGGCAACTCAACCTGCCCTGGATTTAGATCCAAGGCTGCTTCGGGGATGATGTCCCGGGCACTATCCGACAGCAGGTCTAGGCCATGCTCGTCGTGGCTGTCCGGCGTTCCTGCCGCAGGCTCGAATCCGTCAAAGATCAAGTCTCCGCGGATATCCGTCGTGTATTTCAAGTTTCTGAACCTGATCTGGTGGCCAGGGGCGAAGCTGTCGATCTGCTCCAACTGGCCAAGCGAATTGGCCCGCAGTGCGAAGCCGCCGAACACAAAGATCTGTCCGGGGAGAAAAGTCTCACCCTGGACCGTGTTGTTGACGATTGAAGACGCCATCAAGCCTCGAAGCGACGATACAGAGGAACTCTCAATGAAAGCACCAATGTCGGTGCCAAAACCGGCGGATCTCGGGTAGGGGGTCCCGATCTGTGCGTCTTAGGCTGATGGTAACAGGAAGCAAGAGACACAATGTTTACCCAAGTTCGGGCCCTCTCGATGGAGGTAAAACCCTACTTCCTGCTTGATTAACATTGAATATATGTGGAATACAAGAGTAGATCTACCATGAGATCGTGGAGGCTAAACCCTAAGATCTAGCCTATGATGGTATGATTGTAATTGTGATCGGCCTTCTAAGGACCATGCTCTCCGGTTTATATAGACACCGGAGAGCTAGGGTTTACATGGAGTCGGTTTACAAGGAAGGAAACATAATATCCGGATCGCCAAGCTTGTCTTCCACGCAAAGGAGAGTCCCATCCAGACACGAGCCGAAGTCTTGAGTCTTGTATCTTGACGCTTCTATAGTTCAGACGATGTATATAGTCCGGCTGTCCGGATACCCCCTTATCCAGGACTCCCTCAGTCTGTAACACCAAATTGACGTGCTCTATCTGCAATGTGTGAAGCTTGCCATGAGACGTTTGCCGGGGTAGAAGCATCGTAATAACCTGTAAGCATGGTAGTAGATGGGTAATGCATGGCAACTGCAAGTTGTTCAGGCATGGCAACTACAAGTTGTCCAGGGATGGCAACTGCAGTTGTCCAGGGATGGCAACTGCATTTGTTCATCCATGGCAACTGCAGTTGTCCAGGGATGGCAACTGCAGTTGTCCAGGGATGGCAACTGCAGTTGTTCAGTCATGGCAACTGCAGTTGTTCATGGATGGCAACTGCAGTTGTCAACTATGCTCCTTCTGCTAATTCACCGTCCGCAGCTTCACTTTTTATGGACTCACCTGTGTATGACGTCGATGGCAGGTACATGGGTGTCGTCTGATGCCACGTGCTGCATGAAGGTTCTGCAATTTTTCCTGACACAACTTGTGAGTCTTTTGCCATCCTTTGCAAGTTTATTTTTCATGCCCACACCAGTATGTCTCTTTTTCGTATGCGTTACCTTGATTTCCCACATTATCTAGTTGAAGTTGGCTGCCCATACATTTGTCAGTGTTAGCGCCCTGTGACTGAACTTGCCATGGTGCCCCCTGAGTGTCTTTTGGTCATAAGAACCTGCTAAAATGACAGTGTAGGACATAAGTAGAATGTCATCATCATAGTTGCGAACACGGCAAATGTTCTTTTCTTTTTGTTATCTTGCATCATACCAATGTCTGTGTACTGTTCTAGTAGTGGCAGCAACAGCCCTGTAGAAATGAGTTGACTGTATTCTACTGCATCCCAAGGGGGCATTTCTGGTCTTTGAGAACCCCAAAGATCAGCGCCATCTGCGTGATTCATTCTTTTCCGCATCTCTTTTCTGCCAATGTGCTCTCAATCACTGCATGAACAAGAACGCATCAACAATCCACAAAAGATGCATCCTTCTGCTACTTGCACGTAGAAGTTAACACGTCAGTGTTATCACATTTTCATGCGTAGGCAACCAACATATCATGGCTAGTAGGACATGCACATCCACTCTCTTTTCTAAAATCTGGGTGCTAGCTATCCGTTCGATTCGATGGCATAAGCCACTACAATAGGATGGCAAGCAATAGGTTAACATGGTGGCAGTTAACGACAACGATAGGTGGCAACTGACGTTAGAAACCAATGGCAATTAATTTTCGCACCCCCCCATTATTCCAAATTTCTCATTTTCTCTCCTTTTTTATGGATTCCTACGCATCCATTCATTTACCAACTACTTGCATCAATCGACTGAGAATGTAAGCTTATCTCTAGCGTAGTACATGGCAGATATAGTGTATTCTTCTTGGCAACTGCGAAGACACACAAACCATGTAGTGTTTTACCCCTATAGCATGGATCTAGTTGCCAACTTCATCGGTAAATTTGCAATTTTCTACCCAGAAGAAGGATGAGAAGCAGTAGGGAGATCGGGAGATTCACCTGCTTTTAGCTGGTCATCTTTGGAGGGCGGGGTTGGAGTGGGGGGCGGGGGGTGGGGGAGGGTTGGGGTGTGGTTTTGCAATGGGAAGGCCCTGCGGATCTGCTCTGGTTGCCATGGCAACCAGAGATGGCCGGCGATGGAGGTAGGGGTTCGAGAGGTGGGAGAAGATGGTAGCAGTCGGGATTGGGGAGGGATCAGAGGCCGGGACGGCTGGGTCGTGCGGGCTGCGGGGTCCTCTGGCCCGGATGTGCAGGAGGGGATGCCACACACCGGACGTGCGAGTCGTGCCTTTGTGCACCTGGACGCGGTCGTGCGGGCAGGTTCCTGTTCATGCCACACGAGGCGTGTGGCACAACTACCCGATACACCACACATGTGGCAGTTATCAGGACCCGCGCGCGCTAAGCGCCATGGACCGAATGATGTTTTTACTGTTGAGCGATTTTACCTGCTGGCAGCTAGTCAACCGTTGGTTGTTCTTTACGTTGGTGGCTGTTTTGATGATAGATGACTGGTGGCCCTTGTTACTCTTGGGTCCAGGGAATCAATAGCTTATTCCTACGATTCTGTGTACGGAATGGATGCCCACAACGATTGAAAACCTAGAGGCTAGGCGGGTTAAAAACATCACCGCCACTCCTCTCCCCTCCCGCGTGGCCCATCTCTGCCTCCTTCCCCGCGCCCTCTCCCCCGCCCCCCGCCACAACCTCTCCCGCTGCTCATCCCACCACTTCCGGCTTGCCCTCTCGCTCACATCCCCTCAATCCATGGCTTCCGGAGCATCGTTCGCGGCGTACACCTCTCCTCGTCTCCTCCCATGTTCTCGATCTGGAGCGAGAAGGACAGACGGGGCTACAAGCGCTGGCGTGATGGTCCACATCGCTGTCGCCGTCATCCTCGGCAGTAGGAGCAGGGGACGCTGAGAAGGCCAGCTCCGTCCTACTCTCGCGCCATCGTCCATCCACCGTCATCCAATCCCCTCCTCCTCGGCTCGTTCTCATCTCTGTCAGGCAGATGAGCTCCTGCTTCCTCTCCCTGTCTGCCTTTGTTTTTGTGCTGGTGTTGTACTGTGTGTTTGAGTAGCACGCCGCTTCCTTCCTTGCTTGGTTGTTTGCCAGATTAGTGGTTCATCTCTTATTCTTTTTCATACAAACCTACATATGCCAAGAGTGGAATGACTGCCAGGCTAATGTATTGACAATGTAATACACTTATATTTATTTTGCCGTGATCGATTAGTCATGGATCAAATAGCTTAATGTCAAGCTTGTCGTACATGAAATTCTTATCATTCAATTCATTTGTGTTACCGAAGTTCCCTCCCTTTCTAGGGAGGTACGTATCCGTTGGAGCTGTGTAGAGGCACAATACTCCCCAAGAAGCCACTAGGGCCACCGTATTCTCTTCACGCCCTGGCACAATGCAAGATGTTGTGATTCCACTAGTGATGCCCTTGAAGGCGGCGACCGAACCTTTACAAACAAGGTTGGGGATCTCTCCACAACTTAATTGGAGGCTCCCAACACCACCATGAAGTTTCACCACAATGAAATGTGGCTCCTAGGTAACCTCTTCCATCTAGGGTGCCCAAACATGCAAGAGTAACAAGATCCGCAAGGGATTAGTGGGAGAATCAAATTTCTCTCGGTGGAAGTGTAAATCGAGGCCTTCTCCTCCAAACCCTAGAGTATCAATAAGTTTTGATGGCTAGGCAGAGAGATCGGGCGAAAATGAGCTTGAGGAAAACAATGGAGCAAAGGGGATACGAGGATGTCTTCTTGGGGAAGAAGACCCCACTATATATAGTGTGGGCAATAAATCCAACAGTTATGCTCATAGCCCCACTCGCGCGGTACTACCGCATAGAGCGGTAGTTCCTGCCGTAGCATGTAAGTAATGCCAGTACTGGAGCGGTAGTGCCACAAGAGAAGTACTGCCATACATCGAAGCGGTACTTCCGCAACAGATCACAGGGCACAGAGGAACAATAGTATTGGGGCGGCGCCAAAGCGGAAGTACCGCGTAATGCGCTACTACCGTGTAACAACCGTTCAACTACCGCGAGAGCTGAGTGGGTAATAGAGGCTTGCCCATTCCTCAAAAATAAGTGGAAGTAGCGGCTGTAGTAAGGAGCGGAAGTAGCGCACAAGAGGTACTACCGTGTCACTACTGCTAATTATCTAGAGAGCAAGAGAAGGCATTTCCCAAGTGGTAGTACGCGCGGTAGCTCACAGTGGAAGTACCACAGAAGCGGTACTACCATGACACTTCCGTTAATAGACCAAAGAGCAACAGAAGCTCCAGCCCAGGCGGAAGTAGGAGCGGCACCAGTTTGCGGAAGTATCGCACTACCTTGGACCTGAGCGGTATTACCGCCTGGGTGCTACAAACTTGCCCAAGCAAAAGTAGTTGGATCGTCCATGTTGAGGGAAGGGTAAGTGGGTGCATATGGGGTTGTATATGTGTTGATTCCACCCATAACTTTTCAAAGAGGACCCCCTCTTAATAGTATGCATTTCCAACAACTCAAAACAACTGAAAAGAAATGCCAGAAAACAATATTCGCTCTTTCTTTGAACGAGGGGAATAAAACTATTTTGTGCCATGTGTAAGAATATCTAAAATGCTCTATGCACACGGTTAGTCCGTAAATAGCATAGTCATTAATCACCAAAACCATTAGAGAGAGATATGCCCTAGCAATGACTTTCAAGGAGAAGATCATGAGTTTGATTTCTTGAAACTCATACTCCAATTTTCACCAATGCTTAAAAGAATGCCTTTGAAACTATCAAATGAACTCTGGATGTGAAATAGCGCACAATCTAGGCATATCCTTCCGCGAAATGCTATGTTTAGCTAATCTTTGGTAAGTTTGCCGAATCCTAAAGGTTAGGTTGACATTGCTACGGCGCCAGAAATTCTTCCTGCTACTTCTTAAGCTTGCGTTGGTTTTTTTCCTTAAAGAGGAAAGGTTGATGCAGCAAAGTAGAGATAAGTATTTCCCTCAGTTTGAAAACGAAGGTATCAATCCAGTAGGAGACAACGCACAAATCACCGAATACCTGCACAAATAATCAAACAACTTGCACCCAACACAATAAAGGGGCTGTCAATCCCTTCATGATTACTTGCAAAAGTGAGATCTGATAGAGATAGATAAACGATAAAGTAAACATTTTTGTATTTTTGGTTTATAGATTGGAAAGTAAAAGATTGCTAAATAGTAGATCGGAAACTAATATGATGGAAAATAGACCCAGGGGTCATAGGTTTTACTAGAGGCTTCTCTCAAGATAGCAAATAATACGGTGGGTGAATAAATTGCTGCCGAGCAATTGATAGAAAAGCGCAAAGTTATGACGATATCTAAGGCAATGATCATGAATATAGGCATCACGTCCGTGTCAAGTAGACCGGTATGATTCTGCATCTACTACTATTACTCCGCACATCAACCAACTCTTGCCTGCATCAAGAGTATTAAGTTCATGAAGAATAGAGTAACGCATTAAGTAAGATGACATGATGTAGAGGAATTAACCCAAGCAATATGATGAAAACACCATCTTCTTATCCTCGATGGCAACAATACAATACGTGCCTTGTTGCCCCTACTGTCACTGGGAAAGTACACCGCAAGATTGAACCCAAAGTTAAGCACTTCTTCCATTGCAAGAAAAACGAATCTAGTTGGCTAAACCAAACCGATAGTTCGAAGGGAATTACAAAGATATCAAATCATGCATATAACAATTCAGATAAGATTCACATAATATTCATAGATAAGCTGATCATAAATCCATAATTCATCGGATCTTGGCAAACACACCGCAAAAAAGTATTACATCAGATAGATCTCCAAGAACATCGAGGAGAACATAGTATTGATAATCAAAGAGAGAGAAGAAGCCATCTAGCTACTAGCTATGGACCCGTAGGTCTATGATAAACTACTCACGCTACATCGAAAGGCCAATAGAGTTGATTGAGAAGCCCTCCGTGATCGAATCCCCCTTCAGCATGGTGCCGAAAAAGGTCCCTAGATGGGATCTCATGGGTACAGAAGGTTGCAGCGGCGGAAAAGTGTTTACGTGTATGCCTCTGGTGGTTTGGCGATATATGAGAATATATGGGCAAAAGAATTAGGTCGGGAGGGTCACGGCAGGGGGCACAAGGGTGGGGGCGTGCCCTCCGTCCTTGTGGTCGCCTCGTGGATCCTCCGGCTTCATCTCCAAGTCTCCTGGTTGTCTTCTGGTCTAAGAAAAATCATCGCGAAGGTCTCATTCCGTTTGGACTCTGTTTGGCATTCATTTTCTACGAAACTCAAAACCAAGGAAAAAAAACAGGAACTGGCACTGGGCTCTAGGTTAATAGGTTAGTCCCAAGAATAATATAAAATAACATATTAATGCATATAAAACATCCAAAACAGATAATATAATAGCATGGAATAACAAAATAATAGATACATTGGAGATGTATCAGACTGCGTCAATAAGATCTTTTTCACGGACCCGAACATGAGGGAGTTTATGAGACTTCTGGTAATTGTTATATTACCACCTTATTATATTAGCTTCCAATCAATTCGATTATAAGTTTTATTACATTAGTAAACCATCCACGTTCCTTTTGTAGAAACAGCAGCACCAAAAGGCAGCCAAAACCGACGAGTCATCACAGTCGTCGGTGATATGTCTCCAATGTATCTACTTTTCCAAACACCTTTGCCCTTGTTTTGGACTCTAACTTGCATGATTTGAATGAAACTAACCCGGACTGACGTTGTTTTCAGCAGAACTGCCATGGTGTTGTTTATTGTGCAGAAAACAAAGTTCTCGGAATGACTTGAAAATCCACAGAGACAACTTTTTGAAAATATAAAAAATACTGGCGAAAGAATCAAGGCCAGGGGGCCCACACCCTGTCCACGAGGGTGGGGGCGCGCCCTCCACCCTGGGCGCGCCCCCTGTCTCGTGGGCCCCCTGATGCTCCACCGACCTCAACTCCAACTCTATATATTTCGTTTCGCGGAGAAAAAAATTAGAGAGAAAGTTTCATCACGTTTTACGATACAGAACCGCCGCCAAGCCCTAATATCTCTCGGGAGGGCTAATTTGGAGTTCGTTCGGGGCTCCGGAGAGGGGGATTCGTCGTCGTCGTCATCATCAACCATCCTCCATCACCAATTTCATGATGCTCACCGCCGTGCGTGAGTAATTCCATCATAGGCTTGCTGGACGGTGATGGGTTGGATGAGATTTACAATGTAATCAAGTTAGTTTTGTTAGGGTTTCATCCCTAGTATCCACTATGTTATGAGATTGATGTTGCTATGACTTTGCTATGATTAATGCTTGTGCCATGATTTCATATCTGAACCTATTATGTTTTCATGAATATATGTGAGTTCTTGATCCTATCTTGAAAGTCTATAGTCACCTATTATGTGTTATGATCCGACAACCCCGAAGTGACAATAATCGGGATACTTCTCGGTAATGGACGTAGTTTGAGGAGTTCATGTATTCATTATGTGTTAATTCTTTGTTCCGGTTCTCTATTAAAAGGAGGCCTTAATATCCCTTAGTTTCCATAGGACCCCGCTGCCACGGGAGGGTAGGACAAAAGATGTCATGCAAGTTCTTTTCCATAAGCACATATGACTATATTTGGAATACATGCCTACATTACATTGATGAACTGGAGCTAGTTCTGTGTCACCCTATGTTATAGTTATTACATGAGGAATCGCATCCAACATAATTATCCATCACCGATCCAATCCCTATGAGCTTTTCACATATTGTGCTTCGCTTATTTACTTTTCCGTTGGTACTGTTACAATCACTACAAAACTGCTATCTTTACTTTTGTTGTTGTTACCATTACTATCATACTACTTTGCTACTAAATACTTTGTTGTAGATACTAAGTTATCCAAGTGTGGTTGAATTGACAACTCAACTGCTAATACTTGAGAATATTCTTTGGCTCCCCTTGTGTCGAGACAATAAATTTGGGTTGAATACTCTACCCTCAAAAGTTGTTGCGATCCCCTACACTTGTGGGTTATCAAGACTAATTTCTGGCGCCATTGCCGGGGAGCATAGCTCTATTCTTTGAGTCATTTGGGATTTATATCTATTGATCACTATGAGGAACTTGAAAGACGAAAGAACAAAGATTTTTCCCTCAACTACGAGGGGAGGTAAGGAACTGCCATCTAGATCTGCACTAGATTCTCCTTCTGTTTTGAGTAAGCTTGCGACACCTAAACCTGCTACTGCTATGAATTTTGATATGTCGCATGTTATTGATGATGCCACTTCTGCTATGCATGATACTTATGATGAAACTACTTCTGTGTGTGATACTACTTTGCCATTAGGAGAATTCCTTGATGAACAACTTGCTAGGGTTAGAGAGAATGAAATTATTAATGATGATATTATTGATGATAGTGATGATGAAAGTTCTCCCCCTGATTATGAATTGCTTGTTGTTCCTGAGGGTTATGTTATGGATGAGGAAGCTGCTAGAGCTATTTTTGCTTGCAAAGATAGATATGATCTTAAGAAGTTATTAGCTAAATGGAAGCAACAATCTCTTAATGCTAGAATGAAACTGACCCCGCTTTTGCTACTTCACCTATCTGTGTTACTGATAAGGATTATGAATTCTCTGTTAATCCTGAAATAATTACTTTGGTTGAATCTGATCCTTTTTATGGCTATGAATTTGAAACTGTTGTGGCACATCTTACCAAGTTAAATGATATAGCCACCCTGTTTACTAATGATGAGAAGTCTCGCTATTATTATATCCTTAAGATATTTCCGTTCTCATTAAAGCGCGATGCTAAGACTTGGTTTAATTCTCTTGATCCTGGTTGTGTTCGTAGTCCCCAGGATATTATTTATTACTTCTCTGCTAAATATTTCCCTGCTCATAAGAAACAAGCTGCCTTGCAGGAAATATGTAATTTTGTGCAAATCAAAGAAGAGAGTCTCCCACAAGCTTGGGGGAGGCTTCTCCGATTACTTAATGCTTTGCATGATCATCCTCTGAAGAAAAATTAAATACTTGATATCTTTTCTAATGGACTAGTCGATGCTTACAAGGACCACTTGGATAGTTGTGTTGGTTGTGTTTTCAGGGAAAGAACAATCGACGAAGCTGAATTACTATTGAATAATATGTTGACTAATGAAAATAATTGGACTCTTCCTGAGCCAATTGAGCCAACTCCTGAGCCTATTCCTAAACCAACTCCGAAAAAGAGGGGTGTTCTATTTCTCAGTCCTGAAGATATGCAAGAGCCAAAGAAATCAAAGAAAGAAAAAGGTATTAAAGCTGAAGATGTTAAGAATTTACCATCTATTGAAGAAATACATGGTCTTAATATACAGCATGTTGAAGAAACACATTGTCTTGATAACCCGACACAGGTAGTAAAGCTAAATTCTCTCTATAGATATGATAAAGTTGAAATCCCATCTACTAAATTTCATTGCCCATGCTTAGATTAATTTGATCACTTTATGGCTACACAAGAAAGTTTTAATGCTTATGTTTTAGTAGAGAATTAAAGAATAATGCTTTCGAAATAGGACGCTTGAGCGATTATATGGCTAGAGTTAAAGGTGAACTTAAACTCATTAGCAAATATGCTTCTATGGTTACCACTCAAGCTGAGCAAGTACTTAAAGCTCAAAGTGATTTGCTCGATGAATTAAATAATAAACATGACTTTGCTGTTAGAGTGGCTACTAGAACCGGTAGAATGACTCAGGAATCTTTGTATCCTGAAGGCCACCCTAAGAGAATCGAGCAGGATTCTCAGAGAAATAATTTAAAGGCACCTAGTTCTTCTAAAAAGAAGAAAAAGAAAAATGATAGGACTTTGCATGCTTCTAGTGAACCTGTTGTAGACACACCTGAGAATCCCAATGATATTTCTATTTCTGATGCTAAAACACAATCAGGTGATGAACATGAACCTAGTGATAATGTTAATGATAATGTTCATGTTGATGCTCAACCTAGCAATAATAATGAAGTAGAGGTTGAACCTGTTGTTGATCTTGATAACCCACAATCAAAGAATCAACGTTATGATAAGAGAGATTTTGTTGCTAGGAAGCACGGTAAAGAAAGAGAACCATGGGTTCAGAAACCCATGCCCTTTCCTCCTAAACCATCCAATACAAAGGATGATGAGGATTTTGAGCGCTTTGCTGAAACGATTAGACCTATATTCTTACGTATGCGCTTAATTGATATGCTTAAAGTAAATCCTTATGCTAAGTATATGAAGGATATAATTACAAATAAAAGAAAGATACCGGAAGCTGAATTTCCACCATGCTTGCTAATTATACTTTTAAGGGTGGAACACCAAAGAAACTTGGAGATCCATGGGTACCAACTATACCATGCTCCATTAAAAGAAATTATGTTAAAACTGCTTTATGTGATCTTGGAGCCGGTGTTAGTGTTATGCCTCTCTCTTTATATCGTAGACTTGAATTGAATAAGTTGACACCTACTGAAATATCTTTGCAAATGGCTGATAAATCAACTGCTATACCTGTCGGTATTTGTGAGGATGTGCCTATTGTGGTTGCAAATGTCACTATCTTAACGGACTTTGTTATTCTTGATATTCCCGAGGACGATAGTATGTAGATTATCCTCGATAGACCCTTTTTGAATACTGTAGGGGCTGTTATTGATTGCAACAAAGGCAATGTCACTTTTCATGTTAATGGTAATGAGCATACGGTACACTTTCCGAGGGAACAACCTCAAGTTCATAGCATCAATTCTATTGGAAAAGTTCCAACTATCATTATTGGAGGTTTTGAATTTCCTCTTCCTACTATCAAGAAAAAATATGATATTCTTATTGTTGGGGATGTTCATATCCCCTTTGAGGTAACCTAGTGTTATTCGAAATTTCTCCGGTTCCGTGTTATTCGGAATGAGTTTGTTAACAAGACTTGATCAACCTTGTTAGTGGATTCATTTTGAGGATCACGAGATGGATGAAACTAGAAGGCACAACCTTCTGTAACCTCTTTTTACTTTCTATTATTGAGAATAAATAAAGAAAAAATAGTATTATTTGTCTGTTTTCTGAATTATCCGTGCAATAAAAAAATATCTCAAAAATAAAAGTGCTCCAAATGCCTTGCAAATTTAGTATGATTTTTTATGGATTATTTGAGGATTTTAGGCACTGAAAACACTGCAGGGGGGCAAGCACCTGGCCACGAGGGTGGAGGGCGCGCCCACACCCCCTCGGCGCGCCCCCTGTCTCGTGGGCCCATGGTGGCCCCCTCCACTTATTCCTGCACCCACACACTCCATCTTCCTCCCAAAAAAATCCCCATCCAGCTCAAGCACGAGTTCTAGCTCCTTTTGCTGCGATTTTCGATCTCCTTGCTCAAAGCTCCATTCACAAAACTGCTTTAGGAGATTGTTGCTTGGTATGTGACTCTTCTATTGGTCCAATTAGTTTTTGTTTTAGTGCTTTATTCATTGCAAATTTTTGCTGCATAGGTGACCCTGTTCTTGAGCTTGCATGTTAAATTTGTGAGGTCCCAAGTAATTCTAATGCATGATATAGGCTCTAGGAACTTGGAGGAGTAGTTGCTACCAATCTAGTTTAGTTTTATTCACTTTTATTTTGAAGTTACTAAAAATTTCAGAAATTTTTCAAAGAAAGAATTATGTCTAGGAGAATGTACCAAGGTGGTTCCTCAACAAAGAGAGGACCTAGACGTGCTATGCATGAGCAAGACGATGAACCACCAAGGGATGCTGAAGTGCGAGCTTGTGAGTGGCCATCAGACGAGTTTATGGTCAATGCAGGCATCAAGGATGAATTTCACGCATATGTGTGTAATGCTGATCTTGAGGACTTCGTACAAGATAAGTGTCCTCAGTACTACCAATTGACTGATTCATTTGTGAGAAGGTTTAAATATACATCTTCGCGTAATTCTTAGAGTGTCCTGTTTGATATTTATGATAAATCTTATACCATGGACTTAGAAGATTTTACAACTGCTTGTAAACTCCCGCAGTGGGGCAATGTTCACGAACCCCACGGATATGAATATAAAGACTTTCTTGCTAGCATTACCGTGGGAGAATCTAGGGATATAGCACAAGCTACCATAGGGAGCATTCATTTTCCTACTATACATTATTTTGCTCTCTTCATTGATAGGTGCATTAACGGTAAAGATGAAGCATGTCACATGTGTGTCCCTGATCTTTGTGTCCTCAAGAGTGTTGTGTTAGGTAATAAAGATTACAACTTGGGGGCAATAGTTGCATGTAGGTTGCATAATAATGGTATATCTGGATATTTATTTGGAGGGATTTATGCGACCCGTGTTGCTAATTATCTTGGTATAGCCCCACAAGAGGAGGATATGGAGTTGCTTCCTGCTTATTTAGATTATGACGCGATGGTCAAACGTCATTTTCTTTTGAAGAATGAACAATTCTTCCAATATCGACTAATCTTTGACAGACGTAGCTCTGTCCATGTTACTCTCCCTTCTCCTTCCCTTTTTGATTACCAGGCAAAACAAAGATATGTTGTTACCAGGGAGGAGGCAGCTGAACGAGGGGAGAGCTGAGGCGGCTCGCCAACATGCCGCGGCTCAGGATGCATTTGCTGCTGCATCTCAGTACGACCCCAGTTATAACTTCGGATATCAGCCAGGCTATCCTTGGCATTAGACCAACTTAGGCCAAAAGCCTAAGCTTGGGGGAGTACGTATTTCTCACCAACTTTACTTTCATGTTCACACACTTATTCTAGTCGTCGGTGCTCATACTTTTTCATTGTATTATCCATGCTAGTTTAATTTTCTTTTTCTAGCTTTCTTCTTGTGTGTTTGATAAATCTTAAGAAAAATCAAAAAATTAGTTAGTTTACTTTCCATGCCTGTAGTAGTAATTAAAATGAAAACCCAAGAAGATTTCTCATTCTTCTTTTACTTGTTGGGAGCTTTTCATGTAAATAGTTTTATTTCTTTTCTTTTCTTTGGGGTCGAGAGTAGAAGACCATATTGAAAATGTCTAGTGTCTCTCATATGCATGGTTGTTGATTTAATTTAGCGCCTATTACTTTGTCTTCTCTCTTGAATTGAATTCTTGCAGATTCTAGCTTAGTCCAATACACGTGCACTATTATTATTATACACACCGTTCGGTCGTGCAAGTGAAAGGTAATAATGACGATATATGATGGACTGATTGAGATAAAAAAGCTGGTATGAACTCGACCTCTTTTGTTTTTGTAAATATGATGAGTTCATCGTTCCTGATTCAGCCTATTATGAAGTAAACATATTTGCAATGACATTGAGAGATTATAGTTGCTTGTGCCATGCTTAATTCGCTATGAGTTATAATGGTTTACCTTGCGTGCCAACATGCTATTAAAATGATTATGATGTGGTATGATGGGATGGTATCCTCCTTTGAATGAATTGAGTGACTCGACTTGGCACATGTTCACGCATGTAGTTGAAAACAAATCAACATAGCCTTCACGATATTTATGTTCATGGTGGATTATATCCTACTCATGCTCGTACTTGGTGTAAATTAATTTTAATGCATGTTCATGAATGTTGTCGCTCTCTCAGTTGGTCGCTTCCCAGTCTTTTGCTAGACTTCACCTGTACTAAGCGGGAATACTGCTTGTGCATCCAAACTCCATGAACCCCAAAGTTATCCCATATGAGTCCACCATACCTTTCTATATGCGGTATCTACCTGTCGTTCCAAGTAAACTTGTATGTGCCAAACTCCAAACCTTCAAATGAAATTTTGTTTTGTATGCTCGAGCAGCTCATGTTTCAACTAGGGTTGTCTGTATCTTCCATGCTAGGTGGGTTATTCTCAAGAGGAGTGGACTCTGCTCCTCATTGACGAGAAAATGGCCGGTAACCGGGATGCCCAGTCCCACGATCAAAAGATCAAAGCAAATCAATGTAATTAAATGAAACTGCCCCAGGGTTGTTGTTAGTTGGAGGCACTTGTTGTTTTGAGCAAGCCATGGATTGATTCTTGTTGGTGGTGGGGGAGTATAAACTTTTACCATTCTGTTTGGGAACCGCCTATAATGTATGTAGCATGGAAGATATCGCCATCTCATAGTTGTTGCATTGACAGTGAAAGTATGCCGTATTCATCTCTATTTTAAGATCGAGCTCTGGCACCTCTACAAATCCCTGCTTCCCTCTGCGAAGGGCCTATCTATTTACTTCTATGTTGAGTCATCACCTTCTTATTAAAAAGCACCCGCTGGAGAGCACACTGTCATTTGCATTCATTACTATTAGTTTATATTGGGTATGACTTGACTGGATCTCTTTTACCATGAATTACAATGTTTAGTCAGTCCTTGATCTTTAAAGGTGCTCTGCATTTATGTTTTGCGGTCTCAGAAAGGGCTAGTGAGATACCATCTTGTTATATCATATTATGATTGTTTTGAGAAAGAGTTGTCATCCGAGTTTTATTATTATTGCTCGCTAGTTGATTATGCCATTGAATGAGTAAATGTGAGACCTAAGTGTTATTGTGAGTATGGTTAATTCATAATCTTTGCTGAAAACATGAATGCTGGCTTTACATATTTATAACAACAAGAGCAAATAGAGTTTGTAAAAGTTTTTCTTTATCACTTTTAGTTTATCAACTGAATTGCTTGAGGACAAGCAAAGGTTTAAGCTTGGGGGAGTTGATACGTCTCCAACGTATCTACTTTTCCAAACACTTTTTCCCTTGTTTTGGACTCTAACTTGCATGATTTGAATGAAACTAACCAGGACTGACGCTGTTTTCAGCAGAACTGCCATGGTGTTGTTTATTGTGCAGAAAACAAAAGTTCTCGGAATGACCTGAAAATCCACGGACATAACTTTTAGAAAATATAAAAAATACTGGCGAAAGAATCAAGGCCAGGGGGCCCACACCCTGTCCACGATGGTGGGGGCATGCCCTCCCCCCTGGGCGCGCCCCCTGTCTCGTGGGCCCCCTGATGCTCCACCGACCTCAACTCCAACTCTATATATTCCGTTTTGCGGAGAAAAAAATCAGAGAGAAAGTTTCATCGCGTTTTACGATACGGAGCCACCGCCAAGCCCTAATCTCTCTCGGGAGGGCTTATCTAGAGTCCGTTCGGGGCTCCGGAGAGGGGGATTCGTCACCGTCGTCATCGTCAACCATCCTCCATCACCAATTTCATGATGCTGACCGCCGTGCGTGAGCAATTCCATCGTAGGCTTGCTGGACGGTGATGAGATGGATAAGATTTACCATGTAATCAAGTTAGTTTGTTAGGGTTTGATCCCTAGTATCCACTATGATCTGAGATTGATGTTGCTATGACTTTGCTATGATTAATGCTTGTCACTAGTGCCCGAGTGCCATGATTTCAGATCTGAACCTGTATGTTTTCATGAATATATGTGAGTTCTTGATCCTATCTTGCAAGTCTATAGTCACCTATTATGTGTTATGATCCGACAACCCCGAAGTGACAATAATCGGGATACTTCTCGGTGATGACCGTAGTTTGAGGATTTCATGTATTCACTATGTGTTAATGCTTTGTTCCGGTTCTCTATTAAAAGGATGCCTTAATATCCCTTAGTTTCCACTAGGACCCCGCTGCCACGGGAGGGTAGGACAAAAGATGTCATGCAAGTTCTTTTCCATAAGCACGTATGACTATATTCGGAATACATGCCTACATTACATTGATGAACTGGAGCTAGTTCTGTGTCACCCTATGTTATATCTATTACATGAGGAATCGCATCCGACATAATTATCCATCACTGATCCAATGCATACGAGCTTTTTACATATTGTGCTTCGCTTATTTACTTTTCCATTGTTACTGTTACAATCACTACAAAACTGCTATCTTTACTTTTGTCGTTGTTACCATTACTATCATACTACTTTGCTACTAAATACTTTGCTGTAGATACTAAGTTATCCAGGTGTGGTTGAATAGACAACTCAACTGCTAATACTTGAGAATATTCTTTGGCTCCCCTTGTGTCGAATCAATAAATTTGGGTTGAATACTCTACCCTCGAAAGCTGTTGCAATCCCCTACACTTGTGGATTATCAATCAGTGAGGCCCAAGTGGGACACCCCTTTCAACCGGGCCCTGAACATACTGAAAAAGGTCCCAGAGGACAAACCGCCATACTATGGACGTGTGCACGGCGTCGGAGATGGCGCCTCGGGGAAGACGTGCTACCACGAGCAGCCAGAGGAAAGAAGGAAGGGGTGCTTGCTTACTCAACAGACCATCAATGAGAAGGGTGAGATTGCGGTCAATAAGACCATATCTGAGACCAAAGAAGAGTTGCTCGGGGTATTCAATGCAGCTGTCAATGAAGGGTGGCTGGCGTCACGGCTCACTTCCAATCTTCAATTATTACCAGATTGATTCCGGCAATTATCGATTGGTCGAAGAGCAATCTAGATAAAGGGCCAACAGACTTTCCCCTTCGCAGCTACGTCGGGAGCAATTTGGTGAACATCACACCAACAACACCTGCTGAAGCAACCGCAAAAGGTCTCGCTCATGTTCATAGCAGCCCGACCTCCGTCTCTGGCATGCTCGGTGGGGCTCCGTCTATGGCTGAGCTCGACGCCCTCATGGTAATTATGCGCCATACCCTTTTCACCAGCATGTCTATAGTCTTCTGTTTCAGTTGCCTTTCGGATGTTTGACATCGCAGACATGTCTTCGTAGGCCTACGATACCCCGTGCACCCTACTGTACGACATCAACGGCCAGAAGGTGGCCGTGGGAAAGGAAACGATCGTGAAGCTGAAGGACCACATGTTCCACAACTGAGAGATGCCCCATGGCGTCTTCAAGGTTAACGTGGCCAGTGTCTTAGAGGGCTTCCAGGATTTGCCTCCTCCGGTACCAGTCAGTGAGGAGGAGACCCCTAAACGGATTGGCGCATGCAAGAGCTGGTTCTTGCCTAAGAGAAAGACTCTTCTTCGTGTCGAGGCGCCCAATATCACACCAAGGACAGCTTCTCAAGAAGGTATGAACACCACCCCACCTACCAAATTTCATGCACTCGTCATGGCGGGTGATAGTGGACGACGCCAGGGAGAGACTCCATTAGTGCTAGATGACGTCAGCCCCGTCGAAGAAGCAAATGCTGATGATCATGGAGGAGGATGACGATGACCCTCTCAACTATATCAATACCGTCTATGATGATGGAGGATTGATGGCTTGGGACTATGACTCAGGCTATGAGCGTGGAGATGATGACTTGATGTTGCCTGATTTGCCGGAGGCGGAACGTCCTAAGGCAGAATGCAAAAAGTCTCCCTTCATGCGATCCTCACAGGATACTACTGTATGTGTATGATATGATGAGAATAGTGTATGTTTATTATGATCTGATGAAACTATTGTATAGAGCATGCACAAATACATCACAAATACGTAGAGGGGAAATAAATCTGTGAAAGCAGGAATATTAGCAGTAGCGTTGGTAGGCATCTAGAGGCAGCACTGGATTAGCAGCAGCGCTTGCTTTGGCACAGCGCTACAGACAGTTAGTAGTAGCACTGGTCTGGGCAGCGCTACTGCTAACCATACTTACCGTTAGCGCTGGTCCAGGCAGCGCTACTGCTAAAACTTAGTTGTAGCGCTACTGCTATAGGTATTTCAAGCGCTACTAGTAGGCTTTCTCCTACTAGTGTCATGTTGCTTGTGCCTCCTATATATAAGTTGATACCCAACCGAATGTTCGCAGTACCATTCACATCTGGCAAGCATAAACTAGTTCCATGACGCCATTCAAGTCCCAGCATCTCGCCTTGTTCCTCGCCATCGTCCTGACCGCCGCCACGCTGCGGCCCTCGTCGGCCTCCGTCCTTGCCAAGGCCCCTGCTCCCTGCGCCAATAGCGATGCGGTAGCAAAACCATTGGCATGGTGTATGATTCCTTGCCTTCCGATCCTACCCCCCATATTGTGTTTACCACCGATATTCTGTCCGCCAACGCCTACCGCGCCACCGTCGCCGTCCCCTTTCAAGCCACACCCCAAGGAGTGCCTACCATCGCTGATGGGGCTGATGCCATGCAAGGATTTCCTCACTAACAACAGCGCGCCCAAGCCTCCACGCCAAGGCAAGTGTTGTGACGGCGCCCTGTCACTCTTCCAAAACTTTCCCATCTGCCTTTGCCACGTGTTCAATGATGGCGACCTCGACAAACTCATGTCGGCACCTACGGATGGAGGCCAATTCTTTGGTCTCTCATCTGCCTGCCTGTAACACCAGTCCGAGTGACTTTGTACCCTGCTACGGTTAGTTATTGCTCTTGTTGTGTACAAATTGTTCAGTGTATTATTGTGCTCGGTTTTTAAGATATATGTTGTGCCCATCTCCAATTATGAACCATGTGAATCTTTTTTCATGGATCGGAGAGCAGATGTGCCACCGATGAGGGCCGCACCTACCCCTAAAGCTGCTCCATAATCGGCTCAATATCGGTAACTGGTTTGTTTCTGGATAAACTGAATCATATTTTTTGTGGGTGCTAGATCCATTTCATGGCTGCATGAACAAGCACGTATTTATGTATTGTAATTTAACTTGTGTTTATGTCCGTTTTGCAGAGCCATCGCCGTAGTACCATTACAGAGACAAGATGGAAGTTAAAGATGCCGTACGTCGAGATTTGTTAGTATCATTCTTATAAGATATAGGTGCGATTTTTTTTTCGATTAGGAAGGACATGTAGCTTCATTTTTGTCAATCTCTGGGTGGTCTTTAGCAAATTTGGTCGTTATGATTGTCAACTATATTTGTGGTTTTTTTTCGAAAATGGGGGACTCCCCGGCCTCTGCATCAGCACGATGCATACTGCCACATTTATTAGATAGTAAAAAAGGTTCAACAAGGTCTCAAAGTCTGCAAACAACCGCAAAGGCTAGCTCACATAGAGCCTCAAAGCCAAAATAAACAGCCCAATAAGCCACAACCGGCAGGCAAAATAGAAGATAGGTAAACTAATTTCCTATCCTATTACATGACCACCATCCAAACCGGTTGAAGATATCCCGCGCTACCATCTCCCACCTGACAGATCCAGTAACCAAATGCTCCCTGGCCTCCGTCTGAGTGAGTAAGGACCACATACGGATCAACGCTGTAGCCCGGAATAGAACCTGCAAAAAATGAATAGTTGTTGTTCTGTTAAATGCCAAATCATTTCTGCAATTCCAAATTGCCCATAACAACGCACATACTCCTACACGAATGTGTCTAGCTGTTTCGGACTCTATCCCAGCAAGCCACGCCCCGAATAACGTGTTGACCGAAGTGGGAGGAGTAATGTTAAAGGCAATTTGCACAGAGCGCCAAAACCCTCGTGCCAACGGACAGTCAAAAAAGAGATGCTTGATAGTCTCGTCCCGATCACAGAAACTACACCTAGTAGAACCTGTCCAGATGCGCTTAACTAAATTGTTCTTTGTTAAGATTACTTGTTTATGCACAAACCACATAAACACTTTAATATTCAACGGGACTTTAACTTTCCAAACAGCTTTGGAACTAGGAATCACACTGGTGTTAATGATATCAATATACATCGATTTAACCGTGAACTCCCCAGATCTAGTAAGCTTCCAACACAACTTATCGGGCTGAGGAGTTAACTGAACCTCCATCATTCTACGGACTAGGTGAAGCCATGCTTCCCATCGATCACCCACGAGCACCCTCCTAAACTGAATGTTGAGTGGAATGGACTGCATAACTGTGGCAACAAGAGCCTCACGACGCTGAACAATACGATAAAGAGACGGATACTGGGTCGCCAAAGGCGTGTCACCAAGCCACGTATCCACCCAGAATCGAGTGTTGCTGCCATTACCGACAATACACCTCGTTCTGTTAAAGAAGGTAGTTTTGATTCTCATTAGCCCCTTCCAGAACGGCGAATCAGTTGGTCGCAGAGTGACCTGGGATAGGGTCTTCGAATGCAGATATTTACTATATAAAATCTGCGCCCACGTTGCCTTTGTCTCAGAAGATAACTGTCACGCCCAATATGCGACCCTATCCAAAAGGGACTCAAAGGTCCCACCAATGATAGACCCGCATATTGAAACGCTTTTGCAAGGTGGATATCATTACATCAACATTACATAATAGATGGGGATACATACATAAGGCATACAATGCCACATGAATACAACATCACAATACATAAGAGCATCATCCGACTACGGATTAAACACAAACAGAAGCTCAAACGACATCCACCCTGCTAGGCCAGGCTGCCGACCTGGAACCTATCCCTGATCGAAGAAGCAGAAGAAGGACTCAACGCAAGCAAGCATCGCTCTCGCGTCATGATCATCGCATAACCTGTACCTGCAACTGTTGTTGTAGTAATCTGTGGGCCACGAGGACTCAGCAATCCCATTACCATGGGTATCAAGACTAGCAAAGCTTAAAGGGAAAGGAAGGGGTAAAGTGGTGAGGTTGCAGCAGCGACTAAGCATATATGGTGGCTAACATACGCAAATAAGAGCGAGAAGAGAGCAAGCGGAACGGTCGTGAAGCTAGCAATGATCAAGAAGTGATCCTGAACTCCTACTTACGTAAATCATAGCCCAGAAACCGTGTTCACTTCCCGGACTCCGCCGAAAAGAGACCATCACGGCTACACACGCGGTTGATGCATTTTAATCCGTATCTGGTGTCAAGTTATCTACAACCGGACATTAACAAATTCCCATATGCCTATAACCGCAGGCACGGCTTTCGAAAGTTTATACCCTGCAGGGGTGTCCCAACTTAGCCCATGATAAGCTCTCGCGATCAACGAAGGATATACCTTCTCCCAGGAAGACCCGATCAGACTCGGAATCCCGGTTTACAAGACATTTCGACAATGGTAAAACAAGACCAGCAAAGCCTCCCGTTGTGTCGACAAATCCCGATAGGAGCTGCACATATCTCGTTCTCAGGGCACACCGGATGAGCCAGACGTCGGGTTGGCATAAACCCTGATTGCCCAGGGGGCACCGGACATCGCTCGGTTTGGACCAACACTTAGACAAGCATTGGCCCGGGGGGGGGGGCTAAAATAAAGATGACCCTCGAGAGGGCGACTCTCAAGGGAAAAGTAGGTGGTGGTGAGGCAAATGGTAAAACCAATGTTGGGCCTTGCTGGAGGAGTTTTATTCAAAGCGAACTGTCAAGGGGGTCCCATAAATCACCCAACCGCGTAAGGAACGCAAAATCCGGGAACATAACACCGGTATGACAGAAACTAGGGCGGCAAGAGTGGAACAAAACACCAGGCATAAGGCCGAGTCTTCCACCCTTTACCAAGTATATAGATGCATTAATAATATAAGAGATATTGTGATATCCCAACATAATCTTGTCCACCATGGAGCAATCTTCAACTTCACCTGCAACTAACAACGCTATAAGAGGGGCTGAGCAAAAGCGGTAACATAGCCGAACAACGGTTTGCTAGGAAGGGTGTCAAAGGTTAGAGGTTCATGGCAATTTGGGAGGCTTGATGAGCAAAAGATAGGTAGCGCAGCAAAGCGATAGAACGAGGCAACTAGCATAGCAATGATAGTAGTGAGATCCAGGGTAGCGGTCATCTTGCCTGAAATCCCGCAAGGAAGCAGAACGAGTCCATGACGAAGACGAACGGGAGCAGTCGAACGAATCCTCACAATCGCAACATTACCGGAACTAAGAAGCAACACCGGAAAGAAACAAACAACATGGTAAATGCACAAGCATAAACATGGCATGATGCACAATCAAGTATGATCCATGTCCGGTTTAATGAGGCATGGCATGGTAAAGTGCAACAAGCAGTACTACAAGTTAAGTGGAGATCAATATGCAACGAGTTGCATATTGACAAAACACCACATTCATTTATTTAGTTCTCTCCCGTTTATGTACCCAACAATATTAAATGTTGTTAAACATGGCAAGAGGTGAAGCAAAAGTAAACTAACTATTTAGGCAAGTTTAAATGAGGCCGGAAACAACAACCAACAGTTCCGGAAAATCCCCATGTGCATATTTTGAGTTTGGTACTGTTCTGACCTAAACCATATTTTATTGTTGTTAAACAGGAAAATAAAGTGCACCATGTTAAACTAGGCATTTTTCCACCCCATTTACATATAAAGTTTATTAAAATCGGAGCTACGGTTAATTAGTTGCAAAATAAATCATTTTAACATGGCATTTATACAAATTTAAACAAACAACATTTTAAACATTTCAAACATGGATGAAAGTGGGATATTATTAATCTACACAAAATTCTAAGCATTTTACATGTTTGAAATATTTTAATCCGATGCACGGTTTGTGAGATATTAAATGCATGAACATGGAGGGGTAATCTGAAAAACTGCAGTTCTCTGATTTATTAGCAAATTCGTTCGCAGGAAAAAAATATGCAACGGGCTAAATCAAGCTGGCCCAACAGGAGGAAAAAAATAGAGGAGGGGCGCTGGGGTGTGGCCTCACCCAGTGGGCTTCGGCCCGGGTTTGGTGGAGAGGTGGAGACAGGTTGGGGGATCTGGCGGCCCACGGCGTAGGCAAAGCAGCAAAGGGCTCCTGCGGGCGACGCGGCACTCGTCCACGCTGGCGCTCGACCAAGTCAACGAGGGGGGCAGCACTGGTCGTCTTGTTCGACCACGGTCGAAGCAGAGGATTTCGAGGCGGTGGGGTTGCATCCTCCGGCGACAGGGATGGCGCCGAGGCAGTGGAGGCGAGCGAATCTGGGCGTCAGGAGCCCATCTCAGGCGATGGTGGCGGCAGTTGGTGCTCCTAGACAGAGAGAAAACGAAAGGGATGAGGGACAGAGGGGAAGACGAGCAGGAGAAGGATGGGAGGAGGAGGCACGATGGCGACGACCTGCGGCACTGGAGCGGCGAGGCGGCGCGAGGGGATGAGGCCGAGCGCTCCTGCTCGGCGCCTCAGGTAGCTTCACGACCCATTTGGAATCGAGGGGAGAGGAGGTGGGCTTCGGGCGCGGAACGCGGGCGGCTGCTCGCTGGCCTTGGCGCGTGCGAGCAGAGGGACTCGGCGTCGAGGGATGAAGGGGCTGGACGGGTCCGAGGCTCTTCGGCGCAGATCAGCCGGGAACCACGCCGGCGCAACGAGCGGGAGCTACGGGAGGCCATCCATGGTGGCGCTGCAAAGACAACAGAGAGAGAGAGAGAGCAGCGTGAGAGAGAGAAAACGGAAGCAGGAGGGGAAAAAGGAGCAGGGCTGTCGAGCACGGGTCTGGGGCTGGTGGTCGGCAGCGACGCAGCTGGTCGCGAGGACGGGCGCGGGGTTCGGGCGCTGCTCTGTTGGTGAACAAGGGGATCCAGAGGAGGCGCTGGTTGGAGAGATGGATCTGGGAGGATCGAGGGGAGGAGGTGGTTGGCCCGGTGGATTTTTGGATCGGGAGCAATCCCAAGGAAGAGAGGTAGGTGGGTGGCGGCGCGGGAGGACAAACCTCCTAGATTTTAGGGTTTAGTCCAAATAGACTAGGGGTCTATATATATAGGGAAAGAGGGGAGTTTTTGGGTCATGCGATCACGATCGAACGGCTCCGGGAAAATAGGTTAGGAAGTCCAATAAATAAAACGAAGATATCTTACGGACGTTCAGGGATGATCCGAATGCAACGGTGATGACTGAGCGGGCTGGGTTCGGGGGATTTCGGATGCGGACAAGAGGGGGTCTATGCGCTGTGCAGAGGAACAAAGCGATCATGTGCAAGTGGGTGGTTGGTCTCAGAATGGTCAACGAAGACAAGCGGTCTGACAATTGGTCAATAGAGACAAAGAGAGAATCGGCAACTACGAACAGTAACGAGTTTTATGAAAAAAAAACATGTGAATGCAAGTTTTATGAAAACAATGACGGCAACGAGTACCGATGCAATGCAACTGATGACATGAGATGAAAAGCAAGACATGAACAAAATGCAAAACAAAAAACGAAAACCCAACCACGGAGGGAATAACATATCGCATCTCCGGAAAAGGCAAGAGTTGGAGTTACGAATATGGAAAGTTGTATCCGGGACGTTACAATAACTTAAACAGCCACTTACTAAGCAGGCATCTGTTCTTAACTTCAAGATTTTCAATACCAAGGCCCCCCTGGTCCTTTGGTCGACAGATAATATCCCATTTGGCCAGTCTGTATTTTCTCTTAAGCTCGTCACTTTGCCAAAAGAATCGGGATCGATAGAAGTCCAGTCTTTTCCTAACTCCAACTGGGACCTCAAAGAAGGATAAGAGGAACATAGGTAAACTCGTGAGCACCGAGTTAATAAGAATCAACCGGCCTCCATAAGACATGAGTTTTCCTTTCCAGCAACTCAGTTTCTTCTCGAACCGATCCTCGATACACTTCCACTTGCTATTTGTTAGCTTACGATGGTGAATGGGAATACCGAGATACGTGAAAGGTAAAGCCCCCACTTCACAACTAAACAATTGTCTATAAGCCTCTTGTTCATCTTTGGATCTACCAAAGCAGAACAGCTCGCTTTTATGGAAATTAATTTTCAGCCCCGACAATTGTTCAAATAAGCATAACACTAACTTCATGTTTCTCGCTTTTGCCAAGTCGTGTTCCATAAAAATGATTGTATCATCAGCATATTGCAGAATGGACAAACCACCATCTACCAGATGAGGCACCAAGCCACCCACCTGACCAGCCTCCTTTGCCCTCCCAATCAGTATCGCTAACATATCAACCACAATATTGAACAAAATTGGAGACATAGGATCACCCTGCCTCAGACCCTTGTGTGTTTGGAAATAGTGACCTATGTCGTCATTCACTTTAATTCCAACGCTCCCTTTTTGCGTGAATGCCTCCACCTAGCACCGCCAAGCTTCATCAAAGCCCTTCATGCGCAAAGCCTGTTGAAGGAACGACCATTTGACTTTATCATATGCCTTCTCGAAATCCACTTTGAAAATAACTCCATCCATTTTTTTCGTGTGAATCTCATGGAGCGTTTCATGAAGGACCACAACCCCTTCCAGGATGTTCCTGTCCGGCATGAAAGCCGTTTGAGAAGGTTGCACCACAGCATGCGCAATCTGAGTGAGCCTAATTGTCCCAACCTCGGTGAAAATTTTGAAACTGACATTCAGAAGACAGATAGGCTGAAATTGCTCAATTCTCACGGCCTCTGTTTTCTTAGGGAGAAGGGTTATTGTTCCAAAATTAAGTTGGAAAAGCTGCAAATGTCCCGAGAACAAATCATGGAACATCGGCAATAGGTCCCCTTTAATAATATGCCAGCACTTCTTATAGAACTCAACCGGGAAACCATCCGGCCCAGGTGCCTTATTACTTTCCATCTTGGAAACGGCCTCGAAAACCTCCTTTTCCGAGAAAGGGGTGGTTAAGATATCGTTCTCCACAGCAGAAAGTTGAGGTACATCTTGGATCCTAGACTCATCCAACGACACACAGTTGTCCTCTGGTGGTCCAAACAATCGTTTGTAATACTCAGTAATGTAAAGTTTCAGGTTATCCTGACCGATAATTGTACCCTCATCTTGTTCTAGCTGGAAGATTCTCTTCTTCCTATGTTTACCATTGGCAATCAAGTGGAAGAATTGAGTGTTCGCGCCCCCCTGGACCACTCGGCGAACCTTGGCTCGCAGTGCCCACTTTAATTCTTCCTCACGAAGAAGCTCTTTCAACCTCATCTCAGCGTCAAGCTTGGTATGAAGTTCGGTGGCTGGCAGAACCGTGGATTCTGCCTTTATGTCTAATGCTTGAATCAGGGCAAGGAGCCGTTCCTTTTCAGCCTTATAAACCCCACTAAGATGTTTAGCCCACCCACGTAGGAAACTTCTCAAATGCCTGATCTTATTCTGCCAGCGCTCAAGCGCATTCCTACCGCCTGCATCCTTAGCCCACTCTCTGGCTACGAGATCCAGGAAACCTTCTCTCTCGAACCACGCAAGCTCGAACGAGAACAAATTCTTATTGCCCGAGTAAGTAGCCCCACCAGAGTCGAGCAGAAGAGGCGTGTGATCAGAAATCCCGCGAGAGAGAGCCTGAACTGTTACAAAGGGAAACTTATGTTCCCAATCGACACTAGCAAGTACCCGATCCAACTTCTCAAACGTTGGATTTGGCAAAGTGTTAGCCCATGTGAACTTCCTACCTGAAAGCTCAATCTCTCTCAAATCCAAGCTTTCAATAATAGTGTTGAACATGAACGACCATCTCCCATCGAAATTATCATTGTTCTTCTCATCACGTCTCTGAATAATATTAAAGTCTCCCCCAACCAGAATGGGGAGTTGCTCTGACCCGCAAAATCTGACAAGGTCGGCCAAAAAGTCAGGTTTGAATTCTGCCTGCGTAGCACCATGCACCGCCACCAGAGCCCAGTCAAATCCATCAACCTTGGACCGCACCCTGAACTTAACAGCAAAATCACCCATGCTCACACTTCTAACTTCGAGAGAGTCGCATCTAACACCAAGTAAGATCCCTCCCGATCTTCCTCTCGGTGGCAGACAATGCCAGTCATAATCAATACCCCCCGATAAAGTGTTGAGAAATTGTGGTGAGAAATTGGCCCTACCAGTTTCCGATAACGCAATAAAGTCCAATCTATGCTCAATGGATGCTTCTGCAAGGAACCTCCTTTTAGCCAAGTCCTTAAGACCTCTGCTATTCCAAAAGATTCCTTTCATATCTCATCATGGAATTTTTTAGTCGTGCGGATCCTAGCACTCCTACGTACCGCGAACATCGGGTATATCTTGCGCTTCCATTTGTGCTTAGGGCTGGTCCTCGTGCCCCCCCCCCCGATCCTCTCTCCCCGTTTCTGGGTGGCTAACTACAACCATCTCGACATTCTCATCCTCCTCCTCTGGCTCCTGAAGGGGAGGTGCGAGATCAGCACAAAAGTCATCAAGCACCCGGACTCCCAAAGCATCATCTCGAAATGATTCATGGGTTTTACGGCGGCTAAGTTATGAATCAATTCTAGAGCCCTATCGGCTTCCAGATCAAGCAAATCATTGATGGAATTAGAAACTTCACCCTCATTACTACCTAGTGAAATTCCTAATTGGTTTGCATTATCAACAATCTCATCATTCGAAAAATGCAAGATACAATTCGAAGTATTCACCGACATACCAGTAGTGACCTGGACGTCACGAAGCTTGGCCGCCCTCTCGGCGCAGCGCTGCTGCATGTCGTCCACCTCCGGACGGCCCTGAAGATGACTGCTCAACCGTCGACCCTCAGACGCCTGGTCCGGAATCCCGCCGAACTGAATAACCTCCTCCCGCGTGAAGATGCCCGGGGAGTGACCGCATGTCACCCTCCGAGTACTCAGCTGGTCTCCATGACAAGGAGATGGCGCCGAGACAGATGATGGGGAACCAAGGGCCACCTGCCCCCGCTCCCTATCCACCCCAAACCGCAGGCCAGGAGATCCCACCCTCGCCAAGGGTGGGGTGATCCCCCTAGGCACAGAAGGCGAAGAGGGCCTCGAGGCCACCTGCCCCAAGCCCCCTCCAACGACCGGACCTGCCACCTGCAGTATCAGCCCAGTGGTAGGTGAGGAGGGCGCCGAGGCCACCTGCCCCGACCCCCCTCCCGAAGTTACCTCCTCCGTCCCGGAAGTCCCGATCGGAGCAAGAAGATAAGGGGGCGCCGAGGCCACCTGCCTCGAACCCCCAGCCAAGCTCAGAACCACCACCTGCAGCTCAGCCGTCTCAACATTATCCGAGGGAGGCGAGACCACTATCTCCGGACCCCCCTCCGCACCAGAATACTCCACGCCCGGGCCCTCAAAGTCCAACGCAGGTAAAGAGAGCTCACAGACCTCCAGAGACTCCACCCGCTCGCTCCATAGTCTCGGAGGCGCAGTAGCAGGCTCAATGGATCCAGATCTCAGAGTGGTCGACGGCACAGAAGAGGGAGGCGTCATCCCACCTCCTATCGTCAGAGCAACTGACCCTGGTCCCTCGACCATCTCACGTCCAGGATCAGCGGCCGGATTCTCTGTGCCTCCCATGCTATCATCGCCCTCGTGCATATCAACATCCGTGGCAGCAGGTGCCTCAGCAAACAGGCTGTCATCCTCAAACTATATCTGAAGGTTATAAACCTGGCCTCGATAAGCCCACTTAACCATATTAGGCACAAACTCAATGTCCAAAATACTGACCAGTAAGCGAGCAACCCCATGAGCTCTAGTGAAGGCCATGTCCACTCGCTCGGGCTTACCCACCAAGATACCCAGACTAGCAACGACCCTCGCATCCTGCAAAGGCTTGGAAGGAGCTCCCAAAAAACACAACCAAGCCTGGGTAAGAGGTTTGCCCTGAGGCTCAATCAGCATCCACTCGTGGAACTCAAGAATGCCCTCAGTACCTGGCACCTTACACATCCTAAAGCTCAGCAACCTCTGTAAATCCTCCACCGTCGGGAACTCAACCCTGAACATGTTTGGCTCTAGACTGACAAGCTCCCAGCGGAAGTCTCCTGGGGCGAGCTCCCGGAGCCGCTGCACAATCTGGGTCTCAGAGACTTCACCTTTAGTCACTTTAACAACCCCAATTGTCATACTGCACACCTCATCAGGAACCTCCCTCTCGGTTGGAGACTCAAAAAACGTGAGCTCCGGACAGTACACGCCGTACATCATAAGATTCGGTAACTGCTCTCTCAAAAGCGGACATTCCCCAGACTCATGGGCCGGCTTACCACACGTATCGCATAAAACTGCCACACACTCAGCAATGAAGTGGCCCTTATTGCCACATCGGTAGCATAACATTCTTTCCTTCTTGCGCGCATACTTGGTCGCCTTGTCCAGCTCAGCCCTGTCAGAGCCCTCCATCGACCTTACCTTGACCTCACCATTACCAGGAACAACCGCGTCCGCCAGTGCCGTCACCACCTCCATAGCCTGGCAAGACAATCCAGTCTCCTCAGAAGCCTCGCCAGCCGCCGTTTGGTCAACGACAACAGGATGCTGTCTTGGACGAAAGCGGCCACCTCGGCCACCTCGTCCACCACGGTTACCACGGAAACCACCGCGGTTACGATTAGCCGGTCCAGACGCCCCTTCGACGAAGCCGCCCGTTGGCCCCAAGAAAGGCCTCTCGGTTGAGCCATCACTCTGCCAGGCATACCCCTGCCCACCACCTGTGGACGAGGAACCCCGGTGCTGTCCATCTCCATAGGCGTTAAGCCCATCATCACCCCACCGACCACGAGGCACCGACGAAACTCCCCCCTAGCCGGAACCTGCTGCAACTGAGCCTGCTCCAACACCGGTGCCGTCGAACTCTGCATCTGCCGGGCCACGAAAAGCGGCGGCCTGGACCCGGTCTGCAACTCCACGGGTCGGAGCTGGCCACCAGAGGCCGGAGGGGGCGGCCTAAGAGCCGGGGTCCCGCGGCCTGCAACTGCCACAGGGGTCGGCACCGGTGGCCGAGGGCCATCCCTTCCCCCAGCCGGCGTAGGAGGCCTGGTGCCCGCAGGCAGCGACCCGCGGCCAACCGCGCCGGACCCGTGTGAACCACCATGCTGCGGCGGTCTAGTGCCACCGGACTCCTGAGCCGCCCGGCCGGACCCAGCACTCGTGGCCGGGGTAGCACCACCGCGGCCAGCCCCGAGCGGCAGACCAGCGCCGCCACGACCCGGGCCCTGCGGCAATGCATCCCCGCCACGCTCGCCTCCCGCCGGCGGCTGCTGCCCACCACGTCCCGCTCCGCCCGGGGCGCCGGACTTGGCAGGGGGCTGACCACGACCAGCCATGCCGCGGAGAGGAGGAATCCGCCTAGCACGCCCTGCACCACGGTCTGAGAAGCTCAATCGGCGCGTAGCTCGACGAACCCTAGATCGTTGCGATCGAAAACCCTCTGAAGGACAAACGATCGTGCATGGGGGTGTAGACAACGAACCGGACGAACGAACCTGGTCATACTGGGCCTCATACCCAGTTAACACAGGCCCACATAGGACCAGGCCCGGCTCACTCAGAGCCGGCCCAACTCCAAGCACACCGTGCCCGCGGCCCAGGAGAGCATTCAAACGCATCTCCCGCACCTGCGCGATCCCGATCGGGCGCCTCGCCGGCGACAACGCCATGACCGCCGCCGGCCGCCGGGATTCACCACCAGAACGGATCGGCTTCTTCTTCCTCTGAACTTTACTCCACGAATCCGGCCGGATCAAATCGAATAGGGTGAGGTTTGGAAGACTAACCTTCAGAAGCGGTCCCTTCCATGGCCTGACAGCCGTCGCCGCCGTTCTCCGGTGCACGACGCACCGCACCATCTCCTTCCTCTTGCCCGCGTGTAGCCCAACCCTCGCCGGATCGTCCACCGGCAAAATCCTGTCCACCGTTGAGGCCACCTCATCCTCATCATAACCCGAATTGAAAAAATCACAAAAAAGATCTGAAGGGGTCGGCGTTGGCGGAGAAGCCGCCGGATCGTCGCCGTCTCCGTCCGCCTCGTCCTCATCGGATCCGGCTAGCGCCCAAAACCGGCCGCCAACCCGTGGACGAACCACCGCCCCCGAAAGCACAGGCCCAGCGATCGCCGGACGGCGCCCCGCGTCGCCCTTCCTGTCGCCCTCCATGTCCTCCCTGTCGCCCTCCACCGTGTCTCTTTTAAAAAATGGGAGAGATTTTCCAACTATATTTGTGTGTTCTTTATGAATGTCCGTCATATGCAATCATCAAACGAGCACCTCGTTATCAAATTGTTTATTTACTTGGACTACTCTGCATGCTCTCCTGACTATCCAACGCTCCTAATTAATCTATCTAGCACAGATATATAGACTGCGAAAAGAAATATCATGGCCGCAAGTTGTACTCTACGATCGTTGCATCTCCAATCCATTTGCTATTTCTCTTAAGAAATCTCCAGCTTAGAAGTGCTTTACTTTTTGATAGAGGACTAAAAATGTGGTCAAGTCCTGCTATCTTGTTCCTCCCGGCCGGCCCGGCCCGACCCCAAGGCCACCAGGTACGAGCATGTGCTTTCGAGTGCTCCCGGGAACATGGGGTGAGGGCGAGGCCAACGGCGTGCATCTCGCATGATCGATCGCGCTCACCATGCTCGCGTGCATGCGGGTCAGCGCGCAAATAAATTACAAAATGGGAGTAGATTACAACTTTGGTCGTATAGTAGCCAGTTGGCGCTTAACACAATCATTCTCGGACTCGAGAAATGTTCCAATATGATCCGTGCACATGAAAACTGGGTTGTAGTCTCAGACACAGTAAACCAGCGAAGCAAACCGTTATAATCGAGCCAACAACCGACTTCTAACACCATGACACATCAGGAGCCTGTAATTCATAGAAGCTTAATAACTCAACAGATTAGCCTAACTTGGCACGAAATCCTAAATCCACCCCTGACAATACATCATGCACAGTGGCAAAGCCAGTGTATAGACTGTGTAGTCAAATGACTACATAGCTTTGTGGAAAAAGTATCATATATAAGCACGAATCATGCAAAAAATAATACAAAATTTGTAAAAGTACATATATCTTGACTACACAAGATTGAGTTGACTATGCATGATTAAAATCCTGGCACCGCCACTGGTCATGCATGTAACACTACGTAGCGGTGTACTCAATGCCGGTATTTATTGTTTGCTCCCTGGTGTTTACCATGCATCACACACTCATATGCCTAACAGTTTGCCAAGCATGTTCGCTAGCACTGCTTTGTTCCGGTCGGCCAACACCATGGGGTACAGAGTCGGCGACAACAGCCGGTCCCTACACTTCTCCACACTGGTTATCACACGCGTGTACTCGTCGGCGAGGCCCGTGAAGCGGCAGCTGGGGAGCGTCTCGTCAGCGCTGCGGTCAATGGAGCTGTCCGCCGGTGCGTAGTCGTTCATGCACCCCTCGTAGGCGTCCCTCTCACTACGGGAATCCTGTGGTACGCCGAGTGCCATGGACACTCGGCAAAGGGCCGAAAACCGCCGGCAAAGCCTTTGCCGAGTGTCACCCTCGGCAAAAGCCACTCGGCGTACACCTCTTCGGCAAACAGGAGTTTGCCGAGAGGCAGAACACGGGCACTCGGCAAAGACTTTGCCGAAGACTTTGCCGAGAGTCAAACAGTATCACTCGGCAAAATAAAGTAGCTAACGGATAGCAGACGGCGACGGCGATTCCTGACACGTGGGCCCAAGGGGAGCAGGCCGAGGGCCATCTTCGCCGAGTGCCACGCTCGACAAAGACAGCCAGTAGGTGGCTGCCACGTGTCAGCTCCTGACACGTGGGACCAGGGGGAGCAGGCCAAGGGCCATCTTTGTCGAGCGCCACGCTCGGCAAAGACAACCAGTAGATGGCTGACACGTGTCAGCTCCTGACACGTGGGACCAGGCGGAGCAGGCCGAGGGCTATCTTTGCCGAGAGCCACATTCGGCAAAGACAGCCAATAGGTGGCTCACACGTGTCAGCTCCTGACACGTGGGACCAGCGGGAGCAGGCCGAGGGCCATCTTTGCCGAGAGCCACGCTCGGCAAAGACAACCAGTAGGTGGCTAACACATGTCAGCTCCTGACACGTGGGGCCAGGCCGACAGGCCGAGGGCCATCTTTGCCTAGCGCCACTCTCGGCAAAGAGAGCCAACTTTGCCGAGCGCCTCTGTCGGCAAACGCTATGTTTGCCGAGTGTGACTCCCGGTAAACTCAGCCAATAGGGGAGGGCCACGTCACTTCTCCTAAAAGCCGTGAAAATATTTTGCCGAGAGCCACCGTCGGCAATTCTTTTTCCTTTACTGACGATATGTGTTAGAAGTGTTTCCAAGGTTGATGTGATCAAGCATCGCACGCTCCCTCTACCATCGAGATTGGTGTTAAACCTAAATAATTGTTATTTGGTGTTTGCGTTGAGCATAGACATGATTGGATTATGTCTATCGCAATACGGTTATTCATTTAAGGAGAATAATGGTTACTCTGTTTATTTGAATAATACCTTCAATGGTCTTGCACCTAAAAAGAATGGTTTATTGAATCTCGATCGTAGTGATACATACTTTCATGCCAAAAGATATAAGAAAGTAATGATAATACCACTTACTTGTGGCACTGCCATGTAAGTCATATTGGTGTAAAACGCATGAAGAAGCTCCATGTTGATGGATCTTTGGACTCACTCGTTTTTGAAAAGTTTGAGACATGTGAACCATGTCTATTGTTGTATACGCATGAAGAAACTCCATGCAGATAGATCGTTTGGACTCACTTGATTTTGAATCACTTGAGATATGCAAATCATACCACATGGGCAAGATGACTGAAAAGCCTCGTTTTCAGTAAGATGGAACAAGATAGCAACTTGTTGGAAGTAATACATTTTGATGTGTGCTGTCCAATGAGTGCCGAGGCACGCAGTGGATATCATTATGTTCTTACTTCACAGATGATTTGAGTAGATGCTAAGTGTATTTACTTGATGAAACACAAGTCTGAATTATTGAAAGGTTCAAGTAATTTCAGAGTGAAGTTGAAGATCGTCGTGATAAGAGGATAAAATGTCTATGATATGATCATAGAGATGAATATCTGAGTTACGTGTTTGGTACAAAATTAAGACATTGTGGAAATTGTTTCACAACTAATACCGCCTGGAACACCATAGTGTGATGGTGTGTCCGAGCATCATAGATGCACCCTATTGGATATGGGGCATACCATGATGTCTCTTATCGAATTACCACTATCGTTCATGGGTTACGCATTAGAGACAACCGCATTCACTTTAAATAGGGCACCACGTAATTCCGTTGAGATGACACCGTGTGAATTATGGTTTAGAGGAACCTAAGTTGTCGTTTCTTGAAAGTTTGGGGCTGCGATGCTTATGTGAAAAAGTTTCATGTTGATAAGCTCGAACCCCAAGCGGATAAATGCATCTTCATAGGACACCCAAAACAATTGGGTATACCACCTAATTCAGATCCGGAAGCAAAATTAATTGTTTCTAGAAATGGGTCTTTTCTCGAGGAAAAGTTTCTCTCAAAAGAATTGAGTGGGAGGATGTTAGAGACTTGATAAGGTTATTGAACCATCACTTCAACTAGTGTGTAGCAGGGAAAAGGAAGTTGTTCCTGTGGCACCTACACTAATTGAAGTAGAAGCTTATGATAGTGATCATGAAACTTCGGATCAAGTCACTGCTAAACCTCGTAGGTCGACAAGGATGCGTACTACTTCAGAATGGTACGGTAATCCTGTCTTGGAGGTCATCTTGCTAGACAACAATGAACCTATGAGCTATGAAGAAGCGATGGTGGGCCCGGATTCCGACGAATGGCTCGAGGCTATAAAATCCGAGAGAGGATCCATGTATGAAAACGAAGTATAGACTTTGGAAGAACTACTTGATGGTCGTAAAGGCTGTTGGGTACAGGTGGATTTTAAAAGGAAGACGGCCAATGATGGTAAGTATCACCATTAAGAAAGCTCGACTTGTCGTTAAGATGTTTTCCGACAAGTTCAAGGAGTTGACTACGATGAGACTTTCTCACTCGTAGCGATGCTAAGAGTCTGTTGGAATTATATTAGCAATTACTGCATGATTTATGAAACCTTGCAGATAGGATGTCAAAACATTGTTTCCTCGATGATATTCTTGAGGAAAGGTTGTATGTGATACAACCATAAGGTTTTGTCAATCCTGATAGATGCTAACAAGTGTGCAAAGCTCCAGCAATCCTTCTAAGGACTGGAGTAAGCATTTCGGAGTTGGAATATACGCTTTGATGAGATGATCAAAGATTTTGGGTTCATACAAAGTTTATGAGAAACTTGTATTTCCAAAGAAGTGAGTGGGAGCACTATAGCATTTCTGATGAGTATATGTTGTTGATCGGAAATGATGTAGAATTTCTGGAAATCATATAGGGTTATTTGAAAAGTGTTTTTTAATGGAAAACCTGGATTAAGCTACTTGAACATTGAGCATCAAGATCTATAAGGATAGATCAAAATGCTTAATAGTACTTTCAAATGAATATATACCGTGACAAGATTTTGAAGGAGTTCAAAATAGATCAGCAAAGAAGGAGTTCTTGGCTGTGTTATATGGTGTGAGTATTGAGTAAGACTCAAGACATGACCACGGCAGAAGAGAGAGAAAGGACGAAGGTCGTCCCCTATGCTTCAGACGTAGGCTCTATAGTATGCTATGCTGTGTACCGCACCGGAAGTGTGCCTTGCCATGAGTCAGTCAAGGGGTACAAGAGTGATCCAGGAATGGATCACAGGACAACGGTCAAACTTGTCCTTAGTAACTAGTGGACTAAGGAATTTCCTCGATTATGGAGGTGGTAAAAGAGTTCGTCGTAAAGGGTTACGCCGATGCAAACTTTGACACTAATCCGGATTATTCTGAGTAGTAAACCGGATTCGTATAGTAGAACAGTTATTTGGAATAGCTCCAAATAGAGTGTGGTAGCTGCATCTAGGAGATGACATAGAGATTTGCAAAGCACACACGGATCTGAAAGGTTCAGATCCGTTGACTAATAACCTCTCTCACAAGCGAGATATGATCAAACCCCATGGGTGTCGATTCATTACAATCACATAGTGATGTGAACTAGATTATTGACTCTAGTGCAAGTGGGAGACTATTGGAAATATGCCCTAGAGACAATAATAAAATGCTTATTATTGTATTTCCTTGTTCATGATAATTGTCTATTATTCATGCTATAATTGTATTGACCGGAAACCGCAATACATGTGTGAATACATAGACCATAACATGTCCCTAGTGAGCCTCTAGTTGACTAGCTCGTTGATCAACAGATGGTCATGGTTTCCTGGCCATGGACATTGGATGTCATTGATAGCGGGATCACATCATTAGGAGAATGATGTGATGGACAAGACCCAATCCTAAGCCTAGCACAAGATCGTGTAGTTCGTATGCTAAAGCTTTTCTAAATGTCAAGTATCTTTTTCTTAGACCATGAGATTGTGCAACTCCCGGATACCGTAGGAATGCTTTGGGTGTGCCAAACATCACAACGTAACTGGGTGGCTATAAAGGTGCACTACGGGTATCTCCGAAAGTGTCTGTTGGGTTGGCACGAATCGAGACTGGGATTTGTCACTCCGATGATGGAGAGGTATCTCTGGGCCCACTCAGTAATGCATCATCATAATGAGCTCAATGTGACTAAGTAGTTAGTCACGGGATCATGCATTACAGAACGAGTAAAGTGACTTGCCGGTAACGAGATTGAACGAGGTATTGGGATACCGGCGATCGAATCTCGGGCAAGTAACGTACCGATTGACAAAGGGAATTGTATACGGGGTTGCTTGAATCCTTGACATCGTGGTTCATCCGATGAGATCATCGTGGAACATGTGGGAGTCAACATGGGTATCCAGATCCCGCTGTTGGTTATTGGCCAGAGAGCTGTCTCGGTCATGTCTGCATGATTCCCGAACCCGTAGGGTCTACACACTTAAGGTTCGGTGACGCTAGAGTTGTTATGGGAATTAGTGTGCAGTTATCGAATGTTGTTCGGAGTCCCAGATGAGATCCCGGACGTCACGAGGAGTTCCGGAATGGTCCGGAGGTAAAGATTTATATATGGGAAGTCCTATTTTGGCCACCGGAAAATGTTCGGGATTTTTCAGTATTGTACCGGAAAGGTTCTAGAAGGTTCCGGAGTGGGGCCCACCTGCATGGGGGGACCCACATGAACGTGGGTAGTGGGGGCAAGGCCCCACACCCCTGGTCAAGGCGCACCAAGATCCCCCCTTAGAAGGAATAAGATCATATCCCAAAGGGATAAGATCAAGATCCCTAAAAAGGGGGGATAACAATCGGTGGGGAAGGAAATGATGGGATTTCTTTCCTCCCACCTTTGACAATGCTCCAATGGACTTGGAGGGCAAGAAACCAGCCCCTCCACCCCTATATATAGTGGGGAGGCACATGGGAGCTTCACCCTTGCCCCTGGCGCAGCCCTCTCCCTCCCCAACACCTCCACCGTAGTAGTAGTGCTTAGCGAAGCCCTACCGGAGAACTGCAAGCTCCACCACCACGTCGTCGTGCTGCCGGAGCTCTCCCTCAACTTCTCTTCTCCCCTTGCTGGATCAAGAAGGAGGAGACATCCCCGGGTTGTACGTGTGTTGAACGTGGAGGTGCCGTTGTTCGGCGCTTAGATCGAAATCAACCACGATCTGAATCGCCGCAAGTATGACTCCCCCATCCGCGTTCTTGTAACGCTTCCGCATCGCGATCTTCAAGGATATGAAGATGCACTCCCCTCTCTCTCGTTGCTAGTATCTCCATAGATTGATCTTGGTGATGCGTAGAAAATTTTGAATTTCTGCTACGTTCCCCAACACCCCGACCGTGTGTGGGCTCACGCAGCTCCAACATTGTTTGAGGCGGGACGTATGCTGCGATCTCTTTGGCCGGGTGTGTCCTTTGGCCCAAAGTCGTTCTCTTTGGTCGGTCTTTGGGGTGTCTGGATGCAGGGCGGCCGCGCTGGCGGCGTGAGGGATGGCGTTCGCGCGCGGAACTTGGCCTCGAGTGCGGGCGAGCGACCATGGCCACGCGGGTGGGTGGTCACTGGTGGGTGGCGGAGCTAGGTTGCATCAGAGGTGTGGGCGTGTTGGGGTACATCACTTGCCCAATCTTGTATTGGCCGACGACGTCGGCGTCCGTGGACACCGTATCCTTCATGTAGGCTCCGTCGCAGTGGCCTTTCTCCTTCGAGTTGCTCCGGGTGAAAACCCGATCTTTGGGATCGGATGGTGGCGGCTACCAGTGGTCGTTCCCTTCTTGGATACACCATCTTGGAGTCCTTGTTCCGTCGTTTTCGTCTCACCTCTCCACGGAGGATTGGAGGTCTTCGGTGGCTCCAAGCGTTCGTCGTTGCATATATGTAGTGGCTTGGTAGTCGTTGGGATGATGTGACGGTGCTCGGCATCTTTGTATCTTACTTTGGGTGTGTGTAGTGTGCAGTGGTGCCGCAAGTTTGTATCGTGGTATTTGTGGTTCGGTGCTTTATATATAAAGCGGAGCGAAAGCCTTTTTCGGTTAAGGTGGCTTATTTGGCAGAAGAAATACTTCATTTGAAATTTTAACATGTCGTTTCCAATAGCCAATTATGTCGACGAAATCGAAAAAAAATGTATTCCCCTCCTATTTGACACTTGCTTCCTCTATTTCTCCAAAAGTACCAGGAACCTTCGCCAAGGCTCCTCATAACCAAGAGAGAATTACTCCAAACTACCAGGGCAAACAAGATTCAAGTAACCTAATTAAAAAACACATACTCTCTCCGTCCAGAAATACTTGTCATCAAAATAGGTAAAAGAGGATGTACCTAGACGTATTTTAATTCTAGATACATCTCATTTTATCCATTTTGATGACAAGTATTTTTGGACGGAGGGGGTATCAGGCAAGACATCAGAAAACATTGAGCAATATTGGCTGGATCAAAAGGAGGGACCCCACCTTCTACGCGAAAATTAGCCAAACTTATTGCAGTCAAGATGATGTGTCTTATGCTTCTTCTGATTTAAATCCAAAATCCTAAGACACACAGAGTACATTTTCCGAGGCAGCAATTCCAACAATGAGATTATACGGAATCTACCATTTATAACTGAGAATTCAATACACATTTTAAAAGCTTGTGGACGATGTTCCGTACTTGCAAAGTCTATACTTCCCTTGTGAAGTTGATAGGATCTAGTCACTACCGTCGATCATCTTCAGAGAAAAACACTCGGTTTCAGGGGCGAATTTGAGCGGGTTTCATTCCAGATCTAGGAAAGAACAGGCTAGGGCTTGTCCTGCCGGAACACGGCGGCTTAAGGGCACAACCCGATTAGAACTATGATGCCCCTCTTCACAAGAGGATTCGAGCTTAAATGGTCCAACTGAAAGTGAAAAAAGGTGAAAATAAAAGCTTCAAAGATCTACAATAAGCGTGGGTATGTTTGAAAGTAAATATCACATCGGTGTGAGCCGTCCACCAGAAGATCCATGGCTTGGATCTGGCTAGTAATCATGCTTTCAGACATTTATAAAACCTACCTTTCCATTGTAAAAAGGGACGGGCGCAGCAACGCGCGCCTTCAGTGATCTAGTAATCTTATCAATGACAACTAGGAAGTCTTTGTGCACGTGCCCTTAAGGACCAACATGCTAGGACTGCAGTCACCGCCGTTGATTCCTTGAATCAATCAGAAGCATTTGACGCCATTTGTCTCCATCGCGAACATCGGTGAGAAATCCTTCCTTCGTCACCCCGAGGACGCGGCAGAAATCTACGTCCGAGCTCCATCGAATACATTCTAATATACGAACTTGAGGAGAATCGGAGCCCAGAAAAGCACCATCAGGTTTCCCCTTCCACCATCGACCGCCGTGGTGGCAAGAAAAAGGGCAGAGAATCCATGGGCTGGTCGACGGAGCTGGAAGCGATTAGATCTATAGCCGCCGCTGCCACTTGCAGGGAGCACAGGAAAAGATAGTCGTGCAACATGTTGCTCTTACATACTAGTTTCTTGAAATACATTGACATTCTCATTGATCTGATTGTACTTCTGCTTATTGTGTAGGCTTGCATTAACAACCTACCTCATTTTTTAGTTCTTTCTGCCGATTTGCCTTTTGTGTGTGTGTGCATGCGGATCAAAATGCTCGATGGCATGGACTGTACGTCCTCAACATTGTCCGCACCTTACGGACAACCTGATTTCACCAAAATGTTGATGTCATTGGCTCAAAACAGATTCTGCTATATCCGTCGGTGGAGCAACCATGTTGTGTCATCCTTTTAAGGAATTTCAATTGATGCTTAGTGATCACGCTGAGAGAAAATTATCTCTTCAATATTCGGTGTCTCAAAATAGACCAAATTGCCAATTATATTTGAGATGCTCATATGGGCATATTATCTTCTCCTATCGGGAGAACCGCGTCCCAACTAATTTGTACACTTGTACTAAGTAGAAGTCTCCTAACATCAAATCCAACATGAGCTCGGAATCTAGTATGGAATACTTATGGCTACACCCAATGCACCCAATTCGTGCCCCCTCAATTTCTCGAAAATTATCATGTGTCCAGTGGTAGATGGAAGAAACTCCTCATCATGAGCACGCTCATGGGCTCGGTGGTAAATGCATTATGCAGATTGTGCTTTTCAATGGTCATATTTTTTCCCTGATTTTTCTGAAGGTTCCACATCATACAACTAGCACCTCAGTTCAACATGCACAACGTATAAGATTTCTGTATAGAGGAAATTGTTGTTAGCTTGTGTGACAAGGCATGGTTAGTGTTATGTGGCAATACACTTTGTCATGCTTGTCCTATCGGTACAATGACCAATTTTACACTTTAATTATACCAAATGCATGTCATACAACTTTTGATGTATCCCCGTAATGACCCAGCCTTTGAAGGCCACCATTTGATCAAATGTGAGTTTGGAAAATAATAGTGCGGCGAATAGGTGCTCCCAAATCACAAAGCGTACATGTAGTGTGGGCTGCTGACAAATAGATACGAACCCTGCAATGCTTATCGAGATATGAAGGTTCTATTGTAGAGATGAAACAATTGTCAAGGTGGATCTACAACCATTGTGCGAGTGAGAACGTCCATAGTGACTAGGGATCTGTTAGTGGAGATGGTAGCATGACCATAAATACATTTTACAATAACCATTTTGTCTAAAATACTTGGAGGGCCCAAGAAACATAAATGACTATTAGGATAAGCGAGATCAATGACCTCCGATATGTTTCCATTGTTTGAGTCGGCTGAGCATGACCGGTCACACTACCTACTAATAACACACCCTCCTTTCCATAATGTAGTGAATAGAGATTTTTTTTTCAAAAGTCAAACTTTGACCAAATTTATAGAGAAAACTATTTATATCTATAATACCAAAAATATAAAATATGAAACTATATCTTATGATGAATCTAATGATATATGTTTGGCATTCTAGACTTAAAATGTTTTTCTTCGCAAACTTTGTGGATATTTGTGAGGTTTGACTTACCAAAAAAATCCATATGCAGTACGTTCTTGAATGGAGGGAGTAGGTGCAAAGGGCATGTCTAAGGTAGATTTGATTGAGTTGAATGGCTATGAATGCAAGGTGGTCACGATTGCACCTGACAGGACAATAATGGAGTAGAACAACCCATATGGTAGGTCTGCCTAGCCTTGGGGGTCCAAAGATGACATGTTGCATGGAGATGGGGGGTTGGAGCTCCTATCGATGTTTTCAATAGTATCAACTTCAAATTATGCATTAGAGATCATCAATTTAGGGATAAAAATTATAGCAATGGACTCCAGTTAAATATATATAATATGAATACTATTTTCATTCACATAGTACTACTAGAACCATTGAATTATAGTAACATTGTGAAAATGTTTGTGAAACTATAAACATTATACACAACTGAGTAAGGACTAAACTATTGCCATCCAAATGTGCATAAGCCTCAAGAATAATTGATGATGATAAAGTTCATCAACATTTGAAATGAAAAAAGATAAATGTGTATTTTTCTTGCCACGGAACATGCATGAAGGCAATATTGAAATTCTTAGATTGTTTTGCATTGATATATGTAAACCCTTGAACTTTCTAGTATTCATTTAGATAGTATAGAAAGAAATCGAAGATCAACTAGTTTTTACTAAAACTTTCTATGGAATAAATAATAAAAAAGGGTAAGTTGTTTATCATACCTTCTAAGGTGCTGACAAGGTAGGGTGTGTGTGTGTGAAGTGGTTTACACCACAACTACCTTCTATGATGCGGGTCGTGCTAAGATGAGGCCGTAGGAGACGGTAGGGTGATTTGCTCTATCACTCTGCATTGTGTTTGCTACAAATCTATGTTGAATCGGGCGTCTTCGCATGCGGTGGTTCCGGATCTAGATGGAGCAGAAGTACTAGCCCAGGCCGTTGCCTCAAAGTATGATCTACCACTGAACATGGGCAGTTTTAGAGTAGCAATCAGCATAGATATGGAGGGGACATGGAGAGGAGCGCGTGTGAAGAGAGAGAGAGAGAGAGAGAGAGAGAGAGGCGAGTTTTATCATGCTCTCTCTCTATCTCTCTGAGCTGAACAAAGTCCAATGTCCAAAACTTAGAAAAGGCATCAACATGATATGCGCCATGTTAGGAAAGAGTAAAATTTATACATGTCCTACAAATTTTAAAAATAAAATGCATGCATGTTCAGCTACTACATTGTAGAAAAGGTAGGGCTCGGTAGAAGGATCACGATGAATCTTACTCAAAGAATCATGCCAAGGATAGTCAGCGAACTCCCTAAGCGCGGGAGCTATGGTCATCCTTTTTCCATTTTACTTTTGTGTTACAACATTTTTTTATTTCATCTTGTTTAGACTTTATCCATATTTTCCTTTTCCTGATCATTTTCTTTTTCATTTTTCAGTTGAGTTTTTCTATCATTCAATTTAACTTTATGACATGAATATAACTTTTTATCCATCACGATTTTTCGGAGATGAGCTAAACATTTTTTGTTTCTTTTTTGAGACATGAAATTTGAATACATTATTATTTTTTATAAGTAATTCAAATATGTGATGAACATTTCCCAAATACTTGGTAAATATTTTTACACTAAGCAACGGATAATTTTCGGAATATGTCCATGAACATCGATTTTTAATACAATCAAACATATTTTAATGACACATTTTTTAAATATGTGATGAACATTTTTTATATACAGGATGAATCTTTTCAGAATATGTGATGACCACATTTACAATATGAGATGAACATATTTTTAATATGAAAGAACATCTTTTTAATATGAAAGAACGTCATTTTTTGCAATATAGTTTTTTTCCATTGAAAACCTATTGTACTTTTTAAAAATATGTAAAATAAAACATTCCTAAAAATAAAAATCCAGTTGAAAGCTGGACATGGGTCCATATGATTGCTTGGATGCATCATCTACTGTAACTTAAGGAGTATTAGTGTGTTGAGCACAGAGATGGAGGGGAGGGGGAGAGCATATGCGACACAACAGGAAGAAATTAAGGTTCCGGCTCCGAGTCCTCATTTTCTTTCCATCAACAAGATATGAAAATAATCGGGATTTTCATCCAATTGGTAGACATGACCATTCCTTAACCACATCCTCTATGGGTTCACCAACATCGTGGCCAGCTAATATGTTTCTCGCCAAAGAAAAGCATCCACACCAACTTCTTCAAGCCTCCATCTGCCACCCCGCACATACTTTGTAGGTTCAGCCGATAGGACGATGGAGTTAGCTTCCCTATTAGAACCAAGTAGGGGAAGCGTGTCTTCGCAAGGCACCATAATGTCGGAATGTGTGTACAGTTTCATATGATCTCTACAAGCAACTTTTAGTACCTAAAAGAGAAAACTAATGTGCCGAATGCGCGTCATACATCTTCTGATGAATCCATGTAATACCCCAGCCTTTGAAGGCCACCATATCTTGGTTCAAATGTGAGATATTGCATGCATCCAGGAGGGGTGCCCCAAATCACAAAAACAGGCATCATGGGCCCTTGAATAATAGATATTAATCCAGAGATGCTTTTGTATGTATGAAAGTTTTAGATTAGAGATGAATCAATGGGCAAGGTGGAGCTGCAATGGTAGTGCGTATCAACATGTCCATATATAATGGGGATATGTGAGGGGTGAAGATAGCATGACCATAAATGCATTTGACAACTGGCATTTTTCCCAAAACACATGGAGGGCTACAACAATACAACGGAGTATTAGGACATGTGGGATCAATGAGCTCGCACGTGTTCCCATTGTTTGAGTTTACTAGGCATGTCTCGTCGTCATAGTTCCTAAATATAATAGATGGGAAGAGCATGCCGAAGATAGATTTGACTGACATGAATGTGGCATACCAAGTAGGGCAGATGGCGATGAATGGAATAAGGTCACAGATTCAACCCAGTAGGACACTGATGGAGTAGACCAACCTCGGGGGTCCAAACATGACGTGGACACGTGGAGCATGCAGATGGGGGTGTTGGTGCTCCAGTTGATGTTTTGCATTGTATTAACTTAAAGCTGTACATCAGGGATCATCAATTTAAGGATAGCATTTATAGTAATGGACTCCTAGTTAAATATATAATATAAATCACTATCACAATTGTCATTCACCTAGTACTACTACAATCGTTAATAACTATAGCAACATAGTGAAATGTTTATGAAACTAAAAACATAATACATAATAGAGTACATATTACAATACTGCATCAAAATATGCATGCACCTCAAGAAAAATATATCATGACAAATGCCATCCTCATTTCAAGTAAAAAAAGGCAAGTATTGCATTTTTTTGCCATAGTACATGCATCAAGGCAATACTGAAATTTTGAGATTTTTATACATTGATATTCATAAATCCTTGAACTTTTTTTATTGTTTCATATAGTATAATTTTTTCGAGAATCTACTACTTTTGAACTAAAAGATTCGTGAAAAATAAATAAGAAAAAGGGTAAGTTTTTCATCATACCTTCTTGGATGCTCACAAGGGAAGGTGTAGCAGTGGAGAATGTAGCCACCTTTTCCAATGCTAGTTATGGTAAGATATGGTTGTTCAAAATTGTGACGTGGTTTGTTGCCTCACAATTCATTGTCTTGGCTCCAAAACTGTGACGTAGTGGCCCGTGGTGAATCTAGACGTGGACACAACTAGGCTCCTGATGTATGACTCTAGACCTGGATAGAAGCAGAAGTGCTAGCCCAGACAGTTTCCTCAAAGCATCATCTACCGCTAAACCATGGGCGGTTTTAGCATAGTCAACATGGATTTGGAGAGAGAGAGAGAGAGAGAGAGAGAGAGAGAGGGAGGGAGGGAGGGAGGGAGGGAGGGAGGGAGGGAGGGAGAGAGAGAGAGAGAGAAGATGTGTAGGCTCTCTTTTCGTGTCTTTAAGGTGAACAAAGTCTAATGTCCAGAACACGCAAAATGCATCAACGTTATACAAGACCCATTAGTAAAGAGCAAAATTTATACATGTCATACAAATAAAAAAACCAAAATTTGTAATTTTTCGGCTACAACCTTGTTGAGAAGGTCAGGCTCAGTATAAGGATCCCAATGAAACCTACTCCTAGCACCGGTAGGGGGATAGTCCGCGGATAGCCTAAGACGTGCCATGGTTGTCCTTTTCCCCTTTTTTCTTGTGTGTTTAAATGAGTTTTTTTGTTTTTGTGGTTTAGCCTTTCTTTTTTTTCCTTTTCCCGTTCATTTTTTTGTTTATCTATATATTTTTTGTACTTTTCTAGCTTTATGACATGAATATAAGTTTTTATCCATAAAGATTTTTCAAATATGAGTTGAACAATTTTCGTTTCTTTTTTTTCATGCATGAAATTTTATTACATTAATTTTAACTATACATAATTCAAATATGTGATGAACATTCTCCAAACACATGATAAACACTTTTATAATATGCAATAAATATTTTAGAAATACTAGATGAACATTTTTTGTTTATGTATTTATATAATAAATCATATTTATACATGACACTCTTTCAAATATGTGATGAACATTTTTTTTAAATTGGTGATGAATTCTTCTAGAATATGTGATGTCCATAGTAAAAATATGAGGTGAACATATTTTAAATATGGATATACATATTTTTATTCATTTCCTACTATATTTTGTCATTTATAGTAGAATATTGGATATGGGCGCATAGAGTTGCTTGAATGCATTGTCTACAGTCAGTTAGGGAGAGTTAGGGTGGTCGATGCGAGGTGGAGCGAAGGGGGAGGAAGAGGCCATGTGTCATGAGTTGAATAAATTAAGTTTCTATCTCCCAACTGAAAATACTCGAGAATTTTCATCCAACTGGTAGATATGGCCACCTCATAACCCCATCCTCTCTAGGTTCACTAAGCATTGCTAATAAGTTTCTCCCCGAAGAAGAACACCCATTTTTCTAGCCTCCATCTTTCACCTCACGTACTTTGCAGGTTCAGTTGAAAAGTCGTTGGAGAAGGCTGCCCCGTTACAACCATCTTGGAGAATGTGTTTCACAAGCCACCAAATCTCTGGGAAGCATGAGCGGTTCCATATAATCGCCATAAGCGAGTTTTAGTACCTCAACCAGAAACTTGTGTGCATAATGCATGTTGTACATCTGTTGATGTATCCTCGTATTGACCTGGCCTTTGAAAGCCACCATCTCTTGGATCTAATGTGAATATAGGAAATCGGAGTGTAACCAAGAGGGGCTTCCAAATCACCACGCGTACATGGAGTGCAGGCCGTTGACAAATAGGTATGAATTCGGCGACGCTTCTGGAGATATGAAGGTTCTATTGTAGGGTTGAATCAATTAGCAAGGTGGAGATACAGTCGTAGTATGAGTGAAAATGTCCATAGTGACCAGGGATCTATAGGGGAGAATATAGCATGACCATGAATACATTTGATAACCGCCGTTTTGTCCAAATTAATTTGATGGCTCAAGTGACACAAAGGAGTACTAGGATATGTGGCAGCAGTGAGCTCCCATGTGTTCCCGTTGTCTGAGTTTGTTGAGCATGTCTTGTCGGTATAGTTCCTGAAAATAATAGGTGGGAAGAGTGTGAAAAAGTTAGATGATTCTGATGAATGTGGCGTACCAACTAGAGCAGGTGGCTATAAATGCAAGAAGGTCATATATTCAACCCAACAATACAATAATGGAGTATAATAAGCCATCTAGTAGGTCTGCACACCCTTGGAAGTCCAAAGATGACGCACACAAGGGAGATGAAGGCGTTGGTGCTCCAGTTGATGTTTCACATGGTATCAACTTCAAATTCTGCATCAGGGACTACCAATCTGATGATAAAAAATATTGCAATGGAGTCAAATAAATATATAATATAAATATTATTTTCATTCACCTAGTAGTGCTCGAACCGATTATAATTATAGTAAAATGTTAAAAATGTTTGTGAAACTACAAACATAATGCGAGATTGAGTAAGGACTAAAATATTGCCACCCAAATGTTCATGCGTATCAATAATAATCATGATCATAAATTTCATCAGCATTTGAAATAAAAAGGCAAATGTTGCCTTTTTCTAGCCACAGAACATGCACGAAGGCGGTATTGAATTTCTGAGACTGTTTACATTTGTATTTGTAAACCCTTAAACTTTTACGTATTCTTTTATATTCACTAGTAGAAAACAGGGCTTTCGTTCGGGCCTGGCTAGCCCATTAGTCCCGGTTCAGTCAAGAACCGGGACCCATGGGGGCATTCATCCCGGTTTGTCAGCCCAGGGGGGCGGTCGGGGCCTCGTGGGCATTGGTCGCGGTTCGTATGGACTGATACGTCTCCAACGTATCTATAATTTATGAAGTATTCATACTATTTTATTATCTATTTTGAATGATTATGGGCTTTATGATACACTTTTATATTACTTTTGGGACTAACCTACTAACCGGAGGCCTAGCCCATATTGTTGTTTTCTTGCCTATTTCAGTGTTTCGAAGAAAAGGAATATCAAACGGAGTCCAAACGGAATGAAACCTTCGGGAGCGTGATTTTTGGAACGAATATGATTCGAGAGACTGGGAGTGCAAGCCAGGGAACCTTTGAGGAGGCCAGGAGATAGGAGGGCGCGCCCGCCCCCCTGTCTCGTGGGCCCCTCGAGGCTCCCCCGACCGACTTCTTTCACCTATCTATCCCGATATACCCCGAAAACATCGAAAAAGAAGAGAGATTGGGATTTCCGATGCCGCAAGCCTCTGTAGCCACCAAAAACCTCTTGGGAGCCCGTTTCGGCACCCTGCCAGAGGGGGGATCCCTCACTGGTGGCCATCTTCATCATCCCGGCGCTCTCCATGACGAGGAGGGAGTAGTTCACCCTCGGGGCTGAGGGTATGTACCAGTAGCTATGTGTTTGATCTTTCTCCCTCGTGTTCTTGAGGTGATACGATCTTGATGTATCGCGAGCTTTGCTATTATAGTTGGATCTTATGATGTTTCTCTCCATCTACTCTCTTGTAACATGCTAGCCTCTTCATTAGTAATCAACACAAATGTATCCAATTTAGGCAGCATCATATTCTCATGAACATTAGAATTGTTACCAAGAAACGAAAGTACCTGGTAATTCAATTGGCACGCGGAGCTCTAGTGATTGGTCCAGTATGTATAGCAGCAGGGGCTGTGAGTGTAACAATGGTATTGATGTCCTCATCACCATCCGATCTCCTTATTAACTATCTATAGCCATCTGATAACTCTTGGCCTACTGTCCCACCTGATTTCATTGAAAGAAAAGTTAATTCATCCTAAGATCTACGTGTTAACAGCCTTTAACCGTTGGATATGTATTACCTACGCTGTCCTTACAATCCTCCCCCCACCGGCACATCTGAACTCTCACGTATCTTCTCATCTCCATATACCATCCTCAAGCTCCAACGATGCTGCAACACGTGTGAAGCAAAATTTAAAGGCTGCAACTCGCCGTGCTTAGCTTGATTTGCTCGGAGAAGAAGAGTATACAATTTGGCTTTTCGACTAGCAAGAAAGGAGGAACCACACACGTATTACACCCTGTGCTATTTGATTTCCTCGGCCAGCTCGACTGATGCTTTTGTCTAGCAAGTCACGCTCGCGGTGCACTGCAAGCAGCTGAGCAAATTCAAGGTACGGTCCTTATTTTCTCGCCTTCTATTCCTTTGTGTGGGCTCTGCACGTATAGCATAGATATCTACAATATGATGCAAAAAGAAAGTACAGATAGGCTTCCACATGGATAAGAACATGAATGATGTGGTTCTGTTATAATATTTTTGTAAAAGTTGAATCTAGTCAGATGCTTTCTAAGTAGTGTTCATTAGTACAGATTAGAGCGGAATTTTGTTGCTTTTCTGGCTGCTTGATTTCTCCGTCATAAAAAGAAGAGGGAAGCGAACATGCTTTTTACATTGCAGATGATAGAGGAATAACACTTGGCTAATATAAATGAAATTACACAATAAAGTGTTTCATGACCGTGTACCTTATATCATCCACATTTTTTGTTTGTATATTATTCAGTACAAGACCTTTTGTTCACCTAGAAACGAAAAAAGGATAACTAACTACAGTATGAAATTCCCCCAACTATGTCACACACTCATGTCTTCGCTTTCAGATACTTTAAGTTTGATCAGAAGTATCTATTGTTAATCCCATGCTTAATCTTTTTTTTTCACGGAACAACTTGAGTCCATTCTAATTCTTGCTTCTTTTTATCAGGGAGGAAAAAGGGGGCTGAGTACTACATGTAAAATCTTCGAATATGATGTTGATCTATTCTGCTTCTAGATTTACGGATTTCTTATATTAGTTGATCCACAATGTAAGTATTTAATAGAATCTTCTATATATAGTGTCCGACATTAACTGAATTTTACCGGCTTCCTTTGTTGTATGTAATTATGATAGTGTTGAAGGCTAGCACTGAAGATTTGACTTCGGGTACATGTAGTATTGTTTGGCAATGCAACTCTCAATTGATTTTGGTGCATACACGCACGTATATATTTACAATGAGCAGCCCACGGCCTCAACTATACATGGTAACTAGGAGGCGGGGCAAGGTAGGAAATGATCCTACATATACATGCGATATACTGCCTATACAAAAGATATTCAACACCCCCCCCCCCCCCGCAGTCGATACGTGATTAGTGACGCATAGACTGGACCGAAACTCCTCAAATATGGTCGTCGGTAACCCCTTGGTCATGACATCGGCGAACTGCTGAGCGGTGGGGACATGTAAGACCCGTATGTGTCTGAGAGCCACCTGCTCACGCACGAAGTGAATATCGAGCTCGATGTGTTTCGTGCGACGATGATGAACGGGGTTGGCGGAGAGGTAGACAGCGGAAACGTTGTCGCAATAGACAACGGTAGCCTTGGTCACGCCAAGGTGCAACTCCTGAAGAAGTTGCCGTAACCAGGAGCATTCCGCGACAGCATTAGCCACAGCGCGGTACTCAGCCTCGGCACTCGACTTGGACACCGTGGGTTGTCGTTTAGACGACCACGAGATGAGGGAGGGCCCGAGGTAGACACAGTAGCCGGAGGTGGAGCGCCGAGTGTCGGGGCAGCCAGCCCAGTCGGCATCGGAGTAAGCCACCAGATCCGTGGAGGAGGACGCCTTCAACGTGAGACCAAGACCCATAGTGCCACGAATGTAACGAAGAATCCGCTTCACCAGGGACCAATGAGAGTCACAGGGAGCGTGCATGTGGAGGCACACCTGCTGAACCGCGTACTGTAGGTCGGGACGAGTGAGCGTCAAGTACTGAAGGGCCCCGACGATGGACCTGTAGAAGGCGGCATCCTGCGCCGGGGTGCCCTCAAGAGCGAGACCTTAGCCTTTGTGTCGATAGGCGTAGGTGCGGGCTTGCAGTTAAGCATGCCGGCGCGGTCGAGTAACTCCTGAGCGTACTGCAGCTGATGAAGAAAGAACCCGTCCGCACGACGCACTACCTCGATCCCGAGGAAGTAGTGTAAAGGACCGAGGTCCTTCATCGCGAACTCGGTGCCGAGGCGAGCCGTGAGCTGACGGAGAAGCTCGGTCGTGGAAGCAGTCAGGATGATATCGTCGACGTAGAGCAGCAGGTAAGCCGTCCCAACAGCGTGCTGGTAGACGAACAGAGAGGCATCCGAGCGGGTGGCCACGAAGCCAAGCTGCTGAAGGAAGGCAGCGATCCGCTGGTACCAAGCGCGAGGGGCCTGCTTGAGTCCATAGAGTGAGCGCGAGAGCAGGCACACGTGATCCGGCTGGGTGGCGTCGACGAAGCCGATGGGCTGCTGACAGTAGACCTGCTCGGCGAGATGGCCATGAAGGAATGTGTTGGAGACGTCCATCTGGTGGACGGGCCATGCACGGGAGACCGCCAGCTGCAGGACAGTGCGGATAGTGCCCGGTTTGACAACCGGGGCAAAGGTGTCGGTGAAGTCCACACCGGCATGCTGATGAAAACCGCGAACGACCCACCGAGCTTTGTAGCGCTCAAGGGTCCCATCAGGCCGGGTCTTATGCCGAAAGACCCATTTGCCGCTGATCACGTTGGCGTGCGGTGGCCGAGGCACCAGCTGCCAGGTGCGGTTACGCTGAAGAGCGTCAAACTCCTCCTGCATCGCGGCGAGCCAATGAGGGTCTCGAAGAGCCACTCGAGCCGACGATGGGAGGGGAGAAGGCGCCGAGGTGGACGGCACCGAGGAGTCCGCAAGAAGGTACTCGTTGATAGAGTACCACTGGCTCGGGCGGAGCGCACCGGTCCGGGCACGAGTCACCATGCGAGAGGGCGGCGGGGCCGGTGCGGCGGGCGAGGGTGAAGAAGAGCCCGCCGAGACCGGGCCGGCCAAGAGAGCAGGAGAGCCCGGCGCGGGCCCTGGCGATGCAGGCGCCGGAGAGGCCGGTTGGAAACCCTCAGTCGAGGCCGCCGGAGAGCCGGAGGTGGGTGTCGTGGGCGAGGTCGCTGTAGAGCCCGACGCGGGAGCCCTGGCGGAGGGCGAGGAAGGCGTCGACGCAATGGGTGTCGCGGAGGACGTCGAGGGCACCGCGGCGTCGGCCGAAGAGGCGGGGCCAGAGGCCGATCCCGCAGCCGCTGAGCGGGGCGCCGAACCCTCCGAAGCCACAGCCACCGAGCCTGCAGCCCGCAAGGCGGGCAGGGGGCCGAAGCTAGGAGGCAGCCCGAGGGAGGCCCGAGGGCGCGGGGGCGCACCAAGGAGGCCCGAGACCGAGCTGCCAGTAGCAGGAGGTGAGGGCGCTGGCGAGTCAGTCGGTGGTACCTGCTGAAACGGAAAAACCCTTTCATCAAAGTAAACGTGTCTAGAGGTGAAAACACGGTGAGAAACAGGGTCGTAGCAGCGGTAGCCCTTGGTGTTGGCAGGGTAGCCCAAGAAGATGCACGCAAGAGAGAGAGGAGCAAGCTTATGAGGAGTGGTAGAGGCGATGCTGGGGTAGCAGAGGCACCCGAAGATGTGAAGATCGTCATAGGATGGGGGGCTCCCGAAAAGCAAGTGGTGTGGCGCAAAGTTGCCGCGGACGCGGCAAGGCCGAATGTTGATGAGACGTGATGCGGTGGCAAGTGCATCGGGCCAGAAGCGGGGTGGCACATTAGCATGAAATAACAAGGTGCGGACACAATCGTTAAGAGTGCGTAAGACCCGTTCTGCGCGCCCATTTTGTTGCGAGGTATAGGGGCAAGTGAGACGAAATATCGTGCCATGTGTGGTGAGGAGGGTGCGAACCGCGAGGTTATCGAATTCCTTCCCATTGTCGGTTTGGATGGCATGGATGGGGCGACCAAACTGGGTGGTGACATAGGAGTAAAAAGCGGTGAGAATGGATATGACATCGGATTTCCGCCGCAACGGGAAGGTCCACACATAGTGCGAAAAATCATCTAAAATGACGAGATAATAAATGTAGCCGGTATTACTCGCAACTGGAGAAGTCCACACATCACTATGAAGTAGTTCAAACGGATACGATGCAACTGACGAGGAAGTGCTAAAGGGAAGCCGAGTATGTTTGCCTAGACGACACGCATGACAAGTGTGACCGTCGGTCTTATTACAAGTGAAAGAAAAACTTCGAAGGATATGACGAAGGGTGGTGTCGTTCGGATGTCCCAAGCGAGCGTGCCAAAGATCCACACCGACGGAGAGGGCGACCGGAGAGGTGTTGGTGGAGGCGGGAGGGTGGACCGGGTAAAGCTCGTCGGGGCTATCACATCGGTGGAGCACCATCCAGGTACGGGCGTCCTTGACAGAAAAACCACACATGTCAAATTCAACGGTGACAGGGTTATCACGAGTAAGAGAACAAACGGAAACAAGATTGATAATGGGTTCGGGAGACACAAGTATATTAGATAATGAAATCGGTGTAGACGTAGACTGAAAGTAAGCATGGCCTATGTGTGTAATGGGAAGGGATGTTCCATCACCAACGGTAATGCGATTGGAAGTATGAACGGGATAAGAGGAGTGGAGAGTACCGAGGTTGGCAGCCATATGAGAGGTGGCGCCACTGTCCATGTACCAATCACCGCCACCCGTGTAGTTGGCCGGTGAGGGGGCGGACTGAAGCGCCGCGAGAAGGGCCGGATCCCATGGAGCCGGCGGGAGCGGCGGCGCCGACGGTGACAGTGCGGCGTATGGCGCCGCGGCATAAGGCATCGGCGGCGGCGCGGTGTATGGCGCCATGCCATAGGCGCCTAGAGAGGGCGCAGCGTACGGCGCTGGTGGAGGCGCGGCGTACGGCGCCTGTGGCGCGGCGATCAGCGCCTGGTGCGCCGCGGGGCGTGGCCCCAGGAGGCCAGGAGCGGGCGGGCGGGGCACTGGCATGCTATACGCATGAACCAGGCCCGTCCACGGGTTCTGGGCCGCGGCCCAAGGCGCGGTGGCCTGCTGCTGACGAGGCTGGCCCCCCTGGCCGTTTCCCTTACGACCACGACGCCCACCACGGCGGCGATCGGAAGAGGCAGGCGGGGGTGGCGGCCCCTGGAAGTGGCCCGCGGGAGGCGGCGGGTATTGCCCGTAGGAGGCCGCCGGAGGAGGGAACCGCGGCGCGGCGGGCGCCTGTGGAGCCGGTGGGGGCGGGCCACCACGGGAGGTCCCGGCAGCAAGGGCGACGTGGGTAGCCCGAGTTTTCGCCATCTTCATGCGACGTTCCTCCAGACGTAAGTAAGCCACAACCTTGGCAAAGGTCGGCTCCGGGATCAAGGTGAGGTTCGAGGCAGCGTTGCCGAACTCTTCATTGAGCCCGGCGGAGAGGGTGCTGAGGAGGAGATCATCGGAGATGATTTCGCCAAGATCACGGAGCTCATCTGCAAGTTTCTTGAGACGCATGCAATAATCATCGACAGAGGAATCAAGTTGATGAGACCCAAAAAATTCTTGCTGAAGAAAAACCCGGCATTGGAGTTGGTTGTCGGTGAAGAGCCCGTTGAGTTTGGTCCAAACGGCGAGGGCGTCGTCCCCGTCGCTGACCACCGTGTGGAAGAGATCTTTAGAGATGGTGAGGTAGAACCAACGGATGAGTGTAGCGTCGATGGTCGTCCACTCTGCATCACCAAGCATGAGGCTGGAATCCACGGAACCGTCGACGTGATCATGGAGATGATACTCGCGGAACACTAGAGAGAAATATGTTTTCCAGGCGTAGTAGGTGGAGGTGGAGTAGTCAAGACACACGGGGACACGACGGTGGATGTCAAGATCGCGGATGAGCACGGGATCCGGGCCGGCGAAGGGGTTGGGGACGACGGAACCGGAGGCGGAGGAGGCGGGTGAGGCCATGGCGATGTCGGGTGGGAGAGGGAAGGTGGTGCTGCGGCTGGAGGGAAGCAGCGGCGGCAGGGAGAGGGGGCGGCGGCGGCGGTGAAGCGGCGGCGGCGGCAGGAGCGGAAACGTTTTAGGAAGAGGATCGTGTGAGGGAAACTGATACCATATTGTTTGGCAATGCAACTCTCAATTGATTTGGGTGCATACACGCACGTATATATTTACAATGAGTAGCCTACAGCCTCAACTATACATGGTAATTAGGAGGCGGGGCAAGGTAGAAAATGATCCTACATATACATGCGATATACTGCCTATACAAAAGATATTCAACATGTAGTAGTTCCTCTGTATGTTTTGTACTTCTCAAAATTCATCTATGGTTGATTCTTCACACCTACATGCTTATTTCAAAATCACATTTCTGTTTTTAAAAACTAGAGGACCTTTTGGACGTTACTCAATGGTTAAAACTTTCGGCACATTACATAATTATTTGATGTTGGTAGACCTCAATGACCAGGAATTTCCATTATGGTTGTGTTAGCCCTCTCGGCAAACCTGAATTTCCAATCACTATAGGTATCATCCGATCTAATTCCCCATGCTTGAACCTTCTTTCTTCTCACAATCTACATGGGATGTATACATCATCGACAGCCGCAGCCAACTATGCCTTGCCTACTGTGCTGGCCGGCTGCTTACAGTCGAGCTACACATATTGGCATGTAACATGCTATAACTAATCACTCTGATGGGTTGTTCATCGTGGTTACCTCTCTTTATTTTGGCATTGCCCATATTGCTTGAGATAGCCTATCATTTAATATGCCTACTGGAGCGACAGCCATATCTTCGTTCAGTAGTGCACTGATCACAGCAAGGAGCAGCCTGCTAAAGTATAGGCTTGGTATCTACTACCATAGTAAATTTAATAGGTTTTCTCAAATATTTTGGTACTAAGTAGTTCTTGGCTTGCTGTTCATATATAGATTATGATACTATTAATTAGTCCATGTTCGGAATTTGTATTCCCAAAGAGTATCATAATTTAGGAAGTTGGCTTATTTGTAACCACAGTAACACAAAAGTTAAGCACACTAATTAACCATGATTTTTTTTGGACGCAGTTCAAGGAGTTCAACATGATGGCTTCTTGCGTTGTCAAATTGCTGTTATCTTTCTCCCTCCCCTCCCTATTGCCCAATATCATTATGTGTTACTAAGTTCATCAACAGAAATATTGTACTTTTTATGCTAGCAACGTTATTCATAAACCCCAAGTTAGAGTTCGTTACCTCAGTAGTTCCTATTTTTTTACTCCTCACAAAATCGTGATAATCTGGTAAGATGTCATCCAGCAGTTTCGTGGAATCAAAACAATTATTATCAAGATTTTTTTGTTGTACTTTCGCTGAGAGATGTTTACCGTGGCCTCAAATTGACTATCTTCACCTGAAAACACGTAATTTACTGCCTCACGTCTGTAGCCAGGATTTTTTTTTTAGCTGAGCCAGATATATATTATTGGTTGGGTGGTAATCAGACCAGTTTGTTACTCTTCATAACCATTATCAGAAGCGCCCCCATATAAAAAAGCATTATCATAAGCCATTGTCTATGTGCTCCGGTATGCCACTCCTCCAAACTGGACCCAAGTAAACAATATGTGAAAGATATAGTTCTTCATTAAATAACATTTTATTACCAGTCGCTTCTAGAAACAATATGAATTTTTTCATTGTTTTTGCTCAATACTGTAGCATATGTACTTTGTAGACATTTTCCAAACATATGGGGAGCTTTAAAGAGTTTGTCCACAGAGATGGCAAGTTTTTTTTTGTTAACATTATTGTGCGCTGCTGAAGGTTTTTCTTTTTTTGAAGACGTGCGCTGTTGAAGGTTGAGTATACAACTATACATGCAGGGCCATTGTTTCTTTAAGGCATATAGTTCACTGAAAAGGATACAAAGAGAAAGTTATCATGACTACACAATATAAAATTCTTATTTTTTCACTTTTCCATGACAAATTATTTTCTAATCATTGGAAATTGGTAGGGTATGATATTTCTATTATTTTCAACCATTTTCTTATTGCCATTTGTTTTGGGGAACAATATAAAAAGTAAGCCCTCTTTGGAACAAACAATTTTAAAGGCAAGTAAAAACTGTAAGACTAGAATGTCATCACTTCCTCGCAAATAATGTGTGGTTTCTTGTTTATTACCTATAGATGATTGTTGTGCATACTACATATATTAGGCATGATATATTAAGATGTTTATCTCACGGAAAAGAAACATCTGCCAAAGTAAATAAAAATTGCACACACAACCCTGTACAGACTCAACACAATATTTTCTTACTTACAAAATTATTTTTCAAATTGAAACTAAAGGGCAGAAGAGGCGTGCCTATCAAACATCACTTTTTTTGTAATAGAGAGTGGCTACAAAGCCTAATTTTACTCACAAAGAAATTCATGCACACAAGAATAATAAAAACGTGTACGCATAGTAAAGCTTAATTCATAGGATGTGACATAGCTATTACATAGAAGGCTTGAACAAGTATTTTGAACCAATATTTCCCTAAAGTGCATTTTGTCTTTTCAGGTAACTCTTATTAACAATATGAAATTTTAAATTGTGTATATACTTTATTTTTAGCCCATGCAGCTGCGCGGGTTGATGACTAGTGTAGAGTTATTGAGTGCCTAGCAGGCGGTGCTAACTGTTAAGTTGGCCACTATCGCTTGTATTCTGAATGCAAAGGACATCTGTGCTAAGTTGTGTTGTATAAACAGCCTTGGACGGAATCAACCTTAGGAAAAAGGACACCATAACCATTCCATTCATTATGAAAGTCCATTCACGAGATTTTCCTACAATGTTCTCCAAAGAGCACACTAGAACGGTTCTCCAAAGAGCACACTACACACACGGCTCATGGGAAAAACACTGAAACATAGTAGCACTCACTACATACAGAAGCACATCCCAAACAGTGGCTTCATTTGCTCAATCCATGGTATGACAATAGAACCGATGGAGTTGGATATTCGTCGTCTTGGCTATGACAGCGCAGCCCTTCTTGCTGCACTTTCCAAATTGAACTCCTTGGCCCTGTGAAACTTCTTGACATGGCGATGAAACAAAGGAAAATTAATGATATTCAAGTCAACACGACAATCAACCACGGAATTTGAAAATTGAGAGAACATATATAGCTACCTCTTTATCATCGTTGCCGATTTCCGGGGGCCTTTTGACATTATGTGATGAAACAAGCATGGAGATGAAGGTGCGCGCAAAGGGAAGCAGAACGGTGTTTATAGTGCAGATTTTAGTAGAACTTGTATGATGATGCATGATTAGTAGGACTTGTTATTATATATGATGATGTATGATGCGAGCATGAAGAGTTATTATATATCAGCGGGTGAAATGAACATAGCAGTAGCGTTGGTAAACCAAGCACGAAGATAAAAGAGGACACTTCTCTCTATTAGCTAGCTAATAACAACCTAAATTAACCCCCAAAACCCCTAAACCAGCCACTTTCAAAAAAAAAAAAAAACCTCAGCTGCAGCCAGCTTCTGACGCGTGAATGTCTTTTGATCCCGGTTTATGTCACCAACCGGGACCAAAGGCCCCCCTGTCTGGGCTGCCCGCAGCGGCCACGTGGATGCCCATCTGTCCCGGTTCGTGTAAGAACCAGGACTAAAGAGGGAAGGCATTAGTAACGACCTATTAGTCCCGGTTCAAGAACCGGGACTAAAGGCCCTTACGAACCGAGACAAATGCCCTGTGTTTCTACTAGTGTTGCCTAAAGTTATTCATTCATGCATGTAACTGGTCAAGGTACACGCACTGGCTAAGCGTCCGTAACGCGCACACTAATCGCGTCAGGGAGAAGTTAAAAGTTTTTAAGAAGTTTCAAAGTAAGCTTAGTGTGAGATATTAATAATAAGTACGGCTACAATAATGAACTCGATGAAGCTTTACATGCGAAGATACCATGTTTGAAGGGAGCAAGCCTTGTATCCATGAATTGAAATGTCTACACATATTCAAATGACGTGCAGAGCATGTACAATTTACTAGTAGCAATGAGTGTATGTGTGTATGTATGACCATCTGCATCTGTACTGTGTCCCAAAGAAAAAAGAACGTAAGGTTCCGGTTTCACCTTTTCTTCGTCTAACCTCACGTTCGTTTCCATTTTTTTCTTTCATCGTTGATTTTTTCTTCCCGCCGATTTTCCTAAAACCAACTTAATTGTTCCATGATCTCATTTAGTTATCAAAATAGAATAACATTTTACTCCCTCCGTTCGGAATTACTTGTTGTAGAAATGGATGTATCTAGATGTATTTTAGTTCTAGATACATCCATTTTCGAGACAAGTAATTCCGAACGGAGGGAGTATTTGATAAGACAATAAGTTCGTTTTTTTTTCAAAAAAGTCAATAAGTTCTTATACCACGCAATTGTTTGAGCTGGTACGAAATCATGATGATTGCGTATAAAAACTTGCTAAGATTTGTATGGACCAATGTAAATCACATTACCATTGTACTAAAATATTGCAATTGTCTGTCTATCCAGTTAAGATCATAATAAGATTCGGTGGCTGGGCCCACGGGCAATCGGGGGGTCTCGTCGGGGACGCGTAGACAAGAAAAGAAAGAAAGACAACCGCAGAAAAAAAAAGGGAAAGAAAGAGGCTGGTGGAAACGCCCAGAAGAAATGCGAATGACCCCTGTCGGGTCGAGAAATCTCCCGAATGCTCCCCCGGCTTCCGCTCCGCGCACCCGCATAAATACCCGCCCGCCTCCGTACCGACGCAACAGACTACAGACAACAGAGGAAGAAGAAGAAGGAGGAGAATCAGAGCGCTCGCGCATCGCCCGCCGGCAGCTGCATATTAGCCCGCACACACCATTGATTTGTCCCGGGCCGGTGGTGGTTCCTCGGATCAGACCAGATCAGATCGGATCGGATCCCCACAACTGTAAACACCCCCCTGCTTCTCTTCACCTCCTCCCCATTTTATATAATCTCTGAATGAAATGCTGCGTCAGGCTGTTACCATAAGTATATCAGATTAGCTAGCTAGCCTTGTGAATCCTTCTCGCCATTGCCTCTCACCTACCTGCATATATTGTGACTAATTTACTGATAAATCAAAGGCCCTGTCCCTATTGCAAACTCTTGCATTGCGCAATTCTTGTTTGTTTGGGGAACAATCTATGCACTGTCCCCCGTTGTTTACAATGTGTCAAATCCTTTCATGTTTCATCCAACCTACCATGTCACTCAGCGGACGGGTGTTCTGCTTTTTCCTATGCAGTTTCAGTGATCTTTATATTGTATAAAAACATGGACCCTGTATGGAGACCATGACACTTATCTGTATTTCTTCTTCTTTCTTGCAGCTTGCAGACATCACAAGAGCATAATCTGGTTGACAGACCCAGCCATTTATCCTGCCAGTATATATAAAGGCTAGTAAATCATGTATCCAACAACAAATCACTACATGGATCCATACTCCTCATACTACAGGCATCATTCTCCCTATCCATATCACCCCCCTCCTGGCTGGGAAGCTGGGCACCAGCACATGCCTGAACCGGACTGCTCGCCATGTCGGCCACCATATCCATATGGCCCTTGGCCGTACAGTGGTACCATGAATCACTCAGGCCTTCCAGAGTCCCACTCCCATAGCTGCTGCAGCCACACATACCCTCCTGGTTACTACAGTTTCAGACCCCCATTGCCCCAAGAACTTCCACCACCACCTCCTCTATACTACCATGGTCCATTTCCACCGCATCATCATCTGAACCCCTACTCGCCATCATACTTTGGCCCACTCCCACCATGTCATCCTGTCGATCAAACACCATATAGTGGTTATGACAAGTTCAAGAGCCATTGCTGTGGGTGTCCGAACCATGTGTGCCATGGAGATGGAGGGCAGAAGAGCAACGTGAAAATCGAAGAACATGTGCCTGAAGTGAAGGATGACAGTAAACAGAAGGATGCAGACAATTCCAGAATAATTCGCAACCCAAACTACCAGTACCCGGTGATGTGGCTACCGTCCGGTGACATGAAAGACAACAAGGCTAATGATGGAAGAAGCTTAGAGTTTCCACCTCAGCTCTTCAGCAAGTGGTTTCCTCAGAGTGGAGAGAGGGCAGAGGATGTCAAGCCAGCCGATGACAGTCAGAAGGCGAAACAACTTCAGTGGCCAATGGTTTGGATGCCACCAGGATATGGCGTTGAGACCAAACCAGAAGCTAAAAAAGAGCTGAAGGAGATCGAGCAGAGTCCAAAGAGCACGCAAGAAGATCCACCTTCGCCTAAGATCAAGATCATTCCCTTGTCATGGTTTGGAAATGATAGTCATGATCAGAAGCCTGATGCTAGGGATGGCTCTGGAGAACAAAATGGAAGACCATCAGCGGAGAACCAGCCTGCAGGCACTGAGCATCGGCATGACATGACAGTGGATGGAAACTGTAAGACCATCCCAGTTGTGCCGAAGAAACCAAACATTGGGAATGAACATGCTATTTCAGTTGTGCCGGAGAAACCAAAGAGTGGGAATGAACCTGCTACTATTTCCGTTGTGCCGGAGAAGCAGGATGTTGAGAAGAAGGTTCGTACCTGCAGGACCATCCCGGTTATGCCTCAGAAAGAGAGTGATGAGAAGAAATCCTCCATGGCTGGAAACAAAGAGGAAAAGAAGGCCATCATGGTTCAGAAGGAGGGAGAAAGTAAGAAAAGCAACAATGTTGAAGCATCAAAGGCTAAGCCTTCAAAACTACCCCCAGTATGCTTGCGAGTGGATCCTTTGCCAAAGAAGAAATCAGGAAACACATCTTCAAGGTCATCCAACCCAGCAACGAGGAAGGTATCTGAAAAAGACAAGGATGTTAAAGAGGCCCAAGGCAAGAACCAGGAGACAAAGCAATCAGAACATCAGAAAGAGGGTAAGATGTCGATTAAAGAGAAATCATCTGATGATGTTGCCAAAAGTACAGGGCCTAGGAATGTAACAATGGTAGATGCTTCAGTGAAGCACGCGCAAGAGGAACAAGTTTCCACAACTGTGACTGATCAGAAGGCGCAACCTACCGTCAGTGCTGAAGCACAAGAAGAAAGTGTCAGTGCAAGTAGCTTGCAGGAGTGTGACAAAAACAGAAAGGAGGATGAGTTGAAGATCGGAGGTGAAGCTCCAAATTTAGCCTGTGAAATAAAGTTATCAGAACCAGATGCCTGTGAAATAAAGTTATCAGAACCAGATGCCGCTGTTCGTATTCAGTCTGCATACAGAGGGTACCATGTACGAAGATGGCAGCCTTTGGAGAAACTACGGAAGATCAAGAATGTACATAAACAGATGCAAGATGTGGAAAAGCAGCTGCAAGCCCTTGAAGCTTCTTCAAAGCAGCCGACAGAGAAAGAGCACATCGCTATGAATGAGACCATCATGAGTTTACTTCTGAACCTTGACACCATTCAGGTATTGCATCTTTTCATTTTAATTTGATTTGATTCATTTTCTCGTGTGCGGAAAAATTGCACGCTGGCTAGGTACTTGGTCGTTGGACGGTGTTTGTTTTGACTCTTCATATACTTGTGCAGAACTTGCATCCAGCTGTGAGGGAGGCTAGGAAGTCTGTCGCTCGACAGCTAGTTTGTTTGCAAGAGAAGCTCGATTCTTTGTGCAAGAGAAGCTCGACAGCTAAGAGTGAGGAAGCAAGTCCCACAGGAGTGGATGGAGAACAATTGCCTTCTTCAGTTAACTCCAACGAGCCTGTGCACGATGAAGTTTCATCGGAAGTTGCCTTGAAGTTGAGTCAAGATGGAGATTCTACTGAACAGAAGCATCAAATGGAAGAACCAAGTACTACAAAAGAAGAAGCTCAAGAGGAAGTAAGTTAACCTATGTTTTCAATTGCTTGCCATTCTAATATTGCAAAACCCCTGTGTTTTGAAGTGGTATATCTGACGCGCATCATGTCCGGTAGGGGAAAGCTGCAGCAGCTGGTGAATGTCAAAGAGTACCACCGACAGATGTGATGCATGATGCAGCTTTGTCGGGACTTGTCACTGAGAAGAAGCACGAAATGGAAGAGCCAGACATATTGAGGGAAGAATGTACTGAAGAAGTAAGCTGTATTTATGTTTATGTTGTTGATCGGCATATACTATTTTGCTCATTGGTTAATAAGATAATTTTTTTAGTTCATGGATTGGATGTTAACAGTGTTAATGTGAGCAGGTGAAAGCCGCAGCGAAGAGTGAAGGATCTGCGGAGCAAAACTGCCACCCTGAAGAATCAGATCAAGGCGTTTCTTTTACAACTGAGGATGGTAAAACTGCAATGACTAAAGCATGTATGGACAGTGCAGTTGATGCTGCCAATGTGAGTTTCGAATTTATTTATTTTGGAGATGGGTTTAATACCAATATTTTCAATATGGAATTTTGTAGCGAAAATATTAAATATTGTGTATGATCGATGAAGCAGGACGGTTCGGCAGAAGGAGGTCAGGTGCAGGAATCTGCTCCCGTTGGTATCTCGTGGCTGAAACATGATGCTGCCCCTGCTGAAGATCAGTTCAAAGAACCAGGTGCTCCATCCCTTCATCTGGAGGATTCTTCTGTGTCTTCAAAAGCTGCAGATCCACATGAAAATGATCCAGCCCTGGCAGATGACTCCATAGTAATCATCACTCCAGCAGACCAACAAGAAGAGTCCGTTGATGCCGACTTGAAGAAAGAAGTTGCAGAGACCATGGTTGATTCAGACAAAGAACCAAATGGAACGCCAACGCGTCCTGTTGGCGATGCCGCTAACATGGCCTACGTTCCCGGTGCAAATGCAGAGACCACAAAGCAAGAAAAACTTGGTTTGGTAGGACCAGAAGCGACAAGACAATGTGAGGTTTCTCACATGGACGATTCAGCACTTGTGGAGCAGCAAAATGAAGGTGGCTCTGCCATGGAAAATACTATGAATGATGATGAAATTGGAGAGGAGCCTGAAGCCATAGCATCGGAAAGCAGAGTCGATGCCATTGTAGAGGAGACTGAAGCTGTACCATTGGGAATCGATGACAAGACCACTGAAAATACTCTAAATGGTGCCACTGGAGAGGAGGCGGAGAGCAGAGACAAAACCATGGAAAATACTCTGAATGCTGTAATTGGAGAGGAGCCTGAAGCTGTACCACTGGAAGTCCAAGGCAAGACCACTGAAAATACTCTGGATGATGCAGTTGGAGTGGAGCCTGAAACTGTACCACTGGAAAGCAGAGTCGAGACCATGGAAAACACACTGAACGATGCAGGATGTCCGAGTAAAACGAGTGCTGAACCTGCCCTGCCTGAAAGTACAAGCGACGGAGCATCATGTGAAGACGGCGGTGCCACGGTGTACGCCAATCCTGACTCCAAGGTGTCTTCGGAGAGCCATGGTGGTGAGCAAAAGGAGCAGGATGATGATGGAGGTAAAGCAGATGTTTCTGAATCAACCGAGGGCGATGCCACCGTGCCTGCCGAAACTCTAGCAACAGGAGCGAATTCTGCAGCGCCTGTACCAGAAGCGGGCAAGCCGGAAGAAGGTGCTGAAGGAGCACCTCCAGAGGTAGAAGAAGCGGCCGAGGGCGGCGACGATGAGAAGAACAAGGGCTTGGACGACGAGAACCAGAAGCTGAAGGAGATGCTGCAGAAGCTCCTCGCCTCCGGCGACGACCAGATGGGGGTCATCGCGGAGCTGAGCGACAAGGTGAGGTCGCTGGAGAGGAAGCTCGCGGTGCACAAGAGGAGGAGGAGGCCCAAGGTGAGGGTGCAGCAACGTCCACTGAAGAATGACCACGCTTGATGGTTAAGTCTATGTACGTATGTATGTATGTATGTATGTATGTGTCCATATATGCTGCAATCAGCAACGTGGAGGGGAACATTGTATATACAGTTGGACGCAATATGGTTTTCGGTTTGCCGACTGCACAGAAGTGACGAGACGACTGTTGGCGTTGGTCCTCCAGTTTTTCAGTTTTCAACCCGTTTCTCTCTTCGCCTCGCCTCGAGTTTGGAATCATGCACCGCGGGTTGGTCTGTGGTTTCAAAATTTTTGAATAACGCAAATACCTTCTGAATATCCACACATTTTTTGAATTTCTGAACATTCTTTCAAAACATGAACACTTTTTTGGAAAATGTGAGCAATCTTGAAAAGCAAACATTTTCTCAAAAGATGAACATTTGTTTTACAAAGCCAAACATTGTTTTAAATTCTCTGCCCATTTTTGAAAAATAAGAAAAATCTTGAAAAAAAAAACTGAACCTGAACATGACGTGAACATTCTGGATGGTTCGCAAAACCAAGAAACTAGAATACATGGAAACTAGAATGCATTTAAAAATGTTGATCAAGCATTATAGAAAATGTTAAAAAAGTACTCGAAACATGGTAATCAAGCATAATGCTAAATGTGCATATAAAAAAAATGTTGACCATGTATTAAAAAATGTTAATCTTGTATGTCAAAATTGTTAATCAATCAGTTAAAAATCTGAAATATTTATGGATAAAATATTAAACATGTATTCAGAAAATTTCACATTTAACATTTTTCAAATCCTTGTTTTACTTTTTAAAAAACATATGTAAATATAATTTTAATATATATATATAGAATATTTGGAATTATAAACATAAAATAAAATAAATAAAAATAAAAATGTTCAAAAAAGAGAAGAAAAAAAACAAGGTAGTGGCCTGTGGCCTCCCATGGGCTGGGCCGGGCCATTTACAGACGTGGCTAACTGAGTGTACCCTACGTTTCGCTACCAGCGAGACACAGTTGCGCCTTACACCTACAGGACTAGCTGACAACAAATGATTTCAGTATGGCAATTTTGTTAAATATTGATGAGTTAAGCTTGGCTGTTTCTCGTAACAGAACAAAAATTCCCCTAAAAACATTCTAAACGGAAAAAACTATAGGACTAACGTATTTTTTTGGCTGTTTTTTTTATTTTGACGGTTTTCTAAACACATTCTTAAATTTAAAAATATTTGCAAATTCATAAAAAGCTTCATGAATTTAAAAGTGTTCAGGAGTTTTAAAGCAAGCGTTCCCAAATTTCAAAAAAATATCCCAAAATTTCAAAAAAATAATTCATGGATTTGAAGATTGTTCTTTTTTTTAAAACGTGAATTTTGAAAATGGTTTTGAATTTTGAAAAATGTTCATGAATTTCAAAGATTTTCATGTATTCAAACTAGATCAATACCAGATGAAGTCTTGTGGGTGGGGTGTTTTGGGGTGTAGTCTCGGTACATTATGTATGTCTTTCATTCACGCAATGACATATCAATGTCGTGTGTGGACTCGATTGCTATTGGCCTTTAGATTAGATCGAGACTAGAAGAGGTATTGTGGTGTCGTCTCGGCCGGCCGTTCCCTTGTGACTATGGCGATGACACACAAATGTCGTGGGGTGAGCACACCAACCCTTCTTTTATTGTGGTTCTACGTGTGATTGTGCTCCCATTATAAGTCTCCGTATTCTGATTCTTTGATTTAATTGAAATGGTTACCGGCAAATACCCACCATAGTTCACCTAAGACAACACGTACTATGTGAAGTTGATATTTTGGGCATAAATTCCCTGGTTTTCTATTCACTTACTATGTGTTGTTTGTTTAACCTATGTGTATAGCTTAACTAATTCTTTATTTTGGGCAAAAGTTGCAAACATTGAGCAGTGCTCGAGCACTAATTCTACCTTTATTTGTGGCCATCCTTTATGTACCAACCGATGCCACTATCAGCATGCATGTACTTTGCTCTTATCTTCTTCGGCGCAAACCGACAGCTTCATTAGGCTTTTGGCCAGCCAGGTCACCTCAACGCCTTTTGCCATTAATGGCACGACCACTTGCTAGCTGCTCATGCTATTTATGGGCATCCATGCAAGCGCCATCAGATCGGCCGTTGTCTTGTCATGCCATATCGGTCGATCGACATGGTGCTATGGGTGCTAGAGATGCCAGAGGCAGTGGTGTTGCGGCTGTTGTTCTGTTGTTTGAACCCTAGGACTATGTTTAAGTTGAAATTTGTGTGGTGTTTAACACTATGTTTAACTCTTGTTTGTGTCTTATTGAACTTGCGTGATGTTTTAAGTGGCATTGTATGTGAATTGTGTGATGTTTTATGGAACTTAGAGGCAGTCTAAGGTTCAAAAGTATGTTGTTTTATGTTTATTTAGTAGCAAGCATGGTACTAAATTGAAGGAATTTGACAGCCTTGAAGATAAGAATGGAGGCGTTTCCTAACGAAACGCCTCTGTGACAGTGAGCATTAGAAGCAGTTAATCATAAGAAACCACCTATGGTGCTCTGAGCATTCGAGGTGGTTCTGACAACCACCGCTGGCGTACAAAGTATTTGCAACACGGGCTTTGGGGCGATACGAGGAACCGCTGTCGGACCTATACTAAAACACGTTTAGGTACTAGCAGGTCTCTTTAGTGTGAATTAATTGGCATGTTTGATATTGTAAGATGTCAGATATGTTTCTGATTTATATCGATTTTATATTTTAGTGTGAATTAATTTCATATCTAAATGGGAATAAACAAATGATTCTGCTGCAGCACGAGTAGTTTGCTTGGCTTTCACTCGTCCATGCCCTGCATTGTGTGTGTCCTTCGACAACACCCCTCGTCTATATGTGCCTCTCGTGGTGATGATCATATGTCTGTTGCTAGGTCGTGCCTTCTCTTGGGCGTCCATTTCTTCTCTTCTTCTTTAACTTTGATATTTGTATGCTTTCGACCCAGTTATCTAGAAAACGGGGTTAATTTGTTAAGGTTTTTGATCCGGTTTTTTTATAAATTGGATCAAAGCCTAAGGAGAACTCCCCCACCCCCATCAGTGATTCTCAAAGAAAAAAAGATCCAAAAAGAGCTGTACCACGACGTACCATTGTATGTCGGTGTATCCCGGGGTTTGAAATAGTTCAGGCTAGCTAATGCATTGAAAAGGTTCTGGCGGCTAATAACACCCACCAGACGAAACAAACGATTGTAGTTATTTTATTTTATTTTATTATAAATTCCCTAGTTTCTTATTTAGTTTTTTAACGGAAGTTTCTTATTTAGCCACAGTATTTGTTTGGTTAATCTAGTACTCCTACTAAGGACCACCATGTATCGAGAATTGTTTGCCTCTCGACTGTAGCTCTATATCTATGGAATAAAACTCTTTTCACCATAAAAAAAATCGTTTTGCAGCGTCACGTTGTCGCCCAGTTCAGAAACATCTTTTTTTTAGTACTCCCTCCGTCCCAAAATTCGTGTCTTACATTTGTCTAAATACGGATGTATCAAGTCACATTTTAGTATTAGATACATCCGTATCTAGACAAATCTAAGACAAGAATTTTGGGACGGAGGAGAAAAATGTGCTCCCTCGATTAATTAATTCATTATCTTCTGCCATGCATCGATCGCACTTGCAAAAGGTGAGCAGTGATCTAGGGAACACTGTTACTCTACTTTCGTGCATCAATCATCATTGTCATAACGACCACTTGCTGGAGCTCATGCTATTTAAGGACATCCATGCATGCACCACTAGATCATGATTGGCGCGCGTTGCGGCGCCCGTCTATGTTTGCGATGAAATGATAGGAGTTTCCATAGAAAAGGGTCTAGACGATGGATATAATATTTTGTTGAATTTTTAATGCAAACAACAAATTGTGTCCTTGGTGTCTTTCTTTGCAACTCTAGTTCACGTTCTCCTTTAGTGTTAAGGAAATCAACTTGCAAAAAGAAAGCTCACTAACACTTTGATGGAAATCAAGTTTCACTTTGATAGTCATGTATACAAAGAAAAGGCGGCCTATTGGGAACTAATTACAAAGCTCATCTGGAAACCAACAAGGAAGACTGTGCATCGCTGAGTTATGGCAGGCTAGCAGCCAAACACATCAAATACATCAGAAACACAATGAATAAACTGCAGAGCACAAGCAGGAAAAACACAACACGATTATTGTGTTTCCATGGCTTAACATGTATTGGTCCTGAGCCTTCTAGTTGGAGGGCCAATTCCACTATACAAAGAAAAATGTTGCGAACTCAAGGACAACTAACATAGCATGCACACATTCCATGCTAATCGACATTATTATCATGTGAATATGATGTCGTAGATGCTAGTTCCAGTACTTTTGTAACAGATTCCTCCTCACTTTCATTAATAAAACCACAGAGATTGAAGCTACAACCGAAACAAGAAAATAAAACCATTGTGGTTGTTTCAAGCTCAATGGAACTGAACAAGTGGATGTTTTCACATTCTCTGAAACAGGCATCCTTGAGCTGGCATATGGTCTGGAAACATTATCTAACAGCAACATGATCAAAGTTCAGCCCCCCTTGAATTGGTGACACCCATTAGCTTCAATACATATAAACTAATAAGCTACTAAGCATTGTACAGACTAATAGACTCCTTGCCGTTTCAGAATTCTCAAAGATATAAGTGCATTGCATGCATTGTACTTATCTTCATTTGTGATTTCGTGTCATCTCACGTGGAAAGAGGTAATTTAACCTTTTCGCTCAAGTCCTGCAAGCACAGAAGCAACCTCATTTCACGCAAATAATCTTGTTTTCAAAAGAGAAAATTGTAATAAACCATTGACTTGCCATGTGATTCATAAGTTATTGCAACTAACATTACACATAACGAAACAAAGACATGCAGCAAGCAATGATAGCAGAGGTTTCAAATCAAACCATATGAATATTCAGGAATCTGAGAACTGAAGAGGTGTATAGAGAGCTCACCAGCGACCTAACATTGGAGGTTATTTTTGGGAGAGGTAATATAGAGGAATGTGAGGGGTGCCGTTCTAGTCGAAGTTGTACAGGAGAGACCATGCAAAGTAGCCAAGAACATTGGTGCCACCATTCATGGCTTTCTTCAGCTCGCTGAGGTAACTCCGGTAGTACCGAACCCTTGTGGCATCCCGCAAGTAGTGTTTGCGGGTGAGGTTCCCTGGTTAATCCATTCCGGGCAACATGACGACAACATTAGTATATACGCATGACAAGATGATTCAGAGGCATGAAACAAAACAAAGAGATATGGAGCTCCAGTACCGTTTTCAGTTATGACAATAGCTGGGTTTCCATACCTCTGACTAATGTAGTGCACACATCAATACATCCCCCTCAGGACGATATAAAGCCATTTAGAATTCACCTGTAAGAATTCACGCACCAAAAAGATTTATCGTGTTAATTTTGAACTTATGGTCGGAGCAAGTAAAGCTGAGAAAGGTTTCCGCAACGAGCTTCATACCCTTGGTCCAATCGGTTTGCCATTTCGCTCAACTGCAAAGTGTTTATATATGTAAAACCTGCGCAAGTAACCCGCAAGTAACCCGCAAGTAACCCGCAAATTGACATTGATGTAAAACCTGCAGCTTAAGACAGGAAATTCACATGCACAAGTGACCCGCAAATCGACTGAGTAGCTAGTCAGTGTCTGTTGCATCAATTTCCGTCCCTTTGTTTAGTTAGTTCTGTTCCTTGACCACTTTAGCTTGACCAGGAGTGAACCTGGGCAACATCTCTTTCACAAGGTCTTGCATTATTTGTGGGTACTGCCGTCTATTAGTGGATCAACAAACCTGTATCCAATGCAACCGTCAAAGCACATCCACTAATAGATCATCTGTGAGTATTAATCTTTTATTTAAAACTCTTTGCTAAAGCACATCCACGGGGGATTGAATCAATCACTGCAGATCCGTGAATAGGAAGTAGCACTTGTCCTGAGTTCAGTGTATTTCAGTCTCCAAGATTCAGCATCAAGACATAAATCGTAGGCGCTGCAGGTATAAATAAAATGCAGAGAAAACACCGGGGTTGGGATGAGCATACGTACCTTGCTGCCACTGTAGGCTATGGAGGTGAGCTGCTGCTTGATTATTGCCGTCTAGTTGCTGGATTCCATTTCCAAAAGGCGACAAAGTTCAAGATCGCTCACGGGGGAACCACCGCACATGTATCCGATCCGTTCAAAGAGAGCCAGCACCGAAGCGAGGGGCCGGCTTGCGCCACCAAGAATGTAGAGGAGGGATGTGGAGGCGCTTGGTGAGAGAAGGCATTGACGACGGGACAGTGGATGGCCTGGAGCAGCGGGATCCAGGCGCAATATCGAGAATACGGCCGCGGCGTCAGGGATTGGGGCGCGGCCGGGATCCAGTCGGCGGTGGCGGGGGTCTGCGGCACTTTTCCTGCCGTCTCAGGCCATCAGCGCCCGTAGCCATCGGATCATCAATCTTGAGCATTTTCAATCGTTAGATTTACTGTAAATCGCTCCTTATCTGGCCTCGTTCGCCATTAGGGATTGCTAATTGTCATGGGCCGCTGCTCTTGTCGCTTTTTTCGGCGTCTCAGATTAAATTGGGCCTAATGGGCCTGCAGCACCATCCCCTTCGTGAAGCCACCGTTTTGTTCCCAAGACCAAACGCCTCTCACACCCTTCGCCTGGCGGCTGGCGGCTGTTCCCATGGCTGGTCGACCTAGGTGACTAGGTCGCGAACGGTCCCGACGCGAGGGTCATGGCGATTCGGGCGGCTGGACGCGACGTCGCCTTCCAGGCACCGCCGCCCACCACGACCTCGAGCAGTGGTGCGTCTCCCTCGTTCTCGTTTTCTATCGGCAACCCCCAGCTTGCCAGATGGCGGCACCGACCATCTCTGTCGCTTCGCCTCCTCGACGGCATGTTCTTTGTCTACCTGGAATGCTCAGATCCGTCCTTCAAGGTGGAACGTTGGCGCCGCTGCCATCCAGCCCGACCCTATGTTTCTGACACTAGCCTTGTGGATCTGGCACCTCTCGCAGGTGCACAACCAGCACAAACGCGCTACAACGAGCAGCATCAAGGGATTTGGTTTGGGTGATTATATACACGTCATGACACCCTCTCCTCTACACGTTGATGTCAAATTCCCTCCTCCAAGGTAACACCTTCATGCAACTTTGCAAACTTTGTTTCTCTCGGTCTTCCACTCATCCCCGAAAAATATTTCATTCAATCTGTGAATTTTCTCTTGTACTGGTAGAGCCAATTGCAGGTCAAAGCGTTCTGCTATGAGGTAAAGGAATTTTTTGTGGAGGAAACTACTGTTCAGGTATTGGTAGATCTTCCTAACACTTTTCCTTTTGCAATCGTATCATTTAATTAATATAGTTAATTGGTTGTTGCAAAATATAATGATGGCTTACTCTTTGCAGTTTTAGTAACATCATGCCATCATCCTCATAGTCTTGTTATGCACTTGTATTTAGTTATGTTCTTTTTAGTTTTCGTGTGTTGAAACAACCAATTTGAAAAACCAGGAAGAGTATCTTAGTGATCACGTTTCAGTGCTGCATACAAGAAGTTGCCCGCTCTGAGTTTTATTTTATGAAGCAGAGTTGAATCTGCTCCAAGTGGAAGATAATGTTACTGTCTGTCATTATTGGTTTGCTGTTGCAAGATTATTACATTAATCAGTTATAAGCTAGGATTTTTGTGTTAGCCAAGCATTTTACTATGTACGTGTATCCCATTTGAAATCCCTTCAACCCCAGTCAAATTCCTATTGATATCACTTCTATGGTGATTCCATTGTTTATACTATTGAAGTTGTGATTCCTTCCTGTTTCTTTCATGGGTTAATATTTTATGATTAATTACACATCAAGAAAAGATTTTTTAAATATATTTTGGGTAGAATTCTTATTGTTCTATGTCTTTGTTCCTTCGAATTAGGCATGAAATAAGTTCAATGTCAATGTGTTGGTAGACCTCATCTCCCAGCATGCATATGTGTTGCTTCAGGAATCATGGCAAAAGAGGTTACAATGTATTTTTGCTAGATTCTTAATGAATTCACTTTGTTTACATGTGGATGAACTAATAGGCAATCCCTTGACTATATTTTGACTTGACTACTTTTAGAGTAGGAGGGTCGTCTATCTGACAGATCATAAATCTGTTACTGTACATATTGTAATGTTCTAATCTGAATGCAGTCAGTTGCTTAATATTACTAGATGACTCGTTGCGCCAATGGCACAAAGGGCGAGAGCAAGCCAAGTATTAAAAGAGTACACATAAAAATATTTAGAGACAGATTGAAACATATGGAAATAAAAAATTGCTGCTGGCAATGTCATGATTTTCTCTAACCAGTGTAAACATATATAAATAATCTTTTAAAAATATTAGTAGAAGGGCAGTTGATTACATTTATAGAACAAGTGATCACAAGCTTCTTTTGAGCACATAGACAGTAATAATGTCTAAAGTGTACATGCAATATCATACACGAATGGAAATCTAAAGGCTATACATATCGTGCTCAGAGCAACGCCAAAAGGGCAAAGATACTGGATCAATTGATACGAAACAAAAGGTAGCACATATAGACTGAAAGTCACCAGAAACTATCTTGTGTAGTCTTCAGGCGCTGCTCTGACTTCATGCCAATATAGCGCAACCTCTGCTTCACTTCTTCAATGCTGGGATTAGCTACTATAGTTCTTTCAATAAAACATTTTTTACACCAGTAGCAGCACCCGTAAGATTAGCAAGTTTCCAGCAAAAGGATCACATGAGAATCACATATCTATATCCTATATCAAGAGAAACAGAAACCCAACAAGATGAACAAAGAAACAGAGGTATCAAAACTGTAATTGCTATAAGAACAGAAGATTGACTGCATAGGGTTTCTTATTACTATTTTGTTTTATGATTCATGCATATATTTCCAGTCTGGATTGGTAGCTAACAGGGAACTACACTTCATTGCCTAGAGAGGTCATACCTCTTAAGCCTAGGTGGCTGAGCAAGTCCAGTTTCCATGGTGTTAGTAAGTGCATAGCAGCAATGCCGGCCAGTTCTGATCCCTGTGACAGAGTCAAGCTAATCATTGGGAACCATGCAAGAGGAAAAAATAAAGAGGACGGTAAATCCGATAGAAATACTAACGGTAGTTGAAACAAAAGAATTTATGAAAGTTGGTGTGACCACCCGGTCATCATCCTTCTCCTGCCAAACAAGGACACGTGTGTGTGGAACTGGAAAACAGGAGGGTAAATGAAAAACATGAAAAATAAGAAATATGGGTAAGAAAAATGAAGAAAGGAGAAAATGCACTGGGCATGGTACCAGGAACTACAGTCCCAAACATCTTTCCGATCCTGATCTTCTGTATATAGGTATGCAAGAAGTTTCATGTGATATACTCGAATGGTAATATCAGCCCTATCGACTATTTTTTGCCCAGGTTCAAGACTCTCCATCATCTCAGGCCGCTTTGGATTACACGTGAAGGTTGTGAAGGCTGTGATTATATCAGGCGAGGCTTGGACATGGGAAATAGTCATTGCGGCGTGGAAGTTTTCAGTTATGCAGCGACGCCCACCGGTATAGGATGATGGCATAATATTTTTCTCATGGACCTCAGCTTCATCAAGCTTACCAAGTCCAACAGCGTCAACAACAAGCTGGAGCTTTTTAGCGCACATATCGTCCCGAAGCTTTTCAGAAAGGACCTTGATTGAGTAGTGAGAAGATCAGAAGACAGTAAATCAGCATAGTCAGCGTAGCAGCAACCAAATAAGAAGATGAAGATGATAGGGCAGCAAGGAACCTGTGGTAAATGGAGGCACATGAATCTTCTACATGCAGAAATAGCTGAAATGAAACAGGTTTTGCTATCTCAGGCACAACAGATACAGTAGTTGCTCAACATAATCTAAAAAGCAAGAACAACGGGAAAAATAATAAAACATTGGCTGAAAACATAGAAAAATTGATAGCCATAGTGGGATATAAACTGATTATGTTTTCTTTTTGCTTAGGCAAAAACAGACGTGAATATGACTAAAAACTGTTATTTTTTCTATGTATGCGGAGGCAAGACCAAAGCAAGGTAAATAATAAGCTTTTGAACATATATTTTTGGCTGCTGATAAGTTAAACCTGTGTATTTCTTTGTACCAAGCACACAGGTAAGACCGGAAAGAAAATAAAGGAAGAGGATTTTAGCAGGCCTTCTACAAAAACAAATCGACCTTCTCTGTGTTGAACATTAAATTCAGCTGGCAATTCTTGGCTTTGATTTCCTGGTGAATCCTTATCGATATGCGAAGAAGGCGAAAAAGAACCTAGAATGATGAACTGCAGCAGGGAATTAACAGGAAGAAGCGTGATGTTTGCCTTCAAAGGTAAACCAATGAAGGAGAAGGGCTTTTAGATTAGCAAGCCCAGCAGCAAATAGAAGATATAAGGAGGCGCACACAGTGTAACAGCAACGACAAGACATAGTTTAAACAGCATGGCCAAGCGGCATTTACAGTGAGTAGAGATTGTCATAAGGAGGGAGATAAGGCAGAAAGGGCCAACGGCAATATTTACAACGATGGTTTGTTCGACAGGATAGAAGGCGTCCTGATTACGAAATGCATCAGCTGAATTCCCTATAGTATCACAGCTTAGGTACTCTCTCTCACTGGTAGGCACTAAAGATAGAACACGTTCGTTTATTTTTCCAGCTACTTCGTTCGTTGGTGTTAGAATTGCTCTTTCTTTTAGATAATCAACGTCAGAATACCTAGTAGGAACATCTTTATATACAGCCTGAACAATGGCATCGATTTTTCACCATCAGTGTGTATTAAAGCTCATCAGGGATGGTTATCCAAGATGGATCCAACTCCCCCTCGCGCACTATTCATAGCCTATGTGGCTAGCGCAAGCTTGCCTAGCACCCCCTTCATAGAGTGTAGCACCTATGACCTCAGCTAAATATTTATAATAATGAAGCCATGTCTTATTTCTTACAAAGTTTCCAGCCCATTAGAACAGGAACAAAAAAGTAAGAATAAACTGTCAAAGTATACCATCAAATCACTAATTTAATCAAATTTCTGGTCCAACCTTTGTATCTACTCATCTACAGCTAGCACATCCACCTATCCAAGGAAAAAAGAGGGGAACAAATACTCAAATAAAGCATGCCAAAGGGGTACAACAGAAGAATGGAACACATAGTGGCATTCCTTGGATCAATCATTGTGGATCTGGGTGGGGAGAGGAATGGATCACGAGATAAGAGGAATGCAACAGAAGTTTGATGAGGTCGAGATCGTACACAGGCAAACAAAACAAAGGACAGAAGCATAGTAAGCCGAAGTATAGATGAGGCAGTAAGCTGTATGAACCAAAAGACTATTGAAAGCAGCTAGCAAAGGCAGTTGGCACCACACATATCGGACGACCACCTGAAACAGCTAGAATGGACTGGCAGGCCACAAGGTAAACACAATAATGTACATACAATAAAAGAAACCACCAGCAAGAAAATGGATTGGAAGATCTCAGGAAACACAATGTTCCTGGTCTGAGAATCAGTAGTACCATCTTCATTTCCAATCAGGATTTTCAACCATCCTCTCCTGTGCCCCGACCCCCAACCATCGTTGTACTGACACGCGAATAAAAACATGAACACATAATGTGATCGATGTGATAACTTGTCTATGCTTAGAAATGCAGGGTCGAGAAAGAGGGAGATTAATTCTGGTTCACCGCTGGGAGAGACTGTATTTGATACATATAACAATTGAGCAGATTTTGATACATATAACAGTCTAGTTCTATGTGCCCTGTATCACATGGCTTCCCAAAGTCAAAGGTGTGTTTGGGACCTTTGAGCTATTACTCGTCTAATTAGACAGCTAACATATGATGTTGCAGGTTATAACCAGTGACAAGTTCAAACCAGATGACCACCTCCGTAGAACATGTTCTTCTTGAGTAGAAATGGGGCCAGTAGTTAGGTAAGGCATCATAGACCAATAGGTGGAACCGTATAATTTTAAGATGGTCTAATTTTTAAATATATATTAGGGCAGTGGGAAACGGGTATATACCTTTGTATTTATCCAGTAGCTCAATGTGATTATTCGTCGACCTCCGGATAACACCATTGGTTATAGCAGAATACTCGCGGAGATAAAAATTCCATGCAATCTGTATAAAGACACATCCAACGGATAATGCAAATCGAAAAATCAAGCCCGCAAACTAAAATTATAGAAGGGGTCAAGAGAAACCTGCAGTATGTTAGTATTTAAGAGATTCCTTGCATACGCATGATTCAGAAAAGTACAGTGTGTGATGCCATTATAATTTTCTCATCAGCCAGTGGTATTCCATTATATTTTTATCATCAGCCAATAATAAAAAAGAGAAATTACAGCAGTGAATCGGAAAAGGTACGATCTTGCTTACCTCGACAAATCAAGATATAACTAAATGAGTAGATACTCAAGGCTTGGCCTCAGTAAGTCCCATCACCAAAATATTGTAATCACCCTCTACAGCAAACCAATTGACATTTGGAATCCCAACTGCAGAACAAGAAGCAATGCCAGCTGATTCATTCGTAAGTAAACAACAGACTGGAGTAAGCAAGACCAAGGAAGTGAAAAAAACTCACATATTACTTCCTCATTGAAGTATCCATATGAAATGACTGGTATAAAAACTGTAGATGAGTTCCCTTAGATGGGATTGCCTAGGTACGTATCACTGGTCCTCCTTGATCGTCTCAATCAAGAACATCAAAGAAAGGCTAGGGTTGTTTTCCTGCGATAGAATCAAGAAATTGAGATATGTTCAGCACAAGCAGGAGAGAAAAACTTGAGGAGCCTATGATGACGACATGAACTCGTACCTGCTGATGGTCAACAGCCTCCATTGTCCACCCACCCACGGTTGTCACCAGTTGTGCCCTTGCCCAAGCCGCGCTAGGGTCTGCCACCGCCGTGCATTATATACATCTGACTTCATCGACTTCGTCACACAGCTATGGGAGTGGACACAAAAGAACAACCAACTTATCACTGTTTTGTGGGAAGTAGTCCAGACATTGCTGCCTAATTATCAGATGTAGGCCTCAGTACAATCAATGCCTGATGTATAACATTTGCCTTTTAAAATACAAAACATGGACAGATGGTAAGAAAATATAGCTGCTTGAATATTAAACCATGATTTTCTAACTAAGCATCATAATTTTCAGCTAACCATTTCTATCTCCAAGAGCAGTATATCAAATCCATGTTTACCTCGTGTAGAGCAAAAGTGAGGAAAGAAAAAGAAGTCATACCTAGCCAGTTTGTTAAAGATAAAAAACTGTTGCAAGTAGACAACAACAGAACGTACCACAACAACTGTAAAAACACACTGTTTGGGTAAAGCATTAACATTCTAAAAGAGTATCCACGATGGTGGAAAATCGGAACCCACCTGGTTGTGTTTTAGTACTCTAAGTACTTCGATTGGGCGACGATTGTGTGACCGCCTGCAAGAAATAGAATAAAATTATTTGTTACCCCAAAGGCAGACCTCTACATATGTGAAACAACAGCATCAACCTTATTGTTCTCTTTTACAAATTTCTCTGGATATAAACAAAAATATTTCCATGTGTAAATAAATATATTACACTCCTCATATAAACAAAAAAAATTCCATGTGCAAATAAATACAATTTACTGATTATTACACTGCTCATAGAGTAGGTGAAGAACGATTATTACAGTGACGAAAATCACCACACCTACCTCACTACGTGAGAAAGAAAATGAAGAAAACAAGAACTGCTCAGATTGGAAACTTTTTATCAAACAGGAGGTAGAAGGAAATGAAGTGGCAGCTCACCTTGGTGGGTAAAGATGAAACGCAGCCAAGAGCCCCAAGAACCAGCAACAACCTCATAGATCCTGTAGGGGGAAGAAAAATAAGAGTCAGGATGGAGGGAAACCAGGCACACCAAAGGGATTGAAAAAGGAAGGGGTGGCGGGGACCTAGGAAGGGGAGGCGAGCTGCTGCTTCCTACCGGGTGGACGACAGCGCCCCGGTGCCGCAGCGGATCTGAGAGTCACTCCGCTCGATCTGGGGCCTCCCCTCCCCTTCCCTTCCCTTCCTTTGAAGAGGAAGGAACCACCCCAGATCGAGGCCGGATTGGGGAGGAGGCGGCGGATTGGGAAGGAGGGAGAGAAGGCGGGGATTGGGGGAGGAGGGGAGGCACGGGATTGGGGCAGGAGGTTCAGGGTTTTCACCCAAATTGAACCGGACCCACGTCCTAGAGGGTCCCTCCCGTCAGTGACCAAAAGTAGGCAAGAGGCGAGGTGTAATTAAACAGAATCGGGAGCAAGGCATGAGGCGAGGTGTAATTAAACAGAATCGGGAGCAAGGCATCGCGTGATGGCCTGGGGAGGCGCCCTTGTCTTCGCTCGCTCGCACACTATTCATTGCGTACGTGGATGCCTTGGTTGTGAGTAGCATATAGCTCATCCTTTATAAGTTCAATTATTCTAAATCTTAAGGTAACCGATTACTTTGTGTAATCGCAATACCTAATTTAACAACTTCTTCCATGTTATAAATCAAATGACTCCAATATGTACCACCTATTGAGTTTTAGATGGATGCTAAGATAGGAATGGAGCATCAACTTGGTTCCAGCGTAAGTACATGATTCTGAAGTCCCTCGGCTGGAAACATTTAGTACTTACCATTTTCTCTTTTCCTAGATATCGCCCCTCTTGTACTTAGCTAATTATGTGCCTGAAAGCAAAAGAATTGCTATTTTTGCTGGAGTTAGCAAATTATCATGTACAATATAATAGAGTATGTGAGTATCTTGAATTTTGTTACAGTATATGTCAGCATCCAAAATTTATTTTTCACATTATGTAGATTATCTATCTCTAAATCATGTGGTCCCTTTTCAATCATGAGTAGCAGTAATACTACATGAAGATTATAAACTAGGTATGAATTTTTTGCTCTAATTCACGAGTACATGTGGTATTAGTAGAGTACACTCACTATCTAATATTTGGAGTGAACCTGATTGAACTTATAAGCTGGCCTCGCGAACACAAAGATCTGTTCCATTTGATTTTCCCATTCCTCATAAATACAAATGTTGCTTATTACTGTTTCAAGGTATGCCAAATTATTTACCAGAAAGCAATGTTTGCTGCAGATTCCTGTAAATGTCTATTTGTTTAGAACGTGCCCTCTCAGTATATAATTCCTAGAGATAAAAAGTTCTTAATATGTCTGGCCGAGTTTAAATTTAGGACATTGTATTTGGTTGTCAAACAAGGTTTCACTGCCGTGTTAGTGATAGGTCAAACTTGTGATGGCTCCGTGTCAGGTGAAAGAACAGAAGAAGTGTGCCAATCAGGCTAGACTGTTATTACTCAATTTTTTAACAAATATTGTAGAAAGTTTGGTTGTTTCAAGTTGAACGGATATTATGTTGTCAAAGAGGATTCAAGTTACGTTTTTTCTGTATGTAGGTTTTCATGCGATAAAATTTGACCAACTCTTTGCTGAAATTTATTTCAGTACTAACTCATAACCAAGTAATGGTATCTAGGTTGAGAGCTTCAAGAAGGACGTACTGGATCCATGCAAGGTGTACTGGATCCATGCTCTCCTCCACCGCCCCCAACTACGGCCACCGTCGCCCCTCCTCCGCCGCCGCCGCCCCCTCCTCCACCGCCACCCCCTCCTCCATCGCCCTCCACCGCCACCCCCTCCTCCACGACCCCCAACTGCGGCCGCCGCCGCCCCTCCTCCGGCGCCATCCCCTCCTCCACTGCCCTCCACCGCCACCAACTGCGGCCGCCACCCCTCCTCCACCGCTCCCCACTGCGGCCACCGCCACCCCCTCCTCCACCGTCCCCAACTGCGGCCACCTCCCCCAAGCTTCATGGCCGGCAACCGGCGTGGCGATTCTTCGATGCGGCCCAAGGACGGCCGCCGCAGCAGAGCTTCTTCGGTAGCGCGGCAGCTGGAGATGCCCTCAGGTATGTAGAATAGTTTGCACAAATGTATGGAATATGAACAAATGTGATTAAAAGTAGTAGATGAAGATGGTCCTGTTTAGTAGATGAAGATGGTCCTATTTAGTAGATGAAGATGGCCCTGTTTAGTAATGCCTAGAGTAGTAGATGCATGTCTTATTGCTTGATTGGAGTGCTTTTTTTTAGATATGTAGAATATGTCTGATGCATATTGTTGCTCCTTAGATATGCATAATGCCCTCAGGTATGTAGAATATGCCTGATTGGAGTGCTTTTTTTAGATAAATACTAGAGTAGATCAATGAAACTATATACTTGTGCTTATTAATTTCCTTGTCAGTGGTGAACTATGATCTTTGGTTGCTTTTGCTTTTTTAATAAAAAGTTGGGGCAGGGGGGCAACCCCTTTCGTTTCAGATTCTGCTTTGGAACTGAGAGTAACCATATATATTTTGTTTTTCAGATTTTGATGAGAGCACTCGTAATAAGTACCGGAGAGTCCTGATTGGTAGGGCCGAGTCGTCCGCCTCCCATCAGGCCACAACCGAGGCATCGTCATCATCGGATGGTGATGTCGGAGTGGACCTAGATCCGCTCGCCACCGAGTCGGGCGACATGGAGGCCTCGGACGGCTCGGGGTCTACCTCGAGCAACATTTCCAAGAGGAAGAAATCCGGGCGTGGTCCGGGGAAGGTCCCGGAACCAACTGCTGCCAGCAACCGTCCTGTCATTTGCCCGATAGGAGAGGGGTAAGCAAACATTTCATTTGCACCATATTTTGGATGCCACAACTTTGACACTCACATATGCTTGTCTTTTATATCATGCAGTCAGTGGGAATTTATCCCGACACAACATAAGGGGGTACGCCCGCCGAACCACGTCATCGGCTCCCTCTTGAGGAAGCACTTCCCTGGATTGTCCAAGCCGGGTGATGACGATCCGCCGTCGCTAGGTTTAACCTGGGAGCATTACGTACATAATAAGGATGAGCACGATGTCACCATGGCCACTCGGGTCATCAATGCTTTTTTGTAAGTATCTTAGCGCCGACCACTGTATTTTTTCATATCCAAATCCTTGCTTGCGTGGATGGTGAGAAGATGCCATATGCTTTCTTGTAGCAAACATTTGCTTGCGTGGATGGTGAGAAGCAGAAGGCGATCAAAGGCATCGTGAAGTCTGCCCGAAAGATACTCTCTGACACCAAGCACACGCTGCGGTACAAAGCCGTGATGCAGTGTCGGCCGCTGGACTCGAAGGGAGAGAAGATGACAAGGAAGACCGCTTGCCAGACCAACTTGTCGCGAGAAGAATACCTGTCAGTGGTAAGTGACTACATCGGTTGCTAGTACTTTGATTCATCCCTCTTGTTCCTCAATTATTCGATTTTGTCTGACTAGGTGAAGGAACCCTGGATGAAGGACGATTGTTGGGAGGCCCTGGTTGACATGTGGTGTGACCCAGCATGGCAGGCGCAACATGTGGAGAAGGGAAACGAATGAGCCAAAATGCCAGGCCCGGCTCATGTCCAGGGGAGCCGGAACCTAACCGCTCTCAAGCAACACATGGTATGTGGATTAAGATGTTAACTTTTTCGCACGGTGCATCTTGGTTCATTCAACTTGATGGTTAATTTTGCAGGAGGCGAAGGTTGGTCGACAGGTCCACATCCTGGAAGCCTGAAAAGAAGGCCACAAGGGGAAGGATGGCGTCGAGTTCTGCAGCGAGTCGGCGGAGGAGAAGTGGTGGACTTTCAAAGAGGTCTTCCAGGAGGTGCACGGGGAGGAAGCCGAACCTACGTCCAAGCCCCTTGACCCTGAGCTTCTCATCATTGCTGGCGAGGGGAAGGGCCATGGCCGCCACCTCCTTTGCAACGGGGCGATCGCCACCTCCGGGCACCGCAAGCTGCACGAGATATGCACGTCGAGCACCAGCTCAACTCCGTCCATACGGAGTCGCCCAACCGCCGCATCACGTGAGATAGCGCGTCTCAAGGTTAGCATCCTAACCTTTTATTTATGTCCATTCCTCGAAATAGCACCGTTCCAACCTATATGAGCCTAATGTCATGTTACAGGATTTAATGGCCCAGCGGGCTGTTGAAGAGGAGCAACGGCGGAAGGCTGAGGAGGAGTCCAGAGAAAAGGAACAGGTAGACACTAACAATAGGTTGAAGATGCTTGAGGATCAACTACAGGTAGAACATTATCTAAACTAGAGTAGAAGATTCATTACATAGGGACGAACCACCCTCGCGTGACTCTACTCTTATAGGTTCTTATGCAATCTCGAAGCAGTGCAAGTGATGCCCCTCCTCCTCCTCCGGAATGTTAACCCGATGGCCTCTCCTCCTCAAGATGATCTATATATGAACAAGTGTACTTCTACTGTGACGTGCACGTGTTTTGCAAGTAGTGACAATATGTATGAATTTGCGACTTGTGTGTGATGTCTACTTGATAATATATTCGACTTGTGTGTGACAATATGTGGACTATCCCTAATTATGCATATATATATATATATATATATATATATATATATATATATATATATGATCAAATTATGGACTAAATCAAATTATGCCTATATATGATCAAATTATGCCTATATATGCGTGGACTAGCTCAAAATGCACTGTAGTGGTTTTTATTTGCAGGGATCAGAAAAGAAATAGATTGACAGCAGAATGGATGGGAAAGATTTCCGAGAGCTACACTTGGAAAAAGGCAGACTACCGAGAGCAACTCTCGGAAATATGGTCGTCTGGGACACTACTGTTGTGCCACAACTTTTTCGAGAGAAGCTCTCGGAAAAGGAGAGCATTGCCGAGCCTAGCTCTCGGCAAAGCTATGTAAACTGTCAGCTCCCATGAAGGATTGCCGAGAGCCACTCTCGGCAAGCATATCGTCATTTTTTTACTGATAAATGTGACCAGTGGGACCACATGTCAGTTAGAAAGAACGCACACACACACAAAAAAAAAGGATGTTGCATGTGCTTTGCCGAGAGCCACACTCGGAAAAGTTAACAGTAACTGACGGAGCCGTCTGTTGCGGACGGGCATGCCACATGACTACTCTTTGCCGTGAGCGGCTCTCGGCGTCTAGAGAGTTTGCCGTGCGGTGCTTCTTTACCGTGAGGCAGTGACGGCAAAGAGTGTAGTTTGCCGTGAAGGTGGGTTTGCCGAGTGTCCGTGTTTTAGCACTCGGCGAAGAGCATTACACCCGGCGTACGTGAAAATTTCAATAGTGTCTGCTGGCCGGAGAGCGAGGAGTTATGGCTAAGCTGGTTGCTCCCGGCGAGTTTCGTGTCGTCGAAGGAATTCGAAGCGGAGTGCGCCGCCAGGAACGCGTACGCGGTGGCCCTCACCTTGTGCGACGGGGACATGTCGGCGTGGCCTTGGCGCATCATGCGGATGCAGAGGTTGTACATGAGCTTCGTGCCGCACGCCTTCTGGCAGGCTTTAGCAAAAGAGAGGCCACCCTCTCCGATTTCACATAATAAACCAGATGACCTGCTTTGCTACATACTCCCTTCGTTTCTAAATACTTGTCTTTCTAGAGATTTCAACAAGTGACTACATACGACGTAAAATGAGTGAATCTACACTTTAAAATATGTCTACATACATCCGTATGTTGAGTCCATTTGAAATGCCTAGAAAGACAAGTATTTGGGAACGGAGGGAGTAGAAGCTAAAAAAGAAACAAAAACATTACAAACCGAAAGGCACGAAGAACTCACCAGCCAAAGACAGGATCATGCAAGATCCGACATCTGAAGGCCAGATAAGAACTTTAGACTTAAAAAAAAAATCTCCAGTTCAAGGGAGGGAAAGAGGGAAGAAGCTAAACAACATGTAAGCAGAGAGAAGACCATAGCATGAGCTATGTAGGCGCCCAATCAACAGCAAATGCAAGACCCATCCATTTTCCATTCCCTATCAAGTTTTCAACCGCCTAGCCGAGGTCAACATAATTCCAGTTGAATTTCGTACCTCACGTGTGCATACCTCAACATACTCAATGCACATTTCACACGGTTCCAGTTGGATCCCACCCGAATACGAATACGACATGATTCCAGTTGAGTTTTGTACCGATGAAAACTGCACATCGCACAAATTTCAAAAGCATTCCCAGCGCATTCGAATGTAGTTTCAAAACCACTCCGTGAAGATTGTAGAGTCGTCTCAACGAATTAACTAGAGCAGAAATTCCGCAAGACCAGTCAGATTTCTCGTGATTTGGACAAAATTAACCAGGGTCAGATTTCTCCAAAATTTGGACAAAATTACAAGGAGAAGGGAGAAAGGAAACAACATGCGAGAACAAAGCTAGGAGTATCTCCCAATCGGTAAAGTGTAGTACGCCCGTGACATCGGGGGAGCCGTGAACGACGCACGCAAATCTCCCCGCCTCCCACTCGCGAGCCACGACCTCTTCCTCCCTCCTCCTGTGCCACGGCCGGACCCGACCCGCTCCCCTCCGACCCCGTCTCCCTCCTGCGATCTCCTCTACGACGAGCGACGCCGCCCGCCTCATCTCCTTGGCACCAGCAGCGACCCCGCCGCTCGCCTTCTCCGGTGAGGAGCCTCACCTCGCAAACTCATCCCTCCCCCTTCACCCTCCGCCCCGTCCATCCCAATAGCCGGCGAGACGTCACGACCTCACCTCCCAGTCCCCTGCCGTCCAGATCTACCCGTCCCTGCCCATTGCTCCGTTCAGTTCGATCCAATCCCATCCCGCCGTCTCTGGGATTCGATTTGGTTGCAGCCGGTGGATCTGGGAGTCCGATGTGTTGCCCCTACAGCCAAATGAGCCATTGTACCGTGATTTCCTTTCAATCTTGTTACAGTCTTGTCATTTTTTTTATTCCGTGTGGAGATCATCATGCTCCCGGTGTCTGCTCAAAGTATCCGTTGGGTTCTGTTACGTAGTTTTTAATCGGATGAAATAACAGCTCCGAATTTTGTTTTGAGATTTGGGCTTGACGTTGCGAGGAAAAAACATTTCATAACGGATCCTTGTGAAATATTGGAGTATTACCTTGATTTCCTTTCAATTCTTTCCATTATGAATGTCTTGCATATGATGTAGACGCTATTGCAGCTATTCAATTTGTCACCGGCAAGTTTGCCTCTGTTATTTGCTGCTTTTGTGCTTATCATCACACAGCTCCCAACTTATATTCCTATAACATACGTAGCTTCTATCTTGGATGCAGAGTCCTGCATAGCTTGCTGCCGGTGGGGGCCATTAACCAGCTTCTGAGGAAACCATTCGGAGCCAGTCTTCTTCTGTAAGTGTTTTCTTAAAATTCCTGCATCTGTATGCAATCTGCTGAAAAACTAGTCCAGTATTCAGTCCCCTTGTCATTTCTTTTAGGTTCCACGGTTGTACTAGGGCGAACCTCCTTCTCCGGCGACTGGCCTCCATCCCATCCCGCCTCGCTACCAGATAGACGACACTCTGCAGATCTGCACAGGTGGAGATTCCTGTCTGTCTTCGGCGCACTGTACCTGGCGGTCCTCCATAGCCATGGTGAATTACTTGCCCTCTCCTTAGTCCAGACCTTGTCATTCCCTGGATGCCATTGTCGCCGAATTTGGGCAGCCACCGAATCTGGCTAGGACAAATTGAAAGTGAAGATCCATTTTGAACGTTTATTGTTGGACAAGTTGGTACACAAAGATTGGTGCCATTTTGAATGCTCTGTTTTTCATTACTGAAGGCGATACTACCACTGACCAATGCAGTGCACCTCAGTGCCTCATTAGTTATCACAAAATTCCTGTTCATATTTTGGAGTTACTTCACAGAGAAAGTTTGGGAAGGTCCTGGAAGCTGATGTTAAAAGTAGAGCCCAACAACTAGAAAATTCTGGTTTGACGCCATCACATTTTGCCAGCCATACTACATAACTAGCAGAGGAAGCAATACTTGAGATGACAAAACTTTTCTGAAATGAAGCAAAACTTTAAGCCTAAAAATGTAAATTTCCATTCTTGATTCTCATACTAATGGAATCCCTTTCTCATTATTGAAGTACAACTTTATCACTTGATTTATTTCAAAATCAAATGGCAAAGCTATATGACACTTCCATTTGCACGTCAGACATATAAGCCATATAGTTTTATGGTGCCTTCTGCTTATACTAGCCAAGGTAGTCCAAACTGGCGAAAGGTAATAAAGCGACATAAATTTTGTGGTATCAAAGTACTTCAATTAGAGTTACACCTTTAGGGACACCTTTCATGGGTTTAGGCGTTTGACAAATGTAATATGGATGGTAGCAAATAACTATCAAATGTGCTCATCGCTTGCTCTAGTTTCCCATACTAGTTTTGTTAGTTCTAGTTTGGTCATGGTTAATGTTAACTAGCGATATGTGAGCACAATATGTATTTCTCCCTTGAGGACAGGTTTATCACTCTAGTTTCACTGACGATGATGGGATCACAAAAGCCTGTGGGTGTCCTTTGCTTCCACTAAAAACTCATATCAAGGGCCCAGCCCCAGCCTCAGATTCAGGTACTGGTACATCATCAGACACACTTAATGATGTACTTCCATTCCTGCACGACCATGCCAAACTGCGTACTAATGTTGATGCTATTACAGATAAAGCAGATATAGTCGATGAAGCGATAACTTTCTTCCGAGCAAATGTTTTCTTCAAAAACTTCCATGTCAAAAGCCCAGCAGACAAGTTGCTTATCTATCTGACATCTTACATAAATATTGCATTGAAAAGACTAGAAAGCTGCCGGACACTAGCTGTTGGAACTAAGGCAATCATTAACCTTGGGTTGGAAACTGTTCCTGTGCCCGGGGAACCGGGGTTTCCTTTCCCTGGACTTTTCACTCTTCCCGAGTCCCAGGAGGAAGCAGGTATATAGCTCCCATCAAATTCAATGCATATTTGCACTTGCATGTGCTTTATTGATAGCAAGTTAGCAACTAAGCTAACTCTTCTCTGTAGAAGTAATAAGTTGTTTGCTTGGTATTTCACGTGATTTACTTCTTGAGAGAAGCGAGTAGTAGTATTTTAATAAAGCCGTAGGCTAGTTCAGCTATAAATTGGTACTCCCTCCATCCCATAATGTAAGACGTTTTTTGACACTAGTGTAGTGTCAAAAAACGTCTTACATTATGGGACGGAGGGAGTAGATGCCAAGTCTAACAGAAGAATAGTCTTACTCCCATGGATTGTGATCCTCAATTAAGCATTTCTCCGCTCTAATGCAGAATTGTTGAGGAACTATCTCAAGCAGATAAGGGAGGAAACAAGCGGGAGGCTGCTCAACTGTGCATACAGAGCTAATGGCACTCCAAACAAATGGTGGTTGGCTTTTGCAAAGAGGAAGTTCATGAACCTTGTCATCCTTTAGAGTGTAATTAAGCATTTCAGCAACAGGTTAGATGTGTTTTTGTATATCCTTATTTCACTCGCACATTTATTTATATGATGATGTAAATAATCTTTCTTCTGAAGTATTGAAGTATAAAATGCCAAAAACAGTTTCTTGCAATGTACTGCTGCTATTGCGGCCTTCGCTGAATTAATTCTTCATTCTCTTCCTGTTTGTCTGGCTCGAAATCGGACCGATTTTGCCATCGATGCACTGTTGTGCAGAGTGAATAATCTATCCTGATTATAGTTCTCAAGATTGGTGTCGACGCTATAGTTTAGATACGAAGAACTGGCTAGTTAACAAGTTCTTCTTTGGGGCTAGGTTAACAGTTGTATATTAAGTGAAAAACTGGTATTACTCTATGTTACTGTTAGCAGGAGAAACAATTGCTTAAATCTTTTGAATGGCCTGACAGGCACATTTGGACCTTGTTCAGGTTTACCTACTTTTCCATGCAGCGATGTAGAAGTCATTGCACTCCAGAGAGGTCTCGAACTCCTGGAGAGCCCTACACGGCGATCTTGGTCGGCTGTTTCCATCGTGCTAATTTGGTGGGTGCTATCTCCTTTAAACACTGGCCCAGGGATGCAAATCGTTTGGCGCACACTTAATAAATATGCATTTGATTACAAGTCTAGTTTTAATTTGGATGGTGACCCTCCTAGCTTTATTTTGATTTCAGTATTGACCGATATGTCTCTCTGATATTCAATAAAGCTCGGGACGAGGCATTCTCATAAAACAATGGATCTTGTTGATGTTATTAAACCTGTGTTGTGGAGCAGATGTTGTCCTGAATGTTCTCTGTAGAATGCCATATGTGCCTGATTCTTTCACCAATCACCAGATATGCTGTTAACGGTTAACTGGTGAATAGATCCGATGACGGGCCATGTGTGGTGGCTCATCATTGGAACTTGCTCCACTGACTAGAGGTTGATGACAACTGCGTAGGGGTCTTAGAGCAACTCTAGCCGATCCCATAAAAACTGTTAGAGGAGTAAAATCCCGGTTTTCTCCTCTAACCTACACCTAGCCGAACTCTTAAAACCGTTAGGTGAGTAATTTTTTACTCTTGGGCACCGCGGCTCCTAAATATACCCGGCCTCCACCTGGCCGAGTAAAAGTTGTAGCCTCTTTTCTACGCCTCCACCCCCACTATCGGCGACTACCCACCGCCACCGCCGCTACCCCGCTGCTTCTCTTCGCCCTCGCCGCCGCTTCTCTTCGCCCTCGCCGCCTTCTGCTCTAGTCCGAGTGGTCGTCGCCTTCGCCGGAGTCCAGCTGAAACGACACCGCCGCAGCATCGACCCCGTCTTCAGAAAGCGCCTTGGATCTTCCTCGTAGCCTCACCGGCACCTTGTCGTGCTTTGCCAGTCATCTCCATGCCTCGCCGAACGCTAGTATCGAGTCAACGTCGCTGGCCGGCAGTCACACTTCTGCTGCCTTGCAATTGTTCGACGATTTGCCTAGGTGAGTTTTTTAGCTTTTTATTCTCGCTTTTCCTTTTGTCCGTTGAATTCAACCGATGGTTTAAATTGAAGATGAAGAGGCTGAGAGAGATGATCTTTGAGGACTCTTCATCATCGGAGGAGGAAGAAGATTGCGATGACTTCGAAATGGTCGTTGGGATGATCTTCAACGATGATATATGGCAGCTGAGGAGAGGATTGTTTGGCCGCATGCAACTCAACCTTGATAGCGGAGGGCCATGCCAAGATTATGAGAGATTATTTCGACCCTAATCAAATCTATCCGGAGAAGTATTTTCTCCGCCAATTTTAGATGCACACAAGTCTCTTTCTGGCCATTGCAAAAGCCGTGGAGAAGCATGATGATTGGTTCAAGCATGATGATTGGAGAGATAAGGGGGGAGCTTCAGGCGGCGGCGCCTAGAGGGCTCCATCGGCGTCCGAGACTCGACTAACAAGGCAGCCTCTTACCGAGAGGTTTCCCCTGTCGCCCTCTCCAATCTGAATCTGTAGTAACAAAATTTCCCCTTGTGGGTGCAGCAGGGTTAGTGCTACGCTCAAGAGTCGTTGCTGTCTTCATCCACGAGTCTCAGTCCAGACTTGTATATTTCCTGGAGCTAAAACAGTAGAGTACTACATTATTTCAAGAATAGAAAACATTTTTTTACAGTAGGTGGCATGGCCAATTCTTGAGCTGATGCTTATACTATTCATTAACCGTATATACTGAACCATGGATATCTCATTAGGAAGTTTCTGCTGCCAACTTGGAGTCCCGATCAGTGTTACGGTCCAGGTTGTTGCTGTCTCAATCCAGATTCCAGACAATATATGTCTTCCAGGTAAAACAGACATCAGTAGTACTCAATCAGTAGTAAAACAGACAATATATGTCTTCCAGGTAAAACAGACATAAGTAGTACTCCATCAGTAGTAAAGCAGAAAGTATATGTCCAGGAGTACATCATTTCAAGAGTGAAGCACACATTTCTTACAGTAGGTGGTCTGACAACTTCTTGAACTGAAGCTTATACTTTTTCTTAATCCTATGCTAAACAATGGGTACCTCATGACTCTCCAACCATGCTGCACGCGTAAAGGAAAACCATTACTACGGATTCAGATTGGAGCTTGATGTAAGACTTAACAGGGCGACAGGGAAACCTCACGGCAAGCTGCACTTTCGCTAGTCGTTGAGAGGCTGTCAAGCTGCACTCCCGTCGTCCATGCCGCCTACTGAAGCTGCCCCAGAAGTGGCCCGCATTGTTTGGTGATTTGCTGCTGAACGGATCTGACGACAAACTCCAGCGGCGTTGGATTTAGGACTGGGGAGTTAGGATGGTGCTCGCCGTAGCTTCTAGCAGGCGTATTTGCACATCAAAGATAAGAACAACCAAGACATACCGAGAATAATACTGATGTCCAAACCGACACATTAAAGATCCACACAGAATAGATCACAGTACACAACTAGCTCTACTAAAAGCTGGCAAACATCTAACGGCCATCTAGAGTTGTGATGCTTATCCCATTCACAGAATTTTCCATCTGTTCCATCTCCCCGACTTCACAATTACCTAGAGCATAATACGCGGGTTTCTTTGGTGCTGGAACCAGTGCACTTCCGTTTTCCAACATGAATATAACGGACGACATTAGGGGGCGATCATCAGGATGGTTTTGAACACACAAGAGTCCTACATGAACGCACCGTACAGCTTCTTCCAGAGGACACCTCTCTACGACTGAAGATTCCACCAATTCAGCGGCCTTTCCGTCTTCCCATAGTCTCCATGCCTGAACCAGCAACCGATTTGAGTTATGATCAAGTTATCATTATATTGCTTGGGTCCATGAAATTTTGCGCTTCAAACATACTTACATAAGCTATAAGGTTGGAGAAGTTGGTCGTGAGTTCTGATGAGCTGATCTTGAAACCACTTACAATCTCCAAGAGTAGTACACCAAAGCTATAGGTGTCTGATTTTACAGAAAAGGCACCTCGCATCACATATTCTGGCGACATGTAACCGCTGTTTACATAATTCAACACCAATAAGTGCACAGTGTTAGCAAAACAGTACACAGAAAAAAGAAGTAAGTTAAGTGTTGGCTAGGACATTTGGTTACTTACTATGTACCAACAACTCGCGTAGTCCTTGCGTGCTGCTGGTTTTCACCAAAGATCCTTGCCATACCGAAATCTGATATTTTGGGATTCATTTTTATATCCAACAAAATGTTACTTGCTTTGAGATCTCTATGAATGATAGTTAATCGTGAATCTTGGTGGAGATAAAGAAGCCCTCTTGCTACACCTTTAATTATCTTAAACCTTGTAGGCCAATCAAGCACAGACTGTCTTGCAGCACCTTTACAACAACAACAACAACAAAGCCTTTAGTCCCAAACAAGTTGGGGTAGGCTAGAGGTGAAACCCATAAGATCTCGCAACCAACTCATGGCTCTGACACATGGATAGCAAGCTTCCACGCACCCCTGTCCATAGCTAGCTCTTTGTCGATACTCCAATCCTTCAGGTCTCTCTTAACGGACTCCTCCCATGTCAAAATCGGTCGACCCCGCCCTCTCTTGACATTCTCCGCATGCTTTAGCCGTCCGCTATGCACTGGAGCTTCTGGAGGCCTGCGCTGAATATGCCCAAACCATCTCAAACGATGTTGGACAAGCTTCTCCTCAATTGGTGCTACCCCAACTCTATCTCGTATATCATCATTCCGGACTCGATCCTTCCTCGTGTGGCCACACATCCATCTCAACATACGCATCTCCGCCACACCTAACTGTTGAACATGTCGCCTTTTAGTCGGCCAACACTCCGCGCCATACAACATTGCGGGTCGAACCGCCGTCCTGTAGAACTTGCCTTTTAGCTTTTGTGGCACTCTCTTGTCACAGAGAATGCCAGAAGCTTGGCGCCACTTCATCCATCCGGCTTTGATTCGATGGTTCACATCTTCATCAATACCCCCATCCTCCTGCAACATTGACCCCAAATACCGAAAGGTGTCCTTCCGAGGTACCACCTGGCCATCAAGGCTAACCTCCTCCTCCTCACAGCTAGTAGTACTGAAACCGCACATCATGTACTCGGTTTTAGTTCTACTAAGCCTAAACCCTTTCGATTCCAAGGTTTGTCTCCATAACTCTAACTTCCTATTTACCCCCGTCCGACTATCGTCAACTAGCACCACATCATCCGCAAAGAGCATACACCATGGGATATCTCCTTGTATACCCCTTGTGACCTCATCCATCACCAATGCAAAAAGATAAGGGCTCAAAGCTGACCCCTGATGCAGTCCTATCTTAATCGGGAAGTCATCGGTGTCGACATCACTTGTTCGAACACTTGTCACAACATTATTGTACATGTCCTTGATGAGGGTAATGTACTTTGCTGGGACTTTGTGTTTCTCCAAGGCCCACCACATGACATTCCGCGGTATCTTATCATAGGCCTTCTCCAAGTCAATGAACACCATATGCAAGTCCTTCTTATGCTCCCTATATCTCTCCATAAGTTGTCGTACCAAGAAAATGGCTTCCATGGTCGACCTCCCAGGCATGAAACCAAACTGATTTTTGGTCACGCTTGTCATTCTTCTTAAGCGGTGCTCAATGACTCTCTCCCATAGCTTCATTGTATGGCTCATCAGCTTAATTCCACGGTAATTAGTACAACTCTGAACATCCCCCTTGTTCTTGAAGATTGGTACTAATATACTCCGTCTCCATTCTTCTGGCATCTTGTTTGCCCGAAAAATGAGGTTGAAAAGCTTGGTTAGCCATACTATCGCTATGTCCCCGAGACCTTTCCACACCTCAATGGGGATACAATCAGGGCCCATCGCCTTGCCTCCTTTCATCCTTTTTAAAGCCTCCTTCACCTCAGACTCCTGGATGCGCCGCACAAAACGCATGCTGGTCTCATCAAAGGAGTCATTCAGTTCAATGGTAGAACTCTCATTCTCCCCATTGAACAGCTTGTCGAAGTACTCCCGCCATCTATGCTTAATCTCTTCGTCCTTCACCAAGAGTTGGCCTGCTCCGTCCTTGATGCATTTGACTTGGCCAATATCCCTCGTCTTCCTCTCCCGGATCTTAGCCATCTTATAGATGTCCCTTTCACCTTCCTTCGTGCCTAACCGTTGGTAGAGGTCCTCATATGCCCGACCCCTTGCTTCACCAACAGCTCGCTTTGCGGCCTTCTTCGCCATCTTGTACTTCTCTATGTTGTCTGCACTCCTATCCAGGTATAGGCGTCTGAAGCAATCTTTCTTCTCTTTAAGCGCCTTCTGGACATCATCATTCCACCACCAGGTATCCTTATCTTCGCTTCTCCTTCCCCTGGACACTCCAAACTCCTCCGAGGCCACCTTACGAATGCAAGTCGCCATCTTCATCCACACATTGTCCGCATCCCCTCCTTCCTCCCAAGGGCCCTCCTTAAATACCCTCTCCTTGAACACCTGAGCTACCTCCCCCTTGAGCTTCCACCACTTCGTTCTAGCGACCTTGGCATGCTTATCCCGCTGGACACGAATCCGAAAGCGGAAGTCAGCAACCACCAGCTTATGCTGGGGTACAACACTCTCCCCAGGTATCACCTTACAGTCTAGGCACGCACGCCTATCTTCTCTTCTCGAGAGGATGAAATCAATCTGGCTAGAGTGTTGGCCACTACTAAAAGTCACCAGATGTGATTCTCTCTTTCTAAAGAGGGTGTTAGCTACAATCATGTTGTAGGCTAGAGCAAAGCTTAAGACATCTTCTCCTTCTTGATTCCTGATGCCATAGCCAAAGCCCCCATGCGCCCCTTCAAAACCTGTGTTAGATGTACCCACGTGGCCATTGAGGTCTCCTCCTATGAAGAGCTTCTCACCAATCGGTACACTCCTAACCATGTCTTCCAAGCCTTCCCAGAACTCCCTCTTGGTGTTCTCATTGTGGCCTACTTGCGGGGCATATGCGCTGATAACATTGAGAACCAAGTCCTCAGCTACCAGCTTGACCAGGATAATCCGGTCCCCACGTCTCCTGACGTCTACCACTCCATACTTGAGGCTCTTGTTGATCAAGATGCCTACGCCATTTCTGTTTGCAGCCGTCCCCGTGTACCACAGCTTGAAGCCGGTATCCTCCACCTCCTTCGCCTTCTGTCCTCTCCATTTGGTTTCTTGGACGCAAAGGATATCAACACCTCTCCTCACTGCTGCATCAACTAGCTCCGGAAGCTTCCCTGTCAGAGACCCTACGTTCCAGCTACCTAAGCGAATCCTCCTAGGCTCGGCTAGCTTCCTTACCCTTCGCACTCGTCGAGTCAAATGCGAAGACCCTTGCTCATTTTCCACTACATCCGGGCGCCGATGTAGCACGCCACTAAGGATGTGACGACCCGATCCTCGCTCACTTGCCACCGTATCCGGATCAAGATACGGCGCGCCACTTGGGGGGTGACGGCCCGGCCCTTGCCCATTTTCCACCACACCCGGGTTCCGATGTGGCGCGTCGCTGAGAGGGTTACGCCCCAACGAGAATCTTTTGGGTTTCATCTCCATAAGAGTGGCTGAGTTTTTACGTTGGCTCGCCAAGCCTATCACAACCCTCCTCCTTTACCCGGGCTTGGGACCGGCTATGTTGAGACAACATAGGCGGAGTTGTCTTGCAGCACCTTTCAATAATAAATATCAAATGAAGTATACCATTAGTCATCTTGAAAATACCTTTTTACGTTGTAAGAACTTTTAGTGATGTGTAATCGAATAAGGACATACCAAAAAGGAAAGCATCCAAACTTTTGTTGGGTAAGTATTCATAGATCAGTAATCTCTCATCTCCGTGAATGGAGCAGCCAAGAAGTCTGACTAAGTTTTTATGCTGCAATTTAGCAAATAGAACTATTTCATTCTTAAACTCCGCAATACCTTGCCTAGAACCCTCACTAAGCCTTTTGACAGCAACTTCCTTGCCACCTTCCAGCAATCCCTACATGTTTGCATCATTTTTAAATGTAAGATGCTGAAAGTGAGCGTTTTTCACTGGGACAATTATCCTTAAAATGAGCACACTAGTAAAACTTTATGTTACCTTGTAAACTTTGCCGAAACCTCCCCTTCCAATTTGGTTGGAGTCAGAGAAATTATCCGTTGCTGTAGCAATGTCTTCGAAGCTAACAAAGGGAAACTCCAAATATTCGCCTCCAATTTCATTTGAAGAGCCGACATATCTTAACATCTGTCTTTGTTTGATTTCCTTGTTTCGCCACTTGCCTAATAAACATCATGTTTTTTTTTGTCAACACTTAGACAACAGAGTTGAATTCTGTAATCAGGAACTCATGTTTGTTCTACCTCTGTATATGCATACCGTTACAAAGGCTATGCATGACAGTATCACCAGGCTTCCAATAATCGGGGTTATAACCTTTACCAAATTGTTGTTCTTTTGATCTGCAAAAATTACAGCATTACTTTTTCAGGGATAGACATCAAGCATTACTTGCGAGACTACATAGTACCATGACTGATCTCTACTAACTGAGTGCACATGAAAACATGTATGAGATTTACTGAAATAGCGTCTCCCTCTCATATACCGAATACTTGCAAATTTACCCATTCTACAAACACCTCAAGGTTTACTGTTATGCTGTTAAGTTCACAAGAAATTTACATTTAGCACTCCCTGCCAAAGAGTTGGTGTCAAATGATGTGAATGCTACTTGATTGACATAAAACCTGTCAAGTGCAGTTACACAGCACCTTAAGGGCACGAAGAAAATAATGCTAGGGCTCGATGGTGCATACCTGGAGAGTCAGCAAGCCGGAGGTACAGATTCTCGCCATTGTTGCTAAGCTTCAATGTGTCAACAAGCTCTCCTGTCCAGACTAAGCACCTTGACGGGTCTTCATATGTGCCATCACTGCTCAAGTTGGCATATGCATATGCTGTACACGAGCAATTGGTGCTGCACTCAGCCGCGCACTGGTCGAAACTTCTGTTCTTGATGTGCAAGAAGTTGTCCGGGACCATCACCACAGGCAAAGCAACAAAATGATTCGGCTTTCCACATTTCAGAGGTTCCATTCTCCGACATCCTCTGGAGAAGTCAAGACCATCAAGCTCGTACCCATCAAGGCACTGGCATTTTTGGACAGTTCCACTGAAATCACAATAGCCGAATGAGCCACACGAGGCATAGAAGTCACAGGCAGTGGGGTACTCGCCGAGGACTGTCGATGAAGACGAGGAGTTGCTCCAAATCAATGTCTTCATTTTTCCAGTGTAGTCAAGCATCGCACGCACATACGGTGAGCCATCGGAGACTGTGATCACAGCGTAGTATTCGTCTCCTATGCCAGTGACTGTTTGGTACAGGATGGAGCTGGTGTTGCTCCGATATGTTCCTCCACCAACAGTCATACTGTTCCGAACCATGGTGCGGCAGTACAATCTAGTTCCATGCCAAATTACTACCTGAAGGTTTGAACTGGGGTCAAGGCCAAGAGAAAAATCTCCATCGGAAGGGTCATTAGGGCCCTTCCAAGTAACAAGACGCCCAACCACACGATCTTTATAACTCAGCACGAACCTCATGGCAGGAAGGAGGGTGTCCGTCGGGTGATCAAAGCTTTGCCATATGACTGTGCCGTTGGATGACCGGAGGACCAAGTTCCCCGTCCCGAGGATCACCGCAGCAACTCCGGTATCTCCAGCGGTGATTTGTTGTTGGTTGCCCAAACAGTTTGGCCTTGGAAGTCGGACAAGATCAGGCCAGAAGTGTTGCTGATGGCAAGCTCTGCGGAAACAGAGGAGGTGATTGGTTTGTTGCGGTTTGCAACCCACACGACCGTGTGTTTGGGGATGTTGTGGTACCATATGCCAAGGTAGAGGCTACGGTTGGAGCTGGTCGGGGAGAAGAAGCCAAGCGCAAAGTCCCTGCCCTTGGAGACGAGAGTGTCGCCTGAGGCGAGTGGCTTTGCATATGTGAGCTGGTCATCGGATTTGCAGAATGAACTCAACGATAGTAGAATCAAAATGGGGATGCAGGCCATATCGGATTTGCAGAATGAACTCAAGGATAGTGTCTTCTTGGTCTGCTTGTGTGTAAGTCGACGAAATAGCAGAGTACAGATAATAGATACTCCCTCCGTTCCGAATTACTTGTCGCACGTATGGATGTATCTAAATGTATTTTAGTTTTAGATACATCCATTTCAGCGATGAATAATTTGGAACGGAGGGAGTACGACTGACCAGACACGGTTTTTGCCAACACAGTTGGGCTGCAGGGGTTGAATGAATGTGTGGTTGGGGCACCCTCTCTCCGTCGCTGTGAAGTCGACGTGGTTGTATTATCAACGGAGTTATTACATGATTTTGAAGTTTCAACAAGCGCCAGAAACTTCCTCATGGCTTGAGTGTCCGGTCAATGCTACGCTCCAAGTCGTCGCTGCATTCATCCATCAGTCTCGGTCAAGGTACCAATCTAATCCAGACTATATTTCCACCATTGTTTCTTGGAGGTGACAGTTGTACATTACTGAAGAACTAAGCAATAATTTTGTACTCTCCATCCCAAAATAAGTGTCACTGATTTAGTATACTAACTTTGTACTAAATACACTTATTTTGGAACAGAGGGAATACAGTGCATAGATGGTCTGACCACTTCTCGAACTGCCTCTTATACTTTAAGATTACCTACTGCTCAGGTGCTTGAGAAACAACGTTTTCTCAGTCACCCATCAATTAGCCGTTAGTTTTTAATTAACGTTGATCCTGCTTCTCGAGAACAAAAGCTTCTTTCTCAGCAGATCCGTATTTTTGGCTTATTTTAGCAATTTTTTTAGGGAATTTGTCTTGTTTTAGCTATTTTATTACGTTGCTGAAGCTATGGCCTGCTTAATTTATTTTTTTGAGAATTTTGGCCTCCTTAATTAGTTGACTAGATTCTGCTTCGGCCTTTGGGCTGTGGGCCGCATCTTTCAATGTCAACCACACACAGGCAACTAAACCACCAAATTCAACACATTTCCTTAAAAATAAAATAAAGTGAACACGTGCGTGAATGATGAAAGCAGCAAATTCATAAACAGTCAATGAAAGAAATCTCAAACTAAAGACATTGATCCAAAAGGAAAAAAAAGATGCATGATGACAAGAACTTAAGGCATTTTTTCTGGTTGTTTGTACAGCTGCGCTTTTGGCATGCTCTAACCATTATGGCATTCTTTTTTCATTACTAGCTCGGCTGCGTCTCTGACGTGCACGGGGCCAAGGCCCTGGCCACGCCATTGACTCCGTCTCATTTATCGTAACTGCTATTATACTTTAAAGAACACAAATGGGTCAAAACACAAACAATTAAAGAAGACTCTAGTTCTAGAAAAGAACAACAAACAACAAAACATATGGTAAAAAACATTACATTGTTCAAGGCCGAGTGAAACAGGGTCGCTACCATGGAAATGACCGGGAAGAATATGCCTGCAAGACCAACATTAAGAAAAATAAAAACCAAAAGTCAAAAACCCAACTCCCAAAATGCGAAAAAAATAAGACTGTAATTTTGCTTCAGAAAAAGTGCAAGCCCATGGCCGGAAATCCCATCTCAGGCCCAATAGACAGGATAAGCAGCACACGAAAAGCTGAAAATAGCCCACAGTTTGCTTTCACAACATATGAAGCATCATAGACGTGATATTAGTCATTGCAACAGAATTATCAATTCACAGTCTATTCATCACAATAGATGTGATATTTTATATTAGGAAGGGGGGTATATCATCACAATAGACGTGATATTTTATTTTAAGGAGGGTATAGATGAAGATACATTATTTTTTTACCTGCCTCACAGGCCTCAGAGGTTGCAGGGCGAAATATTCTCATGAACATGTCTGGAGCCGGCGACGGCGACGCTTTTGATCGCCGTTTCCTTCTTGTGGGGCATCGCTGAGGTGCTCGCAACCCCAATCCGTGTAGCTTCGGAGGAAACTCTAGGTTCGTGTGCTCGGACGTTGACGGTGCTTTGGCATCGTATCCCCTCTCGAGGGCTTCATTTTTTTGGAGCTAGTCATTGGCAAGCAGGACCGATGAACATGGCGGTGTTGGCGTCGGGGTTTCTGTGGTAACGATGATGGGACTGTATGATGTCAGAGACGTGACAATGGTTGTGGTAGTCGGAACGTGTTTGTCGGCCTCGGGTTGTTTCATTGCCGTTAAGTTGTAGCTGTGGCGGCGGGCCCCCTGTGGCGACGATGACATCAGCAGATGGTCAGTTTGGTGGTCTTTCACGGCGCCCGCCTTGCATAGTTCTCCTTCAAAATTATCCTTCAGAGCCAGGGTTGCAATGCCCTCGGTGCGGGTGAATGAGGTTGGCACATGTCTTCTTGTGATTCCGCACAACCCCTGCAAGAGATTAGGGAGGTTGATGATGCCTGTCGGGAGAAGCGATGATGATGATGCCGGTGTGCGATCTTGGCGAGGCCCTCCATGTGAAGTGTAAGTGTGTGTGTGTGTGTGGGGGGGGGGGGGGGTATTGAGCGAGTGCTGCTTAACAGTCTGTGATGGTTTTCACGTGGTTTTCCATCAATTAACTGGGCAACTGTCTTCTGCTTAATTAATGGATGAGGCAATTCTATTTCCTCCATTTATAAAACAAGACACATCAAGATGCTTCATCCCAGAAAATAGACCCAACGTTGAAATCAACATGAAAAAAAAAATCATCAGCCAGGCAACTAATAGCACAGGTGCACTGCCATTACCGGCCCAAACACTAATACAAGAGCCTTAAAGCACAAGTCAACAAGTAATGAACAGAATAAAAGTTACAACGTTATTCTTCATTGGCGACGGTTGTTGTTCTGATGTGTTGGTCCTATGATGCCTTAGCACGATGACTTCTCGACTGTCTATCACCACAAGCTGTGCCCAACTCCGGCGATGGAGGGGTGATGACGGCGGCGCGCCTTCAGCTCGCTTCAGTGCTTATAGTCGTCGCTAGGTGGTCTATGAATCTGAACGTAATTTTTATTATTTCTAGTGTTCGTTGTACTGCCATGATTGGAGATGAATAGATTGAAAGTTTTCTAATAAATAAATAAATAAAGGTTACAATTAATAGTTTCTTCATTATCAGAGAGGTTCCTTGCTGCTTACCTTTTCCTTGTTGTTGCCACTCAATGCTTTGCATGACCATACCTTCAGAGTTTATTGCTTGTATGGCACAAATATTATCAGTTGATCATGTGATTTGAAGTTGCTTTAGAAGTTGAGTTACCATAAAATTACATTATTGGGTGGCTCGATCCTATATTCTTTGAATAATTTTCAAAATACATAGAATATTAAGGACATGAATGAACCAATGATATAAACATTACTCCTGCCTTTGAAAACCTTCACACATTTTGTCTATTTTAGCACATTTGAACTCTTTTAAAAAGTTAAGCATGATTGATTTTGCCTTTAAGATTAGCACATTTAGTCTACTCAAATAAACTTGTTATCTAGATTCTACTATCATGTATGTAGTTTGTAATTTTATGAAACAACGTCCTTGAGAATTGTCACATGGAAAAAGAGTAAAAAAAAATGTTTGTTATGCCACAAGAAAATCAGATATACATAAGGTATAGTACATGTTGTCTTAGCTAACCCATATGAAATTAAACATAGAGAAATTAGTCAAATTACATATTACATTATCTCAATACATGTCCCTTGCCAACAGACTGCATATCGAAAGCAGAGAGGAAATTACAAACTACCCGAGGAAGGGAAATGTGGTGTGGCGGTGGAGAGGTGCACAGGGAGCTTGCAAATACATCTCGTACAAATTTGGTCAAAGTTTGTAATGTTTGACTTCTCAAAAAATCTATATGCACTACATTATGGAATAGAGGGAGTATAAGAGAAAGTAAAAGTCTTTAACCCATTTAGAGTGTATATATATTGAAAGTGCTCACATCTCAGGTATTATGTGAACTCTTATATTTGGGAGGTTGGAAACATACGTGGTCGGTCTTCGAGGGGGCGAGCGAGCTCCCGCTAGGGTTCCCCCTCCCCTCCACCCGCCATCGGCCGCCGGCGCGTGCCCGACCCGCCCCGCTCGCCCTCTCCACCCTCCCCCACCACCCCTTCACTATAAACCCTCGCGTCGCCTCCCCGAGCGGGGCAACCGGGGGCCTTCTCCCCGCTTCCCCCCAGCGCCTCCTCCTCCTTTTCCCCTCCTGCCGCCGCCTTTGAGATAGATCAAGACGCTTAATTGGACTTTCACAAAGCACATACCTTGATAACGTTTTGAAAAAGTTCAAAATGGATCAGTCAAAGAAAGGGTTCTTGCCTGTATTACAAGGTGTGAAGTTGAGTCAGACTCAATGCCCGAGCACTGCAGAAGATAGAGAGAAAATGAAAGTCATTCCCTATGCTTTAGCCGTAGGTTATATCATGTATGCAATGCTGTGTACCAGACCTAATGTGTGCCTTGCTATATTATAGTAGGGGGGTTCCAAAGTAATCCAGGAGTGGAGCACTGGACAACGGTCAAGAACATCCTGAAATACAAGGACTAAGGATGTGTTTCTCATTTATGGGGGTGACAAAGAGCTCATCATAAATGGCTACGTCGATGCAAGCTTTGACACTGATCCGTATGACTCTAAGTCGCAATCCGAATACGTATTTTTATTGAATGGTAGAGTTGTCAGTTGGTGCAGTTCCAAGCAGAGCGTCATGGCGGGGTCTACGTGTGAAGCGGAGTACATAGCTGCTTCGGAAGTAGCAAATGAAGGAGTCTGGATGAAGGAGTTCATATCCGATCTAGGTGTCATACCTAGTGCATCGGGTCCAATGAAAACCTTTTGTGACAATACTGGTGCGATTGCCGTGGCGAAGGAATTCAGATTTCACAAGAAAACCAAACACATCAAAAGACACTTCAATTCCATCCGACATCAAGTCGCAGAGGGAGACATAGAGATTTGCAAAATACACATGGATCTGAATGTTGCAGACCCGTTGACTAAGCCTCTTCCACGAGCAAAACATGATCATCACCATGGGTGTTAGAATCATTACTTTGTAATCTAGATTATTGACTCTAGTGCTAGTGGGAGACTGAAGGAAATATTCCCTAGAGGCAATAATAACATTATTATTTATTTACTTATATCATGATACATGCTTATTATTAATGCTAGAATTGTATTAACCAGAAACTTAATACATGTGTGAATACATAGACAAAACATAGTGTTCCTAGTATGCCTCTACTTGACTAGCTCGTTAATCAAAGATGGTTATGTTTCCTAACCATAGACATGTGTTGTCATTTGATGAATGTGATTACATCATTAGGAGAATGATGTGATGGACAAGACCCATCAGTTAGCTTACCATTTTGATCGTTACAGTTTCGTTGCTACTGCTTTCTTCATGACTTATACATGTTCCTCGGGCTATGAGATTATGCAATTCCCGAATACCGGAGGAACACCTTGTGTGCTATCAAACGTCACAACATAACTGGGTGATTATAAATATGCTCTACAGGTGTCTCCGAAGGTACTTGTTGGGTTGGCATAAATCGAGATTAGGATTTGTCACTCCGTGTTTCGGAGAGGTATCCCTGGGCCCTCTCGGTAATGCTCATCACTATAAGCCTTGCAAGCAATGTGACTAATGAGTTAGTTGTGGGATGAACCATTACAGAACGAGTAAAGAGACTTGCCGGTAACGAGATTGAACTTGGTATGATGATACCGACGATCGAATCTCGGGCAAGTAATATACCGATGACAAAGGGAACAACGTATGTTGTTGCGCGGTTTGACCGATAAAGATCTTCGTAGAATATGTAGGAGCCAATATGAGCATCCATGTTCCGCTATTAGTTATTGGTCGGAGATATGTCTCGATCATGTCTACATAGTTCTCGAACCCGTAGGGTCCGCACGCTTAACGTTCGATGACGATTTGTATTATGAGTTATGTGTTTTTGATGACCGATGTTTGTTCGAAGTTCTGGATGAGATTATGGATGTGACGAGGAGTCTCAAAATGGTAGATACATAAAGATTGATATATTGGACTATGTTATTCAGACACCGGAGGAGTTCCGAGTGGTTTCGGGTAAAAACAGAGTGCCGGAGGGGTTACCCGAATCCCACGGGGAAGCAATGGGCCAACATGGGCCATAGGGGAGAGAGAGGACAGCTCACATAAGGGAGGCGCCCTCCCCCCCCATGGGGAGTCTGAATAGGACAAGGGAAGGGGGCGCGGCCCCCCTTTCCCTCTCCCTCTCCCTTCCTTCCCCTCTTCCTCTAGGTGGAATCCTACTAGGACTCCAAGTCCTAGTAGGACTCCCTTCTCCTGGCACGCCCTGCAAGGGCCGGCAAGCCTCCCCCTCTCCTCCTTTATATACGGGGACAGGTGGCACCCCAAAGCACATCAAGTTCTCTTAACCGTGTGCGGTGGCCCCCTCCATAGTTATACATCTCGGTCATATCGCCGTAGTGCTTAGGCGAAGCCCTGCGCCGGTAACATCATCAACACAATCACCACACCGTCATGCTAAGGAACTCTCTCTCGTCCTCAACTGGATCAAGAGCTCGAGGGACGTCATCGGGCTGAACATGTGCTGAACGCGGAGGTGCCGTACATTTGGTGCTTGGATCGTGAAGACGTTCGACTACATCAACCGCATTAACTATACACTTCCACTTTCGGTCTACGAGGGTACGTGGACACACTCTCCCCTCTTGTTGCTATGCATCTCCTAGATAGATCTTGCATGATCATACGAAAATTTTGAAATTACTACGTTCCCCAACACCGGCGGCGGCTCGTCTTCACGGGCGGCATAGCCCCAGGTGGCGAGGAGGCGGTAGCGCGGCTGCTTGGCTGTGGGGCGGTGCGATGGCTGGCGGCGCAGCCCTTCCGTCCCAGATCTAGGCCCTTTTGGGCCCCATCTAGGTCTAGGTGGGCCTGGCGCGTGCTTTCAGGCGTCATCTCCAGCGGGCGGAGGTGTGGTTCGGGTTGGGGGTGGCGGAGACGGCGGCGCGTGCGCTGCAGCGCAGCGACGGGAGCTTCACGAGCCCGCTTCGGGCTCGGCCGGGGCAGGGGTGCCTGGTGTCGGTGTCAAAACCGGCGGATCTCGGGTAGGGGGTCCCGAACTGTGCGTCTAAGGCTAATGGTAACAGGAGGTGGGGGACACAATATTTACCCAGGTTCGGGCCCTCTCTATGGAGGTAATACCGTACTTCCTGCTTGATTGATCTTGATGATATGAGTATTACAAGAGTTGATCTACCACGAGATCATAGAGGCTAAACCCTAGAAGCTAGCCTATGATTATGATTGTAGTTGTCCTACGGACTAAACCCTCCGGTTTGTATAGACATCGGAGGGGGCTAGGGTTACACAGAGTCGGTTACAGAGAAGGAAATCTACATATCCGAATTGCCAAGCTTGCCTTCCACGCAAAGGAGAGTCCCACCCGGACACGGGACGAAGTCTTCAATCTTGTATCTTCATAGTCCAACAGTCCGGCATAAGCATATAGTCCGGTTGTCCGAAGACCCCCTAATCCTGGACTCCCTCAGTAGCCCCTGAATCAGGCTTCAATGACGATGAGTCCGGTGCACAGATTGTCTTCGGCATTGCAAGGCGGGTTCCTTCTCCGTATTCTCCAAAGAAGATCTTGAACACAAGAATCGTGTCCGGCTCTGCAATTTTTTTCCACATACCACTGTAGAGAGCATAATATTCCACAAGTCTAATCTGCTGACACCTTTTTCATAGCGTGACATCACGCCATGGCCCGGTCATTATTCGAACTGTTTTTCTCAACCTGCTACTGCACATCTTGCGAGGCGGTTTCATAGGCACGTCTTATCGAAGCAGAGATTGTGTCCCCTTATCAAGGGATTCTCATCAATACGGGTGTGGGTAACCCAACCGCGCCATTAACACGGCGCTTGGGGAATAAGCGAGTTTCCAGGGCAAGTGGGGAGGCGCATGATCCCTGCTGCCTTTATAAGGAGATAAGGATTCCCCTTTTTCACCCACGCCTTCTTCTTCCTCTGCTCATGCATTCTCTCTCGCTCGAGCTCCGGCGCCCAAGCATTTGCCTTCTCCGTCCACAAAGGCCCTCCGAAAATGTCCGGATCTGGAGCTGGAGGCTAGTGGATGGCCTCTACCGTCCGGGAGAAGGATATCAAGAAACTTCGGGAGGCCGGGTATCTGGCCAAGAAGATTAGCCACCGCCTTCCGACGGCGGGACAGATTGTCCCTACTCCGGAACCCCATGAGAGGGTTGTATTCCTCCCTCAATTTGTCTGCGGGCTAGGGTTTCCCCTCCACCCATTCGCTCGCGGCATTATGTATTACTATGGGATAGATTTTCATGATCTATCCCCCAATTCCTTCCTCAACATCTCGACATTCATCATCGTGGGTGAGGCCTTTCTCCGCATCTCGCCACACTTCGGCTTATGGCTGAAGATTTTCAATGTGAAGCCCAAGGTAGTAAGCGGCGAGCACGCTGAGTGCGGAGGAGCCATGGTGAGCAAGATGCCCAATGTCACATGGCCATCAGGTACCTTCAATGGTTACGTCAAAGGGTGACAACAACAGTGGTTCTATGTCACTAAGCCACGTGGCACAAAATGGGCCGCAAGTCCCGAATCGGAGCTCCACTGCGGCTTACATCCTGGCCCAAGAAGGGCCTGAACTGGTCTTCGCCCGATGAGTTGTCAGTGCTTCAGACACGCGTCAAGGGTATGGAAGACAAGAATATCAAACTTGTCAAGGTAGTCTAGGTGATGTTAGTTCGCCGGATTCTCCCTTGCCAACACAGGGCTTGCCATTTATGGGAATACGACCTGGCCAAGCACCAGACCCTGCTAGGGTTCTTCGGCTCATCGCACGAAGACATCTGGAAACTGCTCATTAAGTCCGAAAAATTGTGGCCGGACTCAGCCGAGGACCACAGGTATCAACTGTCCCGACCTGCGAGTTCGGTAAGTCTCCGTACATTGGCAAGTCACATGCTTTATCTGTATAATCTAGGGGAAACGCTCAATGTATTTTTCCACAACTCTCCTAGGGCTGGATGAAGAAGGCAGGGTGGATCTACTTCTCGGTCCCGCTGCCAGAAGAACCAGCCGGCCCACTTCTGACGAAGATGCTTGTCCTAGCGCTTTACAAGGCGCCGAAGAAGAAAACTAAGAAAGAGGTTAAAGAGACCATGGGTGGCCGTCATCACCGAGGAACTTCGGACACAGTATCCGAAGACTCCGAGGCCCGCTCTTCCTCCAAATAGGACGAGGAAGAGGAGGAGAGTTGACCTCCCCTAGCGAGGGGAAGAAAGAAAAGGACTGCCTCCACACACTTGGAGGCCGAGTCGCCTAAGAAGGGAAAAACTCCCCTTCCGGAGGAATCCGCCACCGCCACCGACAACAGCCCGGAGTGGGATCCCAGGGTCCAACCCCTGGTGAAATCGTGAGTACATAAAACCCGGACACGTTTGCACATCCAGACTCACTATCGTATGATGTTTAATCATTGAGTCACACTTTTTTGCAGTCCGGCGAGGTCCCGCGCCAAACAATCCTCATCGGAGGATTTACTAGGTTCGGATGCTATGTACAGCAGGACACCCCCGAAGGCCCCCTCCCCAAAACACGTGAACGACATCGAGGCATCGTCCTAGAGGGACCCGGGCCAAGGAGGGTGCGAAAAGACCGTCAAGGCGGCGCCAAGGGGTCAAACTTCGGCGGCCGGACACACGGGAGAAAAGGCTCCCGTGGACCCCGACGGCGGGGGCTATCTCAAATTCGGCCCCCAGTCGGACACAATTCCGGAGATCGATACGACTCCGGAATCAGGCAGGAAGCCTCCCTCGACAGGAGGGGGTGCGCCTGTTCCACCGGCAACCTCTGCCCAACCAGAGGTGCCGGATACCTTATCAGCAGCGCTAAAGAGCGCCTCCACCATTGAAGAACACCGTGCCCTTATGGGTGCGGTGATTGAGAAGATTCAGTCCGCTGAGAGCGGGCTGGATGAAGCCTATATCAGCCTTATAACGGGCTTTGAGGTATGTTGTGAGGTTTCAAAGAGTGTTATAGTATAGGTAGTAGCCCCTGATACACTGTTCGGTGTTCGAAAGAAAGAACCGGACAGAGGATCAAATACATGTTCATAGGAGACTCACCTTGTAGCACCTCTCCCTCTTTTTTATAAGCAGGCGTCTGTAGTGACTGCTACTTCTCATACTGCGGAAGTCTTCGGACTGAAGCAGATTCTGGAGCGGGCCGAAGAAGAACTTGGCCAAGTGAAAAAGCAGTTGAAGGATAACCAAGTATGCAAAAAAACCTTGTTCGCGTTCAGCGTGATTGAATAATTGAGTATGATGAATTTTTTTTGTCATGATGTGCTCTAGGGGTGACGGTCGAAGTCGAGGCTCTTAAGAAGGTGGTGGCCGAGGCCGAGAAGAAGGCAGCCACAGAGTAGGCTCTTCGTGAAAAGCACGAGGCCAAGGTCCTTGAAGTTGAGCAAGAGCTCCAAGAGGCTGTAAAGAAGTGCGAGACCTTGGAGCAGAGTTTAATGGAGAAAGAATCCGAACTCACCAAGGATCATCAAGCCGCACACGATGCCCGGGGTGAAGCCCGAGGCGCCCTGTAGGAAATCCAGGAGGCCAAGGAGATCGCGGCGGGTAAGGCTATTCTATGTAAAGCGAACATTTGAGGGGAGAAAATCACGTTACTAATTTGAATTCGGATTTCTCCAGGGGTGTTTGCGGAACTGCCGTGCAGCGTATCTGATGCCGCACAATTCTACCGAACCGAAGAAAGGAGCACTGCAGGTAAGCTCTTCTGGTCGCAGTATCTGGCGCCAGTGTATCCGGTGCCCTTTGCCGATCAACTGAAGCAGCTGATCGAACTGCATAGGGCGGCCAAACTAGCCATGAAGGATTTAATTATCCGGCCATGGCCCGCCGAGCCGATTCCCAGCAGCTACTTCGGGCTCGTGAAGCGACTTGTAAGTGCCTGCCCTCGACTTGAAGTCATCAATCGGTCGGTCTGTATGGAGGAAGCGCGAATGGCCTTTGCCCGCGCAAAGGTGCACTAGGCGAAGATGGATGCTGAAAAGCTGATGATCGAAGGACCGCCTGCAGGGAAGGAGCACCGCAAGCCCGAGTTATATTATGATAGTGGCCTGAGAGGATCCACCTTTGTAGCGGAGCAATGTGCCAAGGATATTATATTCCCCTGAGTACATTCATGCTATCCCAGGTAGTGTTGAACAAGGTCATTTAAATGATATAATGCTTGTTATTTGAAAATTTTACCTCATGTGCGACCGTTTTATATATTAATCCCGAGAGTTGGCCAGTCGTCGGCTTCTGCCCCCACATAGAAAATACGGGGGTGTTCGGGATAAACCTGAGCACTCTTTACCCCAGTTTTGGGTACTTGAAGGAGGTGTTCAGCGCAATGAACCAGGCAATCGAACTATAAGGCTTTATCACACTCACTTAGCCATAGGAGTTTGACAAAAGAAAGGTAGGCGCAGCCCCTGGTGTTTGGAAGACCACACAAGGGGCTCTATAAGCACCTGACCGGAAGAGAAAGCCGATCCATCGCACGCTGCATTAGTTATCGCATAATGCGGAAGAAATCCTTAAAGATTTTGTAACCTCTTGAATAGCTGACCAGCTCTCGCCGTATCATGACAGTCAATTTTCGGCTTTCTCTACTGAGGCGCTCGTCCGGAAGAACCGGGACGCAATCGCAGTAGTTCTCCCTTTACTACCCTAGCCGATATTGCGGAACATAGGGTAGCAATCACAGGAGCCACGCAACCCAACTATTGACCCAAGACATGATTCAGAGCCGATGCATATAATGCTATAAGTTCGGGGTGCCGAACGACCGTGAAGGTATTCAGACTTTATTGCCGTATTATGGGTACAACGAGGCCCCTGGCATATTAAGGCATACCATAGTGTACGGATGCCGTTTGACAAAGAATATCAATAAAAAGGAACAACAAGTAAGCGTCATGTAAAGCCACATGTTGTAATTGAATAATACGTCGATGCGTATGAGTACAAGTGATGTGATAAAAAGAAATATGACTTCGGAACCTACTGGGACCAGGCGGGGGAGGCTGTGTGCGGATCCAGGTTGTAATTGGATGGTCATCGAGGGGAATATCTAAGGATTCCCTTACGTGTTCGAGCTATTTCCCTCCTTGGTATATTCGTCTCCTCATGGGTCTGGTCGCCATGTCGCCAGTGATGGCCGACACAAAAGTGGACCTGCAAAGAAAATGCAAAAAATGTTTGTGTACCACGGAGCGATTAAGCCGCATTGTGTGGCCTATCCTAGCTTTGCCTCCGTCTACCTCCGGAGTGGTTAATTGAGCTCTTGACGAGCCAGGCTATCCTGCCGCGGAGTGGTTCAGACTCTTTTGACGGTGTTCGGGAACCTGGCTGTTGAGTGAAGGTTTGATTGAAAAATGCAACTCTGTACTTCTACTGTTAAAGGCGGTGGTGTGCTCTTCAGTACGGAGGGTGCGTTCGGTTTTGCCATTGACTGTTATGACGCCACGTGGACCGGGCATCTTGAGCTTAAAATAAGCGTGATGGGGCACCGCGTTGAATTGAGCAAACGCGGTTTGTCCGAGCAATGCATGATAGCTGCTGTGAAAGGGGATGATATCAAAGATTAACTCTTCGTTGCGGTAATTATCCAGGGGTCCGAAGACTACCTCGAGAGTGACGGAGCCTGTACAGCGGGCCTCCACGCCTGGTATAACACCTTGAAAGGCGGTTTTTGTGGGTTTGATCTTTGAAGGATTGATATCCATCTTGCGCACTGTATCCTGATAAAGCAGGTTCAGACTGCTGCCTTCGTCCATAAGGACTCGTGTGAGGTGGAATCCGTCAATTATTGGGTCAAGGACTAGTGCGGCTGAGTTGCCCTGACTGGTATTGGCCGTACGATCCTTACGGTCAAAGGTGATCAGGCCGGATGACCATAGGTTATATTTTGGGGCGACTGGCTCCATTGCATCGACATCCCTAAGTGTGCGCCTCTGCTCCCGCTTGGGAATATGGGTGGCGTTTAATATGTTCACCGTTTTGATTTGCGGGGGAAATTCTTTTGTCCTCCTGTGTTCGGTGGCCGGGGCTCCTCGTCGTCATCATTGCTTGGCGACCCCTTCTCCTTGTTTTCGGCACCTGACCTGCCGGCTTGTTTGAAGACCCAACATTCTCTGTTGGTGTGATTGGCTGGTGTTCCTGGGGTGCCGTGAATTTGGCATGGACGGTCGAGTATACGGTTCAGACTGGACGTGCCCGGGCTATTTCTTTTGAATTGTTTCTTCCTTTGACCGGTATTAGAGTCGCTGAATCCAGCATTGACGGTCATGTCTTCGGCATTGTCGCCCTCATTACGACGCTTGTGTTTGTTGTGTCGGGGCTTGCCGTTGTTATCTCTTGGTTCAGAAGTCCCAGGCTTGCTTGAGACGATGTTGCTACGAGCTAGCCAGCTGACCTCGCCCGCATAGAAGCGGGTCATGAGTGTCGTAAGGGCTGCCATGGATTTTGGCTTCTCTTGGCCAAGGTTTCGGGCCAGCCACTTGTCACGAATGTTGTGCTTAAAGGCCGCTAGGGCTTCGGCATCCGGACAATCGAAAATTTGGTTCTTTTTAGTTAGGAACTGAGTCCAGAATTTCCTGGCTGACTCTCCGGGCTGTTGGATTATTTGACTTAAATCATTAGCGTCTGGTGGTCACATATAAGTGCCCTGGAAGTTGTCAAGGAATGCGTCTTCCAGTCTCTCCCAACTGCAAATGGAGTTAGCCGGCAGACTATTCAGCCAATGCCGAGCTGGTCCCTTGAGTTTTACTGGGAGGTACTTGATAGCATGTAAATCATCACCGCATGCCATGTGAATGTGGAGAAGGAAATCTTCGATCCATACTGCAGGGTCTGTTGTTCCATCATATGGTTCGATGTTCACGGGCTTAAACCCTTCTGGGAATTCATGCTCCATTACTTCGTCAGTGAAGCATAGGGAGTGTGTGGCGCCTCTATGGCGGGCTACATTGCGACACAGTTCGGATGAATCTGGTCTACTGTGTTCGGCTCAGATGGATTTGTATTTAGTATATCCGGCATGGCGGTCATCGTCACGCGTTGGGGCGCGCCCCCGCGATCCGTAGATCGATCTTGATTGTCCTGCTTTGTTTTTTAGTTCATCCCGCAGGTCGTGCATGTAGCCTCGGCCCTTCATGTTTTTGTTTGATTGGCGACGGGGTGTGGGCTAGTGTTTGAGTTGATACACCGCTTTATCTCGGCCACGAGGTGGTCGGTCAACCGCATCCTGTGCTGGTAGTATAGGCTCTAGTGCCTCGTCCTCGAATTGAGGTAACAACCTACGCCTCGGGTAGCTCTTGGTTGGGCGCCCGAGTCTGGATTCCTCGGCGCCAGGTCCTCAGTCCATTTGTTAGTTAGCAGATCTTGATCAGCTTGAAGCTGTTGCTGTTTTTTCTTCAGGCTCTTTGCAGTGGCTAGAAGCCGGCGCTTGAAGCGCTCCTGCTCGACAAGATCCTCAGGCACGATAAATTCATCATCGCCGAGGCTTACCTCGTCTTCGGAGAGGGGCATGTAATTGTCATCCTCCAAATTTCCTTCTATTGCCTGTTTATCAGGGCTAGATTGCCCATCCTCCTGTCCGGCCTGCTCGAAGCTTGGCTGGGCAGGATTTTTTTCGTCTTTGGCATCCTCGGAAGTGCTGTTGTCTCTGGTGCCGATATCTTTGTTTTTGCTATGGCGAGGTTTAGAGTGGCGCCGCTGACGTCGGCGCTTGGATTGCTTCTCAAGAGGATCGTCCTCCGTTGCATCCTTTTGATCCTCGCCATTGTTTTCTTTGGGTGTGTCCACCATATATATATATATATATATATATATATATATATATATATATATATATATCATATGATGAGGTGGCTGTCCAGCGCCCTGTGGGCGGTGGTTCCTGTTCTTCTCCGGCATCGTCGTCCATAACGTCGATGTCTTCGGAGTCGAAATCAAGCATGTCGGTTAAGTCATCGACAGTGGCTATTAAGTGGGTGGTGGGTGGGTAACGAATTCCTTCGTCGTCCACTTCCCACTCGAGCCGAACATAGTTTGGCCAAGAGTCTCCTGACAGGGAGAGATATTTTAATGAATTTAGCACATCGCCCAAGGGCGAGTGCTGAAAGATGTCCGCGGAGCTAAACTCCATGATCGGTGCCCAGTCATATCCGATGGGCACGGACGTACGCGGTTTAGAGCCTATGGCCGGAGACGAGTCCGAGGGTCCGATGACACAAAACCTCGTTGGAAGTGGAATCTGTGTTCGGCTCTATCGCCGTTGAGTGTGCGGCCTCCATGGTGGGGTCCATCATCCCGTCCTCGGATGGCGTGATCTGTACTGGATCTAAAGTCAGGGCAGCTGCAGGTGTGATCTCCTGAACATCGTCTAACGACAGATCTAGGTCATGCTCGTCGCGACTGTGGGGTGTGATGACCCACAAGTATAGGGGATCTATCGTAGTCCTTTCGATAAGTAAGAGTGTCGAACCCAACGAGGAGCAGAAGCAACTGACAAGCGGTTTTCAGTAAGGTATTCTCTGCAAGCACTGAAATTGTAGGTAACAGATAGTTTTGTGATAAGATAATTTGTAACGGGTAACAAGCAATGAAAGTAAATGAAGTGCAGCAAGGTGGCCCAATCCTTTTTGTAGCAAAGGACAAGCCTGGACAATTTCTTATAATGAGAAAAGCGCTCCCGAGGACACATGGGAATTATCGTCAAGCTAGTTTTCATCAGGCTCAGATGATTCACGTTCAGTACTTTGATAATTTGATCCCAAACATCAAATGGTTCAATAAGAAGAGAATAATTCATAGGCATTTCTTGACATCTACAGATAGTACCAATTCTTTGACATTCATCACAAGACAAGACAAACTTACGAGCATCTTTGAAGAGAGTAGGCCAATAAAAACTGGTTGCAACACCTTATGTGCAGTTCTATCTCCAGCGTGGTGTCCTCCATATGGTTCGGAGTGACACTTGCATAGGATCTGTTCCTGTTCATGCTCAGGTACACAACGTCTAATAACAACATCTACTCCTTCTTTATAAAGGTGTGGGTCATCCTAGAAGTAATGTCTTAGATCATAAAAGAACTTTTTCTTTTGCTGGTATGTGAAGCTAGGTGGTATAAATTTAGCAACAATGTAATTAGCATAATCAGCATACCATGGAGCAGTACGAGAAGCATTAATGACCGCTAATTGTTCATTAGGAAAGCTATCATCAATAGGTAGTGGGTCATCAAGAACATTCTCTAACCTAGACAAGTTGTCTGCAATGGGGTTCTCTGCTCCCTTTCTATCAATAATATGCAAATCAAATTCTTGGAGCAAGAGAACCCAACTAATAAGTCTAGTCTTAGCATCTTTCTTTTTCATAAGATATTTAATAGCAACATGATTAGTGTGAATAGTAACTTTAGAATCAACAATATAAGGTCTGAACTTATCACATGCAAATACAACTGCTAAGAATTCTTTTTCAGTAGTAGCATAATTTCTTTGGGCAATGTCAAGAGTTTTACTAGCATACTGGATAACATTCAATTTCTTATCAACTCTTTGCCCTAGAACAGCACCTACAACATAATCACTAGCATCACACATAATTTCAAAAGGTAAATTCCAATCAGGTGGCTGAACAATAGGTGCAGTGATCAAAGCTTTCTTAAGTATTTCAAATGCTTCTACACAATCATCATCAAAGACAAAAAGGAATATCTTTTTGCAATAAATTAGTCAGAGGCCTAGAGATTTTAGAGAAGTCCTAAATGAACCTCCTATAAAAACCGGCATGACCAAGGAAACTTCTTATACCTTTTATGTCCTTGGGACATGGCATCTTTTCAATAGCATCAACTTTAGCTTTATCAACTTCAATACCTCTCTCAGAAATCTTATGCCCCAAGACAATGCCTTCATTAACCATAAGGTGGCACTTTTCCCAATTCAAGACGAGACTAGTGTCTTCACATCTCTGCAAAACTCGATCAAGGTTGCTCAAGCAATCATCAAAAGAGGATCCATAAATGGAGAAGTCATCCGTGAATACCTCAACAATCTTTTCACAAAAGTCAGAGAATATAGCCATCATGCATCTTTGAAAGGTAGCAGGTGCATTACATAAACCAAAAGGCATACGTCTATAAGCAAAATTACCGAAAGGGCAAGTAAAAGTAGTTTTTGACTGATCCTCCGCTGACACAGGCATTTGAGAGAAACCAGAATAACCATCTAGAAAGCAAAAATGTGTGTGTTTGGATAGTCTTTCTAGCATTTGATCAATAAAAGGCAAAGGGTAATGATCTTTCTTAGTAGCTTTATTTAATTTACGGAAATAAATTACCATCCTATAGCCTGTAATAATTCTTTACAGGATCAATTCATCTTTATCGTTAGGAACGACAGTAATACCTCCCTTTTTAAGAACACAATGGACAGGACTTACCCAATCACTATCAGCAATTTGATAAATTATACCTGCCTCAAGGAGCTTTAGTATCTCCTTTCTTACCACTTCTTTCATCTTAGGATTTAACCGTCGTTGATGATCTCTAACTGGTTTGGCATATTTCTCCAATTTAATTTTGTGTTGACATACAGTGGGACTAATGCCCTTAAGATCATCCAGAGTATATCCAATAGCAGCATGGTGCTTCTTCAGAGTTTTCAATAATCTTAACTCTTCCTGCTCTGAAAGGTTAGCACTAATAATAACATGATATATCTTCTTTTCATCAAGATAAGCATATTTAAGATTATCAGGTAAAGGTTTGAGCTCAAACACAGGATCATCCTTGGGTGGAGGGGGATCCCCTAGGATTTCAACAGGCAAGTTGTGTTTTAGAATAGGACCCTGTTGAAGGAATGCTTCATCTATTTCCCTTCTTTCATTCATAAACATATCATTTTCATGGTCTAGCAAATATTGTTCTAACGGATCAGTGGGAGGCACGGCAATAGAAGCAAGACCAATAATCTCATCCTTACTAGGTGATTCTTTATCACGGGGTTGTCTATGAAACTTAGCAAAATTAAACTCGTGAGACATATCCCCTAAGCCAATTGTAACAATATCCTTTTCACAATCAATCCTAGCATTAACAGTATTCAAGAAGGGTCTACCAAATATAATGGGACAAAAGTCATCTTGTGGGGAACCAAGAACAAGAAAATAAGCAGGATATTTAACTTTCCGCCACAAGACTTCAACATCTCTAACAATCCCAAATGGCTTAATAGTATCCCTATTGGCAAGCTTAATAGTAACATCAATGTCTTCCATTTCAGCGGGTGCAATATCATGCATAATTTCATTATATAGGGAAAAAGGTATTGCACTAGCACTAGCACCCATATCACATAAGCCATGATAACAATGATCTCCTATTTTAACAGAAATAACAGGCATGCCTACAACAGGTTTATGTATCTTAGTATCGGGTCTAGCAATATTAGCAGTTTCACCACATAAGTAAATAACATGCCCATCTATATTATCATCCAAGAGATCTTTAACCATAGCAGTACTAGGTTCAACTTTAATTTGCTCATGAGGTGTATAAGTTCTAGTATTACTCTTACAAACAACAGTCGAAGCTTTAGCATGATCCTTTATTCTAACAGGAAAAGGTGGTTTCTCAACATAAGTAGTAGGAACAATAGGATCAATTTAAGTGATAGTATTTTCTCCAACTGTAATAGGTGCAACTACCTTTACTTCAGTGGGAGGGTTATATTTAAACCACTTCCTTAGGGAGATCAACGTGAGTAACAAAATATTCACAAAAAGCAGCTACTATCTCAGAGTCAAGTCCATATTTAGTGCTAAATCCACGAAAAGCATCGGTATCCATAAAAGATTTAACACAATCAAACTTAGGTGTTATACCTGACTCCTTACCATCGTCGGAACCCCAATCTTCAGAGTTGCGTTTAATTCTTTCCAATAAATCCCACTTGAATTCAGTAGTCTTCAGCATATAAGAACCAGCACATGAAGTATCGAGTATGGTGCGATCATTGAGAGAAAGCCGAGCATAATTTTTTTGAATAATCATATCTCTTGAGAGCTCATGATTGGGGCATGAATATAACATTGACTTAAGCCTCCCCCAAGCTTGAGGGATGCTTTCTCCTTCGCGAGGACAGAAATTATGTATGTAATTACGATCACGATGAACAAGATGCATAGGATAGAACTTCTAGTGAAATTCCAACTTCAATCATTTATAGTTCCAAGATCTCGTATCATCACATAGCCTATACCATATCAATGCATCTCCCTTCAAAGATAAAGGGAAGACCTTCCTTTTAACAACATCATCGGGAATACCTACAAGCTTAAATAATCCCCAAACTTCGTCCACAAAGATAAGGTGTAAATCGGGATGCAATGTTCCATCTCCTACAAAAGGATTAGCTAGCAGTTTCTCTATCATACCCGAAGGAATCTCAAAGTAAACATTTTCAGTAGCTTCAGTAGGTTGAGGAGCAACTCTTTGCTCTACTGGTCGGGGCGAAGATACCCCGAACAAGCCCCTCAAAGGATTATTTTCCATAGTAACAAGTGACAGAAAATTTTAGCACACTATATAAATGTTTCCTTACCAAGTTCCACTCACCAAAGGCACTTCACTCCCCGGCAATGGCGCCAGAAAAGAGTCTTGATGACCCACAAGTATAGGGGATCTATCGTAGTCCTTTTGATAAGTAATAGTGTCGAACCCAACGAGGAGCAGAAGAAAATGACAAGCGGTTTTCAGTAAGGTATTCTCTGCAAGCACTGAAATTGTAGGTAACAAATAGTTTTGTGATAAGATAATTTGTAACGGGTAACAAGCAATGAAAGTAAATAAAGTGCAGCAAGGTGGCCCAATCCTTTTTGTAGCAAAGGACAAGCCTGGACAATTTCTTATAATGAGAAAAGCGCTCCCGAGGACACATGGGAATTATCGTCAAGCTAGTTTTCATCATGCTCATGTGATTCACGTTCGGTACTTTGATAATTTGATATGTGGGTGGACCGGTGCTTGGGTACTGCCCTTTCTTGGACAAGCATCCCACTTGTGATTAACCCCTATTGCAAGCATCCGCAACTACAAAAGAAGTATTAAGGTAAACCTAGCCATAGCATGAAACTAGTGGATCCAAATCAGCCCCTTACGAAGCAACGCATAAACTAGGGTTTAAGCTTCTGTCACTCTAGCAACCCATCATCTACTTATTACTTCCCAATGCCTTCCTCTAGGCCCAAATAATGGTGAAGTGTCATGTAGTCGACGTTCACATAACACCACTAGAGGAGAGACAACATACATCTCATCAAAATATCGAACGAATACCAAATTCACATGACTACTAATAGCAAGACTTCACCCATGTCCTCAGGAACAAACGTAACTACTCAGAAAGATTGTTCATGTTCATGATCATAGGAGTATTAATATGCATTAAGGATCTGAACATATGATCTTCCACCAAGTAAACCAATTAGCATTAACTACAAGGAGCAATCAACACTATTAACAACCCATTGGTACCAATTTGTGGTTTTGATACAAGATTGGATACAAGAGATGAACTAGGGTTTTGAGAGGAGATGGTGCTGGTGAAGATGTTGATGGAGATTGACCCCCTCCCGATGAGAGGATCGTTGGTGATGATTTCCCCCTCCCGGAGGGAAGTTTCCCCGGCAGAACAGCTCCACCGGAGCCCTAGATTGGTTCCGCCAAGGTTCCGCCTCGTGGAGGCGGAGTTTTGTCCCGTAAGCTTGCTTATGATTTTTTCAGGGTAAAAGCCTTCATATAGCAGAAGATGGGCACCGGAGAGCCACCAGGGGGGCCAGGAGACAGGGGGGCGCGCCCAGTAGGGGGGCGCCCCCACCCTCCTGGCCAGGGTGTGGGCCCCCTCTGGTATTTTCTTTGCTCAACAATTCTTATTAATTCCAAAAATGACTTCCGTGCAGTTTCAGGATTTTTGGAGGTATGCAGAATAGGTTTCCAATATTTGCTCCTTTTCCAGCCAGAATCCCAGCTGCTGGCATTCTCCCTCTTCATGATAAACCTTGTAAAATAAGAGAGAATAGCCATAAGTATTGTGACATAATGTGTAATAACAGCCCATAATGCAATAAATATTGATATAAAAGCATCATGCAAAATGGACGTATCAACTCCCCCAAGCTTAGACCTCGCTTGTCCTCAAGCGGAAGCTGAAATCGAAAAATATGTCCACATGTTTAGAGATAGAGGTGTCGAAAAAATTAAAATACGGACATGAGGGCATCATGATCATTCTTATAACAGCAACCTATATATATATATATATATATATATATATTGTCATATGATTTCTCATACTCAAGTAACAATCTATTAGCAATGTCAAGTATGGATCATAAACTTTATTGAGAACTAACAAACTATAATCTCAGTCATTGAGGCATGCAATTTATCATAACATCAGAAAGAGTCAAGAATAGAGCTTTTCAGCAAGTCCACATACTAAACTATCATATAGTCTTCTACAATTTCTAACATTCACACAATACTTATGGTTATGTAGTCTTAATCGGACACTGAGAAAGATAGGGCTTATAGTTCCGCCTCCCAACGTATTCACCTTTGGGTGATGTCAACAATAATAGCTCATGCTAACTTAGATCCAATTGGATATATGTATCAGGATCTTTCCAACACGAGGTGCTTGCCAAAGGATAAAATGAAAAAGGGAAAGGTGAAGATCACCTTGACTCTTGCATAAAGTAAAAGACATAAAGTAAAAGATAGGCCCTTCGCAGAGGGAAGCAGAGGTTGTTATGTGCTTTTAGGGTTGGATGCACAAAATCTTAATGCGAAAGAACGTGACTTTATATTGCCACTCGTGATATGAACCTTTATTATGCAGTTCGTCACTTTTATTACTTCCATATCACACGATCGTATAAAGCTTATTTTCTCTGCACTAATAAGTCATACATATTTAGAGAGCAATTTTTATTGCTTGCAACATGACAACTTACTTGAAGGATCTTACTCAATCCATAGGTAGGTATGGTGGACTTTCATGGCAAAACTGGGTTTAAGGATATTTGGAAGCACAAGTAGTATCTCTACTTGGTGCAAGGAGTTTGGCTAGTATGAGGGGGAAAGGCAAGCTCAACATGTTTGAATGATCCATGACAATATACTTTAACTGAGATGTGAGAGAGCATAAACCATTACGTTGTCTTCCTTGTCCAACATCAACTCTTTAGCATGTCATACTTAATGAGTGCTCACAATCATAAAAGATGTCCAAGATAGTATATTTATATGTGAAAACCTCTCTTTCCTTATTACTTCCTATTAATTGCAACGATGGCCAAAACTACGTTTATCAACTCTCAACAACTTTTATGCCTCATACTCTTTATATGTGAAGTCATTAATACCCATAAGATAATATGAACTTCTTTTATTCCTTTTATTCTTTCTGTTTTCTCAAGATCACAGCAAGATAGCAAAGCCCTTGACTCAACACTAATCTTTATTATAGATAGCTCACGGACTCGATTACATAAAGAGATCACAAAGCAAAACTCAAAACTACTTCATACCAGAACTTTATTCTACTAGATCAAGATATTACTAAAAGGATCGAACTAAGTAAAACGGTAAAGATAGGAGTATGATGGTGATACGATACCGGGGCACCTCCCCCAAGCTTGGCAGTTGCCAAGGGGAGTGCCCTATACCCATGTGATTATGTCTCCTTCTTCAAAGTTGGCGTTGTGATCTTCTTGGCGATAATGCCCCTCAGGATACGATTCTCCTCCTCGAGATTATTGACTTGATGCTTGAGGTCCATATTTTCCTTGCGGAGCTTGCCTGTGACGGCTAATGCTCCTTTTACCCAAGGATGCTGCATAGCTTCTGGAGAACAAGTGACACTCTTTTTCATATTTTCATAAGAAAGAAATTTAACATTGGAAGGGATGACCAAATTTGGAATAGCCGAGCTCTGTAGTTCCCCCATTGTGAATCTAGCTCGGAGATGAGATGTAACTTCTTGATCCTCCTCCATAGCATCTATCCTTTTCAAGTCGGGCTCCATCTCATCCTTCGTTGATGGTCCAAAGTGATAAGCTTCTCTGTTTGCTTCTGGACCTGGCATCGGGTGAGACACCCGACTCTCCCCGACTGACTCTTGAGAAGACATCTTGCTCTAAATCTGCGACATAAACAACTCAAAACAAAAATAGAAGATATTTGCGTGATACGGTGGTTAAAGCCTTTGGGAGATTATATAATGAATTTTTACCGACCAAAAGAAGTAACGTGCAAGAAAATGGAGTCCAGGAGGCACACGAGGTGCCCACGAGACAGGGGGGCGCGCCCAGTAGGGGTGGGCGTGCCCTCCACCCTTGTGGAGGCCTCGTGTCCTTCTCGGATTACTTCTTGCTTTCCAAAATTCTTAAATATTCCAAAACAGAAAAAAATGCCATTAGAATTGTTTTGGAGTCGGTTTACTTACCGTACCTCATACCTATTCCTTTTCGGAGTCGGAAACATTATGGAAAGTGTCCCTTATGTATTCCTCTGGGGTTACCGTTTCAATAATATTAGTTTCAACATTGATAGGATTACCTGAGATATAATGTTTGATTCTTTGACCGTTCACCACCCTCGGACTTGTGCCTTCGAAGTTGTTAATTTTTATGGCACCGGAATGATAGACCTCCTCGATAACGTAAGGACCTTCCCACTTAGAGAGAAGTTTTCCTGCAAAAAATCTTAAACGAGAGTTGAATAGCAACACATAATCACCTACGTTAAACGCACGCTTTTGTATCCTTTTGTCAAACTTTTTCTTTGAACAACTCGGCATTCTGATAGGCTTGAGTTCTCCATTCATCAAGTGAGCTGATATCAAATAACCTCTTCTCACGAGCAAGTTTGAAGTCGTAGTTGAGATCTTTAATAGCCCAATATGCTTTATGTTCAAGTTCAAGAGGTAAGTGACATGCTTTTCCATAAACCATCTTATACGGAGACATACCTATAGGATTTTTATATGCAGTTCTATAGGCCCATAATGCATCATCAAGTTTCTTGGACCAATTCTTTCTAGATCTATTGACAGTCTTTTGCAACATTAACTTGAGATCTCTATTTCTCAACTCTACTTGACTACTAGACTGTGGGTGATAAGGAGATGCAATTCTATGATTAACATCAAACTTAGCAAGCATTTTACGAAAAGCGCCACGAATAAAATGTGAACCACCATCAGTCATAAGATATCTAGGGACTCCAAACCTCAGAAAAATAACTTCCTTAAGCATCTTAATATAGGTGTTATGATCAGCACCACTAGTTGGAATAGCTTCAACCCACTTAGTAACGTAATCAACAACAACTAAAAAATGTGTGTAACCATTAGAGGCAGGAAAAAGTCCCATATAATCAAAGCCCCAAACATCAAATGGTTCAATAACAAGAGAATATTACCAATTCTTTGACATTCATCACAAGACAAGACAAACTTACGAGCATCTTTGAAGAGAGTAGGCCAATAAAAACTGGATTGTAATACCTTATGTGCAGTTCTATCTCCAGCGTGGTGTCGTCCATATGGTTCGGAGTGACACTTGCGTAGGATCTGTTCCTGTTCATGCTCAGGTACACAACGTCTAATAACACCATCTACTCCTTCTTTATAAAGGTGTGGGTCATCCCAGAAGTAATGTCTTAAATCATAAAAGAACTTTTTCTTTTGCTGGTATGTGAAACTAGGTGGTATAAATTTAGCAACAATGTAATTAGCATAATCAACATACCATGGAGCAGTACGAGAAGCATTAATGACCGCTAATTGTTCATCAGGAAAGCTATCATCAATAGGTAGTGGGTCATCAAGAACATTCTCTAACCTAGACAAGTTGTCTGCAACGGGGTTCTCAGCTCCCTTTCTATCAATAATATGCAAATCAAATTCTTGGAGCAAGAGAACCCATCTAATAAGTCTAGGCTTAGCATCTTTCTTTTCCATAAGATATTTAATAGCAACATGATCAGTGTGAATAGTAACTTTAGAATCAACAATATAAGGTCTGAACTTATCACATGCAAATACAACTGCTAAGAATTCTTTTTCAGTAGTAGCATAATTTCTTTGGGCAGTATCAAGAGTTTTACTAGCATACTGGATAACATTCAATTTCTTATCAACTCTTTGCCCTAGAACAACACCTAAACATAATCACTAGCATCACACATAATTTCAAACGGTAAATTCCAATCAGGTGGCTGAACAATAGGTGCAGTGATCAAAGCTTTCTTAAGTATTTCAAATGCTTCTACACAATCATCATCAAAGACAAAATGAATATCTTTTTGCAATAAATTAGTCAGAGGCCTAGAGATTTTAGAAAAGTCCTTAATGAACCTCCTATAAAAACAGCATGACCAAGGAAACTTCTTATATCTTTTATGTCCTTGGGACATGGAATCTTTTCAATAGCATCAACTTTAGCTTTATCAACTTCAATACCTCTCTCAGAAATCTTATGCCCCAAGACAATGCCTTCATTAACCATAAAGTGGCACTTTTCCCAATTCAAGACGAGACTAGTGTCTTCACATCTCTGCAAAACTCGATCAAGGTTGCTCAAGCAATCATCAAAAGAGGATCCATAAACGGAGAATCATCCATGAATACCTCACAAATCTTTTCACAAAAGTCAGAGAATATAGCCATCATGCATCTTTGAAAGGTAGCAGGTGCATTACATAAACCAAAAGGCATACGTCTATAAGCAAAAGTACGAAAGGGCAAGTAAAAGTAGTTTTTGATTGATCCTCCGCTCACACAGGTATTTGAGAGAAACCAGAATAACCATCTAGAAAGCAGAAATGTGTATGTTTGGATAGTCTTTCTAGCATTTGATCAATAAAAGGCAAAGGGTAATGATCTTTCTTAGTAGCTTTATTTAATTTACGGAAATCAATTACCATCCTATAGCCTGTAATAATTCTTTACGGGATCAATTCATCTTTATTGTTAGGAACACAATGGACATGACTTACCCAATCAGTATCATCAACGGGATAAATTATACCTGCCTCAAGGAGCTTTAGTATCTCCTTTCTTACCACTTCTTTCATCTTAGGATTTAACCATCGTTGATGATCTCTAACTGGTTTGGCATATTTCTCCAATTTAATTTTGTGTTGACATACAGTGGGACTAATGCCCTTAAGATCATCCAGAGTATATCCAATAGCAGCACGGCTTCTTCAGAGTTTTCAATAATCTTTCCTCTTCCTGCTGTGAAAGGTTAGCACTAATAATAAGAGGATATATCTTCTTTTCATCAAGATAAGCATATTTAAGATTATCAGGTAAAGGTTTGAGGTCAAACACGGGATCGCCCTTGGGTGGAGGTGGAACCCCTAGGATTTCAACAGGCAAGTTGTGTTTCAGAATAGGACCCTGTTGAAGGAATGCTTCATCTATTTCCCTTCTTTCATTCATAAACATATCATTTTCATGGTCCAGCAAATATTGTTCTACCGGATCAGTGGGAGGCACGGCAATAGAAGCAAGACCAATAATCTCATCCTTACTAGATGATTCTTTATCACAGGGTTGTCTATGAAACTTAGCAAAATTAAACTCATGAGACATATCCCCTAAGCCAATTGTAACAATATCCTTTTCACAATCAATCCTAGCATTAACAGTATTCAAGAAGGGTCTACCAAATATAATGGGACAAAAGTCATCTTGTGGGGAACCAAGAACAAGAAAATCAGCAGGATATTTAACTTTCCCCCACAAGACTTCAACATCTCTAACAATCCCAAATGGCTTAATAGTATCCCTATTGGCAAGCTTAATAGTAACATCAATGTCTTCCATTTCAGCGGGTGCAATATCATGCATAATTTCATTATATAGGGAAAAAGATATTGCACTAGCACTAGCACCCATATCACATAAGCCATGATAACAATGATCTCCTATTTTAACAGAAATAACAGGCATACCTACAACAGGTTTATGTATCTTAGTATCGGGTCTAGCAATATTAACAGTTTCACCACAGAAGTAAATAACATGCCCATCTATATTATCATCCAAGAGATCTTTAACCATAGCAGTACTAGGTTCAACTTTAATTTGCTCAGGAGGTGTATAAGTTCTAGTATTACTCTTACAAACAACAGTTGAAGCTTTAGCATGATCCTTTATTCCAACAGGAAAAGGTGGTTTCTCAGCATAAGTAGTAGGAACAATAGGATCATTATAAGTGATAGTCTTTTCTCCAACTGTAATAGGTGCAACTACCTTTACTTCAGTGGGAGGGTTATATTTAAACCACTTCTCCTTAGAGAGATCAACGTGAGTAGCAAAAGATTCACAAAAAGCAGCTACTATCTCAGAGTCAAGTCCATATTTAGCACAATCAAACTTAGGTGTTATACCTGACTCCTTACCATCGTCGGAACCCCAATCTTCAGAGTTGCGTTTAATTCTTTCCAATAAATCCCACTTGAATTCAGTAGTCTTCGGCATATAAGAACCAGCACAGGAAGTATCGAGCATGGTGCGATCATTGAGAGAAAGCCGAGCATAATTTTTTTGAATAATCATATCTCTTGAGAGCTCATGATTGGGGCATGAATATAACATTGACTTAAGCCTCCCCAAGATTGAGCGATGCTTTCTCCTTCACGAGGCCAGAAATTATATATGTAATTACGATCACGATGAACAAGATGCATAGGATAGAACTTCTGGTGAAATTCCAACTTCAATCGTTTATAGTTCCAAGATCTCGTATCATCACATAGCCTATACCATATCAATGCATCTCCCTTCAAAGATAAAGGGAAGACCTTCCTTTTAACAACATCATCGGGAATACCTGCAAGCTTAAATAATCCACAAAACTTCATCCACAAAGATAAGGTGTAAATCGGGATGCAATGTTCCATCTCCTGCAAAAGGATTAGCTAGCAGTTTCTCTATCATACCCGAAGGAATCTCAAAGTAAACATTTTCAGTAGGTTCAGTAGGTTGAGGAGCAACTCTTTGCTCTACTGGTCGGGGCGAAGATACCCTGAACAAGCCCCTCAAAGGATTATTTTCCATAGTAACAAGTGACAGAAAATTTTAGCACACTATATAAATGTTTCCTTACCAAGTTCCACTCACCAAAGGCGCTTCACTCCCCGGCAACGGCGCCAGAAAAGAGTCTTGATGACCCACAAGCATAGGGGATCTATCTAGTCCTTTCGATAAGTAAGAGTGTCGAACCCAACGAGGAGCAGAAGAAAATGACAAGCGGTTTTCAGTAAGGTATTCTCTGCAAGCACTAAAATTGTAGGTAACATATAGTTTTGTGATAAGATAATTTCTAACGGGTAACAAGCAATGAAAGTAAATAAAGTGCAGCAGGGTGGCCCAATCCTTTTTGTAGCAAAGGACAAGCATGGACAATTTCTTATAATGGGAAAATTGCTCCCAAGGACACATGGGAATTATCGTCAAGCTAGTTTTCATCACGCTCATATGATTCACGTTCGGTACTTTGATAATTTGATATGTGGGTGGACCGGTGCTTGGGTACTGCCCTTTCTTGGACAAGCATCCCACTTGTGATTAACCCCTATTGCAAGCATCCACAACTACAAAAGAAGTATTAAGGTAAACCTAGCCATAGCATGAAACTAGTGGATCCAAATTAGCCCCTTACGAAGCAATGCATAAACTAGGGTTTAAGCTTCTGTCACTCTAGCAACCCATCATCTACTTATTACTTCCCAATGCCTTCCTCTAGGCCCAAATAATGGTGAAGTGTCATGTAGTCGACGTTCAAATAACACACTAGAGGAGAGACAACATACATCTCATCAAAATATCGAACGGATACCAAATTCACATGACTACTAATAGCAAGACTTCACCCATGTCCTTAGGAACAAACTAACTACTCACAAAGAATATTCATGTTCATGATCCGAGGAGTATTAATATGCATTAAGGATCTGAACATATGATCTGCCACCAAGTAAACCAATTAGCATCAACTACAAGGAGTAATCAACACTACTAGAAACCCACAGGTACCAATTTGTGGTTTTGATACAAGATTGGATTCAAGAGATGAACTAGTAGGGTTTTGAGAGGAGATGGTGCTGGTGAAGATGTTGATGGAGATTGACCCCCTCCCGATGAGAGGATCATTGGTGATGATTTCCCCCTCCCGGAGGGAAGTTTCCCTGGCAGAACAGCTCCGCCGGAGCCCTATATTGGTTCTGCCAAGGTTCCGCCTCGTGGCGGCGGAGTTTCATCCCGTAAGCTTGCTTATGATTTTTTCAGGGTAAAAGCCTTCATATAGCAGAAGATGGGCACCGGAGGGCCACCAGGGGGCCCAGGAGACAGGGGGCGCACCCAGTAGGGGGGCGGGGGAGGGCGCGCGCCCCCACCCTCCTGGCCAGGATGTGCGCCCCCTCTGGTATTTTCTTCGCTCAACATTTCTTATTAATTCCAAAAATGACTTCCGTGGAGTTTCAGGATTTTTGGAGCTGTGTAGAATAGGTTTCCAATATTTGCTCCTTTTCCAGCCAGAATCCCAGCTGCCGACATTCTCCCTCTTCATGATAAACCTTGTAAAATAAGAGAGAATAGCCATAAGTATTGTGACATAATGTGTAATAACATCCCATAATGCAATAAATATTGATATAAAAGCATGATGCAAAATGGACGTATCAGGGTGCACCTGTCATGGGCTCGAATCCGTCAAAGATCAAGTCTCCGCGGATGTCGGCAGTGTAAATGAGGCTTCCAAACCGGACCTGATGGCCGGGGGCGTAGCTATCGATCTGCTCCAGATGGCCAAGCGAGTTTGCCCATAGTGCGAAGCCGCCGAATACGAAGATCTGTCCGGGGAGGAAAACCTATCCTTCGACCGCATCGTTGTGGATGATTGAAGGAGCCATCAAGCCTTATGGTGACGACACAGTGAAACTCTCAATGAAAGCACCAATGTCGGTGTCAAAACCGGCGGATCTCGGGTAGGGGGTCCCAAACTGTGCGTCTAGGGCTAATGGTAACAGGAGGCGGGAGACACAATGTTTACCCAGGTTCAGGCCTTCTCTATGGAGGTAATACCGTCCTTCCTGCTTGATTGCTTGATTGATCTTGATGATATGAGTATTACAAGAGTTGATCTACCACGAGATCGTAGAGGCTAAACCCTAGAAGCTAGCCTATGATTATAATTGTTGTTGTCCTACGGACTAAACCCTCCGGTTTATATAGACACCGGAGGGGGCTAGGGTTACACAGAGTCGGTTACAGAGAAGGAAATCTACATATCCGAATTGCCAAGCTTGCCTTCCACGCAAAGGAGAGTCCCACCCGGACACGGGACGAAGTCTTCAATCTTGTATCTTCATAGTCCAACAGTCCGGCATAAGCATATAGTCCGGTTGTCCGAGGACCCCCTAATCCTGGACTCCCTGACCTGGTTTGCTCCTGTGCTACGTCCGGTCAGTCACCGCCGAGGGTGGTGTAGGTTGTCCCCTCCCACGGCCGCTGACCTTGTTGCTCCTTGTTTCCGGCCGGTTCCTCTCGATCCCGCTGGTCTCGCTTCGCTTATCACTGTGAGACGGCGATGGTGACTGCGAGTCCGTGGTGGCGCATATTGGTGGTCGGCAAGTATGGTGGAGCACGATGATCGGCTGGGGTCGTGGTTGCTTGATGGTTGGGAGAAATCCTTGTCGGCTTGTCCGGCACCGATGCAGTGACGCCCGTGGGCGCCACTGTGCCTTCTTGAAGGGCGTCAGATATACCCCTTCCCTCCCACGACCCTTCAAGAACAGGGCCTTCCCTCCCACGGCCCTTCTTGAAGGTGTTGCTTGGTATGCGGCGTTTCGGGGTGCTAGGAGCATGGTGGAATTCTCCGGCAGGCGCAGTGGTTGCGAGTCATCTTCATTTTCGTTGATCCGCCATTGTCGACATTTTTTCCTTTTGTATTTTCTCTTTCATTTCTTTTGGGCGTGCCTATGCTGCTTCCACCCCAGCACCTATCGTTGGTTGTATCAATGTTGTTTCTTTATAATGCAAAGCGGGGGGAAACCCTTTTTCTGTAAATCTTATACTTGACGCGTGAGGCTACCGAATCCATGGTCTTCACCGGGACTGTTGTCGTACAACCTCCATCACTACCAGTGGCAGACCTAGAAATAAAAATGAAGGGTGAGCACATTTTCAAAAATTTGAGGCCTATTTTTGGAATTTGCTAGTGGGCTTTTGGCCCAAAGCCCAACTAAAATTCTGAAATTCTCTTGGCCCATTCATGCACACATGTGAGTGGAGTGAGTGAGGCTAAAGTTTAATCCCACCTCATAAGTTGAGAGAGAGTTGCACCTCTTTATAAGGTGAGCTCTCCTACCACTGGTATGAGCATGAGAAGAGGAGACCTACACGCGTGCTCCTCCTCCTCGCTCGCCTCACCATGCCACACCACGCCACGCCTTGCCTCGTCACGACGTGCCGCGGGTTGAGGGATTGAGCCAAGCCAAGGACAGAGCTACGCACGTTGTCTATATTTTTGCTTCTCGGGAAAAATTAATGAGTCATTAATTAATAATTAACGAATGCGTTAATTACTGAACCGTTTCCGGTTCTTTTGGATCGTGATGACTCGGATGTGGGGTTTACTCCCACGACATACCCGGCCCGCACTACATAGTCAGGCAGTGTCTACCCTAGCCGTCGCCGTTTTTTCGTATGGTTTCTCACCACCATTCCAGACCATTGCGCCGCCGAGCAAGTCTTCTCCATTCCTCCTTTCGGTGTGCACCGGGAGAAGGGACAGCAGGCCTACGGAACCCCGCCTCTCGTGATCCTGTACGGGAGAGGGGCGATCAGGTTTTTGGGGAGCGCACTCGCGCGGCTACTGGCAGCGACGACTTCGCGAACAACGACTTCTTCCCCGACCTCGGCAACCTCATCCTCGACGACATGGGCGACAACGTCAACGCCGGCGGTGCTGCTCCCGCTGCACCGTATGTGATTTTATCTTCCCTGTTCAAGATAGTGGTAGAATTCATGTTTCTAGTATGTGCCCTAGATGTGATCTGTTCATCTACTATGCTAGTTTGCATGATTAGTTCAATCTCTGCTACTGTAGTCATGATTTATCTTCTATTAATTCGGATTAAATCTCGTAGTAATTTGCTCATATTTTCAACAATCCAAAAACCTGATTATAGGCAATTTGCTCCGAGTGGTTTTGCTGCGCATCTGAAGCTGCCTGCCTTTAAGGGGGCGCAATATAAGAGGTGGCGCATGAGAGCAGTCTACTGGTTTCAGACCATGGGCTACTATGACGCCACCAAGGGCAAGCCTGAGGGCGATCTTAGTCCGGCACAGTTGGAAACTTTTGAGAAGATCGATACTATCTTTAAAGGCGTTCTTCTGGGTGTTCTTGATGACTCCATTGTGGACTCATATATGTCATTTGATAACGGCAAGGACATGTGGGCTGCGCTCGAGGCCAAGTTTGGTGCCTCGAACGCCGGTAGCGAGTTGTACGTCATGGAGCAATTCTATGACTACAAGATGACTGATGAGCGCTCTGTTGTACAACTGGCTCATGAGATACAATCGCTCGCAAAAGAACTTGAGTACTTCAAGTGTGTGTTGCCGGACAAATTTGTTGCCGGAGGCATCATTGCCAAGCTTCCACCTTCGTGGAACAATTTTGCTACTTCCCTGAAACACAAGAGACAAGAGTTTTCCGTTGCGGATCTCATTGGTACTCTTGATGTTGAAGAGAAGGCGAGAGCAAAGGACACACGTGCTCGAGTTGCTGAGGGAGCTTCTAGTGCCCACATGGTATAGAAGAAGAACTTCCAGCCCAACAAGTTCAAAAACAACAAGAACAAAACTCAGGGCAAAGGCAAGTTTGATACAAAGAACAAGCCATCGCATTCTACCAACTTCAAGAAGAATTCTCACAAGAAGGGGAAGGGACTTTGCCATGTCTGCGGTGATCCTAATCACTGGGCTCCGAAGTGTCCTAACCGCTTTGAGGAGCGCGAACATGAGAAGAGCGGCAAGTCCGCTAATGTTGTCATCGGTGATACTGATATGAAGGAATCTGGGTACGGTATTCTTCCTACCATCCTTTCAGTATTTCAATCTCCTGATTGGTTAATTGACACCGGTGCCAATGTACATGTTTGTGCTGACGCCTCATGTTTTCTTCTTACCAGGTCACAGGGACTTCTCCCGTGCTGATGGGGAACGGGTCACATGCCATCGTTCGAGGTGTCGGTACGGTCGATCTGAAGTTTACTTCGGGGAAGACCGTGCGTCTGAAGAACGTTCATCATGTGCCGTCCATCAATAAAAATCTCGTTAGCGGTTCCCGTTTATGTCGAGATGGTTTTAAGTTGGTTTTTGAGTCCAATAAAGTTGTAATTTCCAAGTGTGGACAATTTGTTGGAAAAGGCTATGAGTGCGGAGGCTTGTTCCGCCTATCTTTGTCAGATATTTGCACTAAAGTTATTAATAATGTTTGCCACAATAATGAGTCTGATATTTGGCATTCACGACTTTGTCATATTAACTTTGGTTGCATGACGCGGCTAGCCAATATGAATTTAATTCCGAAAATCTCTACTGTCAAAGGCTCTAAGTGCCAAGTATGTGTGCAAGCTATGCAACCTCGCAAGTCCCATAAGACTGCAGAGGCAAGAGACTTGGCGCCACTAGAGCTTATACATTCTGATCTTTGTGAGATGAATGGCGTGTTGACAAAAGGTGGAAAGAGATACTTCATGACGTTGATTGATGACTCCACTAGATATTGTTATGTGTATCTTCTGAAATCAAAAGATGAGGCTTTAACTTTCTTCAAAAACTATAAAGCTGAGGCAGAGAACCAACTTGATCGAAAAATTAAACGGCTTAGGTCCGATCGTGGTGGAGAGTATTTTTCCAATGAATTTGATCTGTTTTGTGCGGAACATGGTATAATCCATGAGAGGACGCCTCCCTACTCACCTCAGTCAAATGGGGTGGCCGAAAGAAAGAACCGAACTCTAACTGATTTGGTTAACGCCATGTTAGACACATCGGGTCTTTCCAAGGAATGGTGGGGGGAGGCGCTAATGACTGCGTGTCATGTCCTAAACCGAGTTCCCACAAAGCATAAGACCATGACTCCATTTGAGGAATGGGAAAGGAAAAGGTTGAAACTCTCTTACCTACGTTCTTGGGGTTGTTTGGCGAAAGTCAATATACCAATTCCCAAGAAGCGCAAGCTTGGACCAAAAACCGTGGATTGTGTTCTTCTGGGCTATGCTTTTCATAGCATTGGCTATAGATTTTTGATAATAAAATCTGAGGTATCCGACATGCATGTTGGTACGATTATGGAGTCTAATGATGCAACTTTCTTTGAGGACATATTTCCTATGAAGGATATGTCGAGTTCATCAAATCAGGAGATACCTACTCCATCTAGTGAGGAATTCACTGTAATTCCTGAACCCACCATTGCGATGGAACACGTTGAGAATCCTGTTGAGGGTGACAATGAAACTCCTGTAAGGAGTAAGAGACAGAGGACTGCAAAGTCCTTTGGTGATGATTTCATTGTGTACCTTGTGGATGACACACCCAGGACTATTTCAGAAGCCTATGCATCTCCTGATGCTGACTACTGGAAGGAAGCTGTTCGTAGCGAGATGGATTCCATCTTAGCTAACGGAACCTGGGAGATCACTGACCGTCCTTATGGGTGCAAACCTGTAGGATGTAAGTGGGTGTTCAAGAAGAAGCTTAGACCTGATGGTACGATTGAAAAGTACAAGGCACGGCTTGTGGCTAAGGGTTATACCCAGAAAGAAGGTGAAGACTTCTTTGATACTTACTCACCCGTGGCTAGACTGACCACAATTCGGGTGCTACTATCACTGGCTGCCTCACATGGTCTTCTCGTTCATCAAATGGACGTTAAGACGGCTTTCCTCAATGGAGAGTTGAAGGAGGAAATTTACATGGATCAGCCAGATGGTTTTGTAGTACCTGGTCAGGAAGGAAAGGTGTGCAAGTTATTAAAGTCTTTATATGGCCTTAAACAAGCTCCTAAGGAGTGGCATGAGAAGTTCGAAAGAACATTAACTGCTGCCGGCTTTGTAGTAAATGATGGTGACAAGTGTGTGTACTATCGCCATGGTGGGGGCGAAGGAGTTATTCTTTGTCTGTATGTCGATGACATATTGATCTTTGGAACCAAACTTGATTTAATCAAGGAGGTTAAGGATTTCTTATCTCGCTGTTTTGAGATGAAGGATCTAGGAGTAGCTGATGTTATCTTAAACATCAAGCTGTTGAGAGATGAGAATGGTGGGATCACACTGCTTCAGTCTCACTATGTGGAAAAGGTCTTGAGTCGTTTTGGGTATAGCGACTGCACGCCTTCTCCAACTCCATATGATGCTAGTGTGTTGCTTCGAAAGAATCGACGGATTGCTAGAGATCAACTGAGGTATTCTCAGATTATTGGCTCGCTTATGTATTTGGCGAGTGCCACGAGGCCTGACATCTCTTTTGCTGTGAGCAAGCTGAGTCGGTTTGTGTCAAAACCAGGAGATGATCATTGGCGTGCACTTGAGAGAGTTATGCGCTACTTGAAGGGCACTGCGAGCTATGGGATTCACTACACCGGGTATCCAAGGGTACTGGAGGGTTATAGTGACTCGAACTGGATATCTGATGCTGATGAGATTAAGGCCACAAGTGGTTATGTTTTTACACTTGGTGGTGGCGCTGTTTCCTGGAAGTCTTGCAAGCAGACCATCTTAACGAGGTCAACTATGGAAGCAGAACTCACAGCATTGGACACTGCCACTGTTGAAGTAGAGTGGCTTCGTGAGCTATTGATGGACTTACCTATGGTTGAAAAACCAATACCCCCTATCCTGATGAACTGTGATAATCAAACTGTGATCGTCAAGATAAATAGTTCTAAGGACAATATGAAGTCCTCAAGGCATGTGAAGAGGAGATTAAAATCTGTTAGGAAACTGAGGAAGTCCGGAGTTATTACGTTGGATTATATCCAAACGTCGAAAAACTTGGCAGATCCCTTCACAAGGGTCTATCACGTAATGTGATAGATAATGCATCGATGGAGATGGGTTTGAGACCCACCGCATCAGTTGTCCATAGTGGTAACCCGCTCTATGTGATCGGAGATCCTGTGAAGTAGAAGTGGGAGACAAGCTGTTGGTCAGCTGAGAGGAGAGTATCCTCATTTTAATTATCCCACTCTGTGAAGATGCAACACTCTCCTGATCTGCATGGCAGGTTGATATCTATCTTAATGTGTTCCAAGTGGCTTATTTGAGTAAGCAGAGATGTTGTCCTGCAGAGCATCTCCTGAGGAACACACCTATATGAATTTGACTGTTAACGTCGCAGTCTGTGAGAAGTGGGTGCTCTCTAATAAATTCAGGCCTTGGAGTACGACGTATACGCTCCACCCGGGGGGAAGTCTTGCGGCAGCCCAGTATCGGTCAAGAATTTGTGTGAAACTAGTCTCGCAGAAAATTTGTAGTTCAAGGTGTTGGGGAACGTAGTAGAAATTCAAAATTTTCCTACGAGTCACCAAGATCTATCTATGGAGAGACTAGCAATGATGGGAAGGAGAGTGCATCTACATACCCTTGTAGATCGCTAAGCGGAAGCGTTCAAGAGAACGAGGTTGAAGGAGTCGTACTCGTCGTGATCCAAATCACCAGAGATCCTAGTGCCGAACGGACGGCACCTCCGCGTTCAACACACGTACAACCCGGTGATGTCTCCCATGCCTTGATCCAGCAAGGAGAGAGGGAGAGGTTGAGGAAGACTCTATCCAGCAGCAGCACAACGGCGTGGTGGTGATGGAGGAGCGTGGCAATCCTACAGGGCTTCGCCAAGCACCACGGGAGAGGACGAGGACTTGGGAGAGGGGGAGGGCTGCGCCAGAACTTGTGGTGCGGCTGCCATCCCACCCCCCACATATATATAGGGCCAAGGGAGAGGGGGGCCGGCCCCCTCAGATCCAATGTGAGGAGGGGGCGGCGGCCAGGGGGGTTGCCTTGCCCCCCAAGGCAAGGGGGGCACCCCCCTTTAGGGTTTCCCCCAAGCCCTAGGCGCCTTGGGCCTTGGTGGGGGGCGCACCAGCCCACCTGGGGCTGGTCCCCTCCCACACTTGGCCCATGCAGCCCTCTGGGGCCGGTGGCCCCACTTGGTGGACCCCCGGGACCCTCCCGGTGGTCCCGACATTACCGATAGCACCCGGAACTTTTCCGGTGACCAAAACAGGACTTCCCATATATAAATCTTTACCTCTGGACCATTCTGGAACTCCTCGTGACGTCCGAGATCTCATCCGGGACTCCGAACAACATTTGGTAACCACATACAAACTTCCTTTATAACCCTAGCGTCATCGAACCTTAAGTGTGTAGACCCTACGGGTTCGGGAACCATGTAGACATGACCGAGACGTTCTCCGGCCAATAACCAACAGCGGGATCTGGATACCCATGTTGGCTCACACATGTTCCACGATGATCTTATCGGATGAACCACGATGTCAAGGACTCAATCAATCCCGTATACAATTCCCTTTGTCTAGCGGTATTGTACTTGCCCGAGATTCGATCGTCGGTATACCGATACCTTGTTCAATCTCGTTACCGGCAAGTCTCTTTACTCGTTCCGTAACACATCATCCCGTGATCAACCCCTTGGTCACATTGTGCACATTATGATGATGTCCTACCGAGTGGGCCCAGAGATACCTCTCCGTTTACACGGAGTGAAAAATCCCAGTCTCGATTCGTGCCAACCCAACAGACACTTTCGGAGATACCTGTAGTGCACCTTTATAGCCACCCAGTTATGTTGTGAAGTTTGGTACACCCAAAGCATTCCTATGGTATCCGGGAGTTGCACAATCTCATGGTCTAAGGAAATGATACTTGACATTAGAAAAGCTTTAGCATACGAACTACGATCTTTGTGCTAGGCTTAGGATTGAGTCTTGTCCATCACATCATTCTCCTAATGATGTGATCCCGTTATCAACGACATCCAATGTCCATGGTTAGGAAACCGTAACCATCTATTGATCAACGAGCTAGTCTACTAGAGGCTTACTAGGGACATGGTGTTGTCTATGTATCCACACATGTATCTGAGTTTTCTTTCAATACAATTATAGCATGGATAATAAACGATTATCATGAACAAGGAAATATAATAATAACTAATTTATTATTGCCTCTAGGGCATATTTCCAACAGTCTCCCACTTGCACTAGAGTCAATAATCTAGTTCACATCGCCATGTGATTAACACTCACAGGTCACATCGCCATGTGACCAACATCCAAAGAGTTTACTAGTGTCTAAACTAGTTCACATCATCATGTGATTAAGACTCAATGAGTTCTTGGGTTTGATCATGTTTTGCTTGTGAGAGAGGTTTTAGTCAACGGGTCTGCAACATTCAGATCCATGTGTACTTCGCAAATCTCTAGGTCATATTGTAAATGCTGCTTCCACGCTCCACTTGGAGCTATTCCAAATGGTTGCTCCACTATACGTATAGGTGTTAAAGCTTGCATCGATGCAACTCTTTACGTCGAACTCTTTATCACCTCCATAACCGAGAAACATATCCTTATTCCTCTAAGGATAATTTTGACCGCTATCTGGTGATCTACTCCTTGATCACCTTTGTACCCTCTTGCCAGACATGTGGCAAGGCACACATCAGGTGCGGTACTTAGCATAGCATACTGTAGAGCCTACGTTAGGGGAGGACCTTCGTCCTTTCTCTCTTTTCTGCCGCGGTCGAGCTTTAAGTCTTAATTTCGTACCTTACAACTCAGGCAAGAACTCCTTCTTTGACTGATCCTATCTTGAACACCTTCAAGATCATGTCAAGGTATGTGCTCATTTGAAAGTACCATTAAGCGGTTTTTGATCTATCCTTATAGATCTTGATGCTCAATGTTCACATAGCTTAATCCAGGTTTTCCATTGAAAAACACTTTTCAAATAACCCTATATGCTTTCTAGAAATTCTACATCATTTCTGATCAACAATATGTCAACAACATATACTAATCAGAAATTCTATAGTGCTCCCACTCACTTCTTTGGAAATACAAGTTTCTCATAAACTTTGTATAAATCCAAAATCTTTGATCATCTCATCAAAGCGTACGTTCCAACTCCGAGATGCTTACTCCAGTCCTTAGAAGGATCGCTAGAGCCAACATACCTTTTAGCATCCTTAGGATCGACAAAAACTTTCTGATTGTATCACATACAACCTTTCCTTACGAAGACTGGTAAGGAAACTCGTTTTGACATCCATCTGCCAGATTTCATAAATGCAGCTAATGCTAACATGATTCCGACGGACTTAAGCATCGCTATGGATGAGAAAATCTCATCGTAGTCAACTCCTTGAACTTGTGAAAAACTCTTCGCCACAAGTCAAGCTTCATAGACGGTGACATTACCGTCCACGTTCGTCTTCTTCTTAAAGATCCATTTATCTCAATGGCTTGCTGATCATCAGGCAAATCCACCAAAGTCCATGCTTTGTTCTAATACATGGATCCTATCTCGGATTTCATGGCTTCAAACCATTTGTCGGAATATGGGCCCACCACCGCTTCTCCATAGCTCATAGGTTCATTGTTGTCTAGCAACATGACCTTCAAGACAGGATCACCGTACCACTCCGAAGCAGTACGCGTCCTTGTCGTCCTACGAGGTTCAGTAGTGACTTGATCCAAAACTTCATGATCACTATCATAAGCTTCTACTTCAATTGGTGTAGGCGCCACAGGAACAACTTCATGTGCCCTGCTACACACTTGTTAAAGTGACGGTTCAATAACCTCATCAGGTCTCCACCATCCTCCCACTCAATTCTCGAGACAAACTTTTCCTCGAGAAAGGACCCGATTCAAGAAACAATCCCTATTGCTTTCGGATCTGAATTAGGAGGTATACCCAACTATTTTAGGTGTCCTATGAAGATGCATTTTATCCGCTTTTGGTTCAAGCTTATCAACCTGAAACTTTTTCACATAAGCGTCGCAGCCCCAAACTTTTAAGAAACGACAACTTAGGTTTCTCCAAACCATAGTTCAAACGGTGTCGTCTCAACGGAATTATGTGGTGCCCTATTAAAGTGAGTGTGATTGTCTCTAATGCCTAACCCATGAACGATAGTGGTAATTTGATAAGAGAAATCATGGTACGCAGCATATCCAATAGGGTGCAACTATGATGTTCGGACACACCATCACACTATGGTGTTCCAGGCGGTATTAATTGTGAAACAATTTCCACAATGTCTTAATTGTGTGCCAAAACTCGTAACTCAGATATTCATCTCTATGATCATATCATAGACATTTTATCCTCTTGTCATGAAGATCTTAAACTTCACTCTAAAATTACTTGAGCCATTCAATAATTCAGACTTGTGTTTCATCAAGTAAATATACTCTACATCTACTCGAATCATCTGTGAAGTAAGAACATAACGATATTTACTACATGCCTCAGCACTCATTGGACTGCACACATCAAAATGTGTTACTTCCAACAAGTTGCTATCTTGTTCCATCTTACTGAAAACGAGGCTTTTCAGTCATCTTGCCCATGTGGTATGATTTGCATATCTCAATTGATTCAAAATCAAGTGAGTCTAAACGATCCATCTGCATGGAGTTTCTTCATGCGTATGCACCAATAGACATGGTTCGCATGTCTCAACCTTTTCAAAAATGAGTGAGTTCAAAGATCCATCAACATGGAGCTTCTTCATGCGTTTTATACCAATATGACTTACATGGCAGTGTCACAAGTAAGTGGTACTATCATTACTATCTTATATCTTTTGGCATGGAAATGTGTATCACTACGATCGAGATTCAATAAACCATTCCTTTAGGTGCAAGACCATTGAAGGTATTATTCAAATAAATAGAGTAACCATTATTCTCCTTAAATGAATAACCGTATTGCGATAGACATAATCCAATTATGTCTATGTTCAACGCAAACACCAAACGACAATTATTCAGGTTTAATACTAATCTTGATGGTAGAGGGAGCGTGCGATGTTTGATCACATCAAACTTGGAAACACTTCCAACACATATCGTCAGCTCACCTTTAGCTAGTCTCCGTTTATTCTGTAGCTATTTCGAGTTACTAACACTTAGCAACCGAACCGGTATCTTAATACCCTGGTGCTACTAGGAGTACTAGTAAAGTACACATTAACATAATGTATATCCAATATACTTCTATCGACCTTGCCAGCCTTCTCATCTACCAAGTATCTAGGGTAATTCTGCTCCAGTGGCTGTTCCCCTTATTACAGAAGCACTTAGTCTCGGGTTTGGGTTCAACCTTGGGTTTCTTCATTAGAGCAGCAACTGATTTGCCATTTCATGAAGTATCCCTTCTTGCCCTTGCCCTTCTTGAAACTAGTGGTTTCACCAACCATCAACAATTGATGCTCCTTCTTGATTTCTACTTTCGCGGTGTCAAACATCGTGAATACCTCAAGGATCATCATATCTATCCCTGATATGTTATAGTTCATCACGAAGCTCTAGCAGCTTGGTGGCAATGATTTTGGAGAAACATCACTATCTCATCTGGAAGATCAACTCCCACTCGATTCAAGTGATTGTTGCACTCAGACAATCTGAGCCAAGCTCAACGATTGAGCTTTTCTCCCTTAGTCTGCAGGCTAAGAAAATCGTCAAAGGTCTTATACCTCTTGACGTGGGCACAAGCCTGAAATCCCAATTTCAGCCCTCGAAACATCTCATATGTTCCGCGATGTTTCGAAAACATCTTTGGTGCCTCAACTCTAAACCGTTTAACTGAACTATCACGTAGTTATCAAAACGTGTATGTCCGATGTTCGCAACATCCACAGATGATGTTTGGGGTTCTGCACACTGAGCGGTGCATTAAGGACATAAGCTTTCTACTGATCGCATAATCGCTACTGTCAACTTTCAACTATATTTTCTCTAGGAACATATCTAAATAGTAGAACTAAAGCGCGAGCTTACGACATAATTTGCAAAGATATTTTGACTATGTTCAGGATAATTAAGTTCATCTTATGAGCTCCCACTCAGATAGACATCCCTCTAGTCATCTAAGTGATTACATGATCCGAGTCAACTAGGTCGTGTCCGATCATCACGTGAGACGGACTAGTCATCATCGGTGAATATCTTCATGTTGATCGTATCTACCATACGACTCATGCTCGACCTTTCGGTCTCTTGTGTTCTGAGGCCATGTCTGTACATGCTAGGCTCGTCAAGTCAACCTAAGTGTTTCGCGTGTGTAAATCTGGCTTACACCCGTTGTATGTGAACGTAAGAATCTATCACACCCGATCATCACGTGGTGCTTCGAAACGACGAACTTTCGCAACGATGCACAGTTAGGGGGAACACTTTCTTGAAATTTTAACGAGGGATCATCTTATTTACTACCGTCGTTCTAAGCAAATAAGATGCATAAACATGATAAACATCACATGCAATCAAATAGTGACATGATATGGCCAATATCATTTTGCTCCTTTTGATCTCCATCTTCGGGGCTCCATGATCATCACCGTCAGCGGCATGACACCATGATCTCCATCATCGTGTCTTCATGAAGTTGTCTCACCAACTTATTACTTATACTACCATGGCTACCGGTTAGCAATAAAGTAAAGTAATTACATGGCATTGTTCAATGACAAGCAGGTCATACAATAAATTAAGACAACTCCTATGGCTCCTGCCGGTTGTCATACTCATCGACATGCAAGTCGTGATTCCTATTACAAGAACATGATCAATATCATACATCACATATCATTCATCACATTCTTCTTGGCCATATCACATCACATAGCATACCCTGCAAAAACAAGTTAGACGTCTCTAATTGTTGTTTGCATGTTCTACGTGGCTGCTATGGGTTTCTAGCAAGAACGTTTCTTACCTACGCAAAAACCACAACGTGATATGTCAATTGCTATTTACCCTTCATAAGGACCCTTTTCATCGAATCCGACCCGACTAAAGTGGGAGAGACTGGCACCCGCTAGCCACCTTATGCAACAAGTGCATGTCAGTCGGTGGAACCTGTCTCACGTAAGTGTACATGTAAGGTCGGTCCGGGCCGCTTCATCCCACAATGCCGCCGAATCAATATTGGACTAGTAACGGTAAGCATATTGAACAAAATCAACGCCCACAACTACTTTGTGTTCTACTCATGCAAAGAATCTATGCAATAGACCTAGCTCATGATGCCACTGTTGGGGAACGTAGCAGAAATTCAAAATTTTCCTACGAGTCACCAAGATCTATCTATGGAGAGACTAGCAACGAGGGGAAGGAGAGTGCATCTACATACCCTTGTAGATCGCTAAGAGGAAGCGTTCAAGAGAACGGGGTTGAAGGAGTCGTACTCGTCGTGATCCAAATCACCGGAGATCCTAGTGCCGAACGGACGACACCTCCGCGTTCAACACACGTACAGCCCGGTGACGTCTCCCATGCCTTGATCTAGCAAGGAGAGAGGGATAGGTTGAGGAAGACTCTATCCAGCAGCAGCACAATGGCGTGGTGGTGATGGAGGAGCGTGGCAATCCTGCAGGGCTTCGCCAAGCACGCGGGAGAGGAGGAGGACTTGGGAGAGGGGGAGGGCTGTGCCAAAACTTGTGGTGCAGCTGCCCTCCCACCCCCCACATATATATAGGGGCAAGGGAGAGGGGGTCTGCCCCCCTCAGATCCAATCTGAGGAGGGGGCGGCGGCCAGGGGGGTTGCCTTGCCCCCCAAGGCAAGGGGGGCGCGCCCCCCTTTAGGGTTTCCCCCAAGCCCTAGGCGCCTTGGGCCTTGGTAGGGGGCGCACCAGCCCACCTGGGGCTGGTCCCCTCCCACACTTGGCCCATGCAGCCCTCTGGGGCCGGTGGCCCCACTTGGTGGACCCCCGGGACCCTCCCGGTGGTCCCGGTACATTACCGATAGCACCTGGAACTTTTCCGGTGACCATAACAGGACTTCCCATATATAAATCTTTACCTCCGGACCATTCCGGAACTCCTCGTGACGTCCGAGATCTCATCCGAGACTCCGAACAACATTCAGTAACCACATACAAACTTCCTTTATAACCCTAGCGTCATCGAACCTTAAGTGTGTAGACCCTACGGGTTCGGGAACCATGTAGACATGACCGAGATGTTCTCCGGCCAATAACCAACAGCGGGATCTGGATACCCATGTTGGATCCCACATGTTCCATGATGATCTTATCGGATGAACCACGATGTCAAGGACTCAATCAATCCCGTATACAATTCCCTTTGTCTAGCGGTATTGTACTTGCCCGAGATTCGATCGTCGGTATACCGATACCTTGTTCAATCTCGTTACCGGCAAGTCTCTTTACTCGTTCCGTAACACATCATCCCGTGATCAACCCCTTGGTCACATTGTGCACATTATGATGATGTCCTACCGAGTGGGCCCAGAGATACCTCTCCGTTTACACGGAGTGACAAATCCCAGTCTCGATTCGTGCCAACCCAACAGACACTTTCGGAGATACCTGTAGTGCACCTTTATAGCCACCCAGTTACGTTGTGACGTTTGGTACACGCAAAGCATTCCTACGATATCCGGGAGTTGCACAATCTCATGGTCTAAGGAAATGATACTTGACATTAGAAAAGCTTTAGCATACGAACTACGATCTTTGTGCTAGGCTTAGGATTGGGTCTTGTCCATCACATCATTCTCCTAATGATGTGATCCCGTTATCAACGACATCCAATGTCCATGGTTAGGAAACCGTAACCATCTATTGATCAACGAGCTAGTCTACTAGAGGCTTACTAGGGAAATGGTGTTGTCTATGTATCCACACATGTATCTGAGTTTCCTTTCAATACAATTATAGCATGGATAATAAACGATTATCATGAACAAGGAAATATAATAATAACTAATTTATTATTGCCTCTAGGGCATATTTCCAACACAAGGCATAGTCCACTATTCAAGTTGTGATCTAGTATAGCATAAATCTCTAAGTGGAAGTTCAACTTCACAGTTTCCACTAAGCACCGGTATATAAACAATGCTTTGAAACCAAATGGTGAAATGTGCCAATGAGACTTTGTGGGGGATTGTTGGAATTTGCTAATGGGCTTTTGGCCCAAAGCCCAACTAAAATTCTGAAATTCTCTTGGCCCATTCATGCAAACATGTGAGTGGAGTGAGTGAGGCTAAAGTTTAGTCCCACCTCATAAGTTGAGAGAGAGTTGCACCTCTTTATAAGGTGAGCTCTCCTACCACTTGTATGAGCATGAGAAGAGGAGACCTACACGCGCGCTCCTCCTCCTCGCTCGCCTCGCCTTGCCTCGTGACAACGCGCCGCGGGTTGCGGGATTGAGCCGAGCCGAGGACAGAGCTATGCACATTGTCTATATTTTTGCTTCTCGGGAAAAATTAATGAGTCATTAATTAATAATTAACGGATGCGTTAATTATTGAACCGTTTCTGGTTCTTTTGGATCGTGACGACTCGGACGTGGGGTTTACTCCCACGACCTACCCAGCCCGCACTATATAGTCAGGCAGACGTCTACCCTAGCCGTCGCCGTTTTTTCGTATGGTTTCTCACCACCGTTCCAGATCATTGTGCCGCCGAGCAAGTCTTCTCCATCCCTCCTTTCGGCGTGCACCGGGAGAAGGGACAACAGGCCTCCAGAACCCCGCCTCTCGTGATCCTGTACGGGAGAGGGGCGATCAGGTTTTTGGGGAGCGCACTCGTGCGACTGCTGGCAGCGACGACTTCGCGAATGACGACTTCTTCCCCGACCTCGGCAACCTCATCCTCGACGACATGGGCGACAACGTCAACACCGGCGGTGCTGCTCCCGCTGCACCGTATGTGATTCTATCTTTCCTGTTCGAGATCATGGTAGAATTCATGTTTCTAGTATGTGCCGTAGATGTGATCTGTTCATCTACTATGCTAATTCGCATGATTAGTTCAATCTCTGCTACTGTAGTCATGATTTATCTTCTGTTAATTCGGATTAAATCTCGTAGTAATTTGCTCATATTTTCAACACCTATTTCATTGGCTTGAAAGGAGAGTTGAAAATTTGCTAATTACTACTACATGATAAAAAAAATCCCCAAAATTTTGGGTGTGCCATGGCACACGCAGGACACCCCCCTAGGTAGGCCACTGGCCATTGCAGACGCTGCTACCTGTCGTCGTTAGGCCAGGGAGAAAGAGGAGGAACATAAAAAAAACGGTGAAAGGCGAAATTGACAGAAAAAATATTTGAGATGTTGTTTCCAACACATTGATATCAGCAAATTTACTCTGAATATCTCCCGCAGCTATACGCGTTCAAGACATACAGCCATACAGGGTGGGAGCACCGAGCAATTCTGACCTGATCGATACTCACAGAATCGTGTGCGTCTGACATGAAACGTGACGATGTTCACGTGCACGCGCAGTGCATTTATGCAGCAAAAATTGTTAGGTCCGAAAGTACCAGGATGGGCTAAATTTCGTGTTTTGACCCTTTTCTGAAACCATTTCAAGATCTGATCCTGGTTCGTAAAAATTTCGGAATCTGACCCTTTCTTACCGCCAAAGCCCTTGGCGGTAGGGTATAACAGCCTACCGCCAAGGCCCCTGGCGGTAAGAAAGACCCCTACCGCCAAACAGGCTGGCGGTAGGCTGTACAACCCTACCGTCAAGGTGTCTGGCGGTAGGTGCGAGCGTGCACTGTGTTCCATACTTAGAAAAAAAACAACCCTACCGCCAGAGGCCTTGGCGGTAGGTTGTTATACCCTACCGCCAGGGGCCTTGGCGGTAAGCTGTTATACCCTACCGCCAGGGGCTTTGGCGATAAGAAAAGGGTCAGATCCCGAAATTTTTACGAACCAGGGTTAGATTTTGAATAGGTTTCAGAAAAGGGTCAAAACACACGAAATTTAGCCACCAGGATGGGGGAAGTGAGAAGAGAGCTTGGATTCAATAACTTTCGATCTTAAAGCAACCCTACCGGCCCATCGTACACTCATCACTCGTCTGGTCATAACTCACAGCTCCGTGTAGTCCAAACCCCTCTCCCCTCTTCTGTCTTCTGCTATCTTATCTCAAGAACAGTCTTCGATCTTGCCACACCACCGTGAGGAAGATCGAAGCAGCAGGTCTCGATGGGGTGCCGGCCCACCGTCGCCATGCTGCTGGTGCAGATCGGCTTCGCCGGGAACAACCTGCTGTCCAAGATGGCGTTGGACAGCGGCGCCAGCCCGTACGTGCTCATCTCCTGCCGGAGCTTCATAGCCGCCGTCTTCCTCGCACCCTTCGCCATCTACTTCGAGAGGTTCGTGCCTGCTTGTCGACTTACTGCCAAATTATCTACTGTACAATTATTGACAAATTGAGAGCCCAATTTCTCTTGGAAACAATCACTCCAGGAGACTTTGGTAGTCCTTTTTTTTTTTTGAGGGGAAGGCTTTGGCAGTCCTTGCAACAGAGCATTCAGCTTACGGATATTAGTTCACGGGTCCTGCTACTTTTTCATTTACTTTTGCTTGCCATAGTAGGATTTACAGAAACAGGGGCTCAAGACTAGTTAGTACATGTATACTGTAATAATATAAATGGATGATGATCACCATCGAAATAATTATGTTACTTACTGTTTTCACTTTAAAAAAAATGTGTTATTCGATCTAAGTTAGATACTACTAATCAAGATAACCACCTGACGCAGGAATAAATGGGCGATGATCACCAAGAAAGTAATTATCCACATACTCATTTCGTCCCCTCTCGGGTATGTATGTACACGTATCATTTCTGTAAAGTAGTCATTATTTCTCCTTGCATGCCAGTCTCCCTCCGTTTCTAAATGTAAGTCTTTGTAGATATTTCACTGGATAGACTACATACGGAGCAAAATGAATGAATCCACACTTAAAATGCATCTATATACATTCGTATGTAGTTTATAGTGAAATCTCTACAAAGACTTATATTTACGAACGGAGGGAGTACATCTGAAGAGGGAGAGAACGCGCGTCTTTGTGTTTAGCGAAAGAAAAGGGAAGGCGCGTCTTTGTGTTTTGCTCCTGCCCATCCTTTTTTTGTTTGCTGTTGCCGGCCTACACGCACATATGCGAGCTGAATATTGCTAGGTGTGCATCACCACACACCACGGACACTTACAAACAAAAGACTGGTCACCCAAACGGTTTCCCCGATCATTCTTTGCATCATAAAGCGGATTTTATGTTTTCTTAGGAAGAAGGAAGACCCCCGGCCTCTACATCTGGGCGATGCATGTAGTCATTTTATTAATTATTCACAAAAGACCATACTAAGAAATACAACAGTATGTCCGAAGCCACCGTCTAGGCTACATCTGTCGCTACTCTTATCTAGTTGATGAAGGGATGCTGATAGTCCGGACCTAATACCACATACTTCGCAGTCAAGCATAAAATCTAAGACATGAGAGCATCTCCAACAGCCGCGCTAAAGCGCCGCACGCAAAAAACCTGTTAGCGCGCGCGCTGCGGCTGGTTTTGCGCGCCCGCCTGCGCTGACTCCAGCAGCGGCGCTATAATGCAGCGCGCGCGCCGCTCCAGCAGGGCGCAAAAATACAGCGCACAAACCACATGTACATTTCAAAGAAGATGAGCAAAAATGATCAAACAAACAAAATAAAAATCAATTACAAATAGTTCAAAATAAATCATTACAACTCAAACAAATAGTTTATCGTTCAGTACAACAACAAATAGTTCAAAATAAATTATTACAACACAACAAATAGTTCATGAACAATACAATGTCGAGTGCAGATAGCATCATGCTCTTTGCCGTCCATGCCATGCCCACCACTCTTCAATTAGATCATTCTGAAGTTCCTTGTGCGTTGCGGGACGCCGAATGGCATGATAGGAGGCAACAAAACGGGCTACCCTTTCAGCCCTCCGCCGCACTCGCACGGGATGTCCCAAGAGCTCATACTGTGAGTAGTCTAAATCTTGGCCACGCTCATTCTCGATGATCATGTTGTGCATGATCACACAAGCGTGCATGATGTACCAAAGTATTTTTTGATCCCAAAATCTTGCCGGTCCTCTCACAATAGCAAATTGGGCTTGCAAAATCACAAATGCTCTCTCCACATCTTTTCTAGCCGCCGCCTGAGCATTGTGAAAATCAAGATTTTTCTTACCTTCCGGTTTTTTCAACGGCCTCACGAAGGTTTGCCACTTTGGATAGATGCCATCCGCTAGATAATAGCCATAGTTGTACGTACGGCCATTTGCTACAAACTGCACAGGTGGCAACTCACCGTTTGCAATCTTATTCATCAGTGGTGACCGGTTGACAACATTGATATCATTTAAAGATCCAGGCTTCCAAAGAATGCATGCCAAATCCAAGTCTTCTGATCGGCCACCGCTTCAAGGATTATAGTGGAACCCTTTTTTTGGCCGTGGAATTGCCCATGCCATGCCTTTTGATAATTCTTCCAACTCCAATGCATGCAATCTATTGAGCCAAGCATGTCAGGAAAGCCGCGCGCTTTGTTCATCGCCAATAGCCTTGCGGCGTCTTCAGCAGTGGGAGATCTCAAATACTCCTCGCCAAACACTTGCACAATTCCCACTGCAAAGCGCTTGACACACATGATGGCTTGGCTCTTACCCATAGCCAAATGATCATTAACTAGATCAGCCGGGATACCGTATGCCAACATACGCAAAGCGTCTGTCACCTTCAGAAAAGTGCTATGCCCGAGCTCTCCGGCGGCATTCCTCCTTTGCTGGAAAAACCGGTCATGGCTCGCTAGTTTCTCTGCAATGCGCCTGAACAAGTCGGTGCTCATCCTAAACCGGCGACGAAAATACGACTCCGGGTATGTGGGATTCTCCACGAAATAGTTCTTCATCAATCTGTTATGGGCATCAATCCTATCTCTCCAAATTTTCTCCCGACCCATAACCGAACCACCGTGCTTCGGTTTTTTATTGATATGGATAGCTACGATCATTGCAAGATCCTTCTCCTCTTCCATATCAAATTCTTCTTCGGAAGAATCATACGACGAACTCATCTACAATGTTCAATACTATACTATAAAAACTACAATTCAAAACATGCACCAAATTCATGAAGTTTGAGCAATACATACCATGTAGGCGTTTTGTCAAACACCTTGCGGGCGCGGCGCGGCAGCGAGCGCTCGGGCGCTGTTCCTCGGACGACGGAGGCGCGCGGGCGCCGGCGGTACTAGGAGGGGATGGGCGGAAGCGCGGGCGCGCGGGGATAGGCCGGGGAAGCCTGAGACGGTCGCCGGGGTGCGCGGGCGGCGGCGGCGGCGCGGCCGGTCGGGGGTGGAAGCGCGAGAGGAAGAGCGGGCGCGAGCGCTCGAGTGTACCGCGCGCTGTAGTTGGCGCCCGAAATACGCCGCGCGGGTAAGTGTTTTTGACCACGCGCCCAACCTGTTTTAGCGCGCGCGCCGTTTTTGCGCGCCCGCTGAAGCGCCCTGACGCGTTGCGCGCGCGCTAAAACGACCTATTTTGCGGCGCGACGCTAGTTTAGCGCGGCCGTTGGAGATGCTCTGAGGCCCCAACCAAGCCATTTGCCGGGTATGGGGCACACACCGGTTCGGTGCGCTCTCAGAGGCCGCAGCCGCCAACTGTCACCACTCCATCTTCAGAGTTGTACTGACGCATCATCCTTGCCCGGTCTAGCTGCCGGCGACACCACTACGACGCCCAATGTCACCACCTCCCTGCGCGCGAACTGCTTAGCACGTCGTGGTCGCCACCGGTACACCTCAGCACCATGTCGCCAAGTACCAGCAACCGACACAACTTGAAGTCTCTGACAGATCTGTCGTGCGTAGCACCTGCCGACCAGGCATGACAAAGCGTAACACCTGTCGGCCAGGCATGACTTGACATCTCGACCGAAGCTCCGTGAAAGACGAAGCCGCTCCACCTCCTACCTCTGGCTTCCAGCGCTGCTCCACAAACGATGCTCCCGAGAGAGAAATGACACCGCAGTACCGCCATCATCCGATCTGTAAAACTAAATCATAGGGTTTCCCCCGGAGCAGCACGAGTGGGTCGACAGTAGTTATAGAACGATGCCTTCATCAAGGTAACGGCACAGGACGCCGCCATTTGCTTGGTTTTCACCGGCAACTATGTCTCCCCGACTCGCAGCCGGGACTAGATTACAGATCTCGAGATCTGATCATCCAGCCTCAGGTTGACCACCTCCGACGTAGGAGATGACGACAACCGCCATAATCCTCGTGATGCGATGCAGACCCGGAGTGCTTCAGCGAGCCGTCGCCGAATCCGATGAGATGCAATAGTTTGAGGACGTAACGGCCGCCACCCGCCTAGACCCGAAGGTCCTAGCTCGAGCCGGGACATGCCCCGGCCGCCGTTGCAACCAGCTCGTACTACTCCCGCCGGCTGTAGCCCAGCCCCCCGCCACACCCCGGCCGCTGCTGCCTGCCATCCTCGTCGAGAGGGAGATCCAAATCAGGCCGCCGTTGCCTCAGATCTCGGGACGCCAGAGGAGGTCCAACGCCGCCGCACGACGGGGCCTTCGCCCAGCGACGTTGCCGGCGGCGGTGGAGGGAGGGGGATGCACGGGGTATCGAGGGGAGGTCGGGAGGTGGCCGCCCGGTGCGGCCTGGCGGCGGCCGCACGGGGTCGGGAGGAGGACACCCAAAGCGGATTTTATGTTGCAGACTTAAGCACTTCCCGAGCTTGTTCAGATTTTTTTTTGAGATGATGGTTCAGAATTTTAATTGATAGAATAACATCCCTAAAGAGATGAGATGTAATACATATTTGGGATAGGTCCATCGTCACACATGGTTTTTGCCCAAAGGCTTACGGAATAAGTGCAAAAAAGTCCCCAAAACCATAAAAGGCCTAGCCAACTCAGCCATCCTGGCTCCCCGTTCAAAACTTACCCCTTGAGCTCACCCAAACTCAATTGTTCATCCCTTCCCATCCCCACTCCGATTCCAAACTATTTTTTCTGGACATCTCTCTTGACTATCCCTTCCATCCCTTGCTGGCTCACAAGATGCCTAGCCAGCCCCATGCCAATAAGAAAAGAAGAAGAAGAAGACCCTAATATCGAGCTCGAGGGTCCACTTCAGGCACCTCGAGTTTGGTTGGAGTGCTATGGTTTTCACATCAGCTCAGCCTTTGCGTCCCCAGGGCCATGGTCTTTCTTGAGCTCCTATTGATTGTTCTAGCGCCATGGGCCTGCTCGGGTCTTGGTGGTTGTGTTGCCATGGGCATACTCGGGCTCTACCTTGATAGCTCTCAGGCTAACCTCTTCCATCTTCCTATACAACAATGACCCAAAGGCAAAGACAAGATGTCGATGGTGACACAACCATGCAGGCACGTCCCCGCAATGAGAACTAGAGGCGGTATGAATTATTCTACCTTTCGCTCGGGCCATGTTTTATTAGTGCCACTAACATTAGTAAAAAAAATTGAAACTAACGATTGAGACTCATGTTAGGAATCTCAATTTTTTTAGTATAAACGAGGTGCCATTAAGAAAATAACAAGATAACACTTCATCGCTTGTTGTAGCATCGTAAAGTACATAATGTAATCTTGGCGAGTTCTTTGGGACACCCGACAAATTGTTTCTTGTTGGTTTTTCTTCGTTCGATCATTATTATTATTTTGTATAAAACAAAATGGCTTTTGGTCTCGCTTTAAAACATTAACAAACTGAAACAGCTTCTAAGGAGACCAAGATTCGAACTGCCAAAATAGACACACAAAAAAAGACGGATGGAGAAAAGCTTACTCTATTGCGGTTTTATCAGAAAAATATATTCAGATTCACCAAATTGAAACTTATTGTAGGGAATTTTGTAAACACAAATGATACTAGACAAACATCGGACAAGATTACATTGCACCAGCCCGGCAAGTCATCTAAAAAAACAAGACATATACAAAAGCTGAACACATCATGTCGGTGTGCTAAGAGAGGTTGTGAGAGTCACAACCCAGGAATCATTTATCAGTGATTGCAATATTTTTGTTGATAGCTTACCAAGCTGACCACTTGGTGTCAACTGTGCTAACAATCAACATTATAAACATCTGTAAACAAGCTTGCACAAGCAGTATGGGACTAATCAGTAAGACCGGGGACAAAAATTCAGCAGCACCGGTAGACGCTAGTAGCCTCAGCCCAATAACATGACACACAATTACTTCCCATGCGGGTGACTTTAGCCGTTGGATCTGCTATGATAGCTATCATGCGTTGCTGCTGTCCGTTCGATGTTAGGTAGCAGTGAGTTTGAGGAATTAGCTAGTCCAGAATGGATTCCAGATGGTAGACGCTCGTCGTAGTCGTCTTGGTTGGGCCGGCCAGGCGAGCACGCTGGCCTCAGCCGAATAACATGACACGCAATTACTTCCCATGCGGGTGACTTTAGCCATTGGATCTGCTACGATAGTTATCGTGCGTTGGTGCTGTCCGTTCGATGTTCGGTAGCTGCTACTCCAGAATGCATTCCAGATGATTGACCAGCTGCCGTATGCTGCTCGGGCGGGCATGCACGCGCAGCATGGCAGTGAGCGAGCTGCTCTTCTTCGTGGGGTTCCAGTCCACCGGCCCGACCGTGGCCTGCGCGATCGGCAACGTCGTCCCGGCCCTCACCTTCGCCATAGCCGCCTCGTTGAGGATGGAGGCGGTGTGGCTTGGGACACCCGCCGGGAAGGCCAAGGTGGCCGGCACGCTCGTCTGCGTCGGCGGCTCTATGATCATGCCCTTGTACAAGGGCCCGCTCCTCAAGGTCCCAGCCTCCCCTGTCCACTGGCGCTACGCGGAGCACGCCACCATCGCCGCGGCGGCGGCTCCACAGGCCAGTACTGGCCGTCATTCTCAGCGCCGTCGCCTGGGCCGCCTGGCTCCTCATGCAGGTACTATTGAAATCAATGATGTTGGCCGTACGTGACGTGATGATCGATCGTGTAATTAAATTTGCTTTGCAGAAAAAGACGTCGGAGGATTTCTCGGCGCCGTACACCAGCACGACAATCATGTCCCTCATAGTGTCGATTGAGTGCGCGGGCGTCAGCGCCGCCGTGGACCGGAGCCTCGCCGTGTGGAACCTTGGACTCGGCATCAGGCTCTACTCCGTGCTCTACATGGTAACTACTATGCCGATCATCGTCTCACTCACCACCAGCACCAGTCACCGGTAGTCCAGTTAACAAGAACTTGCATCTTTAGGGCATCGTCGGCTGGGGTGTCACGTTCGCGGTGATGACGTGGTGCATCCAGGCCCGCGGCCCGCTCTTCGTCTCCATGTTCAACCCGGTGGTGCTCGTCGTCATCGCCGTTCTCGGGTGGGCTGTCCTCGACGAGCAGCTCCATGTCGGAAGGTACGTTCCTTCATCCTGATGACATTGTTCAGCATTTCTTCTTTTGAGAGTCCTGGCGTTTTTTCTCCTGTCGCTGCAGTGCTATTGGGTCGGCTCTCATTGTTGGCGGGCTGTACATGGTGTTGTGGGGCAAGGGGAGTGAGATGAGCAGACCGGCGGCCCTAGTCGACGGCAAAAGTGAAGCGGAGATCACCGCGAAGGGCCCGGAGCCGAAGAGTGACACCACCGATTCCTTCTCCTTGCCAGTTTGATATAGTAGGCTGTTATTCCAATTGAGAGCTGATGTACCACACTTTCGACAAATTCATTGCGTGATTAATGAAATACAAATTATACATTGCGTGATCGGTGCGAGTTGCAAGTAGTCATCGCTCATTGTCATCTGCATTAATAGAAAAACACGTAATAGTCCCGGTTCGTGAGGGCCTTTAGTCCCGGTTCATGAACCGGGACTAATGGCCCGTTACTAATACCTCCAACCAGTAGTCCGGGTTCAAACTAAAACCAGGACTAATGTGCCTCCACGTGGCTCTGTGCGCCGAGCCCAGTCAGGGGGCCTTTGGTCCCGGTTGGTGGCACCAACCGGGACCAAAAATCCATGTTTTTTTTGGAAATTGGCTGCTTTAGGGGTTTTGGGGGTTATTTTTAGGTTGTTATATTAGCTAGCTAATAGAGAGAAGTGTCCTCTCTTTTTCGTCCTTGGTTTACCAACGCTGCTGCTATATATGTTCATTTTACCCGCTGATATAATAACTCATGCATGCTCGCATACATCAGCATATATAATAATAAGTACTCGTCCTACTAATCATGCATCATCATACAACTTCTACTCGTTATTAATAATAAGTCATACGATCATCATCCTCATAGTCATCGAACCCAACCCTACATAATTGTTCTTAACACATGATCATCAGTATCAGGTAGGACCTAAACACCCTTAAGGTAAAATATCATAAAACAATATAGACCCTGACTCTCCATTATGAAGAATGGCGATCATCTTGTCTCCAATTTTTGCCCTTCACTGAATGTTGCTTCCAACAAGCTCCTTACGACTGTCCATACATTTTTTCCATTCTTTGATTCTCATGTCTCCACTTATTTTAGAAACCCGGTATGGACAGTTGAGATTCGTAGGACGACCTGGTTGTATGTTCAAAACATGAAGGCTACCGTGTGTATACATCAGACGAGGCACACAATCATTCGGGATTATCTGTTGAAAAACATAGTAATAACTTTGTAATTAGCAATGATATGATGTACTAGTTTTAGAAGTGTGCAAAAAGATGCACGGATGTTGTAATAGTACAAAAATCTTACCAGGGTATCTCCATGGTAGTTACCGTAGTTCAACACGTGCACTAGTGGCACGTATTGACCATAATGTTGAGGAGTTCGATTGTAGACATTGTAATTCTCAAGATCAGTACAAAATGCGACCAGATAATTTTTCTCCTGATAAGTTAGTTCGGAGCCTTCGGTGTAGTAGGTTCTGTCTACCATCTTTCGCACATTCTTTGAAGAATGAAAATAAGCTGTCAATGGAGAATAAGTTGTCAACTATTTTGAAATAAACAATATAAATTACTTAATAACTATGTTAAGCTCACATGGGGGAAGAATTGGAGGTGTATCCACAAGGACGAAAATCGTAGGTCTCTCTTGCTCGATTGTAGGATCACCAAGATCTATGGTAACAAGCATACCCTCATCAAAACCATACATCTTGCAAAGTGCTTCCCAATTTTTGCAACCAAAATGGGTTACACTCTGAGCATTGTACAACTTTACTTGAAAATCTACACCATGATGGGTACTTAGGATAATTTTTTTGGTTTCGAAACTTTCATGGTCTTCAAAACCCATCCTCTCCAAGACATAGCGTCTTGCAAAGCATGGGATAAGCTAGTCGAATTGGAAAAGATGAAAAATATTGTCATGATTAAAATAGTTGAAGTCATGAGTAATTACGAAAAAAAACTATTATCGTCGGTTGCGTACCGTATGAACATCGAAGGTCTCCTCGAGCTTAATGCTGAAGCGACGATCTTCGTCCAGCACAATGAACCTGTCGCAGATACCTCGGTCGTCGTGGCACCAGTCGCACTCCCCCGGACGGTTTTCGTCGTCCGATGAGTACGACATTTCCGGCCTACGTTCATAATTCAAATATTAAACTAGATCATTATTATTAATCACGGGTTGACTATCGATGATCGATGTACGTAGCTCCTCCTTTCATTCCCGAATGCATTATTATATCAAATTGTTTAGCACACGGGAATGAAGGAGAACTTATCCAATATGAGCATTCAATAAGCAAAACCAAATCATAAAATAAGCAAAACCAAATCATAAAATAAAGTATAGTATTCAAATTAGCATGCATTCAATAATTATAAGCAAAAGTACATCATCTCTTGGTGTCCCTACATCGTCGAATATTATCACTAATACAACTAGAACCGTAGCGCCCGACGGGTATCGACGCGAGCGGTGGACACCCAAAGATAAGGAACCATCACAAGATCATGGCTCTAGTGAGATCCCTGAAGAACCTGCCAGGTATTGTCGAATCTGCCCTCCAATGAAACCATGTAGCGACGGACGTGCTCGTCCTCCTCGCTGACACGGTGACGTACCACCTCCGCGGTGCCCGGATGCCTCACCACCGTCACTGGCCCACGCGACCGCCACCAAACAAGGATCGGGTCAACAACGGGCTGCCTCCTCACCAACGTACGTCCCCCGGAAGGTAGCACCTTCCAATACCAGCCCGGCGGAGCCCAGTCCCGAACATGACCCTGATCAAGCAGGCCTCCACCGCCGAGTCGACGATGACGAGGATGCGGGATAGACATCGCCGACGTCGATGCGGCAACTACTTCTATATATAATTAAATAAAAGTAGTTTTATTAATTAAATCAACTATCTAGTTCAACTACTAAGCACTTACTATAAATAAATAAGTAGTACTTGCTAAAAACAAACTACTTCTATATATAGTAAAATAAATTAGTTTATTAAATCAACTAGCTAGTTCAATTAAACTACTTCCTATTTTTTTCCTTTTTCTAAATACTACACATCTAATCTAACAAAAAAAATCTAATCTAACAAAAAAAATCTATGAACTACATATCAAAATTACTACACATCTAATCTAACAAAAAAATCTAATTAATCTAACAAAAAAATCTAACATAATATAAATAACTTAATTACTACACATCTAATCTAACAAAAAAAATCTAATCTAACAAAAAAAACTATGAACTACATATCTAAATTACTACACACATCTAATCTAACAAAAAAAATCTAATTAATCTAACAAAAAAATCAAATATAATATAAACAAATTAATTACTACACATCTAATCTAACAAAAAAATCTAATCTAACAAAAACAAATCTATGAACTACATATCTAAATTACTACACACATCTAATCTAAGAAAAAAAATCTAATTAATCTAAAAAAAATCTAACATAATATAAACAAATTAATTACTACACATCTAATCTAACAAAAAAAATCTAATATAACAACAAAACCTATGAACTACATATATCTAAATTACTACACATCTAACCTAACAAAAAAATCTAATTAAATCTAACAAAAAATGACGGTGACGGCCGGCGAAGGCGGCGGCGAGGTGCTCACGTACGGCCGGCGACGGCGACGGCGAGGTGCGGAGCGGGGTGGCGATGGCGACGGCGACGGTGAAGGCGACAGCGAGGTGCAGAGCGGGGCGGCGACGGCGTCGAGGCGGCGCGACGTCGATCGGGGCGCGGCGCGGGCGGGCTGAGCGGGGCGCGGGGGCGGCGACGGCGCGGGGCGGGGCTGGACGGGGCAGCGTGGCGGGGCGGCGACGGCAGGGAGACGCGCGGCGACGGGAGTGGAGCAGGAGAGATCGAAAACTGCTAAGTCCTGTATATATAGCAAGAGCATCGGTCCCGGTTGGTGGCTCCAACCGGGACTAATGCTCCTTTAGTCCCGGTTGGTGTCACCAACCGGGACCAAAGGCCTTCGTTTCGCGCCCTTCAAAGGCCTCTTTTCAGCAGCCCAAAGAGCACGAAACGAAGGCCTTTGGTCCCGGTTGGTGGCACCAACCGGGACTAAAGGGAGGGCATTGGTCCCGGTTGGTGCCACGAACCGGGACTAAAGGCCATGTGCTGCCCGCGTCGCGGCACGAAAGTTTAGTCCCACCTCGCTAGCTGAGGGAGCTCGAGAGTGGTTTATAAGCCCTAGTCCCGCTGCCCTCTCGAGCTCCTCTCAAATGCTGACTTACGGGCCTAAACGCACTATATGTGCCTGTGGGCCTATTGGGCCTATTGCGGGCCTGAATCCTGGCCCATTGTTGGGTTTCTAGTCGTATTCAGGCTGTGGTAGCCCTTTAGGTGGCACTTTTTTTATTTATTTTATTTTATTTTGATTCTTCCTGCAGCTATTTTTTTTAGTCCCACCTCGCCAAGCGAGAGGCACTCACAGCTGTTTATAAGCCCTGAGTGCAGAGACAATGACGAAGAGGCCCAATGCTCCTTCACGTTGGTTAGCTTCAAGCCTTGAGGAATACGGTAGACTGCACAGAGCTATGTGCAGTGCAGTTGATACTATTCCGAAAGGCTTGAAGCAAATTAACAAGCATTGCGCCTCTTTTTTATTTTTAATGACTTATTACAACTGAGAAAAAAAAAGAAAAAAAAATAAATATAGCTGAAAAGAAAAAAAACTATATAGAAAACTACTCAGAAATGAATTGAAGCAAAAAATAGTTGTAATTAACTGTACTAAAAAAGGAGCATAGATGCTTATTTTTAATGACTTATTACAACTCAGAAATAAAAAGAAAAAAAATATAGCTGAAAAAAAAACTATATAAAAAGATACTCAGAAATGAATTGAAGCAAAAAATAGTTGTGATTAATTGTACTAAAAAAGGAGCATATATGCTTATTTTTAATGACTTATTACAACTCAGGAATAAAAAGAAAAGAAAATAGTTGTGATTAACTTTACTAAAATATGAGCATAGATGCTTATTCTTAATGACTTATTACAATTCAAAAATAAATTGAAGCAAAAAATAGTTATGATTAACTTTACTAAAAAAGGAGCATAGATGCTTATTTATAATGACTTATTACAACTCAGAAAAAAAAGAAAAAAAAATATAGCTGAAAAGAAAAAAAACTATATAAGAAGATACTCAGAAATGAATTGAAGCAAAAAATAGTTGTGATTAACTGTACTAAAAAAGGAGCATAGATGCTTAGTTTTAATGACTTATTACAACTCAGGAATAAAAAGAAAAGAAAATAGTTGTGATTAACTTTACTAAAATATGAGCATAGATGCTTATTCTTAATGACTTATTACAATTCAAAAATAAATAGAAGAAAAAATAGTTATGATTAACTTTACTAAAAAATGAGCATAGATGCTTATTCTTAATGACTTATTACAATTCAAAAATAAATAGAAGAAAAAATAGTTATGATTAACTTTACTAAAAAATGAGCATAGATGCTTATTTTTAATGACTTATTACAACTGAGAAATAAAAAGAAAACAAATAAATATAGCTGAAAAGAAAAAAAACTATATAGAAAACTACTCAGAAATGAATTGAAGCAAAAAATAGATGTGATTAACTGTACTAAAAAAGGAGCATAGATGCTTATTTTTAATGACTTATTACAAAAAAGAAGAAAAAATAGTTGTGATTAACTTTACTAAAATATGAGCATAGATGCTTACTTTTAATGACTTATTACAATTCAAATATAAATAGAAGAAAAAATAGTTATGATTAACTTTACTAAAAAATGAGCATAGATGCTTATTTTTAATGACTTATTACAACTCAGAAATAAAAAGAAAAAAAAAATATAGCTGAAAAATAAAAAAACTATATAAAAAGCTACTCAGAAATGAATTGAAGCAAAAAATAGTTGTGATTAACTGTACTAAAAAAGGAGCATAGATGCTTATTTTTAATGACTTATTACAACTCAGAAATAAAAAGAAGAAAAAATAGTTGTGATTAATTTTACTAAAATATGAGCATAGATGCTTATTTTTAATGACTTATTACAATTCAAAAATAAATAGAAGAAAAAATAGTTATGATTAACTTTACTAAAAAATGAGCATAGATGCTTATTTTTAATAACTTATTACAACTCAGAAATAAAAAGAAAAAAATAAATATAGCAGAAAAGAAAAAAAACTATATAAAAAGCTACTCAGAAATGAGCATAGATGCGCTTATAGAGGAAATTTAAATTAAATTCATAACAAATTTCAAAAGAAATTCGTATGAAATTAGCCTAAATTCCCTATATAAGGGCATCTATTTTCATTTTGAGAGGAGCTCAATAAGGCAGAGAGGGAGGGGCTTATAAACCGGTCTGATTCCCTTCCGGTCGGCGAGGTGGGACTAAACTTTGGTCGCAACGAGGACCAACCCTTTAGTCCCGGTTGGTGGAATGGACCGGGACTAATGGTCGTCCTTTGGTCCCGGTTCAGGCCACCAACCGGGACCAATGGTGGTGGGCCAGGAGCGAGGCACATTGGTCCCGGTTCGTCCCACCAACCGGGACCAATAGGTCCAGACGAACCGGGACCAATGGCCCACGTGGCCCGGCCGGCCCCTGGGGCTCACGAACCGGGTCCAATGCCCCCATTGGTCCCGGTTCTGGATTGAACTGGAACTAATGGGCTGGACCGGCCTGGACCATTGGCCCCTTTTCTACTAGTGTGAATACAAACCAAGCAGTTAATGGCAAGATCATTATATTACCAAGACAATATACATCAATTCTAAAAAGAAAAGGTAGTATGCTTTACAATGTTTTGGTCGTGTACAGTACTTAAAAAGCTTAGCTTGAAGACATAGTTGCAAGTTAGTAATACCAATGTAAGGACATCTCTAGCCAATCCCTCAAAATCGGTTGAGGGAGTAAATTGTTTGTTTTGAGGATTTAAATGGGACCTAGCCAAACACCTATTTGGTTTAACTCCTCAATAACTTTACTCCTCGTATTGGCCGCCTCTTAAATTTACTCAGCAGCGGTTAAGTTTGAGGATAAAATTTCCCCTCCCCCGTCACCGAATCAAAGCCGATACCGTCCAAATCCAGCGCCCCCCCTCTGGCACATATATTTGACCGGAGCCGGACTAGACTCCCCTGAAATGGTGGGATAGCCGTCAGAGGTCATTACAACCGATTAAAAGCACAGATCCGCGCCGCGGCACACATCCAACCTAAGCATGAGGAGTGCACCACCCTCCCACTCACTCACAACCTACTACCACCGCCGCCGAAGAGTAAGTACCCCGGCATGCGGTGGTGGTGGTGGGGCATTGGTTTCGGAAAAAAGGATTGAGACACTAGTCGTCCGTACTAGCTTGGCTCCTTCCAATCGGCGGAGCTGGCGGCGAGGGCCACTAATTGAAGGCGGTGAGCCTCTACATCAGTAGCCACAAGGTGCTAGAGGTCATCGCCATAGACCCCCAGGTGGTCTCCGCCGCGAGGTGCGGGATAATTAGGTGGCCTTCGAGTGGCTCGAGGAGGCATGGGTCGATTAGGCGTACATGGTCGAGGTCAGTCGAAATCATTCAGAGGTCGTCGCCGAGGAGTGCCAACATCTCGAGCTGCATAAGAAATGAGCTACTCACGAGGCCGGGCCTTCCATTGCGGCAATCATTGACCTTCCCTCCAGCGACCTCGACTTCGGGTCCAGCAACAACGACTACTTTGACGGCTCCGACCAGAACGTGAATTGGGACGAGCTCATGAACCAGGATGGTTATCTTTTTTTTGTAGTTTTTATTTCCTTCGAAACAAGTAGTTTATGCAATGTAGTTTAATTTCGTGTTATGCGATGTAGTTTGAATCGAAACATGTGTTCGAATCGACTAATTTGAGTTTTTGTTTGAATGAAATTGGGTGAAAAAAAAGTTGGGGACTTTTAAGATTTAAGCTAGGTACCATACTTCTTTAACTCCCGACAATATAAGGCTTTAAAGTTCGAGGAGGCATATGAGAGCCTAAATTTTAAAAGATCGGCTAGAGAAGCTCTAAATATTTGTACAAATGCAGATAATAATAAGTATTAGAAAATTAAAAGATTGTATGCAACTGTAGTATTTCATAACACAGAAAAGAATAATTAGAAAAGAAAAGTACTTTACTTTCTATTCTTCCTATTGTAGATGTCCTTCTAGACCATCTCAATAAGTCGACATGTCCTGAGACTGCAATATGGTCCCAGAAGCATCTGTTATGGGCTAATTTTTTGCAGCAAGGATGCGATGGGATGGTTCTAGAATAAGACGGAAACAACCATGGTTTACTGTTCACCATGAACCCCACATTCCCATTGTTCCCAGGCGTTAGAGTTAGGAGACCAATGGCGGTTAAGAATGATACGTAGCCCAATTCAAAATTGATACACTATATTTTTTTAAATGTAAAATTCATACACTATATAGTAGTATAGATATGGAATATTGAAGGAACACGCGGTACGCTACGATAGCGCCAAATAAAAGTTTTCTACCGCGCACCCAAGATGATGCTGCTGGAAATAGATTACAAGATCGGATTTACCACTAGACGCGCAGTCACCGCAGCGGAAGTAGAGTTCGTGATGCATGTAGTCGATCTCTCGGCCCATCTCCTCCTCGCGTTGCTGATCTCCGGCAAACAGTTAAGACCCACGAACAGTGATCTCCCGCGAACGGCACCTCACGGTTCTCTCGACCGGTTCGTCCAAGCATAGCAGATGCGATGCCTCCAAGGTATCCACACGTGCGGGGAGCAGCGTCGAGCGGCGGACAGCTAAGTGCGGTCGCGCGGCATGGGCGTGGGGAGTGGCGGCGGCTATCCAGGGTGGGAAAAGATTAACCCTAAGTGGTGCGCCCACTCCCCTTTATATAGACCTCCGAGATGGGCTCAACACTTGAGCCCACTAGGAATCCACATCCATTTTCCACTCGAATCCAATCCGAGTGGGTTGCAGCCCCTTAAGTGTGCGACCCTATAGGTTCACATACACATGGACACGACCAGTGTTGATAGTTGGTAGCGGCTCCTAGCAGAACGTGCCAACTCCCATGTGTGCGTAAAGTCGTTTGACGAACCTTGACGATGTGTCATATGTAACATTCTTTTTGCCTCAGGATATTTGTTGTCGAGCTCAAGGCGAGTACTTGTCAGCCTTGTGATAGCTCGACCTCTGTTCTCGAAACCGTGATACAGATTCCCGAACTGGGTTAACACTGAACCCAAGTCGCATGTCCATGCTTTCCGAATCTATCACTCAAGAGGGCCGAGAGAATATCTCTCCAAATAGGAGGGCAAACCCCATCTTGGTCAGCCATGTCTCGCGGCATGTCTCACGACTCACCCGGACGCTACCTTTATAACTACCCAGTTACGGAGTAGCATTTGATAGACCCTAAGTGAGTCGATCCCGAGAACATGCGAGGACCTCAGGTCTAGGACATGGCATAGACATTGTACTTGAGACTAACAGATGACTATATCTTGTTGCGTCTGAAAGTGGGTCTGTTCGACTTGGTGATCTCCATCCCGAGCCCATACTATCGGTTTAGCACCTGCATGCACATGACTTGTGAATAGTCAGCAACCGAGCCGTATACTAGTCAAGGATATGTGTCCGCATAACCTTATCAACTAAGGACCATTAGAACAATCAACATACAATACATAGTTCCACAAACAAGTCGCATACTTAGTGATACATATCATTGATGATGTTCAAGGACAATACAAAAGACTCATGAATACATAGGGAAATATTATCATCACATGATTGCCTCTAGGGCATATCTCCAACAAATATGTATGCCATCCCAAATGATTTTTGGCCCTAAGTCGTAATGAACACGCACATCCAAAAGCCCTACAATAAAAGTCCCAGCTCACTTAGCCATCCCTGCTCGCGATTCAAATTAAACTTACCTCTTCGGGTAGCTCACAATCAGTCGTTCATCCCCTCGCTCTGTGACGGTGTCCTGGACTAGGGGGTACTCACCATGACGTCTCCCGATCAATTGGATTGGACCGAGGACCCCCATGGCTATTCATGGGCCAGTTCGGACAGCCGATGCATACACGAGGAAGATTCCACAAGACTTGGTGATCAAGACAAGGACTCCTCTCCACCAACGTATTCGACTAGGACTCTTGTTATCCTAGGCCTCTGCTACATTATATAAGCCAGGGCCAGGCTAGTCGATAGGGCATTATGACATTATTCATCATACCCTTAGGTTTTAGACCACAACATATGATCTCGAGGTAGATCAACACTTGTAATCTCTATATTCATCAAGATCAATCAAGCAGGAAGTAGGGTATTACCTCCATTAAGAGGGCCCGAACCTGGGTAAACACCGTGTCCCCCGTCTCCTATTAACCATTGATCCTTGATCCACAGCTCGGGACCCCTACCCCGAGATCTGTCGGTTTTGACACCGACAATGGTGCTTTCATTGAGAGCTCCGATGTGTGATCGGCAAAGGATCAATGGCTTGCCTGCAGATCAACTGCGACGTCGACATCTTCATCTCCGGCTCGACTGGTTACCTCGGCTCAACCGAGGACTGTCTCTGCCTCCGATCGTCATGTTCGGATGAGGGCCTTCATCAACATCAACTCCGATCTCTATCAAGATCGTTGAGGAATCATCCATGGAGCTCGGGGGCTCAACGTCAACATTACCCTCGAGCGACCGTGTTGTTTTTCTGGACAACAAACTTGTATCCGCTACCACCACCTCCTCGAGCATCGCTTTGATGATTCCTTCGTTGGAATTGTGCGGAATTAAGTCTATAACGACCATGCAAAATTTTGTCGAGTTCCGATGGAGGAATCTCCAGCAATCTACGATATACCGGAGCCCTGTCAAATCTGGATGGGAATCTGGACGAGTTTAGGGCGTGGTCTCCAGAGCCCAGCTCGGAGGTCCTTTGGAAGATCCAACTGTTCATCTGCTGCGGAATTCCCATACCTATCACCCCTCAAAATTTTAGCTCGATCCGACGCTTCAAACTCTGGGAACCTTCCGATGAGTGGACCAACCTTCTGATCTGTTTTCCGCGCGAATACAGATTTAACCCGAATTCATGTTTCTTCATGAACGTGATATTCGACAACCTTTTTAAAGGAATTTTCTTTTAGGGTATTGTTCGTTGTTCTTAATACGTGCCCATAAAGTTTTAAGCCTTCTCCGAGGTACTAATCCGGCTAATGAAAGCACAAGTGCTCCCTGGATGATTTTGGTAATTAATGTCAACATATCTCTTGTTGGACTAACACTTTTACCTAGTATGTTTCAGATAAGTTCAACAATGAAGTGGCATGGACTAGAGGATGTGGAACCCCTATGAATGCTCAGGACAAAAGGATTGGCTCAAGCTCAAAGCTCAAGACTCTACATTTTTCTATTTTAGTGATCCAAGATCACATTGAGTCTATAGGAAAAGCCAATACTATCAAGAGGGGATGAGGTGTTGCTTAATGGCTTGCTTGCTCAAAATGCTTAGTGATATGCTCCAAAGCCCTCAACTACTTTCTCACATCCACATATGACCCAAAACCAAAAGTCTAACTCGGCCCTACCAATTCTTTCTATCCGGTGCCACCGAGTTCAGATGTCATAGCTACTTCCACAAACCCCAGGCAAATCGGTCTCACCGATAGGGATCTCGGTCTCACCAAGATCGGATTGTAATCTCTCTGTGTATGTCCATTACCAAAATCGGTCCTACCGAGATTGCAATGTAAACTATCTGTTTTCCTTTCGTAACATTTCGGTCTCACCGAGATGGGCGTATCGGTCCCATCAAGTTTATCTCACCAACTCTCTAGTTAGATTATTACCAAAATCGGTCCCACCGAGTGTGTGCAATCGGTCTCACCGAGATTATGTTATGCCCTAACCCTAATCGTATCGGGACTACCGAGTTGCATGTCGGTCCCACTGAAAATCCTAACGGTCACTAGATTTGCTGAATCGGTCCAACCGAGTTTTTCAATTCGGTCCCACCGAGATTGGCAAGTTGTGTGTAGCGGTTAGATTTTGTGTGGAGGCTATATATACCCCTCCATCCACTCTTCATTCATGGAGAGAGCCATCAGAACGAACCTACACTTCCAACTTACATTTTTTGAGAGAGAACCACCTACACTTGTGTTGAGACCAAGATATTCCATTCCTACCATATGAATCTTGATCTCTAGCCTTCCCCAAGTTGCTTTCTACTCAAATCTTCTTTCCACCAAATCCAAATCCTGTGAGAGTTGAGTGTTGGGGAGACTATCATTTGAAGCACAAGAGCAAGGAGTTCATCATCAACACACCATTTGTTACTTCTTGGAGAGTGGTGTCTCCTAGATTGGCTAGGTGTCACTTGGGAGCCTCCGACAAGATTGTGGAGTTGAACCAAGGAGTTTGTACGGGCAAGGAGATCACCTACTTCATGAAGATCTACCGCTAGTGAGGCAAGTCCTTCGTGTGCGACGACCATGGTGGGGTAGACAAGGTTGCTTCTTCGTGGACCTTTCTTGGGTGGAGCCCTCCGTGGACTCGCGCAGCCGTTACCCTTCGTGGGTTGAAGTATCCATCAACGTGGATGTACGATAGCACCACCTATCGGAACCACGACAAAAACATCCGTGTCTCCAATTGCGTTTGCATACTTGTAACGCCCCGGATTCGATGCGCCAGGTGTCTGCCTGTTATTCGTCGTTGTTGCCATGTCATGTGCTTGCATGTTGCATTTTTCCATGTCATCATCTACATTTCATCTTCATGTTTTTCAAAACTTGCATCCGTTCGGGTTCCCCCGGTCCTCTCCGTTGTCCGTTCGGAGTCCAGACACACTCGCACGCGCCCGCGGCACCTCCGAAATATTATTTTATAAGCGGCATAAAAATATTCTCGGAATGGGTTGCAGCTTGGCATGCGGTCTTATTATAGTGTAGACAGGCCGCCTTTCAAGTTTCGTCGCATTCGGAGCTCGTTTGATAGCCCAACCGTTAAACATAGCGGTAATGTTGCCGGTACCTTCGTCGAACATTTCGGTCTCCGAAACTGCCGCCGGGCTGCATTCCTATTCTCTCCCCTCAGCCCAAGCTCTCTCTTCACAGCCCACAAATCCCTCCTAGGCCCAGCCTAACCCCCTCCGCTCCGGACCGTCCGATCATGATCAAGGGGTCCGAAACGGAGCAAAACCCCAACCCTAGTCCCCCTTTGCTTTATATAGACCCATTCCTTCCATTTTTGGGCAGCCTAGCCCCTCCCTTACCTCCCAGCCGCAGCCACCCCCTCCTCCTCGGAATCAGCACACAGCCACCTCCATTTCCGCGCCCCCAGCCTCCTCCCGCCACTTGGCGCCGCCGCCACCGTGCCCCGGTCCAACCGGAGCGCGCCACATCAGCCCCCAGCGCCCCTGCAGCCAATGCCCCGCTGCCACCTGTCCTCCCCATGCCGCCCCGCAGTGCTCGCCTCCTGCGCCCGAGGCCGAGCCTCCGCCCGAGCGCCTCCGCCGTCCCGCGCCTTCCCCGCCGCCGCCAGAGTCCTCCAGCAGGCCAGACCCCGCGCCCCATCTCCTCCTTCCCTCTCCTTCCTCTCTTCCTCATCTTCTTGTCTCCCTCTCTCTCTGTGCAGTTGCCACCGCGCCGCCGGCATCATCTTCGCCCGGACCGGCCGGAAACCGCCGGGAACGGAACCCCGATGCCCGGATCCGGCCTCCCCTCACTGGATCTGGCCTCCTCTGCGTCCCCATCACCGAGACCCGCCGTCCTCCGTCGCCGTTGGCTGCTGGCGTGGCCGGCCTCATCCCCGTTCGGGAAAGACGACGGCAGGCGTCACCGGCCACGTGGGCCGCGCCCCTTGGCCCATCTCCCCGGCCCAGCAGCGCGCCGGCCTGCCAAGCCGGCTCCCTCCTTGCAAATTGGGCCGAGCCCATGGTGAGCCACCCGCAAACCCCCGCTCGTGCGCAATTTAGTTATCCCGCGCGCAGTCCTTTTTTTCCAGAAAACCTGCCAAGTCCCCTAATTTGCATATTCTGGTGCACTATTCATCGCATCATATCTCCATGCATACTGCTCCGTTTTGTGCGTGTAATATGTTAAATTGTTCGTCTCAACGAGTACTTCATTTCATTCCATTGCATCATGTTCATTTGAGTTGATCTTGATGCCTGAATCTTTGTTGCACGAGTGCTATACGATGTTAATCTGCTGAAACTGTTATAACATGCTCATTTGTCATTTTTGCCATGTTTGATGTGTGCTTCCTATGAGGTTGATGTCTACATGTGTTTTGATCCATGTCATGCCATATTTATAGTCGTGTATGCCATGTATTTTTGTGATCAATGTGGTGACTAGCACAATCATGCAAACTAGGCTTCGTAATGTTGTTGATTTTAGTCCCTGTTCTGCTGTTATTTTTATGCCATGTAAACTTGATGCTACAGAGAGATCCAAGTATATTTTGAGATACTTCAGTAAGGATGTTTTGAACATGTGGTTCTTCTCTATCCATTAATGCCCCTGGTTGCAATTATGGAGTAGTCTAGCATGTCATTTTCGTGCTCTACTTTTGCTACAAAATGTTTCCTGGCAGATTGTTTACATGTTATTCAATTTTGCCAATGTTGTTGTAGTTGATCCTTGCATGCTATGAACTTGTTCTTGCCTTGGTTTATTTCATAAACATGTCTTATTGCAGATGATATGCTTATCTTGTCATGCAATGACTTGTGGTGAGTGAATCGAGCTTGTTAAGTAGGGTACTTGCTGTTGCTGTTTTGCTAGGCTGAATCTGTTATTTCGTGATGCTATGTAAACCTGTTGCTACAAGTCATTCTATGCATAATCTGGAGATGTTCACTAAGGGTGTTTTGTTATACATGTCATGCTCTATCCATCCATGCCCCTGGTTGCAATTATAGCCTGTTGTAGCTTGTTGTTTCCTTGCTCCAGAGTTGCTAAATAATGTTGCTGTCAGCCTGTTAACATTAAGTTCAGTTGTTACCATGCGTGTTGTTAGTGATCCATGTATCCTATGAACTTGCTCTTGCCATGCTTAGCTTCATAAACATGTCTTCTTACTGTTGGTAACCTTGTCATGCCATGTATTACTCTGTGGTGAGTGGTACAAGCTCACCAACATGCCTACTTATCGTTGTTCCTGCCATGTCCTATTTGCTGAATCTGTTAACGAAACTTGCTATGTTTACATGGGTGCCATCATATCTTCTGATCCTTTTTGGCTCATGGTCATTAAGGGACTTTTGTTCTATGCAATTAGTAGATTCATTCTATGCCTTTGTTTGCCATGATAAGTTCCTGTAACATGTTGTTTGATAGCTCTAAACATTGCAACCTGATGTTATTTTCTGCAAAGTCTGAATTGTTATTATTTGCAATCTTGCCATGTGTGTTTGAGCATGTTCTAGTGATTTCTGGAGATAGCTCAGTGTTCATGTTTTGTTATGCCTTACCTGTACATCATGCCCATGCCTTTTGTTTTCTTGTTGAGGTCCTGTAGCATGTTGTTTTGATGCTTGCAATATGCCTAGTTGCTGTTTTGGACAGATTGTTGCTACAACTTGTATAGTGTATGTGTTGCACCGTTCCTCCGTTTTGAGTGTGGTCTATATGAAACTTGCTTGATTTTGCATATAGTTTCATATTATCATGTTGCATCCATGTTTTGAGGTGTTTGCTTGATGTTTGGGTGCATTTTGCACCAATGCCATGCTTGGCTTGTTTTGCTCATATCTTCTAGGCCGTAGCTCCGAACTAAATGAACTTTATATGTAACTTGACTAGAATTTCGTGTAGATCCTCTTGGTGCATCTTAACTTGCTGTTTAACAACTTAAACATAAGGTTTATTCAGATCTGGACTAATTTCGGAACTTGCATATGAGGACTTATCGGAATTGTTATATGTTGTTCCCGGCCTCATTTAAACTTGCCTTGATGTGTTGCTCTTGTATGCATCATCTCTTGCCATGAGTAGCTTCATGTAGTATTGTCTTGCATCATACTTGGTTGAGCATCATACCTTGTTCTTGTGTGGTGTGTTTACCGTGTTGTGTGTTTCTTCTCGATAGTTCCTGTTTCGTTGCGATCGTGAGGATTCGTTCGTCTACGCTTGGTTCGGCTTCATCCGTTCATCTTCTTCATGGACTCGTTCTTCTTCCTTGCGGGATTTCAGGCAAGATGACCGCTACCCTGGATCTCACTACTATCATTGCTATGCTAGTTGCTTCGTTCTATCGCTATGCTGCGTTACCTATCTTTTGCTCATCAAGCCTCCCAAATTTCCATGAACCTCTAACCTTTGACACCCTTCCTAGCAAACCGTTGATTGGCTATGTTACCGCTTTGCTCAACCCCTCTTATAGCGTTGTTAGTTGCAGGCGAAGTTGAAGATTGCTCCATGGTGGACAGGATTATGTTGGGATATCACAATATCTCTTATTTAATTAATGAATCTATATATTTGGTAAAGGGTGGAAGGCTCGGCCTTATGCCTGGTGTTTTGTTCCACTCTTCCCGCCCTAGTTTCCGTCATACCGGTGTTATGTTCCCGGATTTTGCGTTCCTTACGCGGTTGGGTGATTTATGGGACCCCCTTGACAGTTCGCTTTGAATAAAACTCCTCCAGCAAGGCCCAACATTGGTTTTACCATTTGCCTTAGCACCACCTATATTTCCCTTGGGAGTAATTAACCCAAGGGTCATCTTTATTTTAGCCCCCCCGGGCCAGTGCTTGTCTAAGTGTTGGTTCGAACCGGGCAGACTGCGGGGCCACCTCGGGGCAACTCGAGGGCTGGTTTTACTCGTAGGCTGACCTATCCGGTGTTGCCCTGAGAATGAGATATGTGCAGCTCCTATCGGGATTGTCGGTGCATCGAGCGGCTTTGCTGGTCTTGTTTTACCATTGTCGAAATGTCTTGTAAACCGGGATTCCGAGTCTGATCGGGTCTTCCTGGGAGAAGGTATATCCTTCGTTGATCGCGAGAGCTTATCATGGGCTAAGTTGGGACACCCCTGCAGGGTATAATCTTTCGAAAGCCGTGCCTACGGTTATAGGCAGATGGGAATTTGTTAATGTCCGGTTGTAGATAACTTGACACCAGATCCAAATTAAAACGCATCAACCGCGTGTGTAGCCGTAATGGTCTCTTTTCGGCGGAGTCCGGGAAGTGAACACGGTCTTTGGGTTATGTTTGACGTAAGTAGGAGTTCAGGATCACTTCTTGATCATTGCTAGCTTCACGACCGTTCCATTTGCTCTCTTCTCGCTCTTATTTGCGTATGTTAGCCACCATATATGCTTAGTCGCTGCTGCAACCTCACCACTTTACCCCTTCCTTTCCCATTAAGCTTTGCTAGTCTTGATACCCATGGTAATGGGATTGCTGAGTCCTCGTGGCTCACAGATTACTACAACAACAGTTGCAGGTGCAGGTTATGCGGTGATCATGACGCGAGAGTGATGCTTGCTTGCTTGAGTTCTTCTTCTGCTTCTTCTTCGACCAGGGGATAGGTTCCAGGTCGGCAGCCTGGGCTAGCAGGGTGGATGTTGTTTGAGTTTCTGTTTGTGTTTCATCCGTAGTCGGATGATGCGCTTATGTATGATGATGTTGTATTCGTGTGGCATTGTATGCCTCTTGTATGTATCCCCATCTATTATGTAATGTTGATGTAATGATATCCACCTTGCAAAAGCGTTTCAATATGTGGGTCTATCCTTGGTGGGACCTTCGAGTTCCTTTTGGATAGGGTCGCATATTGGGCGTGACAATACTCCAATCTCATCCCTTTACATTCTTGCAAGTTGCATGCTTTACTTTCCGCTGCTCATATACTCTTTGTATGCTTGCTTGATATGTATTGTGATTGTTAAACTTGTGCTAAAACTCCACTTAAACCTAAAGAGATTGAAAACTGCAACTTTTGGCACTTAGTGTCTAATCACCCCCCCTCTAGACACCTCTTCTCGATCCTTTTAATTGGTATCAGAGCTTTGATCTCCATTGCTTTGGTTTAATCACCATTGGAGGAAGATGGATGAGTCTACTTCGGGGAGTCTTAGACTTAGAGTGCCTATTCTTGATGGGGAGTATTTTCATGAGTGGAAAAATGAGATGCTTGTGATTTTCAATCAATATCATTTGAACAAGTACATTGCTAGCCCTTGTGCACCTCATGTTGATCCTATGCATCCCACACTTGATGAGTCAATTGACATGATCAGAAATCTAAGAACTGTTAATCTTATCACTAGAGGCTTTCCTAGAAACTTGATTAGAAACTTGCCTACTCTTGAGTGTGCCTACACTATATGGAAATTTCTTGAGGAACGATTTCCGGATTATTCCTTGAAGAATCTAGATGAAATTCTCCATAAGTTATTGCCTTGAGTAAGATGAATTCCAATGATCCTATGTTTGGTGATTGTCTATTTGAGCTTACAAATCATATGCGTGCCAAAGGCGATGTTGGAATTATTAGTGATATTATTTCCGAAGCTATTAAAATTCATAAAGAAGATCATTGTCAAACTCACTCTAACGAATCACCCTCTCTAGGATTTGATCCACCACATGACAATGTTGAACACAGATACTATGACGAGGATGATGATAGTGACATTGATCTTGATGATGCAATGAGACACTTTGGTCTTATGGCAAATCTTCGGGGATATATGGCAGGAGGAAAGGAATGTGTTCTTGACAGTGGGTGTACCGATCACATGACCGGAGATAAAGATATGTTTCATGAGCTTGCTGAAAATGATGGTCCTCGAAAGTACGTCACTTTGGGTGACAACTCAAAGGGTAAGGTGGTTGGCCTCAGTAAGGTGGCCATATCACATGATAGCTCCATACAAAATGTTATGCTTGTTGAATCCCTTGGCAAAAATTTACTTTCAGTATCTAGACCTGTTGATTTCGGTTTGAATGTCCTATTTACTGAAGTAGATTGCCAAGTGTTTCGTAGAGATAATCATAAAATGGTCTTTACCGGTATACATAGAGTGTTGGGGAACGTTGCAGAAAATTAAAATTTTTCCTACGGTTTCACCAAGATCCATCTATGAGTTCATCTAAGCAACGAGTCATGGGAGAGAGATTGCATCTACATACCACTTGTAGATCGCGTGCGGAAGCGTTCAAGGGAACGGGGATGATGGAGTCGTACTCGCTGTGATCCAAATCACCGATGACCAAGTGCTGAACGGACAACACCTCCGCGTTCAACACACGTACGGAACGGACGACGTCTCCTCCTTGTTGATCTAGCAAGGGGGAAGGAGAGGTTGAGGAAGAAGGCTCCAGCAGTAGCACGACGGCGTGATGATGGTGGAGAGGCAGTACTCCGACAGGGCTTCGCCAAGCACTCAACGAAGGAGGAGAGGTGTTGGGGAGGGGAGGGGCTGCGCCTTGGATCAGGTGTTCAGCCCTCCCCTCGCCCCTCTATTTATAGGGGAAGGGGGAAGGGGGCCGTCCCCCTCTAGATGAGATCTAGAGGGGGGGGGGCAGCGGCCAGGGAGGGGGGCTTGCCCCCCAAGCAAGGGGGGCGCCCCCACTAGGGTTCCCCCCAACCCTAGGCGCATGGGACCAGGGGGGCGCCCAGCCCACCAGGGGCTGGTTCCCTGGCCCTTGCGGCTCATGTGGCCCTCCGAGAGGGGTGGCCCCTCCCGGTGGACCCCCGGAACCCCTCCGGTGGCCCCGGTACAATACTGATATGCCCCCGAAACTTTCCGGTGTCCGTATGACAACTTCCCATATATAAATCTTCACCTCCGAACCATTCCAGGACTCCTCGTGACGTCCGGGATCTCATCCGGGACTCCGAACAACATTCGTTAATCACATACAAGTCTTCCTAATAACCCTAGTGTCACTGAACCATAAGTGTGTAGACCCTACGGGTTCGGGAGACATGCAGACATGACCGAGACGGCTCTCCGGTCAATAACCAACAGTGGGATCTGGATACCTATGTTGGCTCCCACATGCTCCTCGATGATGTCATCAGATGAACCACGATATCGAGGATTCAATCAACCCCGTATACTATTCCCTTTGTCAATCGGTACGTTACTTGCTCGAGACTCGATCGTCGGTATCCCAATACCTCGTTCAGTCTCGTTACCGGCAAGTCACTTTACTCGTACCGTAATGCATGATCCCGTGACCAGACACTTGGTCACTTTGAGCTCATTATGATGATGCACTACTGAGTGGGCCCAGTGATACCTCTTCGTCATACGGAGTGACAAATCCCAGTCTCGATCCATGTCAACCCAACAGACACTTTCGGAGATACCTGTAGTGCACCTTTATAGTCACCCAGTTACGTTGTGACGTTTGGTACAACCAAAGCACTCCTACGGTATCCGGGAGTTACACGATCTCATGGTCTAAGGAAAAGATACTTGACATTGGAAAAGCTCTAGCAAAACGAACTACACCATCTTGTGCTATGCTTAGGATTGGGTCTTGTCCATCACGTCATTCTCCTAATGACGTGATCCCGTTGTCAATGACATCTAACGTCCATAGTCAGGAAACCATGACTATCTGTTGACCAACGAGCTAGTCAACTAGAGGCTTACTAGGTACGTATTGTGGTCGATGTATTCACACGTGTATTACGACTTCCGGATAATACAATTATAGCATGAATAAAAGACAATTATCATGAACAAGGAAATATAATAATAATCCTTTTATTATTGCCTCTAGGGCATATTTCCAACATAGAGGTGATCTTTACATTGTTGATTTCACTAAAAAGGCTCAAGCTAGAACTTGCTTTATTGCTAAATCCTCTAAAGGTTGGTTATGGAATAAACGATTAGGTCATGTTGGAATGCGAAACCTTGACAAGCTTATTAAAGGAAATCATATCCTTGGAATTAACGATGTCATATTTGATAAGGATAGACTTTACAGCGCTTGTCAAGCACGTAAACAAGTTGTAGGAAGGCATCTTGTGAAGAACATCATGACCACAAGGAGGCCACTTGAGCTACTTCACATGGACCTTTTTGGCCCCAACGCCTACAAAAATCTCGGTGGAAATTCTTTTGGTCTAGTTATAGTTGATGATTTTTCAAGATTTACGTGGGTGTTCTTTCTAGATGATAAATAGCAGGTCCAAAAGATCTTCAAAAACTTCGCTAGGAAGGCCCAAAATCAATTTGAAGTGAAGATCAAGAAGGTTCGCAGCGACAACGAAACGGAGTTCAAGAACACAAATGTGGACACCTTTCTTGACGAAGAAGGGATTTCACATGTGTTCTCGGCTACGTACACACCTCAATAAAATGGAGTTATTGAGAGGAAGAACCGGACACTCATCGAAATGGCAAGAACGATGCTTGATGAGTACAAGCTGCCGAAGCACTTTTGGGCAGAAGCGGTTGAGACAACTTGTCGTGCAACAAATTGCTTGTACCCCTACAAGCTACTCGGCAAGACGGCATACGAGCTCCTCACCGGTAACAAACCACAAGTTGGATACTTTCGGGTATTTGGATCAAAGTGCTACATTCTTGATAAGCATCATCGTTCTAAATTTGCTCCTAAATCTCATGAAGGTTTCCTACTTGGTTATAGCTCAAACTCTCACAATTACCGTGTCTACAATAATTTCACCCGAAAGGTTGAAGAGACGGTAGATGTGAAGTTTGATGAATCTAACGGCTCGCAAGTAGAGCAATTGCCAATTGATGTAGGAGACAGAGACCCCTCGGAAGCGATCCAAGACTTGTCTATTGGCAAGATTCATCCAACGGAGGTGAAGGAGAGTACCTCGTCCGTCCAAGTGGAAGCTTCTACCCCACGACAAGGTGAACCAAGAGTTGATACGGAAGAATCCACAAGTGGGACACACCATGACAAAGAAAATGAGGAAGTACACCAAGATGAACATCAACAACCTCCTTCCCCACAATGACAAGAGAACGACAACATCAACAACAATGAGGAAGGACAAGAAGAAGAACAAGATGAAGAAGATGTTCAACCAAGACCCAAGCAAAAGCTTTCACGAGTTCGAGCAAGAATTGCTAAAGACCATCCCATCGAGCAAATCTACAATGATATCCAAACCGGGAGAATCACTCGCTCAAAAACTCGTTTAGCTAACTTTTGTGAACACTATTCATTCATCTCTAGCATTGAACCCATCAAGGTTGAAGAAGCATTGGAAGATCCGGATTGGATAAACGCTATGCATGAAGAACTACACAACTTTGTGAGAAATCAAGTTTGGACATTAGTTGAGAAGCCCGACAACAACCACAACATCATTGGTACCAAATGGGTGTTTCGCAACAAGCAAGATGAAGATGGACAAGTAGTTTGCAATAAAGCACGTCTCGTCGCCCAAGGCTACACACAAGTCAAAGGTATGGACTATGGTGAGACATATGCTCCCGTTGCTAGACTTGAGTCCATTTGCATCTTACTTGCCTATGGTAATCACCATGATAACACCTTATACCAAATGGACATTAAAAGTGCCTTTTTAAATGGTGAAATAGAGGAGGAAGTCTATGTTAAGCAACCTCCCGGCTTTGTCAATCCTAAGAAACCTAATCATGTTTACAAACTTCACAAAGCTCTTTATGGACTCAAACAAGCTCCTAGAGCATGGTATAATTACTTGACCAAATTCCTTATTGAAAAAGGCTTTGAAATTGGTAAGATAGATTCTACTCTTTTTACTAAAAGGGTTAATGGAGAACTAATTGTATGCCAAATTAATGTCGATGATATTATATTTGGATCAACTAACCCTCATTTTAGTGAAAAGTTTGGAAAGCTAATGTCGGAGAAGTTTGACATGTCTATGATGAGTGAACTCAAATTCTTTCTTGGTTTGCAAATCAAGCAAACTAAGGAAGGTACCTTTGTTTCTCAAACGAAGTACACCAAGGACTTATTCAAGAAGTTCAATATGCAAGAATGCAAACATATGACTACACCCATGCCTACTAGTGGACATCTTGATTTCACCAAAGATGGTGAACCGGTCGATCAAAAGGTTTATCGCTCTATGATTGGTTCATTGTTATATCTATGTGCTTCACGTCCCGATATTATGCTAAGTGTGTGCATGTGTGCACGATATCAAGCTGCTCCTAAAGAATGTCATCTTAAGGCCGTGAAAAGGATAGTGAGATACTTAATCCATACACCAAACTTTGGCATTTGGTATCCAAAGAGGGCCTATTTCGATCTTGTTGGCTACTCAGACTCGGACTATGCCGGTGACAAGGTCGATAGAAAGTCCACTTCGGGTACTTGTCAATTTCTTTGGTAGATCTCTTGTATCTTGGTCTTCCAAGAAATAAAACTCGGTATCCCTATACACCACCGAAGCGGAATACATTGCCGCTGGTTCATGTTGTGCTCAATTACTTTGGATGACCCAAACTTTTAAAGATTATGGGATATATGTGAAACATGTTCCATTACTTTGTGACAATGAAAGTGCTATCAAGATTGCTCACAATCCCGTGCAACATTCTCGAACTAAGCATGTTGAAGTTCGTCATCATTTCATTCGAGACCATGTTGCCAAAGGGGACATTCACACCAAAAAACAATTAGCGGATATTTTCATTAAACCACTTGATGAGAAAGTGTTTTGCAGGTTAAGAGGTGAATTGAACATCATTGATGCTTCAAACTTGGAGTAGGAACTCCATTTGATACATGCAAGACAAGAGCCTATGACTAATCCTTGATACTTCTCTTATAATGATAATCTTACGTCTTGGATATATTTGCACCTTGCATGTTATCTAAACCTTGTAGGAACTTGGATGGATCTAAATCTATGAGACTGCAACTCACTCACATCTTGAGCAATCTCTACATCACCAAGTCTCTACGTAATGGTGGTTGAAGACAAGGAAGCACGAAACAATTCACACATATCCTTTGACAAATTTTGTGTTGAGTTTCATGATTGTCATTTTGGATACACAAGTGCTCTTCCTTGCAAAAACTAACCCATGTAGGTAGATTAACTCAAATTCCAAAGTGGTGCTCCCAACTCTTGATGAGCTACATCAACCTTGAGCAACCCACACAAGTTCAACTACATGATCACGATCACCACCACCACCCAAGGTATGTTATTCCATCTTAGAGAAGCTTTACTCCAAGTCATGAGTCAAAGCAACTCAACAAGATGTGAATACATCAATATGCTTAAATGAAAATGGTAACCCCATTTTGATCTTAAACAATGAGTATGACCGATGATCAAGTGATCTCACTTGGCTCCTAAGTCACTATACTCTAACATAGGTGATTTTGTCGCTAACCAATTCTAGGTGAAGTTCTCTTGTGTTCTTTTCTATGCTCTTGCATTTGTCTCATGCATATTTGTTTTCCCTTTCAAAAAAAATTCATCTAGATTTCTTTATTGTTTCTTCTGTTTTGTTTTTTGTTCTGCATTCGCTGCATCCAATTCATTGCAAATCCTTCAGTTAATTCCTTGCAAATCCCTGTGCGATCTTATTTGTCAAGTGAGCTGAGGTGACAAGTGTTTTCTCTGTGATGAACTCGGTCACACTGGTCTATTGTTTTCGGTCCAACCGAATCCTTTCGGTGCAACCGAAGCATACAACTCGGTGCCACCGATTTCACTACAGGAAAGACATTTTGCCACTTGTTCCTACATCACTCTTGATCCAGCTCCACTCAATGAATCTTTTCCTCTACCAGCATCACATTTAACTTGTTACTTTGCTTCTGTGACTCAAGGACCAAACCCAATCATGAAAAATTCCAGAAGACCCTTCTTGGAAATTGATGTCAAAGGGGGAGAGAGAGATCACATCAAAGCTTAATCATATCTCTAGAGGGAGAGAATACTCAAGGACAGAGTAATCTTCAAGGATCCCAGATGCTTGGTGTTCAAGAGGAGAGATGTTACATGTCTTCTAGAGGGGAAAGACATGTTCATATGTGCTTATTTGCATTAGCTCTGTTCATTTGTTTCTTTGAGCTCTGATTTTCTGTTCCCTATCTTCTCCCAGTATCCCATGCTAGATTCAGGGGGAGCAAGACATTTAATGGAAAGAAACTCTTTGAATTCTTTGCACATCTTTACCTTTGGGGACATGTCTATATCCAATGTGGTACTTAGCACTCACTCTCTACATGTCATCCCAATCTTGATACTCTTGTGGTTTCTTGTGTTTCCTCTGGATAGTAGGTGCATCTATGTTATCTAACCTTATTTTCACAAGTTCATTCCATCCTAAGCCAACTCAAGACCACAAGGTAAGTGTATGCATCACCGTCATGTGTATGAGGAATTCTTGCTGATGTACATACTGTTTGCAAGGAGGACTCATGAGCATGAAGGTACATTTCCCATATTCACATCATTCGCTCTGATGCATATAGCCAAGATACATGTAACACATTGTCCACTCTGTCATGGTTATGCATTGACATGCTTCTATATTCCATATTAACATGATTGCATACATGTAAGGGGAGCCTATGCATGTTACATGTCTTTCCAAAGATTTACTAGGTATTCTCTATATCTTGATCTAAAGCTTTGATGTATGTGGTCATCAATTACCAAAAAGGGGGAGACTTAAAGAACAAGTGCTCCCTGGGTGATTTTGGTAATTAATGTCAACATATCTCTTGTTGGACTAACACTTTTACCTAGTATGTTTCAGGTAAGTTCAACAATGAAGTGGCATGGACTAGAGGATGTGGAACCCCTTTGAATGCTAAGGACAAAAGGATTGGCTCAAGATCAAAGCTCAAGACTCTACATTTTTCCATTTTAGTGATCCAAGATCACATTGACTCTATAGGAAAAGCCAATACTATCAAGAGGGGATGAGGTGTTGCTTAATGGCTTGCTTGCTCAAAATGCTTAGTGATATGCTCCAAAGCCCTCAACTACTTTCTCACATCCACATATGACCCAAACCAAAAGTCTAACTCGGCCCTACCGATTCTTTCTATCCGGCGCCACCGAGTTCAGATGTCATAGCCACTGCCACAAACCCCAGGCAAATCGGTCTCACCGATAGGGATCTCGGTCTCATCGAGATGGGATTGTAATCTCTCTGTGTATGTCCATTACCAAAATCGGTCCCACCGAGTTTGTGTAATCAGTCCTACCGAGATTGTAATGTAAACTCTCTGTTTTCCTTTCGTAACATTTCGGTCTCACCGAGATGGGCGAATCGGTCCCACCATGTTTATCTGACCAACTCTCTGGTTAGCTTATTACCAAAACCGGTCCCACCGAGTTTGTGTAATCGGTCTCACCGAGATTACGTTATGCCCTAACCCTAATCGTATCGGTCCTACCGAGTTGCATGTCGGTCCCACCGAAAATCCTATTGGTCACATGATTTGCTGAATCGGTCCGACCGAGTTTTTCAATTCGGTCCCAGCGAGATTGGCAAGTTGTGTAATGGTTAGATTTTGTGTGGAGATTATATATACCCCTCCACCCACTCTTCATTCGTGGAGAGAGCCATCAGAACAAACCTACACTTCCAACTTACATTTTCTGAGAGAGAACCACCTACACTTGTGTTGAGACCAAGATATTCCATTCCTACAATATGAATCTTGATCTCTAGCCTTCCCCAAGTTGCTTTCCACTCAAATCTTCTCTCCACCAAATCCAAATCCTATGAGAGAGAGGTGAGTGTTGGGGAGACTATCATTTGAAGCACAAGAGCAAGGATTTTCATCATCAACACACCATTTGTTACTTCTTGGAGAGTGGTGTCTCCTAGATTGGCTAGGTGTCACTTGGGAGCCTCCGACAAGATTGTGGAGTTGAACCAAGGAGTTTGTAAGGGCAAGGAGATCGCCTGCTTCGTGAAGATCTACCGCTAGTGAGGCAAGTCCTTCGTGGGCGACGGCCATGGTGGGATAGACAAGGTTGCTTCTTCGTGGACACTTCTTGGGTGGAGCCCTCCGTGGACTCGCGCAGCCGTTACCCTTCGTGGGTTAAAGTCTCCATCAACATGGATGTACGATAGCACCACCTATCAGAACCACGACAAAAACATCTGTGTCTCTAATTGCGTTTGCATACTCCAATCTCATCCCTTTACATTCTTGCAAGTTGCATGCTTTACTTTCCGCTGCTCATATACTCTTTGCATGCTTGCTTGATATGTATTGTGATTGTTAAACTTGTGCTAAAACTCCACTTAAACCTAAAGAATTAAAACTGCAACTTTTGGCACTTAGTGTCTAATCACCCCCCCTCTAGACACCTCTTCTCGATCCTTTTAATTGGTATCAGAGCTTTGGTCTCCATTGCTTTGGTTTAATCACCATTGGAGGAAGATGGATGAGTCTACTTCGGGGAGTCTTAGACATAGAGTGCCTATACTTGATGGAGAGTATTTTCATGAGTGGAAAAATGAGATGCTTGTGATTTTCAATCAATATCATTTGAACAAGTACATTGCTAGCCCTTGTGCACCTCATGTTGATCCTATGCATCCCACACTTGATGAGTCAATTGACATGATCAGAAATCTTAGAACTGTTAATCTTATCACTAGAGGCTTCCCTAGAAACTTGATTAGAAACTTGCCTACTCTTGAGTGTGCCTACACTATATGAAAATTTCTTGAGGAACGATTTCCGGATTATTCCTTGAAGAGTCTAGATGAAATTCTCCATAAGTCTATTGCCTTGAGTAAGATGAATTCCAATGATCCTATGTTTGGTGATTGTCTATTTGAGCTTACAAATCTTATGCGTGCCAAAGGAGATGTTGGAATTATTAGTGATATTATTTCCGAAGCTATTAAAATTCATAAAGAAGATCATTGTCAAACTCACTCTAATGAATCACCCTCTCTAGGATTTGATCCACCACATGACAATGTTGAACATGGATACTATGACGAGGATGATGATAGTGACTTTGATCTTGATGATGCAATGAGACACTTTAGTCTTATGGCAAATATTCGGGGATATATGGTAGGAGGAAAGTAATGGGTTCTTGACAGTGGGTGTACCGATCACATTACCGGAGATAAAGATATGTTTCGTGAGCTTGCTGAAAACGATGGTCCTCGAAAGTACGTCACTTTCGGTGACAACTCAAAGGGTAAGGTGGTTGGCCTCGGTAAGGTGGACATATCACATGATAGCTCCATACAAAATGTTATGCTCGTTGAATCCCTTGGCTACAACTTACTTTCAGTATCTAGACTTGCTGATTTCGGTTTCAATGTCCTATTTACTGAAGTAGATTGCCAAGTGTTTCGTAGAGATAATCATAAAATGGTCTTTACTGCTATACGTAGAGGTGATCTTGAATTGTCGATTTCACTAAAAAGGCTCAACCTAGAACTTGCTTTATTGCTAAATCCTCTAAAGGTTGGTTATGTCATAGACGATTAGGTCATGTTGGAATGCGAAACCTTGACAAGCTTATTAAAGGAAATCATATCCTTGGCGTTAACAATGTCATATTTGATAAGGATAGACTTTGCATCGCTTGTCAAGCAGGTAAACAGGTTGGAGGAAGGCATCCCATGAAGAACATCATGACCACAAGGAGGCCACTTGAGCTACTTCACATGGACCTTTTTGGCCCCAATGCCTTCAAAAGTCTCGATGGAAATTCTTTTGGTCTAGTTATAGTTGATGATTTTTCAAGATTTATGTGGGTGTTCTTTCTAGATGATAATTTGCAGGTCCAAAAGATCTTCAAAAACTTCACTAGGAAGGCCCAAAATCAATTTGAAGTGAAGATCAAGAAGGTTCGCAGCGACAACAAAACGGAGTTCAAGAACGCAAATGTGGACACCTTTCTTGACGAAGAAGGGATTTCACATGAGTTCTCGGCTACGTACACACCTCAACAAAATGGAGTCGCTGAGAGGAAGAACCGGACTCTCATCAAAATGGCAAGAACGATGCTTGATGAGTACAGTACGCCGAAGCACTTTTGGGCAGAAGCGGTTGAGACAGCTTGTCATGCAATAAATCGCTTGTACCTTCACAAGCTACTCGGCAAGACGTCATACGAGCTCCTCACCGGTAACAAACCACAAGTTGGATACTTTCGGGTATTCGGCTCAAAGTGCTACATTCTTGATAAGCATCGTCGTTCTAAATTTGCTCCTAAGTCTCATGAAGGTTTCCTACTTGGTTATGGCTCAAACTCTCACACTTACCATGTCTATAATAATTTCACCCGAAAGGTTGAAGAGACGGTAGATGTGAAGTTTGATGAATCTAACGGCTCGCAAGTAGAGCAATTGCCAATTGATGTAGGAGACAGAGACCCCTCGGAAGCGATCCAAGACTTGTCTATTGGTAAGATTCGTTCAACAGAGGTGAAGGAGAGTACCTCGTCCGTCCAAGTGGAAGCTTCTACCTCACAACAAGGTGAACCAAGAATTGATACGGAAGCATCCACAAGTGGGACACACCAAGATGAAGAAAACAAGGAAGTACACCAAGATGAACATCAACAACCTCCTTCCCCACCATGACAAGAGAACAACAACGTCAACAACAATGAGGAAGGACAAGAAGAAGAACAAGATGAAGAAGATGTTCAACCAAGACCCAAGCAAAAGCTTTCACGTGTTCGAGCAAGAATTGCTAAAGACCATCCCATCGAGCAAATCTACAATGATATCCAAACCAGGAGAATCACTCGCTCAAAAACTCGTTTAGCTAACTTTTGTGAACACCATTCATTCATCTCTAGCATTGAACCAATGAAGGTTGAAGAAGCATTGGAAGATCCGGATTGGATAAACGCTATGCATGAAGAGCTACACAACTTTGAGACAAATCAAGTTTGGACATTAGTTGAGAAGCCCGACAACAACCACAACATCATCGGTACCAAATGGGTGTTTCGCAACAAGCAAGATGAAGATGGACAAGTAGTTCGCAACAAAGCACGTCTCGTCGCCCAAGGCTACACACAAGTCGAAGGTATGGACTATGGTGAGACATATGCTCCCATTGCTAGACTTGAGTCCATTTGCATCTTACTTGCCTATGCTAATCACCATGATATCACCTTGTACCAAATGGACATTAAAAGTGCTTTTCTAAATGGTGAAATAGAGGAGGAAGTCTATGTTAAGCAACCTCCCGGCTTTGTCAATCCTAAGAAACCTAATCATGTTTACAAACTTCACAAAGCTCTTTATGGACTCAAACAAGCTCCTAGAGCTTGGTATAAATGCTTGACCAAGTTCCTTATTGAAAAAGGCTTTGAAATTGGAAAATAGATTCTACTCTTTTTACTAAAAGGGTTAATGGAGAACTATTTGTATGCCAAATTTATGTCGATGATATTATATTTGGATCAACTAACCCTCATTTTAGTGAAAAGTTTGGAAAGCTAATGTCGGAGAAGTTTGAGATGTCTATGATGAGTGAACTCAAATTCTTTCTTGATTTGCAAATCAAGCAAACTAAGGAAGGTACCTTTGTCTCTCAAACGAAGTACACCAAGGACTTATTCAAGAAGTTCAATATGCAAGAATGCAAAGGTATGACTACACCCATGCCTACTAGTGGACATCTTGATTTGACCAAAGATGGTGAACCGGTTGATCAAAAGGTTTATCGCTCTATGATTGGTTCATTGTTATATCTATGTGCTTCACGTCCCGATATTATGCTAAGTGTGTGCATGTGTGCACGATATCAAGCTGCTCCTAAAGAATGTCATCTTAAGGCCGTGAAAAGGATAGTGAGATACTTAATCCATACACCAAACTTTGGCATTTGGTATCCAAAGAGGGCCTCTTTCGATCTTGTTGGCTACTCCGACTCGGACTATGCCGGTGACAAGGTTGATAGAAAGTCCACTTCGGGTACTTGTCAATTTCTTGGTAGATCTCTTGTATCTTGGTCTTCCAAGAAACAAAACTCGGTATCCTTATCCACCGCCGAAGCGAATACATTGCCGCTGGTTCATGTTGTGCTCAATTACTTTGGATGACCCAAACTCTTAAAGATTATGGGATATATGTGAAACATGTTCCATTACTTTGTGACAATGAAAGTGCTATCAAGATTGCTCACAATCCCGTGCAACATTCTCGAACTAAGCATATTGAAGTTCGTCATCATTTCATTCGAGATCATGTTGCCAAAGGGGACATTAATCTTAAGCATGTTCGCACCGAAAAGCAATTAGCGGATATTTTCACTAAACCACTTGATGAGAAAGTGTTTTGCAGGTTAAGAGGTGAATTGAACATCATTGATGCTTCAAACTTGGAGTAGGAACTCCATTTGATACATGCAAGACATGAGCCTATGACTAATCCTTGATATTTCTCTTATGATGATAATCTTATGTCTTGGATATATTTGCACCTTGCATGTTATCTAACCCTTGTAGGTACTTGGATGGATCTAAATCTATGAGATTGCAACTCACTCACATCTTGAGCAATCTCTACATCACCAAGTCTCTACACAATGGTGGTTGAAGACAAGGAAGCACGAAACCATTCAAACATATCCTTTGACAAATTCTATGTTGAGTTTCATGATTGTCATTTTGGATACACAAGTGCTCTTCCTTGCAAAAACTAACCCATGTAGGTAGATGAACTCAAATTCCAAAGTGGTGCTCCCAACTCTTGATGAGCTACATCAACCTTGAGCAACCCACACAAGTTCAACTACATGATCACGATCACCACCACCACCCAAGGTATGTTATTCCATCTTAGAGAAGCTTTACTCCAAGTCATGAGTCAAAGCAACTCGACAAGATGTGAATACATCAAGATGCTTAAACGAAAAATGGTAACCCCATTTTGAGCTTAAACGATGAGTATGACCCATGATCAAGTGATCTCACTTGACTCCTAAGTCAATATACTCTAACATAGGTGACTTTGTCGCCAACCAATTCTAGGTGAAGTTCTCTTGTGTTATTTTCTATGCTCTTGCATTTGTCTAATGCATATTTGTTTTCTCTTTCAAAAAAAACTTCATCTAGATTTCTTTTGTTTCTTCTCTTTTGTTTTCTATTCTGCATTCGCCGCATCCAATTCATTGTAAATCCTTCAGTTAATTACTTGCAAATCCTTGTGAGATCTTACTTGTCAAGTGAGCTGAGGTGACAAGTGTTTTCTCTGTGATGAACTCGGTCACACCTGTCTATTGTTTTCGGTCCAACCGAATCCTTTCGGTGCAACCGAAGCATACAACTCGGTGCCACCGATTTCACTACAGGAAAGACATTTTGCCACTTGTTCCTGCATCACTCTTGATCCAGCTCCACTCAATGAATCTTGTCCTCTACCAGCATCACATTTAACTTGTTGCTTTGCTTCTGTGACTCAAGGACCAAACCCATTCATGACAAATTCCAGAAGACCCTTCTTGGAAATTGATGTCAAAGGGGGAGAGAGAGATCACATCAAAGCTTAATCATATCTCTAGGGGGAGAGAATACTCAAGGAGAGAGTAATCTTCAAGGATCCCAGATGCTTGGTGTTCAAGAGGAGAGATGTTACATGTCTTCTAGAGGGGAAAGACATGTTCATATGTGCTTATTTGCATTAGCTCTGTTCATTTGTTTCTGTGAGCTCTGATTTTCTGTTCCCTATCTTCTCCCAGTATCCCATGCTAGATTCAGGGGGAGCAAGACATTTAAGGGAAAGAAACTCTTTGAATTCTTTGCACATCTTTACCTTTGGGGACATGTCTATATCCAATGTGGTACTTAGTACTCACTCTCTACATGTCATCCCAGTCTTGGTACTCTTATGGTTTCTTTTGTTTGCTCTGGCTAGTAGGTGCATCTATGTTATCTAACCTTATTTTCACAGGTTCATTCCATCCTAAGCCAATTCAAGACCACAAGGTAAGTATATGCATCACAATCATGTGTATGAGGAATTCTTGCTGATGTACATACTGTTTGCAAGGAGGACTCATGAGCATGAAGGTACATTTCCCATATTCACATCATTTGCTCTGATGCATATAGCCAAGATAAATGTAACACATTGTCCACTCTGTCCTGGTTATGCATTCACATGCTTCTATATTCCATATTCACATGATTGCATACATGTAGGGGGAGCCTATGCATGTTACATGTCTGTCCAAAGCTTTACTTGTTATTCTCTATATCTTTATCTAAAGCTTTGATGTATGTTGTCATCAATTACCAAAAAGGGGGAGATTGAAAGCACAGGTGCTCCCTGGGTGATTTTGGTAATTAATGTCAACATATCTCTTGTTGGACTAACACTTTTACCTAGTATGTTTCAGATAAGTTCAACAATGAAGTGGCATGGACTAGAGGATGTGGAACCCCTTCAAGATGCTAAGGACAAAAGGATTGGCTCAAGCTCAAAGCTCAAGACTCTACATTTTCTATTTTAGTGATCCAAGATCACATTGAGTCTATAGGAAAAGCCAATACTATCAAGAGGGATGAGGTGTTGCTTAATGGCTTGCTTGCTCAAAATGCTTAGTGATATGCTCCAAAGCCCTCAACTACTTTCTCACATCCACATATGACCTAAACCAAAAGTCTAACTCGGCCCCTACCGATTCTTTCTATCCGGCGCCACCGAGTTCAGATGTCATAGCCACTGCCACAAACCCTAGGCAAATCGGTCTCACCGATAGGGATCTCGGTCTCACCGAGATGGGATTGTAATCTCTCTGTGTATGTCCATTACCAAAATCGGTCTCACCGAGTTTGTGTAATCGGTCCTACCGAGATTACAATGCAAACTCTTTTCCTTTCGTAACATTTCGGTCACCGAGATGAGCGAATCGGTCCCACCGAGTTTGCCTGACCAACTCTCTGGTTAGCTTATTACCAAAATCGGTCCCACCGAGTTTGTGTAATCGGTCTCACCGAGATTACGTTATGCCCTAACCCTAACCATATCGGTCCTACCGAGTTGCATGTCGGTCCCACCGAAAATCCTAACGGTTATTCGGTCCACCGAGATTGGCAAGTTGTGTGTAACGGTTAGATTTTGTGTGGAGGCTATATATACCCCTCCACCCCTCTTCATTCGTGGAGAGAGCCATCAGAACGAACCTACACTTCCAACTTACATTTTCTGAGAGAGAACCACCTACACTTGTGTTGAGCCAAGATATTCCATTCCTACCATATGAATCTTGATCTCTAGCCTTCCCCAAGTTGCTTTCCACTCAAATCTTCTTTCCACCAAATCCAAATACTGTGAGAGAGAGTTGAGTGTTGGGGAGACTATCATTTGAAGCACAAGAGCAAGGAGTTCATCATCAACACACCATTTGTTACTTCTTGGAGAGTGGTGTCTCCTAGATTGGCTAGGTGTCACTTGGGAGCCTCCGACAAGATTGTGGAGTTGAACCAAGGAGTTTTTACGGGCAAGGAGATCGCCTACTTCGTGAATATCTACCGCTAGTGAGGCAAGTCCTTCGTGGGCGACGACCATGGTGGGATAGACAAGGTTGCTTCTTCGTGGACCCTTCTTGGGTGGAGCCCTCCGTGGACTCGCGCAGCCGTTACCCTTCGTGGGTTGAAGTCTCCATCAACGTGGATGTACGATAGCACCATCTATTGGAACCACGACAAAAACACCCGTGTCTCCAATTGCGTTTGCATACTCCAATCCCATCCCTTTACATTCTTGCAAGTTGCATGCTTTACTTTCTGCTGCTCATATACTATTTGCATGCTTGCTTGATATGTATTGTGATTGTTAAACTTGTGCTAAAACTCCACTTAAAACTAAAGAGATTAAAAACTGCAACTTTTGGCACTTAGTGTCTAATCACCCCCCCCCTCTAGACACCTCTTCTCGATCCTTTCAACTAACCAAGCCGATGTCCACCATGCCGACCTGGTTCGACACCTCATCTGGCATGGTGCTGCAAATGTCACACTACAGACCTGCCCCGTCCCATCGGCTAGACCGGGGGCTTCGCCATCTCTTCATCAACTTACATCGGAGACTTCGGCATCACCAGCCGACCAGCTTCGTCACGTTAGCTAGACCAGGGGCTCTGCCTCGGTGAGCCAACCTTTGCCAGCATCGCCGTGCCGTCGCTTCATCGCCCATCAGTCAATGGGTGTGCGGACCGACTCCCAATTTTGGGAGTAACCTTTCTTCACATTGTTGTAATAAATAAACCAGGTGCTATTAATCCTAGTATTTTTTGCTTACATGGGTCTATTTTTCCGGGGAATTATTACTCTGGTCTGTTCCATCCTCTACTCACAGGTCTGTCAAATGGTGGCCACATTAATGACGGTCGCGTGGTGGTTTGGTCAGTTTCCATACATAGTTCGGCGAACGCCGCATCCGGAACTCGGACCGACCTGTGAATTCAGCCTTTGCCACGCCTTTACCGCATCACACCGACGCCCTGCATCGACATTAACTTCGGCGCCAGGCCACATATCTTTAAATAAATTATTTTGCATAAATTAATTACGCAAGGATTCTTGTATATTTATATTATTATTGTTGGCCTGCACTATTTTACGTGTGCAGGTAATGGACTTCGACTGCGTCACGTGGTCTCTTCGGCAAGCCTACGCCGTCGTCCCAATCGGCGTAAAGCGGCTCGTGTGATCACCTTGTTGGTCGAGTTGCCATACTGACGTGTACGGTTGCCTTGGAGACTTCGGCATCGCCGAGAGAGCTCTACCTCATTGAGTGTTCGACGCACATGCCATATTTCTTTTATTACTCACTTTGCATAAATTATTTATTATGCAACAATTTTTTTAATTTATCATTATTACTATTATCTCCGGTTTGCACTATTTTTTGTGCACATGTAAATGATCCGGCGTGGGTTAATGAAGTGTTGATGAAGCCGTTCTATAATAATGTGTTTTCTTCTTCGTCGTTGCAAAGTCGTTTTCTACCGCTCCTTTTTCGACTCGAGTGTATGGTCAATATCCGGATAGCTTGACTTCTCTCTAAATCCGCTCGAGTTTAGTTCGCTAAACTGGCCTAGGAGAAGCACTCCGCCTTCGGGATAAGGAGCTTGAAGCCGTAGGCTGACCCGCTTGAAGTCTTGAGATCAAATGTGTCATGTTAAAGCACGATAGAAGCACAATTGTTTTTAAAAGACCAATTTCCGGATTGGCACCAAAATCTCGGTTTAGTCTAGGCGTCAATCTTTTACATAAGTTTTTGGCTTTTCAAGCCTATGGCACTTTTAAACTATTTGTGTGTTTCTAGCATAAGTCTCGTAGTGCAACGCCGGACACCTTTAGAGATTCTACAAAAACATTCTCGGATATTGCTATATATGCATCGGTTTCAAATTGTGTCTTTCATCAATTGTTGAATTGTCGGGCTCCTTTGCTTGCCTCCTACGTTACGCTTTGTTCGGCTAGGTGTGCCAAGGGAGAACCATTGCGAGTGTGCTTCCATCTCGCATGGTTAAGCAGCTCAGTGGAGAAAGCTGAAAACTGACTGTCACAATAAGCGCAAACTGGCTAGCGATCCGACGACTGTGTTAAATGATGGCCCGTTCATAACATTGGCTGAAGTGTTTACGACTTGACCTCGGCTGTCGCTGAACACTAACTAGGGGCTAGTAGCTGGCCTCCCAACTTTAAGCTCCTATGACTAAGTGAAAGTTATAAAGCCCGCATATCTGATTGTGTCGTTTCCGCTAACACAACCGCCTCAGGGCACCAAGACGTCGGCTAAAGGTTGTCTTGTTATTGCGGAAACACCCTGCATAGTATCTACAAAGGGGTAGAAGCCGACGATGGGCCACTTTCAACTGATAAACAATCGCAACAATCAAAATAAACATATCATCAGTATTTGTATTTAGTATACAAGCGCTGCCTTCCATAATCATCGTTATAAAGCCATAAATATGCATCAATTTGACTTAACATTTCATCCAAGTTGGGTTGCCTGGATCCTGTGATTACCCCTACGTTCCGGATTGTTCGGCTAGGAGGTAAAGGGAGCACCTATGTAATTGTTACTTCTGGGTCATCCGTGTTAGTACCTCAGACTGGGAGAAGCTGAAAGCTAGCCATCTTAAAGAATATAATTGGTTAGCAACGACGGAAGTGAAAGTTTTGGTCCATTTAAAACCACAGCGATCAGGAACTTACCCCAAACTAAATCCTCAATGTTTTTCTCCCGCATTAATCGGATTTGAGGTTTCATGATCATGGTCGGCAAGACAACCGAAAGAAAGGAACCGATAGCGGGATTCTTTTCTTTGGGAGATGTTTCTTGCATCAAATAGTAATATAACATTCTCTCCGCATACCTTTGTTTATAAAACCATATGGCCAGATTGCCTTGTTTGTCGTAAAACTTTGCCCTTGCAAAGGCTTTGTAAAGTAGGAAAAACACTCCCCAGCTACTAGCCAAGGAGGTTGAAGCCGATGGTCGCTCAACAAAGTTTTGTACAATGCGGATCCGAGCATTAATGGTGTAAAGTACTTGGATACATAGAATCATTACACATAAAAATTCTGAGTGAAATCCATTTACTGCAACCCATCTTTTAAACCCCTTGGGGCCTACCTTGGCGAGCTCGGATTTCGACCAGCTCTAAGCTCCTTTAAGAGATCTTATTCTCTTTTTGAGAAGTTTGTGTTAAACACAACAATTTTTTTTGTCAAACGGATATCGATCCTTAATTCGGCCACCCATGCCCACATTAAGGCTCGAGGGCTACTTGGCTTCGCACTCATTATTTATAAATATTAAAGGGGCACATCGATCCCCTGATCTTGTGTTGCCACCCGACTAGTGTCTCGGGGGCTACTGCATCGCTTATTCAATGCAGAGAATTCAAAGTGCTCAGTGTTCCGCATGACCGATTACAAGGGCCAGCGCGTCTTAGGACAACAATAAGTACCATCTGGGACTTATCCGGCATCAAGCTAATATATCACGGCGACTTCTCACAACCCTCTCTCAGGGCCTGTCCGCCGATCATTATTTCTAATATATTTTACTGCGTTTCTATTCCTACGTATGCTGCCAAGCTAGGAGTTGATCCTCAGGCCGATTTTGCAAATCGACCTGAGTCTCAGGGGCTACTAGGATCAGCAGTTTTATGTTTTCCTTCAGGTGCATTGTCGGTGTACTAGAGTAGGGGTACCCTAGTACCCCGAACTTGTGCACGGGCAGCTGCAGCGCCCCGTGGCAAGGGCTTGCCGGGTGACCGCCAAGATACTCCGTGGCTCCTTTGGAGCCATTCAAGAACAAAGTACTCAAGTAAAGAAGACAAGGCCCCGGCAAGAGGAGCTTGCCGGGAAGGCCAACCGAGGCATCTCAAGGAACTTTCCGCGACGGACCACGCGTCCCGGCAAGACCCGGTGAGCGACAAGCTTCCGGGCGCGACAAGACCACGACCGCGGCAAGACGCTTGCCACGGCAAGCGGCCACTCTGTGCCCGTGCTCCAGCGCATCCACCAACGTGTCGCCCTGGGGGCCTTTCCAGGCACGCGTGGCGGAAGGCTGTGCAGCCAGCGGTAAGCGGTGGCATGCGATGCTGACAAGATCGCCATCGTGGCAGGCGGTGGCGCCCCTGACGGTCTTTTTCTACACTGTTTGGGCGACACAGACGGGCATTTAATGCCCTTGTCCCCTGCCGTCAGGGTTAGGTAGAGTACACTGTACAGGTAGCTGTACCAACCGCAAGTCTTTTTACATTGTTACCCTTCTCTGCATTGCCACCTGTTGGTGACCCCTTGAGCATATAAAAGGAGGCCCATGCGCAACCTAGAGCGGGGGGTTCGGATCATTTTGAAGCCAGAAAAACACTTAGCTCTCTGGGGCAAGAACACAATCCAATCAGACAAGCAGCAGTAGGAGTATTATCTCTCCGGAGAGCTCCGAAGCTGGGTAAACTGCTCGTGTGCTTCGCCTCGATCTGCTCTTCGTGCGACCTCTGCCCCCTGCCAAACTGAAAGGGGCTCGGTCCGCCGGTCCCATAGGTGTTTGTGGATCAGTTTCCCCGACATCTTTGGCGCGCCAGGTAGGGGGGCGTCGAGATTGTGTGAACCTGATCCGGCGTTCACACGAGCTAGATCTTCATTTTCTTCATCGACATGCCACCGAAGAAGAAAGCTTCGGAGGCAGCTGCTCTGTCCGCATCGATCCCACCGCCACCGGAACAAACGGGTGGTGGGGTGGACGCTGGTGGAAGAACAGACATCGACGAGGAAGCTCACGGTGCTGCCAGGTCCAAGGACAAGGCTGCACAAACCTCGGTGTCCGTACATCCGTCGCGCCCCTCTCAGGAGGCGCAGGACCGACAGCGTCATGGTATTCGCAGTACCATACGTTTGTTGGACCAAGATCAAGCTGGTGGGTCTCAGGGTGCTCAAGACCAGCATACGCGTCAACGCGCCGGGACAAGCGAGACACGGTCGCCTGGACGGGATACTGCTCCTTCTAACATAGTTAGAAGTCCGAGCATGTCCCGCTCCTCGCGCCGTTCGCCACTGCCGCCCACCACTCCAGCAGAAGCTTTGGCGCGAGCTCAACTGCTCCTGGATTACGCTCCAACGTCGCACAAGATCGACGAATGGAGGGCCACTATTCAGAGCCTCATCGGCTACGCCAACGGCGACACTCCGCGGCAGCCGAATACATCGCTGCCGCGGCAGGACTGCCAGGCACGAGCCGGTGGCGACGAAACTGGTGGGGGTGCAACCACCGTGCACTCTCCACCCCGAAGGCCAAGATCGCTGACTCGCCGGATCCACCTCGACAGCGATTCCACCGCATCGTCGGATCCACGAGCTCGTCGCGATCAGCGCCAAGTTCTTCACGATCGACAGCAAGAAGACGCTCGAACTCGCATCGAGCGACGAAGAGAAGCGCGGCGTCAATCCGACCAGCGCACTGGGCCTTCTGTCGACATGCATGCGCCAGGGGAACCAGGCGACTTGCCGTACGCGGTAGGCTGCCCTGCGTTCACTCGTGAGCTGCGGCAAGTCCAGTGGCCCAGTAGGAAAAATTTCAAGCCAGATGTACCGGAGAAGTACGACGGCAAGACGCACCCGTCGGAGTTCCTCAGCATCTACACCATCGCGGTGCAAGCTGCCGGAGGGCGAGATGACAAGATCCTTGCCAACTACTTCCTGCTGGTACTCAAACCCAATATCAGATCCTGGCTCATGCACTTGCCGGACAACTCCATATCTTCCTGGGCGGATCTGTGCCATCAGTTTGTCGGCGCCTTCACAGGCGGCCACAAACCTCATGGCCAAGAGAGTGACCTTCATCTGCTCGCCCAGAAGGAAGGAGAGCCCCTGCGCAAGTACATTCAGAGATTCAGCAATGTACAACACAACATCCCAGATATCCACCCTGCCGCGGTAATTAGCGCGTTCCATCAGAACATGCGGAACTGCAGGATGCGGGAGGAGATGGCGATGTGCAAGATCAGAGACGTCAGTGAGCTATATGCCCTGGCCAACAAGTGTGCACGTGCTGAGGAAGGGAGGAGACTCCCCGGAGAGAATATAGGAGCAGGAGGATCTGACAGTGAGGATATTGCCCCGGCAAGGAAAAACCGGCGGCGGAATAACAGAAAGAAGAAAGGCAAAGAGGTGCTAGTTGTCGAGCAGTCCGACAGCGGAGGTGGCGCCAAGAAAGCCAAAGCTGGTGGCTCCGGCAAGGAGATTGCCGCAGAGGCTGTGGCGGTCGCCGACAAGCAGGACGGCACCAACAAGCAGTACTGCAAGATCCACCGCACCAAGGGCCATGACCTCCAGAGCTGCAAGAAAGTCGAGCAGCTTGTCGAGCAGCAAAAGGCTGAATACGAGCGGCACGACAAGGAGAAGGCCCAGGAAGGTGCTGGAGGATCTGGCAAGAAACGTCCTGGCCGAGGAGGACGCCGCGGCAAGGCCAAGCAGCGGCAAGGAGATAGACCTCCCCGCGGCCGCGACAAGGATGAAGATGACGACGATGACGAAGACATGGATGATGACGAGACCGATGAGCAGGAGTTCCAGAAAGCCACAGAGGTCCTGTGCATTGACGGCGGTGCTTCTTTGCATACTTCACACCGCCAGCTCAAACAATGGGTGCAGGAAGTCAATGCGGCAGAACCACCCGTCGAGTCACGCAGGCCTCTGAAATGGTCCAGCATGCCTATCATCTTTGATATTGAGGACCACCCTGATCGCATAACTGCGGTCGGGTGTTTGCCTATGTTGATTTCACCAACTATCCGCAACCTCAAGGTCACTAAGATGCTAGTTCACGGCGGGGACGGCTTGAACCTGATCTCCTCCGCAGTGCTCCAGAAACTCCAGATCCCTGACAACGAGCTCGAAGAGACCGGCACATTTCAAGGAATCAATCCGGGAAGGAGCAAGCCGAAGGGAAAGATCACGTTGCTGGTAACATTTGGCAGCGAGCTAAACTTCAGGACTGAGAGGGTCACTTTTGACGTTGCTGACCTCCCATTGCCTTACAATGGGATACTCGGCCGCCCAGCACTCGCCAAATTCATGGCAGCCTCTCACTATGCATACAATGTACTAAAGATGCCAGGCCCGATAAGCGTCATCTCTGTCCATGGTGACAAGAAGGAGGCTCTTATCTGCGCCGACAAGATCTACTGGGAAGCAGCAGCCGCCACAGATCGCAAATCACTTGCCGCTGAAGCTCCCGAGGGAAAGAAGAAGAACAAGTCCGGCAAGAGTTCTGATGCCCACTCCAGCAAGCGCACCTCTTCGGAGTGCTGCGCTACCGTCAAGGACGCACCATCGAGCTCCACCGGCAAGTGTAAGAAGGCAATGACAGCTCCACCAGAGACTAAGAAGGTGTCCGCCAAGGAGGACGACACTGGTGGTACTTTCACCATCAGTGCCACTCTCGATCCCAAATAGGAAGGCGCGCTCGTTGCTTTCCTGCGGGCGAACATCGACGTGTTTGCATGGCAACCGTCTGACATCCCCGGTGTTCCCAGGAAAGTAATCGAGCACCATCTTGCCGTCTGTCCTCATGCGCGGCCCGTCAAGCAGAAAGTCAGGAAACAAGCGGTGGAGCGCCAAGAATTCATTGCAGAAGAAATCAAGAAGTTGGAAGCAGCAGGCCTGGTCAGAGGAGTGCTCCATCCTACGTGGTTGGCCAATCCTGTTGTCGTACGCAAAGCCAACGGGAAATGGAGGCTTTGTATCGATTTTACCGATGTCAATAAAGCTTGTCCCAAAGACCCGTTTCCCTTGCCGCGCATTGACCAGATTGTTGACTCCACGGCCGGATGTGACTTGCTTTCATTTCTTGATGCATACTCAGGATACCATCAGATCTTCATGGCAGAAGAGGATGAGGAGAAGACCGCATTCATCACCCCGTGTGGCACGTACTGTTTCGTACGGATGCCTTTCGGTTTAAAGAATGCTGGTTCAACATTTGCAAGGGTAGTCCATCACTCTTTTGAGCCGCAAATGCACAGAAATGTGGAAGCCTACATGGATGACATAGTGGTCAAGAGCAAAAACAGGACGACCCTGATTCAAGATTTAAACGAAACATTTGCAAATCTGCGCAAGATCAACCTCAAACTGAACCCCGAGAAGTGTGTGTTTGGAGTCCCCTCCGGCAAGCTTCTCGGGTTCTTTGTGTATCAGCGGGGAATTGAAGCCAATCCTGACAAGATCAAGGCCATTGAGTAGATTGAAGCACCAAAGCGCATCAAGGATGTACGAAGACTTGCCGGTTGCGTGGCTGCTCTCAGCAGGTTTATCTCTAGATCTGCTGAGTGCGCCCTGCCGTTTTTCAAGATATTGAAAAAGGCAGGTCCAATGAAATGGACTCCGGAAGCATAGGCTGCGCTGCAGGACTTGAAGAGATACCCGTCCTCCACTCCGACACTAGTCGCACCTAGGCCACAAGAGAAGTTGCTGCTGTATATAGCGGCAACCAATCAGGTGGTTAGTGCTGCGTTAGTGGCGGAGAGGGAGGCAGATGATGAGCCAGAAACCACGGCAGATGCATCCAGCGACAAGCAGGGGGCTTCACCGGCAAGCTCTGGTCCGGCAAGCTTTGGTCCGGCAGGCTCTTGTCCGACAAGCTCTGGTCCCGACAAAAATGGATCTGCGCAGACGCATAAGGAGATGCAGAAGAGAATCGTGCAGCGCCCAGTTTACTTTGTCAGTTCCCTTCTGCAGGGGGCTAGGTCAAGGTACTCTGGTGTGCAGAAATTGCTTTTCGGCCTTCTCATGGCCTCGAGAAAGCTGCGCCATTACTTCCAAGCACATGAGATCACAGTTGTCACTCATTTTCCGCTGAAGAGGATACTACAAAATCCAGAAGCAACTGGCAGGATTGTCGAGTGGGCACTGGAACTGTCAAGCTTTGGCCTCAAGTTTGAAAGCACTTCAACTATCCAAAGCAGGGCATTAGCGGAGTTCATAGCAGAATGGACACCAACACCAGATGAAGAAATTCCAGAAACGAGCATTCCCGTCAAGGAAGCAGGCAAAGAGTGGCTGATGTACTTTGATGGTGCCTTCTCGCTGCAAGGCGCCGGTGCGGGCGTGCTGCTTGTCGCACCCACCGGAGAGCACCTCAAGTACGTAGTCCAGATGCACTTTCCCAAGGAGAAAGCAACGAACAATACTGCAGAGTATGAAGGCTTGCTTGCTGGTCTCAGGATCGCGGCAGACCTTGGGATTAAGAAGCTCATTGTCAGGGGTGACTCACAGCTTGTCGTCCGCCAAGTGAACAAGAATTATCAGAGTCCATTGATGGAAGCTTATGTTGATGAAGTGAGGAAGCTAGAAGAACACTTTGACGGCCTGCAGATGGAACATGTTCCAAGAGCTCAGAACGACATTGCTGATGGCCTGTCAAAGTGCGCTGCACTTAAGTTACCTATGGAACCAGGGATCTTTGTGCTCAAGATGACTCAACCGTCCGTAACACCATCAACTGGACAGAGCAAGAAGAGGAAGTTGATTTCTGGAGACTACTTTCCGACTGAGCTCCCCGAAGCCGCCGCCAAGAAAGCCCTCAAGATCAACGCCAAGGATGCTAAGGAGCAGTCTGCTCCGGCGAGCCCTAGGGTTCGTACCGTCGAAGCAGACGCTCCCGACAAGTTTTGCTCCGGCAAGCTTGCCGGGGAACATCAAGCTCCAGCTGAGCCACAGGTTCTTGCCGTAGAAGCGGATGTTCCCGCAGCAATAGATGTGCCTTTAGTCCTTGTTGTCGAGCCACAAGCTCCAGCATGGGCACAACAAATTGTCCGTTTCCTTCAGACAGGAGAACTTCCCGAAGAGCAAGAAGAAGCGGAAAAAGTAGCCCGGCAGTCAAGTATGTACCAGTTTGTCGACAACATACTGTACAGAAGAAGACTCAACGGCGTGAAATTGAAGTGTATTCACCGGGAAGACGGACAAAAGCTGTTGGCGGAGATACATGGAGGCATATGTGGTCACCACATTGGCGCGAGAGCACTTGCCGGCAAAGCGTTCCGGCAAGGTTTCTTTTGGCCGACAGCCCTCCAGGATGCAACTGCACAAGTAACCAAGTGTGAAGCGTGCCAGTTCCATTCCAAGCAGATACACCAGCTAGCTCAAGCTCTCCAAACGATCCCTTTATCCTGGCCATTTTCGGTCTGGGGGCTCGATATCCTCGGCCCCTTCCCCCGAGCTGTCGGGGGCTTTGAGTACTTGTACGTTGCAATCGACAAGTTCACAAAGTGGCCGGAAGTGGAACCAGTGAGAAAGGTGACAGCACAGTCAGCAGTCAAGTTCTTCAGGTCGATTGTTTGCCGTTTCGGGATCCCTAACAGGATCATCACCGACAACGGCACACAATTCACGAGCCGCACCTTCATGCAGTACGTCCAAGATCTTGGCGCCAAGGTCTGCTTCGCCTCTGTTGCTCATGCAAGAAGCAACGGTCAAGCGGAGAGGGCAAATGCTGAAGTGCTGTGTGGGCTCAAGACCAGGACTTTCGACAGGCTGCGCAGGTGCGGAAGAAACTGGATCGAGGAGCTGCCAGTGGTTCTTTGGTCGATCAGGACGACGCCAAATCGAGCCACTGGCCAGACGCCTTTCGCTCTAGTCTATGGAGCAGAGGCAGTTCTCCCCACGGAACTCGTATACGGGTCACCTCGAGTGCTCGCTTATGATGAGCTTGAGCAAGAGCAGCTGCGACAAGATGACGCGCTGCTCCTTGAGGAGGACCGTCTTCAGGCTGCTGTACAAGCTGCTCGATACCAGCAAGCTTTGCGCCGCTACCATAGCCGCAAAGTTAATGCCAGAAGCTTCGAGGAAGGCGACCTTGTTCTTCGGCGAGTTCAGTCCGCCAAGAATTCCAACAAGTTGACGCCGAAGTGGGAAGGCCCTTACCGGGTGAAACGAGTCACTAGGCCTGGCGCTGTCCGCCTTGAGACCGAAGATGGCATTCCGGTGAGCAACTCCTGGAACATTGAGCATCTTCGTAAGTTTTACCCGTAGGGCGCGGTTGCCGGAACCTGTTCCGGCAACCACCTTTTGTACAAGTCTTGCCGATGTTGCATGTAATCCTTTGTACAAAGCCGGGCGCAGATCCCGTGCATAAGTAAAGCTCATGTGCTCCGCACACCTTGTCAATTTCATGCATTACATTCTTTCTTGCATACATTATCTGACACTTTGTGCAGCACCTACCCCCGGTAAGCAATAACGAGCCGAAAGGCCCCATATCATTATTTTCTCTTCTTTCTTTTTCTCAAACAAAGGAAAGAGAGGTTCCCTCGCACACAAGTTTGCCGGGGGGGGGGAAAGGAGAAGATAATGGGTGGAGCAGGCATCGTTTAAGGAAGGTTTGCCTTGCCGGGAAGCAAACGACAGAAAAGCTAAGTTGCCAAAGTCTGAGCAATTAGTTTTAATTTTTTTAGTTATCTTCCTCGAACGACTGTGCTTTGTATGGAAAACCTGTGCGCGGAGGAACCGACTCGTAGCTAGTTGCGCCCTTACTTTGTTTCGAGCCCGCTCAGCAACTTAAGTGTGCTGCAACTAGTCGCGACAAGGTTTCTTGTCGGGAGCGGCACCGCCAGCAGGCTGCTGACGTCCCGCACTCAGCGCTCGCGGCTCGGGTGCCTGCGCCGACAAGTTCCCTAAAAGCGTAGGGTAAAAACATACAAAGCAAGGATCTAGTAAAGGAAATAACATAGCGATCATTATCCAAAATAAAGTTATATTACAAGATAACTTGTCGCAGCTCTAACAGATTGTTCCCATGACATGACCAGCAGCGACAAGGAAAAAGATAAGACGGGCGGCCTAGTCTACGCGACCGCCCTCAACCCTCTTGATCTCGCTCACCTTGTCCACAATGGGTGCGACAAGGGCCTTGAGCGCTTCCAGATCGGCGTCGGGCGGCAAAGACCTGAGGACGTTGGTGAGGTTGAGGCCTGGGTTGCGGAAGGCCACCTTCACCAGCACCTTCTGAAGAACTCCCGCGCAAATCCTGCGCGACTCGTCGGCCAGCTGCTTTGGGATTTTCTCCCGAAGCCGCTGGAGGGCCGTCGCCACGCCCTTGAAGAACAAGCTGAGCTTGGCGCTGGGTTGGAGATGCTCGTCGGAAGAATACCCGAAGTCCTCCATCCCCAGCTGCGCCAGCTCCCCGTCGATGACTGCGGCGATATTCACCAGACCCTCGGTCCAGTGCTCCACAGTCTCCCTAAATGAGTTCTGGGTGACGGCAATGCTCGCCAGCAGCGCCTCGTCGGCCTTGATCTTCTCCGACAAGGTCACCTCTCGCTCCTTGGCGCCGTCCAGCGTCTGAGTCAGCGTGGCCAGCTTCAGCTCGAGATCCGTGTTGGAGTCCTTGACGGCGCTGAGCTCCTTGCCCCTCTCAGCGAGAAGACCCTGCAGCTCACCATGGGCGGCAGCATCCTTCTCGCGCTCGTGCTTGAGCATGGCAAGCTCCTCGCCGCTCGTCTTGAGATTGGCCTCCAGCTGCGCCACCTTCGCCTCCAGCTCTTTCTTGGCGGCCTCAGCAGCTACGGCAGCATCCCTTGCTTCCTTGAGAGCGCCGCCAATTGCTTGCTCGCGCGCGGCAAGCTCTTCCTTGTGGCTGTCAAGGTTGACCTTGCGCTGCGCCAAATCACCCTCCCGCGCAGATAGCCTCTCGGCAGCAAGCCGCTGCTGCTCTTCAACCTCAGCCTTCGCGAGGAGAAAGGCTTTCCTCTCCTCGGTGACTTGCTCCCGCTCTTCTGCCAGGCTCCGGAGAGTTTCCTGCCTGAGACCCCGGTGCTCCTCCGCACGCTTCTCGATGTCAACTCCTGCCCTCGCGACAAGCGCTTCTCGGGAAGCCAGCTTGACTTGTCGGGCGCGGTAGAGCGACATCAATTTCAGCAGCAGCCGCTCCTCCTCAGGCTCGTCACTGCTGCTGCTTGGCGCGTCAACCAGCTTCAGCCCGGCAAAGGCAAGCACTTCTCCATCCAGGATTTCTCCTTCGACCGGCACCCTGGAGCTTGACGCCCAGGGAAGCTTGATGAAGATACCATCGCCGGCCTTCAGGTAGGCGCCGGGCTGTGGCTCTTCGAAGCCTAGCTCTGCGGCAGCGGTGGGGGGATCGGCGGCCGGTGCAGCGCCTGACGCTCCTGCGGCCTCGGGGCCGTCAGTGCGGTCGCCGGATCCCTCGCCGGTTTCTGCGGCGGCAGCCTTGGCGGCCTCTTCGCCGGCGGGTTCATCAACTCCGGCCTCTCCTTCAGCGGCCTCGGTTTCCATCGGCTCAGTGGCAGATGGATCTGAGGAACGAAGAAGGGAGAGAAGTCAAGCAAATATGCAAAAAGAAAGTCAGAAGAAGAAAAACCCAAGGGCAAGTTCTCAAGCAAAAGGGGTACCTGTGCTGGGATCTGCAGTCGTGGTCTCCACCGCCGGAGGATCACTGGTGTCGTCCCTTGCCGGAGAACTGGCCCTGCCGGAGAGTTCTCCCTTGCCGGAGAGCGCTCCCTTGCCGGGGAATCCTCCCTTGGCGGTGTAGTCGAAGCAGATGGCACTTCGGGAGCAGCTTCCGGGCATTCCTGGTGAGGCTGTTCTGCTCCTATACAAATCCAACAGTCAAGATATCAGTAAGAGAAAAGAGCACCCATGCGCACCTGACGGCAGGAAGTAAACTATAAACTTACGCTGGGGCTGCGCTGGGGGCTGCTTTGGGGAGTAGTTGCCAGGTCCGTCAAGGTGGTCTCGGACATACCCCCTGCTGACACGGTGGGATCATCTTCGATGACAATCACCGAGGCCTTGGCTCTCTTCGCCGCTCTCTGGGCCAGCGTCTTGAAAAGGAATGGATTCAGATCGAAGCAAGTCAGATACAAGACGAAAGCAACAAGAACGGAGAACCACAAGTATAGCAAGGAAGCTTACTCTTCTTCTTCATCATCGGAGCTGAGCGCGGAGAGATCGAAGTCCGGCTCCCCTCCGGTGCGGCGAGGCGGAGGAGTAGGTTCCCTTGCTCGCTTAGCAGGGGCGGTGGCGGAGGACCGGGAAGATTCCGCTCCGGTTGCCGCAGTAGCATGAGGCGCTACCGCGGCAACAGTGCTCGCCGCGGTGGAGCGTGTCACACGGCTTGGCGGCTGTTGACTCGCTTGCCGCCCCGCTACATCCCCGGCCTTGCGGAGACGCCTTCTTGGTGCAGCCGGGGGCTCCACTTGTGGCAAGCTGTCTGAGGGTTCGGGCTCTTCATCGCCAAGCTCGCTCGGCTCAGCTTCAGGGCCGGCAAGATCTTCCTCGCCGGCAAACTCCTCGCGCTTGGCAAGGCTTGCTGCCTCTGCTTCCTCTGCCTCCTCCACGGTGAACCCGAACTCGCCCGCGGCAGCTGCTGCCGCAGCCTCTTCCGTCCTAGTGGCGATGCGCTGCAGCTCCGCGTCGGTAGTGTCACGGGTGAGGCTCTTCTGCTCGTCGGCGCGGATCGGCACTTCCTCCAGGCTGTCGAAGAACGCCCGCAAGACGTCATCCGCAGGCTCTTGCCAAGTTGGGGCGATTCCGTGCGAATCGCACAACGGCATCATCGCGCGGATCCGATCGAGTGAGGAATTGTTGCACAACGGAACAACGCTCCTCGGCAACATGAATGGATGCTGAGGATCGCGTTTGAACAGCTCCAGGAGCATCGCATCCAGCTCCAGGACGGTGAAGTTGAAATTGAGGCCCGGGCGCAACCTCATGATATCCGCCGAGTTCTTGAACTCCCAGGCGGGTCTCCCTCTCTCCTGCAGGGGGGCGATGCGGCGACGAAGGAAATCTGCGCCAACGGCGCCTACAGTGAGCCCGGCAAGCCTGAGGCGAAGGATTCGGGTGACGGCGATCTTCAGCCTGTCGTCTTCCGGGGCCACGTTGCTCCAATCGTTGCCGCGTACTATTGGGGCTTGGCGCACGGCAGTAAACGGCTGCGGGTTCTCCTCGACGATCCAGCACCACTCCGCTCTCCACTCCTCCCATTTGCTGCGAAGCTCTCCCTCCAGATAAGCTTCTTTCTTGCCGACTCTCGAGATCCAGGCGATTCCTCCGGCAAGGGGCTCTCCTCTCTCGACTCGGGGCATAAAGAAATGGCGGAAGAGGGCTACGTTTGGGTGGACTCCGACAAAGTTTTCGCACAGATGTGCGAAAACTGCCATGGTCAGAACGGCGTTGGGGGTGAAATCAAGGAGGCGGAGCCCGTAGGTGTTCATAATGTCGCAGAAGAATTCCGAGAAGGGCGGGCAGAGCCCGCAATAGAAGAACAGCGCGAAGAAGGGGTACCCGTTTGGAGCCAGCTCCGAAGCAGCGGCCGGGAGTACCCTCGTACGCGGATGCGCTCGCGTCTCCGTCGACCAGAAGAGGTAATAGTACTCCCTCAGCTCCTTGGCGCCGAGCTGAGGGGGGAAGATGGCCCGCTCCTTCCGCAGCGCCGCGAGCCGCTGCGCCTCGGCCGACTTCACGCCCTTCCCCTTGTCGGCTTTCGGAGCCATGGCGGGGGTGGCGGGGGAGATCGACGGCGTTGGTGGTGCTGGTGGCGACGGGGGGCGGAGCGCTGCTCTCTTTCTGCTTCGAGAAGAAGGGGGGAGCGGCGGAGATTTTTGGAGTTGGAGCAACAAACGGCGAGATGGGCGAACTGCCCCTGTTTCCCCTGCTTATAAAGAGGGAGGGGGCGGACGTTTCGCCCTTCCGAATAAAGAAACCACCCACGATCTCTCCCACGACGCCGCATTCGACGCGTGCCGTTGGGGAGGGCGCGGTGGATACGGAGTAAGATACGGCGTGCCCCAGGCCGCGCGTGTGCCCGTGCCCTGTTTTGGGCCTGGCCCAACAGCGCTCGGCACCGTGTGTGGCCCAGGCCCGGGGGCTCCTGTCGGTGTACTAGAGTAGGGGTACCCTAGTACCCCGAACTTGTGCACGGGCAGCTGCAGCGCCCCGCGGCAAGGGCTTGACGGGTGACCGCCAAGATACTCCGTGGCTCCTTTGGAGCCATTCAAGAACAAAGTACTCAAGTAAAGAAGACAAGGCCCCGGCAAGAGGAGCTTGCCGGGAAGGCCAACCGAGGCATCTCAAGGAACTTGCCGCGACGCACCACGCGTCCCGGCAAGGCCCGGTGAGCGACAAGCTTCCGGGCGCGACAAGACCACGACCGCGGCAAGACGCTTGCCATGGCAAGCGGCCACTCTATGACCATGCTCCAGCGCATCCACCAACGTGTTGCCCTGGGGGCCTTTCCAGGCACGCGTGGCGGAAGGCTGTGCAGCCAGCGGTAAGCGGTGGCATGCGATGCTGACAAGATTGCCATCGTGGCAGGCGGTGGCGCCCCTGACGGTCTTTTTCTAAACTGTTTGGGCGACACAGACGGGCATTTAACGCCCTTGTCCCCTGCCGTCAGGGTTAGGTAGAGTACACTGTACAAGTAGCTGTACCAACCACAACTCTTTTTACATTGTTACCCTTCTCTGCATTGCCACCTGTCGGTGACCCCTTGAGCATATAAAAGGAGGCCCATGCGCAACGTAGAGCGGGGGGTTCGGATCATTTCGAAGCCAGAAAAACACTTAGCTCTCTGGGGCAAGAACACAATACAATCAGACAAGCAGTAGTAGGAGTATTATCTCTCCGGAGAGCTCCAAAGCTGGGTAAACTGCTCGTGTGCTTCGCCTCGATCTGCTCTTCGTGCAACCTCCGCCCCCCCGCCGAACCGAAAGGGGCTCGGTCCGCCGGTCCCATAGGTGTTCGTGGATCAGTTTCCCCTCTTCATGTAAACCTTGTAAAATAAGAGAGAATAGCCATAAGTATTGTGACATAACGTGAAATAACAGCCCATAATGCAATAAATCTTATCATAAAAGCATGATGCAAAATGGACATATCAACTCCCCCAAGCTTAGACCTCGCTTGTCCTCAAGCGAAAAGCCGATAACAATAAAAATGTACTCATGTTTACAGGTAGAGGCGTCGATAAAAATAAAATATGGACATGAAGGCATCATGATTATTTCATAACAGTAACATATATAGATTTTGTCATATGATTACTCATGTTCAAGTGATGATCTATTCACAAAGCCAAAGCATGAATCAGAAATCTTATTGAGCACCAACAAATTATATCCTTAGTCATTGAAGCAATTGCAATTTATCATAACATCAGAAAGAGTCTATGTCAGAGCTTAAAAGCAAGTCCACATACTCAACTATCACTTAGTCCTTCATAATTGCTAGCACTCACGCGATACTGGTGGTTACAGAGTTTAATCGAACACAGAGAAAGATAGGGGCTTATAGTTCTGCCCCACAACCATTTACCTCAAGGGTAATGTCAATAATAATAATTCATGCTTCCCTACATCCAATTAGATATATATATCATACTCTTTCCAACATGCTGAGCTTGCCAAAGGATAAAATGAAAAAGGAAAGGTGAAGATCACCGTGACTCTTGCATAAGGTAGAGGATAATAATAAAAGATAGGCCCTTCGCAGAGGGAAGCAGAGGTTGTCATGCGCATTTAGGATTGATGCACAAAATCTTAATGCGAAAGAACGTCACTTTATATTGCCCCTTGCATGTGAACCTTTATTATGCAGTCCGTCGCTTTTATTGCATCCACAACATGTTCGTACAAAGCTTATTTCTCTGCACTAATAAGTCATGCATATTTAGAGAGCAATTTTTATTGCTTGCACCGATGACAACTTACTTGAAGGATCTTACTCAATCCATAGGTAGATATGGTGGACTCTCATGGCAAAACTGGTTTAAGGGTATTTGGAAGCACAAGTAGTATTTCTACTTGTTGCTAAGAATTTGGCTAGCATGAGGGGGAAAGGCAAGCTCAACACGGTAGAGGATCCATGACAACATACTTTATCTCGGATGTAAGAAAACATAACTCATTATGTTGTCTTCCTTGTCCAACCTCAACTATTTAACATGTCATATTTTAATGAGTGCTCCCAATCATAAAAGATGTCAATGATAATATATCTATATGTGAAACTTGTCTTTCCTTATTACTTCCTATTAATTGCAACAATGACCAAAGCTATATTTGCCAACTTCCAACAACTTTTAATCATCATACTCTTTCTATGTGAAGTCATTACTTTCACTAAGATCAATATGAACTCTTTGATTCTTTTTATTCTTTTTCTTCTAATCACCCAAGATCATGGCAAAAAAATCAAGCCCTTGACTCAACATTAATCTTTATTATATAGCTCACGGACTCGATTACAAAGAAGGAACATAAAGCAAAACTCAAAACTAGATCATGCCATGACTTTATTCTACTAAATCAAGATACTACTAATAGGATCGAACTAAGAAAAACGGTAAAGATAGGAGTTGTGATGGTGATACGATACCAGGGCACCTCCCCCAAGCTTGGCAGTTGCCAAGGGGAGTGCCCATACCCATGTGATTATTTCTTCGGAGATGGTGAAGTAGGGGTTGTTGATGATGAGGGTGACTTCTTCCTCAATTGCATAGTTCTTGCTTATTTTCCCGCAAGAGACAAAAAGGGATAAACTCGATCTTTGGCTTCTTCGCTCTACTAGGTAGACTTGACTTTTTAAACTCCACATGCACATCCCCCGGTTGAGGTAGCGGAACTTCATCTTCGTCTGAGCTTGTTTCCTCCTTCTCCTTAGGCTCATAGTCTTCTTCTTCTTCCGTGGTCCAACCACTATAGTCCAAGTCCTCGTAGACCTTAGGGTATGCAAGGTAATCAGCCACATAGCTTTCTCCCTCTGAATCTTGAGATGACATCTTGCTCTAATCTGCAGCAGCAACAGCTCGAAATGAAAACAGAGGATATTTGCGTGATACGGGAGTCAAAACCTTCGGGAGTATATATAATGAATTTTTACTGACCAAAATACGTATCGTGCAAGGAAACGGAGTCCGGAGGGCACGCGAGGTGCTCACGAGGTAGGGGGGCGCGCCCAGGGGGGGTAGGGCGCTCCCTCCACCCTCGTGGAGGCCTCGTGTCCTCCTCGGACTGCTACTTATTTTTCTATTTTTTCTAAATATCCCAAAACGGAGAAATATTGCCTTAAAAATTGTTTTGGAGTCGGTTTACTTACCGTACCACATACCTATTCCTTTTCGGGGTCTGGAACGTTCTGGAAAGTGTCCCTTATGTATTCCTCCGGGGTTACGGTTTCAATAATATTAGTTTCAACATTTATAGGATTACCTGAGATATAGTGTTTGATCCTTTGACCGTCTACCACCATCGGATTTGTGCCTTCGAAGTTGTTGATTTTATGGCACCGGAACGATAGAACTCCTTGATAACGTAGGGACCTTCCCACTTAGAGAGAAGCTTTCCTGCAAAAAATCTTAAACGAGAGTTGTATAGCAATACATAATCACCTACATTAAACTCACGCTTTTGTATCCTTTTGTCATGCCATCTTTTAACCTTTTCTTTAAAGAACTTGGCATTTTCATAAGTTGGGTTCTCCATTCATCAAGTGAGCTAATATCAAATAACCTCTTCTCACCGGCAAGTTTGAAATCATGGTTGTGCTCTTTAATAGCCCAATATGACTTATGTTCTAGTTCGAGAGGTAAGTGACAAGCTTTTCCATAGACCATTTTGTATGGAGGCATACCCATAGGATTTTTATATGCAGTTCTATAGGCCCATAATGCATCATCAAGTTTCTTGGACCAATTCTTTCTAGACCTATTAACAGTCTTTTGCAAAATTAATTTGAGCTCTCTATTGCTCAATTCTACTTGACCACTAGACTGCGGGTGATAAGGAGATGCAATCATATGATTAACGTCATATTAAGCAAGCATCTTACGGAAAGCACCATGAATAAAGTGTGAACCACCATCAGTCATTAAATATCTAGGGACTCCAAACCTTGGAAAAATAACTTCCTTAAGCATTTTAATAGAAGTGTTATGATCATCACTACTAGTTGGAATAGCTTCTACCCACTTAGTAACGTAATCAACAACAACTAAAATATGTGTGTATCCATTAGAGGCAGGAAAAGGTCCCATATAATCAAAGCCCCAAACATCAAATGGTTCAAGAACAAGTGAATAATTCATAGGCATTTCTTGACTTCTACTAATATTACCAATTCTTTGACATTCATCGAAAGACAAAACAAACTTACGGGCATCCTTGAAGAGAGTAGGCCAATAAAAACCAGATTGCAATACCTTATGTGCAGTTCTATCTCCAGCACGGTGTCCTCCATAAGCTTCGGAGTGACACTTGCGTAGGATATGTTCTTGTTCATGCTCAGGTACACAACGTCTAAAGACACCATCTACTCCTTCTTTATAAAGATGTGGGTCGTCCAAAAAGTAATGTCGCAAGTCATAGAAAAACTTTTTCTTTTGCTGGTATGTGAAGCTAGGTGGTATAAATTTAGCGACAATACAATTAGCATAATCAGCATACCAAGGAGTGCTACGAGAAGTGCTTATGACATTTAATGGCTCATCAGGGGAGCTATCATCAATAGGTAGTGGGTCATCAAGAACATTCTCTAACCTAGATAAGTTATCTGCAACAGGGTTCTCAGCTCCTTTTCTATCAACAATATGCAAATCAAATTCTTGCAGCAAGAGAACCCATCTAATGAGTCTAGGTTTTGCATCCTATTTTTCCATAAGATATTTAATAGCAGCATGATCAGTGTGAATAGTTACTTTAGAATCAAAAATATAGGGCCTGAATTTATCACAAGCAAATACATCTGCTAAAAGTTCCTTTTCGGTGGTAGCATAGTTTCTTTGAGCATTGTCTAGAGTCTTACTAGCATAATGGATAACATTCAATTTCTTATCAACTCTTTGCCCTAGAACAGCACCTACACCATAATCACTAGCATCACACATAATTGCAAAGGGTAAATTCCAATTAGGTGGCTGAACAACAGGTGCAGAGACTAATGCTTTCTTAAGTATTTCAAATGCTCCTACGCAATCATCATCAAAGACAAATGGTACATCTTTTTGTAATAAATTAGTCAGAGGCCGGGAGATTTTTGAGAAGTCCTTACTGAACCTCCTATAAAATCCGGTGTGACCAAGGAAACTTCTTATACCTTTAATGTCCTTGGGACACGGCACCTTTTCAATAGCGTCAACATTGGCTTTATAAACTTCAATACCTCTTTCAGAAACTTTGTGCCCCAAGACAATACCTTCATTAACCATAAAGTGGCACTTTTCCCAATTCAAGACAAGATTAGTCTCTTCACATCTCTACAAAACTTGAGAAAGATTGCTCAAGCAATCATCAAAAGAGGAACCATAGACGGAAAAGTCGTCCATGAAGACCTCACAAATCTTTTCACATAAGTCAGAGAATATAGCCATCATGCATCTTTGAAAGGTAGCAGGTGCATTACATAAACCAAAAGGCATACGTCTATAAGCAAAAGTACAAAAAGGGCATGCAAAAGTAGTCTTTGATTGATCTTTAGCTGACACAGATATTTGAGAGAAACCAGAATAACCATCTAGAAAGCAATAATGTGTATGTTTGCATAATCTTTCTAGCATTTGATCAATAAAAGGTAAGGGGTAATGATCTTTCTTAGTAGCCTTATTTAACTTACGGAAATCAATTTTCATCCTATAACTTGTGATAATTCTTTGCGGGATCAATTCATCTTTATCATTAGGGACAACAGCAATACCTCCCTTCTTAGGGACACAATGGACAGGACTTACCCACTAACTATCAGCAACGGGATAAATTATACCTGCCTCCAGAAGCTTGAGTATTTATTTTCTTACCACTTCTTTCATTTTAGGATTCAAACATTGTTGCGGATCACAAACTGGTTTGGCATCCGCTTCCAAATTTATTTGATGTTGACATAGAGTGGGACTAATGCCCTTAAGATCATCAAGTGTATATCCAATAGCGGCACGGTGCTTCTTCAGAGTTTTCAATAATCTTTCTTCTTCATGCTCTGAGAGGTTACCACTAATAATAACAAGATATATTTTCTTTTCATCAAGATAAGCATATTTAAGATTATCAGGCAACGGTTTAAGCTCAAACACGGGATCACCCTTGGCTGGAGGAGGATCCCCTAGGATTTCAACAGGCAAATTGTGTTGCAGAATAGGTTCTTGTTTAAAGAATATTTCATCTATTTCCCTTCTTTCATTCATGAACATATCATTTTCATGGTCTAGCAAATATTGTTCTAAAGGATCACTAGGAGGTACGGCAATAGAAGCAAGACCAATAATTTCATCCTTACTAGGCAATTCTTCCTCACGATGTTGTTTACTAAATTTAGAAAAATTAAACTCATGAACCATATCATCCAAGCCAATAGTAACAACATTCTTTTTGCAGTCTATCTTAGCATTAACAATATTCAATGGGACAAAAGCTATCTTGTGGAGAACCAAGAACAAGAAAATCAGCGGGATATTTGGTTTTCCCACACAAGACTTCAATATCTCTAACAATTCCCACTGGAGAAATAGTATCTCTATTAGCAAGTTTAATTGTAACATCAATACCTTCTAACTCAGCAGGTGCAATATCATGCATAAGTTCTTTGTATAAGTCAATGGGTATAACACTAGCACTAGCACCCATATCACACAAGCCATGATAACAATTATCTCCTATTTTAACAGAAATAACAGGCACGCCAACCACAGGTCTATGTTTATCTTTATCACAAGGTTTAGCAATTCTGGCAGTTTCACCACAGAATTGAATAACATGCCCATCAATGTTATCAGACAAGAGATCTTTAACAATAGCAATATTAGGTTCTACTTTGACTTGCTTAGGAAGTGTATAAGTTCTAATATTGCTTTTACGAACAACAGTTGAAGCTTTAGCATGATCCTTCATTCTAACAGGGAAAGGTGGTTTCTCAACATAAGAAGTGGGAACAATAGGATCATTATAAATGACAATCTTTTCTTCAACTTTAATAGGTGCAGCTACTTTTACTTCTATGGGAGGATGATATTTAAACCACTTCTCCTTGGGGAGATCAACATAAGTAGCAAAAGATTCACAGAAAGAAGCTACTATTTCAGAGTCAAGTCCATATTTAGTGCTAATCTTACGGAAAATATCGGTATCCATAAAAGATTTAACACAATCAAACTTAAGTGTCATACCTGACTCCTTACCTTCGTCGAGGTCCCAATCTTCAGAGTTGCGTTTAATCTATCCAATAAATTCCATCTGAATTCAATAGTCTTCATCATAAAAGAGCCAGCACAAGAAGTATCGAGCATCGTGCGATTGTTATCAGAAAGCCGAGCATAAAAACTTTGCATAATTACTTCTCTTGCAAGCTCATGATTGGGGCATGAATATAACATTGATTTAAGCCTCCCCCAAGCTTGAGCGATGCTTTCTCCTTCGCGAGGCCAAAAGTTATATATATAATTGCGATCACGATGAACAAGATCCATAGGGTAATACTTTTGATGAAATTCCAATTTCAATCTTTTATAGTTCCATGATCTCAAATCATCACATAGCCTGTACCATATCAATGCGTCTCCCTTCAAAGATAAAGGGAAGGCCTTCTTCTTAACAACATCATCGGATATACCTGCAAGCTTAAATAGTCCACAAACATCATCCACATAGCATAGATTTTCATCAGGATGCTTTGTTCCATCTCCTGTAAAAGTATTAGCTAGTAGTTTTTCCATCAAACCTGAAGGAATCTCAAAAGGAGTTTCATTTTCAATAGGTTCAGTAGGTTCAGTAGGTTGAGGAGAAACTCTTTGCTCTACTGGATGGGGTGAAGATAACCCGAACAAGCCCCTCAGACAATTACTTTCCATAGTAACAAGTGACAGAAAATTTCAGCACACTAAATAAATTTTTCCTTAATAAATTCCACCTACCAAAGGCGCTTCACTCCCCGGCAACGGCGCCAGAAAAGAGTCTTGATGACCCACAAGTATAGGGGATCTATCGTAGTCCTTTCGATAAGTAAGAGTGTCAAACCCAACGAGGAGCAGAAGGAAATGATAAGCGGTTTTCAGCAAGGTATTCTCTGCAAGTACTGAAATAAGTGGTAACAAAAATTTTTGTGAGAAGATAAATTGTAACGAGCAACAAGTAACAAAAGTAAATAAAGTGCAGCAAGGTGGCCCAATCCTTTTTGCAGCAAAGGACAAGCCTGAACAAACTCTTATAATAGGAAAAGCGCTCCCGAGGACACATGGGAATATCGTCAAGCTAGTTTTCATCACGCTCATATGATTCGTGTTCGGTACTTTGATAATATGATATGTGTGTGGACCGGTGCTTGGGTAATGCCCTTACTTGGACAAGCATCCCACTTATGACTAACCTCTATTGCAAGCATCCGCAACTACAACAAAAGTATTAAGGTAAACCTAACTATAGCATGAAACATATGGATCCAATTAGCCCCTTACGAAGCAACGCATAAACTAGGGTTTAAGCTTCTGTCACTCTAGCAACCCATCATCTACTTATTACTTCCCAATGCCTTCCTCTAGGCCCAAATAATGGTGAAGTGTTATGTAGTCGACGTTCACATAACACCACTAGAGGCTAGACAACATACATCTCATAAAAATATCGAACGAATACCAAATTCACATGACTACTAATAGCAAGACTTCTCCCTTGTCCTCAGGAACAAACGTAATTACTCAAAAAGCATATTCATGTTCATAATCAGAGGGGTAATAATATGCATAAAGGATCTGAACATATGATCTTCCACCAAATAAACCAACTAGCATCAACTACAAGGAGTAATCAACGCTACTAGCAACCTACTAGCACCAATCCCGGACTTGGAGACAAGAATTGGATACAAGAGATGAACTAGGGTTTGGAGATGAGATGGTGCTGGTGAAGATGTTGATGGAGATTGCCCTCTCCCGATGAGAGGAGCATTGGTGATGACAATGGTGATGATTTCCCCCTCCCGGAAGGAATTGTCCCCGGCAGAACAGCTCTGCCAGAGCCCTAGATTGGTTCTGCCAAGGTTCCACCTCGTGGCGGCGGAGTCTCGTCCCGAAAGGTTGCTTGCTATTTTTTTCTCATCGAAAGACTTCATATAGGACAAGATGGGCGTCGGAGAGCCACCAGGGGGCCCACGACGTAGGGGGGCGCGCCTGGGGGGGCACCCCCCACCCTCGTGAGCAGGGTGTGGGCCCCCTGGCCTTCATATTTGGCAATGATTTTTCTTTATTTATTTTAAGGTATTCCGTGGAGTTTCAGGACTTTTGGAGTTGCGTAGAATAGGCCTCCAATATTTGCTCCTTTTCCAGCCCAGAATTCCAGCTGCCAGCATTCTCCCTCTTCATGTAAACCTTGTAAAATAAGAGAGAATAGCCATAAGTATTGTGACATAACGTGAAATAACATCCCATAATGCAATAAATATTATCATAAAAGCATGATGCAAAATGGACGTATCAGTACTCACCACGTCGTCTCCCGATCAATTGGATTGGGCCGAGGACCCCCATGGCCATTTACTCATGGGCCAGTTCGGATAGCCGATGCATACATGAGGAAGATTCCACAAGACTTGGTGATCAAGACAAGGACTCCTCTCCACCAACGTATTCGACTAGGACTCTTGTTATCCTAGGCCTCTGGTACATTATATAAGCCAGGGCCAGGCTAGTCGACAGGGCATTATGACATTATTCATCACACCCTTAGGTTTTAAACCACAACATGTGATCTCGAGGTAGACCAACTCTTGTAATCTCTATATTCATCAAGATCAATCAAGAAGGGAATAGGGTATTACCTCCATTAAGAGGGCCCGAACCTGGGTAAACATCGTGTCCCCCATCTCCTGTTAAGCATCGATCCTAGATCCACAGCTCGGGACCCCCTACCCTGAGATCTGCCGGTCTTGACACCTACACTCTCCCCTTCCATCCCTGCTCCTATTTGAAACTATATTTCTCGAACTTCTCTCATGGCTACCCCTTCCTTCCCCGGTTAGCTCACAAGATGCCTAGCCAGCCCAGTGCCAATAAGAAAAGGAGAAGATGGAGGCCCTAACATCAAGCTCGCCGGTTAACTTCAGGCACCCCAAGCTTGGTTGGTGTGCTTCGAGTTCACATCAGCTCAGCCTTATTATCCATAGGGCCATAGTCCTACTTGAGCTCCTGTTGATTGTTGTAGCACGTGGGCCTGCTCGGATCTTGGCACCGTAATTACCATTTTTTTAGAAAAGGAGGATTACCCCCGGCCTCTGCATCTGGACGATGCATGCAGCCATTTTATTAATCGTTCTCAGATACCTTACAAAGCATTACATCAGTAAGCCTGAAGCCACCATCTAGGCGACAAATGTCGCTACTCCTATCCCCTTGATGCAGGGGTGCCGACTGTCTGAGCCTAATACCAAACATACATCGCACCACAACATAACATCTAATGCCAGATGCCCCATCCCAGCCACATGACGGGAATGGGTAACACATCGGTCCGACGCACTCACCGAGGCTACTGCCGCCGTCATGCACCTAACCATCTTCAGAGCAGGTACTGACGCAAAGACCTTGCCAGGTCAGCTGTCGACACCACCATGGTGCCAGACATCGCCACTGCCCTGGGCAAGGCCATCACGCCATGTCCAGCGCCGAGACCCCGCTGCTCCATGCCGCCGAGACCCGCCGTCGTTGATGCGAGAGAAGGCACGCCACACCACCTCACGCCTCTTCCATCCGGCGCCGCTCCACAAACGATGCCCCCAAGAGGGAACACGAGCGCCGCCATCGTCCGATCCGGTGAACTTAGGATTTCTCCTAGAGCGGCACGAGCAGATTGACGATAGTTGCTTGACGATGCCTTCATCAAGGTAACGACGTAGACGCAGCCATCACCCGCCATGACCGGAGTCGGCTCGGTTTTCACCGGCGACTATGTCTCCCCAACTCGCCGCCGGTGCTAATAGTGGGATCCAAGATTCGTCACTACCAGGGGCCAACCGCCTTCGATGGAGAAGGCAGCCACCACTAGTAGAAAAAGGGCCATTTGTCCCGGTTCGTAAGGGCCTTCTGTGCCGGTTTAGGAACCGGGACTAAAAGGTCGTTACTAATGCCCTTGGACTTTAGTACCGGTTCTTACACGAACCGGGACAGATGGGCCTACACGTGGCCGCTGCAGCCAGCCCAGGCAGGGGGGGCTTTGGTCCTGGTTGGTGACATAAACCGGGACCAAAAGGCATCCACGCGTTAGCAGTTGGCTGGAGCCGAGGTTTTTGTTTTGTTTTGAACGGGGCTGGTTTAGGGGTTTGGGGGTTTAAGTTTGGTTGTTATTAGCTAGCTAATAGAGAGAAGTGTCCTCTCTTATATCTCCGTGCTTGGTTTACCAACGCTACTGCTATGCCTAAACATGGCTTAGATTGAAGTGAAGGCAACATGTGGTGCATGCCGAAAGTAATACTAATCCTAACTTGATCAATTTGGATTGTACTACTTTCGACATGCACCACATGCATGTTGGCTTCACTCCAATCCAATCCATGTTCATTTCACCCGCTGATATATAATAACTCTTCATGCTCACATCATGCATCATCATATATAATAACAAGTCCTACTAATCATCATCATACAACTTCTACTCGTTATTAATAACAAGTCATACAATCATCATCCTCATAGTCATCGAACCAACCCTACCTAATTTTTCTTAGCACATGATCATCAGTATTAGGTAGGACCTAAATACCCTCTTTAAGGTAAAATAGCATAAAACAATATAGACCCTGACTATCCATTATGGAGAATGGAGATCATCTTGTCTCCAATTCTTGCGCTTCACTTCCTTTTGCTTCCAAGAACCTCCTTATGACTGTCCATGCATTTTTTCCATTATTTGATTGTCATGTCTCCACTTCTTTTAGAAATCCGGTATGGACAGTTGAGATTCGTAGGATGACCTGGTTGTATGTTCAGAACATCAAGGCGACCATGCTGATACATCAGATGAGGCACACAATCATTCGGGATTATCTGTTGAAAAACATAGTAATAACTTCGTAGTTAGCAATGATGTACTAGTTTTAGAAGTATGCAAAAGATGCACGGATGTCGTAATAGTAAAAAATCTTACCAGGGTATCTCCATGGTAGTTACCGTAGTTCAACACGTGCACTAGTGGCACGTATTGACCATAATGTTGAGGAGTTCGATTGTAGATATTATAATTCTCAAGATCAGTACAAAATGCGATCAGATGATTTTTCTCCTGATAAGTTAATTCGGAGCCATCGGTGTAGTGGGTTTTGTCTACCATTTTCCGCACATTCTTTGAAGAATGAAAATAAGCTGTCAATGGAAATAAGTTGTCAACTATTTTGAAATAAACAATATAAATGACTTAATAACTATGTTTGAGAAACTCACATAGGGGAAGAATTGGAAGCGTAACAACAAGTACCCAAATGTCCATAATGTCTTGCTCGATTTTAGGATCACCAAGATCCATGGTGACAAGCATACCCTCATCAAAACCATACATCTTGCAAAGTGCTTCGCAATTTTTGCAACCAAAATGGGTTACACTCTCAGAATTGTACAACTTCACTTCAAAATCCACACCATGATGGGTCCTTAGGTGAATTTTCTTTGTTTCCATACTTTCATGGTCTTCAAAACCTATCCTCTCCAAGACATAGCATCTTGCATAGCATGGTATAAGCTAGTCGAATTGGAAAAGATGAAAAGTACACGTTGAAATAGTTGAAGTCGTGCTTAATTACTAAAAAACTCTTGTCGTCGTTTCATACTGTTTCAACATCGAAGGTCTCCTCGAGCTTAATGCTGAAGCGCCAATCTTCCGCCAGCTCAAGGAACCTGTTGCACATACCTCGGTCGTGGTGGCACCAGTCGCACTCCCTCGGGCAGTTTTCGTCGTCCGAGTACGACATTTCCGATGTTCATAATTCAAATATTAAACTTGTACAATTAAATATATGTACTAAAAACCTAAATTAGATCATTATTATTCACCACGGGTTGACTATCGGTCTGTCGAGCCTTTTCTTGAAAACTCTTAGCTCACGTGGGGTGTACATATTCGACCGTCGGTGATGGTAGCTCCTCCTTTCATTCCCGAGTGTATTACACCAAATTGTCTAGCACACGGGAATGAAGGAGAAGCTACCCCCACGACAACAGTTGGGATTCTTCGTCCTCTCATATATATATATATATATATATATATATATATATATATATATATATATATGATTGGAGACTCTCCCTCACTGATTCCTCTCTGACATTTGCAACCGTCGGTGATGGTAGCTCCTCTTTCGTTCCCGAGTGCATTACACCAAATTGTGTCTAGCACACGGGAACGAAGGAGAAGCTACGCCCACGACAACAATCGGGATTCTTCGTCCTCTCATATATAGTGGAGACTCGACAGACTTAAAGTCAACCCGAGGACTCTTATTGACATGGAGATTTGGCTGGTCTCACCTCGAGATCGGAGGGGGGTCGGTGACGGGGATGATGATGCAGATGATGGAGGGAGATCCTAGATTTTTGTAAAAACAAAACCCTATAAGCTATCAAGTAATCAAATGCATACGCCTTGCATAGTTCTCTCCAATTTTAGCATTCAAAGTAGGAGTACTTTTCCAATGAGCATTCAATAAGAAAAACCAAATCGTAAAATAAAGTAGTATTCAAATTAGCATGCATTCAACTATAAGCAAAACTACATCATCTCTTGTGTCCGTACATCGTCGAATATTATCACTAATACTCCTCGAATACTATCATACATATAGCATCACTAATACAACTAGAACCGTAGCGCCCGACGGGTATCGTCGTGGGCGGTGGACACCCAAAGAGAAGGAACCATCATAGGATCATAGCTCCAGTGAGATCCCTGAAGAACCTGCCAGGTATCGTCGGACCTGCCCTCCAATGCAATCATGTAGCGACGGACGTGCTCGTCCTCCTCGCTGACACGGTGACATACCACCTCCGCGGTGTCCGGAAGCCTCGGCACCGTCACTGCCCCACGTGACTGCCACCAAACAAGGATCGTGTCAACAACGGCTGGCTCCTCACCAACCTACGCCTTCCGCAAGGTAGCACCTCCCAATACTAGCCCGGCAGAGCCCAGCCCCGGACATGGCCCCTGTGATCAAGCCGGCCTCCTCCGTCAAGTCGATGACGAGGATGCAGGATAGGCATCATCGACGCCGATGCGGGAATAATTGCTTGAACTAAAAAAATAAACTATTTCTATTAATTTTCTTGCTAAAAATAAACTACTTCTATAGTAAAATAAAGTAGTTTTACTAAATCAACTAATTCAACTACTTAGCACTTATTATAAATAAAATAAAGTAGTACTTACTAAAAATAAACTACGTACTTCTATATATAGTAAAATAAACTAGTTTTATTTGATCAACTAGTTTAACTAGTTCTATTATTTTTCTAACTAATTATATTAAACACTTTCTCTTCTTATTTTCCTTTTTCCTCTCCTGCTTTTTCTTCTAAATATGAACATATACATAAATGACTTTGATCATACACAATTTTCCTATACATACACAATATGAACATATACATAAATTGACAAAGAAAATTCTATGAACAAAAAAATCATTAAATTTCTATGAACAAAATTACAACAGAAAAAAAATCATAAAAATTCTATGAACAGAAAAAATCATAAAAAATTGACATGTTCTTTGCATATATATGAACATACAAACATTTGCGCATTCAACAATAATATCACCAAAAAAATCTATGAAGAGAAAAAAATTCTAACACAATATGAACAAATTACAAAAACTCAATTAACTACACATCTAAAGTACACATCTAAATTAGGAAAATTCATATATATGAGCTCACTGTGCAAGGGGGCGACGACGAGGAGGCAGGGCACGGGGATGGCGACGGTGAGGGGCGCAGCGACGGCGACGGTGAGGGGCGCGGTGACGGGCGACGATGAAGCAGGGCACGGCGATGGTGATGGTGAGGGGCACGGCGACGGGCGACGAGGAGACAAGGCCGGCTGTGTCGGGGCAGGGGGGCACGGGGCGGCGACGACGTCTGGGCGGGGCCGGCGGCGTCGGGGCAGGGGGGCGTGGGGGCGACGACGACGGCGGCTAGCCGCAGAGGGGCAGCCTGGCGGTGTCGTCGGGGCGGGAAAGACGAACTGAATGAAAATTTTCACAAGTGCTAGTTATATAGACGAAGCATTGGTCCCGATTCGTGACAGCAACCGGGATGAATGCCTCCTTTAGTCCCGGTTGGTGCCACCAACCGGGACCAAAGGCTCTTTTCAGCAGCCCAAAGGGCGGGAAGCAGATGCCTTTGGTACCGATTGGTGGCAACAACCAGTACTAAAGGGCGGCATTGGTCGGCACCAACCGGGATCAAAGGCCTTGCACAACGGTGTGGTGGTGGGAGTTTAGTCCCACCTCGCTAGCTGAGAGAGAGCCGCACCTGTTTATAAGGTGAGGTGCGCCTGAGCTACCGAGCTCCTCTCTAAAGCAGGCTTATGGGCCTAACCTCTCTGTACATGCCTGTGGGCCTACTGGGCCTTCTGTGGGCCTGAATCCTGGCCCATAGATGGGTTTCTAGTCGTATTCAGGCCGTGGTGGCCCAGTACGTGGCATAATTTTTATTTGTCCCCTGTTTTTTTTCTTTTTTGCTTTATTTATTTTATTTTGTTTCTACTTACAAAAAAACTTATTTATTTTATTTTATTTTGTTACTAATTACTTATGTATTTTACTTTATGATAATTCTTTTTGCTATTAAAGTTTCTAACAAAAAAAGTTCTTTATGAAAATTCTTTTTGCTTTTAATGATTTCGAACATTAAATACTTTGATGATTTTAGTTGCATCAATTTTATATAATTTTAGTTTCAATAATACTAGAGGTTTCTTATGATGTTTTGAACAGAAAATACTTTGATAATTTTAGTTTCATAATTTTTTATGTTATTAAAGTTTATTTATTTTATTTTGTTTTGTTTCTACTTAAGTATTTTATTAAAGTTTATATTATTTCGTTTCTAATTACTTATTTATTTTATTTTATGATAATTCTTTTTGCTATTAAAGTTTGTAACAAAAAAGTTCTTTATGAAAATTCTTTTTGCTTTTAATGATTTTGGATAGAAAGTGAACTCTGAAAAGGTTGAAAATTGGCATGGTATCATCATTTCATCCACATAGCATGTGCAAGAAAGTTGAGAGGGTTACGACAAAAACTAGATGCACTTCATGTACAAAACGGACAATCTCTTTCGAAGTATCAGGATTTCAAACGGAAACTTGTTTGTTACAACTGGCATTTCAAATGAACTACAAAAAGATTGAAAGTTGGCATGGTATCATCATAATAGTTGTGGAGAAAGTCTTCACTTTTTCTTCGCTTGTGTCCTTTCCTTATTGCACCATAACCATGGATAATCTTCATCATTTATCAGGATGCTTGGGTCAACCTTGACTTTGAAGGGAGGAATTTCATGAAACTTTTCATAATCTTCAGACATGTCTGTCTTGCCCTCCACTCCCACGATGTCCCTTTTTCCTGAAAGAACTATGTGGTGCTTTGGCTCATCGTATGATGTATTTGCTTCCTTATCTTTTCTTTTTCTCGGTTTGGTAGACATGTCCTTCACATAGATAACCTGTGCCACATCATTGGCTAGGACGAACGGTTTGTCAGTGTACCCAAGATTGTTCAGATCCACTATTGTCATTCCGTACTGTGGGTCTACCTGTACCCCGCCTCCTGACAGATTGACCCATTTGCACTTAAACAAAGGGACCTTAAAATCATGTCCATAGTCAAGTTCCCATATGTCCACTATGTAACCATAATATGTGTCCTTTCCCCTCTCGGTTGCTGCATCAAAGCAGACACCGCTGTTTTGGTTGGTACTCTTTTTATCTTGGGCAATCGTGTAAAATGTATTCCCATTTATCTCGTATCCTTTGTAAGTCAACACAGTCGAAATGGTCCCCTGGACAATGAGTACAGCTCATCACAAACAGTGTTGTCACCTCTGAGACGTGTTTCCAACCAACTGCTGAAAGTCCTGATGTGTTCACATGTAATCCAGTTGTTGCACTGCTCCAGGTGTTTGGAGCGCAGACTGTTATTGTGTTCATCGACATACGGGGTCACCAAGGTAGAGTTCTGTAGAACTGTGTAGTGTGCTTGAGACCAAGAATATCCGTCCCTGCATATTATTAAGTCCCCTCCAAGCGTGCCTTTTCCAGTCAGTCTCCCCTCATATCGCGATTTAGGGAGACCTATCTTCTTAAGGCCAGGAATGAAGTCAACACAAAACCCAATGACATCCTCTATTTGATGGCCCATGGAGATGCTTCCTTCTGGCCTAGAACGGTTATGGACATATTTCTTTAGGACTCCCATGAACTTATCAAAGGGGTACATATTGTGTAGAAATACGGGCCCAGAATGACAATCTCATCAACTAGATGAACTAGGATGTGCGTCATGATATTGAAGAAGGATGGTGGGAACACCAACTCGAAACTGAAAAGACATTGCACCACATCACTCCTTAGCCTTGGTATGCTTTCTGGATCGATCACCTTCTAAGAGATTGCATTGAGGAATGCACATAGCATCACAATGGCTAATCGGACGTTTTCCGGTAGAAGCCCCCTCAATGCAACCGGAAGCAGTTGCGTCATAATCACGTGGCAGTCATGAGCCTTTAGGTTCTGGAACTTTTTCTCTGGCATATTTATTATTCCCTTTATATTCGACGAGAAGCCAGTCGGGACCTTCATACTAAGCAGGCATTCAAAGAAGATTTCTTTCTCTTCTTTGGTAAGAGCGTAGCTGGCAGGACCTTCATACTGCTTTGGAGGCATGCCATCTTTTTCGTGCAAACGTTGCAGGTCCTCCCGTGCCTCAGTTGTATCTTTTGTCTTCCCATACACGCCCAAGAAGCCTAGCAGGTTCACGCAAAGGTTCTTCGTCACATGCATCACGTCGATCGAAGAGCGGACCTCTAGGTCTTTCCAATAGGGTATGTCCCAAAATATAGATTTCTTCTTTCACATGGGTGAGTGTCCCTCAGCATCACTCGGAACAGCTAGTCCGCCGGGACCCTTTCCAAATATTACGTTTAAATCATTGACCATAGCAAGTACGTGATCACCGTTACGCATGGCGGGCTTCTTCCGGTGATCTGCCTAGCCTTTGAAATGCTTGCCTTTCTTTCAACATTGATGGTTGGTCGGAAGAAATCGACGATGGCCTAGGTACACATTCTTCCTGCATTTGTCCAGGTATATACTTTTGGTGTCAGCTAAATAGTGCGTGCATGCGTGATATCCCTTGTTTGTCTATCCTGAAAGGTTACTGAGAGCGGGCCAATCGTTGATGGTTACAAATAGCAACGCGTGCAGGTTAAATTCCTCTTGTCTGTGCTCATCCCACGCACGCACACATCAATGTCATTGCCGGGTACACATCAATGTCGTTGCCGGGTTGCTTAGGGCCTTGGATGAGAACTGGCATCATAATGAACTTCCGCTTCATGCACATCCAAGGAGGAAGGTTATACATACATAGAGTCACGGGCCAGGTGCTGTGATTGCTGCTCTGCTGCCCAAAAGGATTAATACCATCTGCGCTTAAACCAAACCATACGTTCCTTGGGTCACGTGCAAACTCAGCCCAGTACTCTGTCTCGATTTAACTCCACTGCAACCCGTCAGTGGGTGCTCTCAACTTCCTGTCTTTCTTACGGTGCTCACTGTGCTATCGCGTCAACTTGGCATGCTCTTTGTTTCTGAACAGTCGTTTCAACCGTGGTATTATAGGAGCATACCATATCACCTTCGCAGGAACCCTCTTCCTGCAGGGCTCGCCATCAACATCACCAGGGTCATCTCGTTTGATCTTATACCGCAATGCACCGCACACCGAGCATGCGTTCAAATCCTCGTACGCACCGCGGTAGAGGATGCAGTCATTAGGGCATGCATGAATGTTCTGCACCTCCAATCCTAGAAGGAATACGACCTTCTTTGCTGCGTACATACTATCAGGCAATTCGTTATCCTTTGGAAGCTTCTTCTTCAGTATTTTCAATAGCTTCTCAAATCCTTTGTCAGGCACAGCATTCTCTGCCTTCCAGTGCAGCAATTCCAGTATGGTACCCAACTTTGTGTTGCCATCTTCGCAATTGGGGTTGTTTGTGATCCTCTAACATGCGACTGAACTTCAGCTTCAACTTTTGACTTTTGCATTGCGTCCTTGCATCGACAATGACCCGACGGAGATCATCATCATCGGGCACATCGTCTGGTTCCTCTTGATCTTCAGCAGCTTCCCCTGTTGCAGCATCATCGGGCACATCGTCTGGTTCCTCTTGATCTTCAGCAGCTCCCCCCGTTGTAGCATCACCATATTCAGGGGGCACATAGTTGTCATCGTCCTCTTCTTGTTCACCGTCTTCCATCATAACCCCTATTTCTCCGTGCCTCGTCCAAACATTATAGTGTGGCATGAAACCCTTGTAAAGCAGGTGGGTGTGAAGGATTTTCCGGTCAGAGTAAGACTTTGCATTCCCACATTTAGGGCATGGACAACACATAAAACCATTCTTCTTGTTTGCCTCGGCCACTTCGAGAAAATTATGCACGCCCTTAATGTACTCGGAGGTGTGTCTGTCACCATACATCCATTGCCGGTTCATCTGCGTGCATTATATATAATTATGTGTGTCAAAAGTAAGAAAATCAGACAAGTATCTATCTAAAGTAAGAAAATCAGATAAGTATCTATCTAAAGTAAGAAAATCAGAAAGAAGATAAGAACAAGAGGCTCACCACGGTGGTGCCGGCGATGAGATCGGTGCGGGCGATCAACGGCGGTGAAAACGGGGACGGGGCGTGACGGACCGCTAAATCTAGACAAATCTCGGGAAAAATGGAGCTCCGAGGTCGACCTTCGAGAGGAGAAAGCTTAACTAGTGTGGCTCGGGCATTTCATCGAACACCTCATGTGCATAGGAGGTGAGCTAGAGCACCCAAATGCCCTCCCCTCGCCGGCCAGAAAAAATAGAGCACTGTGGAGTGCTCTGCCGTGGCGATGGGTATATATAGGCAACTTATTTGTCCCGGTTCGTGGTCGGAACCAGGACTAAAGTCCCCCTTCTATACCGGTTCAAGGCACAAACCAGTACCAATGGCTGTGGGCCAGGAGCGTGGCCCATTGGTCCCGGTTCGTGCCTAGAACCAGGACAAATGGATCCAGACGAACCGGGACCAATTCCCACGAGGCCCCGGCCACCCCCTGGGCTCATGAACCGGGACTAATGCCCCCCATGGGTCCCGGTTCATGAAGAACCGGGACTAATGGGCTGGCCAGGCCCAAACGGAAGCCCTGTTTTCTACTAGTGCTCCAACACCATGCCCGGGCCAAGAGACCCGAACGTCCTCATGCCGTGAAGATTACCCAGGGGGGATCTCCTCTTGCCGTTGTTGAGACGACGAGCAGCCGAAGTGGATCTCGATCTAAACCCATCGGTCCCAGATCATATCTCATCGCAGCCAAAATCTCATCAGCCAACGACCGCCAACCCGCTGCGCACTGCCATTGGAGGAGGAGGAGGGAGATGGACGCCGCTACCCCCATGCATTACCGCCGGCAGAGGACTGCACCGCCGCCACCGCCTCACCACAGGGGCTTCGCCCCGCGGCGTCCTCAGCGACGACGGCGGTAGTGGGAGGCGATGGAGGGGGAGGGCCGAGGGTGGTGTGGACGGGGACTCCCCGGGGGCGGCGCGGCGCCGCCACCTCGCGGGAGAGAGGTCCCGCCGTTATTGCCATGGGCATGCTTGGGCTCTACCTTGACTCTTTTCAGGCTAACCTCCCCCACCTTGATTATAGAAATGATCCAAAGGCAAATACAATACTTCGATGGCTTTGGAACTTGGTTTGGAAGGCAGCAGTGCCCCCAAAGATGAAGCAATTTGCATGGGAAAGTTATATCAGGCACTCTGCCCGACGAACATGTTGAAAAACAAGAGAAATGTCAGTACACGAGCTACTTGTGCAGTATGTGGGTGGGAAGATGAATCTACATTTCATGCACTTCTAGCATGCCCCGTTGCTGCTGCTTTATGGGATGCCATGCAGGAGATTTGGCCCATACCTAACGTTCAATGGTCTGGTGATGAGTGGTTGTTCAATCTTCTTGATGGGCAATCGGATCAGTACAGAGATATGATTATTATGGTGCTTTGACGAACATGGCATCTTCGTAATGAGCTCGTGCATGGTAAAAAATATTCCCCCCATGGAGGTGTCATGTTCATACCTGAGTAGTTGTCTTAATTCTATTTGGAAGTAGGATACCATGAGTACTAGTGAAGTGATAAACGGTAAAACCCCAGTTGTTGTTGAAGCTTCTCTAAAGGTAGCTAAAACAAAGCTGCTGCCGCAGCCATGACCTTTACCGCCACCTGGTTGGGTAGCACTTTCGGTTGATGGATCTTATTGTCAAAGAGACGGATCGACCGGTTCTGGCATGATCCTACGAGATGACCAGGGAGCGGTAATATTTGTAGCCTACAGCGGCATTTTCTATTGTAACGATGCACTGGAGGCAGAACTACATGCTATCATGGAGGGTGTTAGTCTCAAGATCCAGCGCTCAGCTTTCCAGATGATGATCCACCGTGATTGTACAGTTGCATTGGCGGCTATTAATAATGGTTCCATGGATAGATCTGCTTATGGTCATATTATCCCTGAATTTAAGGGATTGTTGGAGAATAGGGTGTTTACTCCGGTTAAAATTTCTCATGAACAAAATAGGGTTGCAACATTGTTTAGCTACTTATGGTCGTACTGGGGATAGTCCTACATGCTGGGTTAACCAATCCCCTCCTTTTATTCTGAACTCGTTGCAAATGATTGTAATCCTTTCATCTTGGAATAAATACCCTATGTTTCCTCGCAAAAAAAACTAGAGGTGGTATGCATTATTTTACCTTTTTACGAGCCATTTTTTGTTAATGCCACTAACATTAATAAAACTATTTTTCTTTTGGAACTAACGGTTAAGACTCATGTTAGGAATATCTATTTGTTTAATATAAACTAGATGCCGTTAACAAAATACCAAGATGACACTTCATCTATTGTTGTGGCATGGTAAACTACACAATGTAATCTTGGCAAGTTCTTTTGGACACGCAACAAATTGTTCCTCGTCGGTTTTTCCTCGTTCAGTCATTAATGTTATTTTGTATAAAACAAAATGCTTTTCTATCTCGCTTTAAAATGTTAACAAGGACTCAAGCAGCTGATGAGAAGACAAAGACTCGAACTACCCAAAATGGACAAAACAAATCGTCTTTATATTGTTCTATGCGGGAGCTTACTCTGTTGCAGTATTACCAGGAAAAAAATAGCCACATTCGTCAAATTGAAAACTTAATGTAGGAAATTTTGTGACCACAACAAACTACAAGCCAAGACTTCGGACAAGATTCATCTACGCGGTGCACCCGCCAGGCTAACGTTCTAAAAAAAGATATTGGAAAAAGACAATATAATGAAAAAACAGGCTATAAAATAAAAAGCTTAACACACCATGTCGGCGTGCTTGGGCTCTACCTTGATAGCTTTAGGCTAACCTCTCCCACCTTTCTATATAAAAATGACCCAAAGGCAAATACAAGATGTCGATGATGACACGACCACACAGACACGTCCCCGCAATGACAGCTAGAGGCAGTATGTATTATTTTACCTTTCGTGTGGGCCAATATTTATTAATTTTTTTAACCTAACTACTAAGACTCATGTTATGAATCTCTATTTGTTTAGTATAAAGAAGGTGCCATTAACAAAATAACAAGATTAAGATTCATCGTAGCATCGTAAGCTACATACAATATAATCTTGCCGAGTTCTTTGGGACACCTAACAAACTATTTGTCGCTGGTTTTCTTCGTAACAAAACGCTTTTCAGGTCTCGCTTTAAAACATTAACAAGGACTCAAAAAGCCGCTAAGAAGACCAAAACTCGAACTGCGAAAATAGGAAAAGATAAATGATTTTTATAATCTTCTATGACGGGAGGGAGGGAAGCTTACTCTGTTGCGTTTTTACCAGAAAAAATAGTGACATTAACCAAATTGACTTATCATAGGAAATTTTGTAAGCACAAACTATACTAGACAAACACCAAACAAGATTCATTGCACTCCACCAGCCAGGCTAGCCTTCTAAAAGAACAAGACATATTATTAAAAAAAGCTGAACACACCATGTCGGTGTGCTAAGAGAGGTTGTGAGAGTCACAACCCAGAAATCATTTATCAGTGATTGTAATTTTTTGTTGATAGCTTACCAAGCTGACCACTTGGTGTCAATTGCACTAACAATCAACATTATAAACATCTGTAAAGAAGTTTGCAAAAGCGGTATGGGAGTAATCAGTAAGACCTAGGACAAAAATTCTTAGCTAGTAGTCGCGTTAGTTGGGCCGGCCAGGCAAGCACGCTGGGCCTTAACCCGGTAACATGACAGACAATTACTTCCCATGCGGGTGACTTCGGCCGTTGGATCTGCTACCATATCTATTGTGCGTTGCTGCTGCCCGTTTGATGTTCGTTAGCAGTGAATTTCACAGATTAGCTAGTCCAGAAAGGATTCCAGATTTTTTTTTGAGCGCTTAGATTCCAGATGATTGACCAGCTTCCTTACGCTGCTCGGGTAGGCATGCACGCGCAGCATGGCGATGGGCGAGGTGCTCTTCTTCGTCGGGTTCCAGTCCACCGGCCCAACTGTGGCCTGCACGATCGGCAACATCGTTCCGGCCCTCACCTTCGCCATAGCCGCCGCGCTGAGGATAGAGGCGGTGCGGCTCGGGACACTCGCCGGGAAGGCCAAGGTGGCTGGCACGCTCGTCTGCGTTGGCGGCTCCATGATGATGCCCTTGTACAAGGGCCCGCTCCTCAAGGTCCCGGCCTCCCCTGTCCACTGGCGCTACGTGGAGCACGCCGCCATCGCCGCCGCGGAGGTGCCACCGGCCAGTACTGGCCTCGGCGACGCCCTCGTCATCCTCAGCGCCGCCGCCTGGGCCGCCTGGCTCGTCATGCAGGTATGCGTCTAGATCGAGCGGCACATTCAATTCATTGTCAGTACGTGATATGATGATCTATTGACTAATAAATTAGTTTTGCAGAACAAGGCGTCGGACGATTTCTCGGTGCTGTACACCAGCACGTCCATCATGTCCCTCACAGTAACGCTTGAGTGCGCGGGCGTCAGCGCCGCCGTGGACCGGAGCCTCTCCGTCTTGAACCTTGGGCTCGGCATCAGGCTGTAAACCGTGGTAATTACTACGCCGATCATCATCTCACTCACCAAGTCACCATTGAGTGGCGGGGTGTAACAAGAACATGCATCTTTAGGGGATCGTCGGCTGGGGTGTCACGTTCGCAGTGATGACGTGGTGCATCCAGGTGCGCGGCCCGCTCTTCGTCTCCATGTTCAACCCGGTGGTGCTCATCGTCGTCGCCGTTCTCGGGTGGGCTGTCCTCGACGAGCAGCTGCACGTCGGAAGGTACGTTCCTTCATCCTGACGACATTGTTCATCATTTCTTCTTCTGAGGATCCTGACAATTTTTCACTTCTGTCGCTGCAGTGCTATAGGTTCTGCTCTCATTGTTGGCGGGCTGTACATGGTGTTGTGGGGCAAGGGGAGTGAGATGAGCAGACCGGCGGCCCTAGTTGACGGCAAAAGTGAAGCGGAGATCACCGCGAAGGGCCCGGAGCCGAAGAGTGACACCGCCGATTCCTCCTCCTTGCCGGTTTGATATAGTAGGCTGTATTCCAATTGGGAGCTAATGTACCACGCTTTCGACACATTCATTGCGTGACTAATGAAATGCAAATCATACATTGCGTGATCAGGTGCGAGTTGCAAGTCAACGCTCATTGTCATGTGAATACGAACCAAGCTACTGCCAAGATCATTACAGTACTAATTAAGACAGTATACATCAATTCTTCGAAGAAAAAAAGAGCAGTATACTTTGCAATGTTTTGGTCATGTATAGTACTTAAAAACCTTAGCTAGCTTGAAGACATACTTGCAAGTTAGTAATACCAATGTAAGAACACATTTTTTGACACTGCTACAGCGGGCAAAAGACGGCCTGAACAATTTTCATTTTCAAAACCAAGGTTAAGATACAAACACAACGGCTACAACAACAAGTAGTAACCACACATAGAAAGGAACAGGAAAGTAGAAAGAGAACCAGAAGCAAGCTACGAGAACCAGAACCAGAACCAGAAGACATACTTGCGGGGACTAGCATTGTTAGATCAGACGAAAGGAGATCCGACACCGAGAAAACTTTGAGAAGAAGTCGCCTGCTGCTCTGCGATCACTCGGCACCTTGAAGAACTAGGAGGGTCGCAGCCACTGTCGAAGGGATTCCCATTGTCTAGCCACGACGCGACAGAGAGAGCCGCAGACCGTGCCGAAGGGCAATGTTCCGCCGAGACATCCCTGCACCTCCTCTGGGCCACACCACGGCCTCCATCACAAATAGAGAGAACACTATGTGGGTCAACAAAGCCTCAGGCGTCGTCGAAGGGCACCAAAACTCCGAGACATCACCGCCGCCACGAGCACCCAAGACAGAGGTCGACCAACAGCACCAGGATGACCAAGGTAAAGGCCGCCGCCGCATATCACTTCCACCACCACCACCAAACAGACCAACAAACGAACCATGCTCCAACCGAGTCACCAAGCAACCCACGAGAGATCCATGGCTCCAAGACTATGCCCCCAATGGGGAAACGACATCAAAGATGTCGTCATCGTCCAATCCAGGGAAGGATTTTAGGCTTTCGCCGGAGCACACTAGGAACTGGCTACAAGCTTCACAATTATGCCTTCAAGAAGGTTAGCGGCGCCCGAGGGCGTCACCATCATCGCTGCCGAGAAGATCAATAGTAGGACTTCGCCCGAAGCTTCGCATCCCGGACCTCACCGCCGCACATAGGCCACCAAGTCCGGCAGCACATGAGCGCCGGATCTCGCCATCCCATATCAGACCACGGAAGCGTCCTCGCCGGGTCCAAAAAAGGAGTCCCCCACAGACACCTTTGGTCACCATGAGCACCGACGCTGACGGGGGGGGGGGGGGGGGTCAATCCAGGCCGCAACACCGGCACCACCACGGACCTCCCGCACCATCTCTGGGCTCCACGCCGCTGACCCAAGAGAGGCAACACCAAGAGCCATATCTGTGCCCCCCTCAGCGTCTAGCCGGAGCAGAAACGAACCCCTGCCGCCGACCACACCTGCTGCTTGCCATCTCACTTCCGGCCTGCAGCCTCTGCCGAACGCCCCACGCCGAGGTGCTAGATCTAGATGTGGAGTACACCAGCCGCCGAAGGCTCACCGACCCGAGAGAGTGTGCAACACCTTCGAGCAAGCCACGCCCAGCCAGCCCGAATCCGCCGCCCTCCACCCCCTCACCTGTGACTCGCGCCGCCGTATGCCACCTCACCGCCAGCACACACAAGCACGCCCACGCGCACGAGGCACCTCATCCAGACACCTCCCGCCAGCCGGAGAGTTGCCATGCTGCCGCTGTCCCCGGATCCAGGTGAAGTTAGCCGGTCGGAGCCTCTAGTGGCAGCGAGACGGAGGAGGGCTAGGTGGAAAGTTTGCGGTGATAGGTATTTGCCCCCGTGTCGCCAGGGAGGGCGACGGGGGGGGGGGGGGAGCGTCCTATTTGCCCCACCCAACGGATCTTTTGTCCAATGTAAGAACAGCTCTACCCAATCCCTCAAAACCGGTTGAGGGAGTAAAACTCTCGTTTTGGGGAGTTAAACCAGACCTAGCCAAACCCCTATCCAATTTAACTCCTCAAATTTTTTACTCCTTGCGTTGACTGCCATTTATATTTACTCAGTTGCGGCTCAGCCCGAGGATAAAATTTCCCCTCCCCCTACACCGACCCTCTCCCTCGTCCGCACTGCATAGACATCGACACCGTCCAAATCCACCCCACACCCCCTCTGGCACATATATTCGGCCGGTGCCACCCCAGACTCCCCAGAAATGGCGTGATCTAGCCTCAAAGGTCGCTGGAACATATTTTAAGCGTGGATCCATGCGCCACCCCTCCCGCTCCTTCACCGATTTGTCGCCCGCCGACGACAAAGAGGAAGTACCATGGGAAGTGGCCGTGGGGGCGTTGGTTTTGGAAATAAAGGACCAAGACACTAGTTGTCAGTACTAGCTTGGCTCCCTCCGGTCCGAGGAGCTGGCGGTGAGCCTCTACGATAGATGGGCAAAGATCAACTTCCCCCTCAGTAGCCACAAGGTGACAAAATTCATCGCCATCGACCCCCAAGTGGTCTCCCGCCGTGAGGTGCATAAGAATTAGGTGGCCTTTGAGAGGCTCGAGGAGGCTTGCGTTGATGAGGAGTACATGGCCGATCTCTGTCGGAATCATTCAGAGGTCGTCACCGAGGAGCGCCAATGTCTCAAGCTGTACAAGAAGGAGGCTACCGACGAGACCATGCCGTCCACTGTGGCAATCATTGACCATTACTCCAGTGACCTTGACTCTAGGTCCAGCAACGACGGCTACTTTGACGGCTCCAACCATGCCGTGAATTTGGATGAGCTCATGAACGAGGATGGTTATATATTTTAGTTTTTACTTCCTTCGATTCAAGTAGTTTATGCAATGTAGTTTAATTTCGTGTTATGCAATGTAGTTTGAGTCGAAATGTGTGTTTGAATGGATTAATTTCAGTTTTTGTTTGAATTAAATTCTGTGAAAAAAGTTGAGAAGTTCAATTTAAGATTCCGGCTAGGTACCACACTTTTGTAACTCCTGAAAATATCAGGAGTTAAAGTTCGAGGAGGCATATGAGATCCTAAATAAAGATCAACTGGAGATGCTCTAAATATTTGTACAAATGCAGATAATAATAAGTATTAGAAAAGTAAAAAATTGTAAGCGAATGCACTATTTGATAACACAGAGAAGACTAATAAGGAAACAAAAGTACTTTACTTTCTATTCCTCCTATTGTAGATGTCCTCCTAAACCATCTCACTTGGGTCGACATGTCCTTTGTTGAGAGCGCAACATGGCCCCAGAGGCATTTGTTATGGGCTAATTTTTTTGCAGCAAGGATGCGATGGGATGGTTCTAGGATAGGATGGAAACAACCACGGCTTACTGTTCACTACGAATCCACATTCCCACGGTTCCCAGCCGTTAGAGTTAGGAGACCAGTAGTGGTTAAGAATGATATGTAGGTCCAATTCAAAATTGATACAGTATATTTTTATAAAGGTAAAATTCGTACACTGTATAGTAGTATAGACTTGGAAATGCCATCACAGATGACTTTTGGCCCCAAGTTGTACTGAAGAAGCACATCTGCAAGCCCTACGATAAAAGGCCCAGCCTACTGAGCCATCCTCGCTCGCGATCCAAATCTTACCCCTTCAGGCTACCTACACTCAGTCGTTCATCCCCTCGCAGATAATTGGATTCCTAGATAGAGCTATAAGAGGTCGATTACATCGTTGATCCAATCTCCACCTCAGCAGGTGTCAGAGCTCATCGAAACAGCTACTGCTTCTTGGCGGGTGGAGCTAGTAAGATCGGTTTTCACACCTATTGATGAAGAAGCAATACTAAAGATTCCTTTATGCATGTGAAGGGTGGATGACTTCTGGGCCTAGAGCGAGGAGCCGAGAGGGAACTTTTCAGTAAGTTCCGCATACCGCATGCTTGTTCGTAGGAAGCTGAACCGGGAAAATTGGTTAGAAGGGAGAGAAGAAACACCAACCTCTGAAGGAGAAAGCAAAGAATGGAACTCAGTTTGGAAGATGCAGGTTCCGTCCAAGATCAAAGTTTTCCTACGGTGTTTGGCTAAACACTGGATGCCCTTGGGAGAACTGCTGCTACAGCGCAACACTAGTAGAAAAAGGGTCAAATGTGAAGCACATTAATGCTAGTTTGATTTTGAGCTGGCACTAATATGTTCATTAGTGCCGGTTCCAACGGCTAGCCGGCCGCTCTCATTAGTACCGGTTCGTGGCGAACCTTTAGCACTGGTTCGTGCCACGAACCGGTACTAAAGAGAGTGGTGGCAGGATGTTGTCAGTCTGGGGCCCCTCTAGCACCTTTAGTACCTGTTCGTAGCACGAACCGGTACTAAAGGTCGTCGTACATAAACCCTTCGTCCACCCGAGCTCGCTCTGTTCTTCCCCTTTCCCCTCTCCTCCTCCGTTCTTCCCCTCTCTTCCTCGAGCTCATCACACATTTTGCCCAAATTTTGTCAAGATTTGAAGGCCCCCATCCATTCAAATGATCACAAAGGTTAGGAACTTTGTTCTTTCATCTCTCATTGCTAGATTAGCTCTTGCAATGCTTTGTATAGTGATTAATTTGTGAGTTTAGTAATTTGGGAGGAATTATATGTGCTAGTATTTGATTTATATGCAATTTGAGGTTAAAAAATAACACTTAGTTTGCATATGTAGGTGTGGTTTACTTAGTGCCTTCTAAATCTCCGTCGTAACCACCGTCGATCGCCCGCACCGTCCCGTCGCCGGCACCACCTTGTGGTGAGGCTCTTCTTCATGAATGTTTTACATTACCAAATTGATGTTTGTGTGATTTGGATATATAGTTACTCGTATAATTATCTTACTCGTACGTTGTTTGTTATACATAGTGCCATGGTTTTGATATCCGTCCCTCTCGGCCCTAGTCCTTGTTATGATTCGGATGTGGTATATTCTCTTTTAAAACTAGTTGTTGCATTTCGTGTTTATGACAAATTATGGCCATCAAGTTGACATAGATATTTTTATCTAGGAGGTATGTGAAACGAAAATTCCAACCGACCTATTGTCGAGAGGTTAAATTTAGTTGAAAGAGAAAACGAGTATTTGAAAGAAAAATTGAAAAGAATTAAGGGGGAGAAGATGGAATTGGAGTTTCATGTTGCCGATGTCATCGATGATCACAAGATCAAGATGGAGAAAATGCGGTTGAAGATTAGAAAGATTAGAAAATATGCCATTGATAGTGTCACTTGGTATCATTATGTTGTTGGATCAATTGTTACCTTAGTTGCGATCTTGATCGCATTTGTTGTTGCATTTAAATTCTTTAGCTAGAGAGTTATTTGTATGTTGCATTTAATTAAGTGTTGTATATGAACTTTATGTATGAACTTGTATTATTTTGGTCTATTCGGTGTTGTGTAATGAAGATGAGCCGACAATGGATGTATGATGACCGATGCTCTCCCAAGTTCATTAATGGCGTGCATACTTTTCTGCTTGACACTAAGGCAAACAAGTGGGCGGATGGTTTTATGCCTTGTCCATGTGTTGGCTGTAAGAATGGTCACAATTACTCTACGTCAAGAACCATTCACGTCCACCTATTTGAGTCTGGTTTCATGCCCTACTATAATGTTTGGACCAAGCACGGAGAAAGAGGGGTTATGATGGAAGACAATGAAGAAGAAGAGGACGACGACAGATATCCTGGCCATGGGTTCCCTGAATACGATGATACAACAATGGGGGAAGAAGCTGAGCCGACAATGCGGAAAGAAGCTGAAGAAGAGGCATCAGATGAGCCCGCTGATGATCTAGGTCGGGCCATTGCCGATGCAAAGAGAAACTGCGCAAGTGATTTGGAGAAGAAGAAGTTGCAGCGCATGTTAGAGGATCACAAGAAATTGTTGTACGCGAATTGCGAAGCTGACAAAAAAAAGATGGGCGCCACACTGGAATTGCTGCAATGGAAGGTAGAGAATGGTGTTTCTGACAATGGATTTAGAAAGTTGCTGGTAATGATAAAGAATATGCTTCCAAAGGACAACGAATTGCCCGAGAGTACGTATGAAGCAAAGAAGGCTGTCTGCCCTCTACGGTTAGAGGTGCAGAAGATACATGCATGCCCTAATGACTGCATCCTCTACTGCGGTGAGTACGAGAATTTGAGTGCTTGCCTGGTATGCGGTGCATTGCGTTATAAGATCAGTCGCGATAACCCTGGTGATGTCGAGGGCGAGCGCCCCAGGAAGAAGATTCCTGCCAAGGTGATGGGGTATGCTCCTATAATACCACGACTGAAACGTTTGTTCCAAAACAAAGAGCATGCGAAGGCGATGCGGTGGCACGGAGAAGACCGTAAGAAAGACGAAAAGTTGAGAGTACCCACTGACGGTTCGCAGTGGAGAAAAATCGAGAGAAAGTACAGGGAGGAGTTTGCAGGTGACCCAAGGAACATATGGTTTGGTCTAAGAGCAGATGGCATTAATCCTTTTGGGGAGCAAAGCAGCAACCATAGCACCTGGCCTGTGACTCTATGTTTGTATAACCTTTCTCCTTGGTTGTGCATGAAGCGGAAGTTCATTATGATGCCAGTGCTCATCCAAGGCCCTAAGCAACCCGACAACGACATTGATGTGTACCTAAGGCCATTAGTTGAACAACTATTACAGCTGTGGAATGGAACAGGTGTACGTGCGTGGGATGAGCATGGACAGGAAGAATTTGACCTAAAGGCGTTGTTGTTCGTGACCATCAATGATTGGCCTGCTCTCAGTAACCTTTTAGGACATACAAACAAGGGATACCGCAGATGCACGCACTATTTGGATGATACCAACAGTATATATTTGGATTTTTGTAGGAAGATTGTGTACGTGGAACATCGTCCATTTCTTCTGAGCAGGCATCCCGTAAGAAAGAAAGGCAAGCATTTCAAAGGTGAGGCGGATCACCGGACGAAGCCTCGCCACCGTATTGGTGCTGATGTATATGATATGGTCAAGGATTTGAAGGTAATCTTTGGAAACGGTACTGGTGCTGATGTACACGACTGGATTACACGTCAACAAACAAGGACTTTCGCCGGTTGGTTGCAGAAACATGCCATGCATGATGGCGATATTGAAGATGACATGTACTCGCTATCCCAGTTACATAATGGGAATACATTTTACACGATCGCCCAAGATAAGAAGAGCACCAACCAAAACAGTGGTGCCCGCTTTGATGCAACAACCAACACAGAAAAGGAAACATATTATGGTTACATAGAGGACATATGGGAACTTAACTATGGAGGTGGTTTGAAGGTCCCTTTATTTCGGTGCAAATGGGTCAATATGACACGAGGTGGGGTAACGGAAGACCCGCAGTACGGAATGACAACAGTGGATCTCAACAATATTGCGTATGCAGACAAAACATTCGTCCTAGCCAATGATGTGGCGTAGATTTTTTATGTGAAAGACATGTCTACCAGACCGAGAAAAAGAAAAGATAAGGAAGCGAATGGATCATACGATGAGCCAAAGCGCCACATAGTTCTTTCAGGGAAAAGAAACATCGTGGGAGTGGATGACAAGAAAGACATGTCAGAATATTATGAAAAGTTTGATGAAATTGCACCATTCACAGTGAATATTGACCCGAGCATATAGTTAAATGATGAAGATTTTCCATGGCTACGGCGCAAAGGGACACACGCGAAGAAAAAGTTTCACACCCAAAGATCTGGGATGTGATCAGCTTCACTATCATCACTTTCTTCTGTGTTTCACACCCAGGAGGGAATCTCTGTAATAGTTATGGTAGTTATGTATTTTGGCATTTGAAACGCGAAGAAATTTGATGTGCAAACACATTCTTTCATGCATTTACTAGTTTTTTCACCTAAATGACCCTGAAATTGAAAAGCATTTCAAATGAACTCAGAAAAGGTTGAAAGTTGGCATGGTATCATAATTTTACCCACATAGCATGTGCAAAAAAGTAGAGAGGGTTACGACAAAAACTAGATGCACTTCGTGTACAAAATGGACAATCTCTTTCGAAGTATTAGGGTTTCGGACAAAAACTCATCTGTTACAAAGGCATTTTATTTTTCAAATAACCTAAGCATTACCAAATTGAATATAATGATAAAATACACTAATATTAAACATAAGAAAAAAGAATCACTGTATAATCTATTTTCAAAGTTAAGTTATTCACAAACTAGTGATTCACACAAATTTCAAATAATTCAAAATTTAAACTATTCAAATTTGAAAACTACTGGCACTAACAGAAAGTTTGTAATTTTTTGTACCTAAAGAAAAAATATTCGCAAAGAAACTCTAAATACAGCAAAAAAACAACTCAAAAATAAATAAAACAAAAATAAATAAAGCAAAAAAAATTAAAGCAAAAAAAATTTAAGAAAATAAAAAAGCCCGCCTACTGGGCCAGAGCGACCTGCATACGACTAGAAACACTACGTTTTGTTGGGCCAGGATGCAGGCCCGCAAAGGCCCAGTCGGCCCACAGGGCAGCAGAGAACAGGTAGACCCAGTAGGCCTGCTTTGGAGAGGAGCTCGAGAGAGCTACCGCACTGGGGCTTATAAACCAGTGCGGACACCCCTCAGCTAGCGAGGTGGGACTAAACTTGCCGCACCGCACCTGCGCCAGCGCACCCTATTTAGTACCGGGTGGTGGCTGCAACCGGTACTAAAGAGGGGGTCTTTAGTACCGGTTGGTGCCACGACCCGGTACTAAAGGGGGGAGCGCTTCCCGCCGCTTGGCCTGGCCAAAATAGACCTTTAGTACCGGTTGGTGCCACCAAGTGGTACTAAAGGTCCATCCTATATATACAACACTTGAAAAAAAAATCAATTTCCCTCTGTTTCTTCCTCTGCGTCGACGACACGCCGCCTGCCCCGATCGACGCCATCGCCGCACCCAACGCGTCACCGCCCCGACAGTCCCCGCCCCTCGTCCCCGCCCCCGTCGCCGTCGCCGCCCCGGCCGTCCCCGTCCCCGTCTTCCCCGTCGCCGCACCCCGCCCCATCGTCGCCGCCCCGTCCCGTCGCCCCTCGTCACCGCCCCATCGTTGCCTCGCCGATGAACTCATGCCCCGGCCACCATGTCCACACGCACACACACATTAGTTTTTTTGTTATAAATTTTAGTTATAGAATTTTTTTCTGTTTTTAGTTATAGAAATATTAGAAATGATAGTTATATAGAAATGTTATAAATTTTGTCTGTTTTTAGTTATAGAAATGTTAACAATTTTTCTGTTTTTTAGTTATAGAAATATTAGAAATGTTATAGAAATGTTAGTTATATAAGCAGAAATGTTAGAAATTTTAGAATTAGTTTTAGTTAGATGAATTAGATTAATGTCCAATTGTTAGAATTTGCATATAGAATTTTAGTTATCACAATCCAATCATTTAAAAATGTTACTTTTTGCGGGCATATAGTATTTGTTCTCAACGATATGCCCGGCCCGCATCCTCGCCGTCGCAACGTTCGCGACGAGTCCTGCTTGAGAGGACCGATGTCCGGGACTGGGCTCCGCCGGGCTGGCACTGGGAGGTGCTACCTGGAGGGGCGCGCCGCTTGGTGAGGAACCCGGCCTCGGGTCCCGTCGTCGACCCTGATCTCCTTTGGTGGCGTTCGCGTGGGCCACATTCGGTGCAAAGGGAGTCGGCCCCGCCGTAGGTGGTGCGTCGCCGTGTCAGGGAGGAAGACGAGCACGTCCATCGCTACATGGCTGCTATGGACGTCAGGTTCTCCAATACTTGGTAGGTTCTTTGGGCAGATGACCGGAGATATGATCCTGTGATGGTTCCTTCTCTTTGGGTGTCCACCGCCCGCGCCCCAGGAACCGCGAGTGGCCTAGATTCTTCTATAGAACTCGATCTTTATTAGGTACATAGCCAGTGATGTATTCAATATATAATATTCGAGACGATGTATTCGAGATTATATGTATTATTCGAGACGATGATGTATTCGAGATTATATATTAATCGAGACGATGCATATATTATGTACTATATGATCCAGTTTTTACTTATTGATGGCATCAATGCATTGTAATTTGAATACTAAATTGTTTTATATTTCTTCTGTATTAGTTAAGTAAAAGCTATGGCGGACAATACCGGCAGAGAGAGAGAAGAGGAATTGTTCGACATCATACGCAGCCCTCGCAGGCTAGATGATCTGAATGAAGCAGATGCCGGCTCCCAATATTCGAACAATACCGGAGAGGGTGATGAAAAGATATTCGATCTCGACGACCGAGCTGATGAAGTCATGAACTATGATTATGATTATGATGACACAGACAGTGTTAATGATGACACAGACAATGTTGATCTTCAAATAACAAAGACTACCGATGAGGTACTTTTATATAAGCGGGCATCTCGTGATCATCACATGTTTTTTTTATTTGAAGATATATTAACGAATCGATCTTTCTTCTTTCAGCCCTCCGGATCGAGCAAATCTGCTTCTACAGACAGCAAGACAAAGCGAGGCCCGGGCAAATAGTTGAAGGAGGGTGTAAAGTACAACATCGACTCCGTCAAACCTAGTGGCGAACCCCTCACGCCTAAGAACATTGCGAACAACTGGACTCGTCAGTGCAGAGTTCTTGTGAAGGACCAACTCCTGATCTCCATTCAAGAATGGAAAGAGCCAAACACTAACCGTCCAGGTGTTACTTGGGTCGACGACAGAGCAAAAAAACCCTTTGCGAATCTCTGATGGAACATTTCACCCTACCAGATTATTTCACTGAAGCAGATGTGGAGAAAGTCAAGGGCACTGCTCTTAAGAAGATGGCAATTGCATTCAACACCCACAAGAAAATAGTATGGGCCAACTACCTCGCTGCAGAAAGGAAGACTCCAGAATTCACGGGAACACTGGAGAAGCAAAGAGAACACTGGTCCGATTTCGTGAAATTCAAGGAATCAGAATTATCTAAGGAATGGTCGATAAAAAACAAGGTCAATGCTGCAAAAAGACGCAGTTCCATAGGCTGGGTCCAGGTGGCTACGCGGTGGGAATGCCTAAGTGGGATAAGTCTGAGCAAGAGATGGAGGATGCAGGGGTCACTCCGGTTACTAAGAGCTGGCCCCCAGGTGCAGAACTTGGTTTTATGTGCATGGGGGGGCGTTGGACCCGAAGACAGGCCTGGTTTCGCAGAAGGCAAGTCTAAAAGGAGCCGAACAAAAGAAACTTGATGCAATAGAAGAAGCTCGAACGGGGGTGTTCACGCCCAACAGAGAGAACGACGAGCTTACGCACGCCTTGGGAAATCCTGAACACCCGGGAAGAACACGAGGCAAGGGCGTTATTCCCTGGTATGAGGGATTTTCGGAATGGAACAATGAGTATAGGTCCCGTGCAAGAAAGAAGATGGAGAAGGAGAAGAAGAGGAAGCTGGAGGAGGAGCAAAGGAAGCAGGATGCAGAACGCCTTCAAGGCCTAGAAGCAAGGCGCGCAGACTTGGCACTCAAATTCCAGCAGCAGCAGCAGCAAATCGACTCACTTAGCCAGGAAAGGGGGTCTCATCAGCGGCAGCAACAAGCGGATGATCGTCGAGCATTGGATAGCACCATCCCATCCATGCTGAGAAGCAGCGTTGGTTCTGCCCCGGGCGACACACTGCTGGATACATACCCTATGGATGATATCATAGAGAACACTAACTGTGAGCTATACTCCAAAATGAAGAACATATCCATGAAGGTGACGGACGGCGTTGCTTTTACAATTACCCCCGAAGCAACCTTCCATTGCACCCCGATTCAAGAGGGCTATGCTCGTGTCTTGGTTGATGAAGTGGTGGACCCATATTCGGGGCTATAGCTTGACATTCTTGGAGGTGAAGATGAGCGCACACTAGGAGAGGCCATACATCGTATCATCCTATGGAGAAAGGATTGCATCATCTTTCGAAGTCCACCGACACCACGTCGTCTGCCGACTCCTACTCGAAGTCCGCCAACGAGTCAGCAGACTCCCGCTCCTCCAAGTCCACGAACGCGTGAGCCGACACCTCCTCAAAGTCCGCCACCTTCTCCAAGTCCTCGAACGCGTGAGAAGACTCCTGCTTCAAGTCCGGCATAGCGTCAGGCCGCTCCTCCGGTTTCAAGTCCGACACCGATTCAGGCCACACCTCCTGCTTCAAGTCCAGCACAACGTCAGGCCACTCCTCCTGCTCCAACTCAGCCACATCAGCCGTCTCCACCGTCTCAGCAATCGCAGAAGAGACACGCCACAGCTATGGTGCATAGCGGTACGAGTCGAGGTAGTACAGTAAGTACAGGCGGAGACAAGCGATATAGATATGGTCCAAGCCTTGCTCCTCTTCCTCAGAGGCCTTACGACATGACCGAGGAGCAAAATGCAGCCATAGTGCAGGCCCAAGTGGACACCCATTTTGGACCGAAACCGGCACCGCCGCCAAGGAAGAAAGAGCCCGAGGAAAAGATTGACCAGTTCATTCGTATGGCTAGAGCACCAGCTCCCAAGCCTGTTGACTTAGACTATGAGCGCCAAATCAGGAAGTCACATCGAGCACGACTATAGAAGGAAGCGAGCTCGAGCTCGAGCCAACAAGTAGCTCGCAAAAAATGCGGGAAAACCGTTCCCCAGCTGGGAGAACATGCGGCGCAATCGACCCCCTCCTCCCCCCCCCCCCCCCCCGCTTGTTGTGCCAACCGTTAACGTTCCCCAGCTAGGCGATGTGGTTATAACGGAGGAGCATATAATGCAAGCTGAAATGCTCAAGATCTCTGTTGGACAACTCCTCGAAATCGAGCCCATGTCTCCTCTTAGAGAGGAGGAAATAAAACGGAAATATGTCCGGGGCCAACCTTTGGTCGAGCCAGACAAGGTCAAGAACCTCCCAAAGAGAATGTATGAATTGCATCAATGGTACATGAACATTATCAAGATTTCCAATCGAGAGTCCCTCATGGTGAATGTCAAGGAGGAGCATTACTTCCATGAGAAAGCTCTGTCCGTTGAGTATTCAGAACTATTTCAGTTATACAATCAAGACGCACTCGACAAATCTATCGTCAGTTGCTATTGTCTGTAAGTGATTTCTTTCTGTAATTTAAGTCTCAAGCTAGCTGTAGTGATCATTTTGATCAATCATTACATGTAATTATCCTCACTATATATTGTTTTCTGTGGTATTATATGCAGGATGAAGATGTATGAAATGAAAAAATCTGGACGCTATGGCATTGGGTTCATTGACCCAAATACCATTAATGAGTACACATGGAACCTTCCAACTTGTCGAGTAAGTTTAGAGGAAAGCATGTTGGAGTTCTTCAAGCGCCTCAATACCAATGAAGATATATTACTTCCTTACAACTTCCTGTGAGTCACACTGTCTTGTAATATAAATTCTATTTTTGCTTACTAGCTAGCTAGATGTTAATAATTAAGTGTATAGGGTTTACGGTAGTTGATTAGTATTAGGCACATGCCCGATTAATTAAGACCTGCAAACGTGTGCGCATACAGTTTCCACTTGATCTTGTTAGACATTAAAGTTGACAAAAGAACAGTTGAAGTACTGGACTCACTACTTAAAAAAGAAAAACACTACACCATCATGAAGGGAATAGTCAACAGGTAATTTCAATCATTATTAACTATATCTCGGCCTATTTAGTTCGTCATTTTCTGATATGAACTATTTAATAACCCCTTTATTAATTTTCTTTGCCGGCGGGCAGGGCTTGGGCAAAGTTCATCAAGGTGACTCCAGGCAAATGGGCAAAAAACTGTTTTGGTATCGACCAAAGGTAAGTAATTAAGTAGTACTAGCTAACTAGCTAGCTACCATCTCTTTAATTCTTGTTTCAATACCATTAATTAATTATCATGCTTGATTAATCATTATCTGATTCAATTTGATTCTCGTAAAGGCCCTGAAGCAGGCGCAGGGGAATGATCTGTGTGCATTCTATGTTTGCGAGAACATTTGCATGATGTCGTTCGAAAGGAGCAGATCTCAAAGATAGGACTGGGTACGTTTGTCAGAATACTATTCACACCATTATCGATATCTAGTCACACAACTAATACACATGCATATTGATCTCATTCTTAACAGTTCAGAGAGGTGCGGGAGCAACTCCTACCAGCGGAGCGCATACTAGAACTTCAAGAGAAAATAGCGAGATTTTTGTTCGACCAGGTCATAGATCCCAAAGGAGAATACTATTACCCGCTACCGCCCCCATGAACCACTTGTCATCATGCTCCGAAGGCACCAAGGCAACATGTAGAAGAAATTGTATATGTATATACATGTGTATGTGTGAATAATTAATGGTGTTGGTTGTGAGACATTCGATGAGATATATATATATATATATATATATATATATATATATATATATATATATAGGCAAAATTGTGTCTATCATAGCTTGCTAGGGAAATAGCTATCATGGCCACACAACACATGCGCCGTGATCCGTGCTGACCATGTGGGGGTTAAGCTAAAGAGGTGCTTGTGGGGTGTTTTGCAGCCCATGTGCTAGAGAAAAGCTATGCATGGTCAGCATGCAGTGGTCCATGCGGCTGTACATCAGGAAAAGGAGGAGGGACAAGGCGATGCATGCAATAATTTTGGAACCTGAAGCCAAAACGGAGGAAGCCTATATAGGCATGTCATGTGACAAGTGCTTGGGAGTGGAGCCACTGAAGGTCTCGGGCTTCTAGAGTTTTTGCACTCAGAAGCGCACTTATATGAAGAGTATAGTGACACGGCGACATGGATAATTAACTCTGTGAATTTATTAGCTAGATAAAAGTGCATAGACGAGCTCAAAAAGTATGCTTCAAATGAACCGTCGAGATCAACAATGTAACCGTCAAGATCAACGATGGAACCGACGTATGAAGAGCGCCAAAGAAGAACTATCTTAGGTGGAACCGTCGAGATCAACGATGGAACCGACATATGTGAAGAGCGCCAAAGAATAACTATCTTAGGTGGAACCGTCGAGATCAACAAGGAAACAGACACATATGTGAAGAGCGCCAAAGAATAACTATCTTAGGTGGAACCGTCGAGATCAACGACGGAACCGACGTGGAGCGCCAAAGAACGACGGAACCGTCGAGTATGTGTCGCAATTTTGAACTAATAGTTCAATTTTAGATTAAGCCAAGTAGAAGGGTGTGTCTGAATATGTGACGTACGTACATGCTTTTCTCGTGTAGGCAAACAGGAGATTTACATATATATACCAACAAATGCGCAATGTGGAGTTCAAAAAAAATGGCACAACGTGCATACACGAACAGATTTACATATATATGCGGTTCTACGTACGAGAAAATCTATTTATATATATGCGTAACATATACAATTTGTAGTATTGTAAAATACCAGCAAACAAAACAGAATTAAATGGAAAACACAAAATTAATGGAAAATAAAACCAAAACCCCCAAAACATTTAGTACCAGTTGGTGTTACCAACCGGTACTAATGGTCTACCAGTACCCGGGCCTGGCCCGTGCCACATGGTGGCACTTTAGCGCCGGTTCGTGCCGAACCGGTAGTAAGGGGGGGGGGGGGCTTTAGTCTCCACTCTTTAGTGCCGGTTGTAGAACCGGCACTAAAGGCCCTTACGAACCGGCGCTAAAGCCCGGTTCTGCACTAGTGCAATATGGCAACCTCGGATGCTTATCACCTCTGTGGAGTTCGTGATACTTGGAGGAATGCCCTGCTGGACTGTCCGGTGTCGCTGAGTACTTGAGCGCTATCATCGGATGTGATTCTTGATCAGTTGAGCACGAACCAGGAAGAGTGTGCAAAGAAGTGGATATTCGCATTACAGGAGGCGTTACCCACTGATGAGTTCATTAGGGCAGCTGTGTCCCTTTGGGAAATTTGGGGAGCCCGTAGAAAAGCAATCCATGAATACATTCATAAGAGCTCACACTTAATTCACAGTTTTATCAATTCCTATTTGCTGGACATACAGGTGCTATCACCAAAGAAAGATTCCAGGGGGACTGGTGCTGTCGGCCCCACCGGCTGATTGGCACCACTTGCTAATCACTCCAAGATTAACGTTGATGCAGCAGTCGGGCGCGGGGGGGGGGGGGGGGCATCATGGCTCAGTTGGCATAGTATATCGTGACAATACAGGTGGATTCCTCGGAGCCTCTGCCATGGTGTTTAACACGGGTGATCCAGCCACTTTGGAGGCGTTTGCAATCCGAGAGGGGCTTTCCTTGTCCATGCATCTGAACCCGGACCACATTTGTGTGGCATGTGATTGCAAGCGTGTGGTCGAAGAAATTAAGAAGGGAAGTGGAGCTACTTACGGGGCAATCATACGGGAGATTCAACAACAAGTATCTTCTTTTATTTCTTGTAATATAGATCACGAATTTAGGAGCTCCAATGTTGAGGCTCACAACTTAGGGAATCATGCGTTGACTTTTGGAACTGGCTGCCATGTTTGGTTAGGCCAGCCCAGTGACATTACGTTCCTCCCTATAAACATTGTGACGGCTTGAATAAAACGTTTCACGAGGTTGTCTAAAAAAAGTCAGTTCATCCCCTCCCCTCCCATCCCCAATCATATTCCAAATTATCTTTCCCGGACCTCTTTCATGCATATCCCTTCCTTCCCCGTCTTGGTCACAAGATGCCTAGCCAGCCTGTGCCAATAAGAAAATGAGAAGATGGCGGCCCTAACATCAAGCTCGCGGGTCGACTACAGGCACGTCGAGTTTGGTTGTTGTGCTATGATTTTCACATCAGCTCAGTCTTAGCGGCCCCAGGGCCCATGGTCTTGCTTGAGCTCCTGCTGGTTGTTCTAGCGCCATGGGCCAGCCCGGGTCTTGGCGGCTTTGTTGCCATGGGCGTGCTCGGTCTCTACCTTGACAGCTCTCAGGCTAACATCCCCCACCGTGATTACAACAATGAGGCAAAGACAAGAGGTCTACGATGACACAACCACGTACACACGTCATGTCAACGACAACTAGGGGCGGTATGCATTAGTTTACCTTTTTGGGATATTTTTTATTAACTCCACTAACATTAATAAAAAATATTTCTTTTGAAACTAACGATTAAGACACATGTTAGGAATATATGTCTGTTAAATATAAACTGGATTCCATAAACAAAATACCAAGATAACACTTCATCTATTTGTTGTAGCATGATAAACTACACAATGCAATCTTGGCGAGTTCTTTGTGGCATCCAACAAATTGTCCCTCGTTGTTTTTCCGTTTCAGTCGTTAATGTTATTTTCTATAAAGCAAAACACTTCTTTGTATCACTTTAAAACATTAACAAGGACTAAAGCTGCGGATGAGACGATGAAGACTCGAACTACCTAAAATAGCCACAAAAAATTCGCCACATCAAACTATGAGCCAAGACTTGGGAGAAGATTCATCTAAGAGGTGCCACCCGCCAGGTTGTCTAAAAAAGATATTGAAAAAAGACAGTATAATAAAAAAAACAGGCTATAAAAATAAAAAGCTGAAGAGAGGTTGTAGCACATTTGTAATGTGCAAATGTCGTTACAACCCAAGCATCATTTATCATTGATTGCAAATATTTGTAGGTAGCTTACCAAGCTGTCCACTTGGTGTCAACTGCAATAAGAATCAACATTATAAACATATGTGACGACGTTTGCATAAGCGGTATGGGACTAAATCAGTCTGACCAGGGGCAAACATTCAGAAGCACCGCTAGACGTAGTCCTGTTGTCTTGTTGTGTGGGTCGGCCTGGCGAGCAGGCTGGGCTTTAGCCCAATAACAAGTTAACCACGTCCATTACTTCCGATGCGGGTGATTACGGAATATCCTATTTGCCGCTCGATGCGTCAAACTGCCGGCGCTTCGCACAGGCGAGCGTCCGAGCAGCGACGCAACGGGCCGGCCCGTTTAACTGTTCGAACGCCACCGGTTTTGGGAACCTTCTACAGGTTCCCTGCTGGTTTTTTCTGGTTTTGGGAAACTTCTAGATGGTTCTTTGAATCGGTTTTTTCTTTGGTCCGTTTTTCTAATGTTTTTTCCTTATTCTCCCTTTTCTAGTTTTTTATTTTGTTTCTTTATTCTGTTTTTTATTTTTCCTTTTTGTTTTCTTTTCTCTCATTTTCCTCTTTCTGTTTTTTTGTTTCTATTTCGTTTTTTATTAATTGAAAATTTGTGCACAATTCAAAAAATTCACGGATGCAAAGTTTGTGCATAATTTAAAAAATGTTCACGGTTTCAAAAAAATTCACAATTCAAAATAAAATTACGGTTTTAATATTTGTTCACAATTTGGAAAATGTTCACAATTTTATAACTTTGTTCACGAATTTTGGAATTGCACCATATTTTAAAAAAATACAATTCAAAAAATGTTCGCAGTTTAAGGAAAAATGTTCACAATTTTATAATTTGTTCACGAATTTGAAATTTGTTTATGTTCCAAAATTTGTTCACAATTCAAAAATGTTCATGGTTTTCAAAATTTGTTCGCTGATTTGAAAAATGTTCACAATTATTGTTCATGAATTTGCAATTTGTTCATTTGTTAAAATTTGTTCACAATATAAAAGAAATATGGTTTCAAAATTTGTTCGGAATTCGAAAAATGTTCACAATTTTAAAATTTTGTTCAAGAATTCTAAATTTGTTCATGTTTAAAAATTGGTTTGCAATTTGAAAAATGTTCACAGTTTCAAAATTTGTTCATATATTCGAAAAATGTTCGCATTTTTCGAACTTTATTCATGAATTCGAAATTTTTTCATGTTTCAAAACTTGTTCACAATTCAAAAATGTTTACAGTTTTCAAAAATTGTTCGTACATTCGAAACATGTTCATAATTTAGAAAACATTTCACAAAGTTGAATTTTCTTCATGTTTTAAAAGTTTTTCAGAATTAGAAAAACAATTACGGTTTCAAAATTTGTTCAGAATTTTAAAAATGTACATAATTTTATAATTTTGTACACAAATTTGAAATATATTCATGTTTCAAAATTTGTTCACAATTCAAAAAATGTTCGCAGTTTAAAAAAATTTGTGGATTAAAAAATGTTCGCATTTTTTTAATTTTGTTCACGAATTTTAAATTTATTCATGTTTCAAAATTTGTTCACCATTTGAAAAATGTTTAGGGTTTCAAAATTTGTTCACAATTTGGAAAATATCCTCAATTTTTCACGAATTTGAAATTTGTTCATGTTTCAAAATTTGTTCACAATTTGAAAAATGTTTGCAGTTTCAATTTTTTTTCACAATTCAAAAAATGTGCAGTTTCAAAATTTATTCACATTTTGAAAAGTGTTTACGGTTTCATCAATTTGTTCAAACGAAAAGGAAACAAAAAATAAATTTGTTTGCATTTCCCAAAAATGTTCGTAATTTCTAGAAAAGTTCTCCTATTCAATTTTTTTGCTTTTGCCCATAAATACAATTATTTTACCAAATAAAGTTCATGGTTTAAAAATTCATGTTCAAAATTTTAGAAAAAGATCAGATCTGCAACGGCTTATGGTTTGTGTTTTTTAAGTTTTATAGCTAGGTTCTTTAACATTCGCGATGGCAAGTTAACATGCGAGGTAGCCAGTTGAGGTGGCTAGCGCAAGGCGCACGTTACCGAGAGGTTGTGTGTTCAAGTCGTATTGCTGGAGCATTTTTATTTTTGTGATTTTCCACCCCTACAACAAATGGGCCAGCCCAGGTGAGCTGGCTCTGTGCGAAAGGGCGACTACTCGCCGCAAAATGCGGCGTATAGGAGTTCCCGGTGATTACGGCCGTTGGGTCTGTTATACCTGTAGAGAAGGATTTGGTGCATCGATAATTGATTGATCATGCACTAGGTACATATATATAGGTACAAGAGGTGCGACTAGTATCTTGTCTCCTAGGATACACGTACATACAGAGGGAGACATACACTACAGGTACTGCATACAAAACCCAAACCTACGTACATTACACATGTTCAACACCCCCCATAGTCGAAGCGTCGCCGATGCCGCAGAGACTGGACCGAAAGCCCTCGAAGGTCGAGGTGGATAGTCCCTTCGTCATGACATCGGCGAACTGCTGATCGGTGGGCACATGGAGAACACGAACACGACCAAGTGCGACGTGCTCCCTGACGAAGTGGATGTCGAGCTCAATATGCTTCGTCCGTTGGTGATTGACAGGGTTGGCAGCAAGGTACACCACGGAGACGTTATCACAGTTGTCACGCCCAAGATGCGACCCTATCCTAAAGGAACTCGAAGGTCCCACCAGGGATAGAAGCGCATCTTGAAGACGCTTTTGCAAGGTGGATATCATTATACATCAACATTACATAATAGATGGGGATACATACAAAAGGCATACAATGCCATATGAATACAACAACACACATAAGACCAACATCCGACTACAGATGGAACATAAACAAAAGCTCAAACGACATCCACCCTGCTAGCCTAGACTGCCGACCTGGAACCTATCCCCTGATCGAAGAAGAAGCAGAAGAAGAACTCAATGCAAGCAAGCATCGCTCTCGCGTCATGATCATCGCATAACCTGTACCTGCAACTGGTGTTGTAGTAACCTGTGAGCCACGAGGACTCAGCAATCCCATTACCATGGGTATCAAGACTAGCAAAGCTTAATGGGTAAGGAAGGGGTAAAGTGGTAAGGTTGCAGCAGCGACTAAGCATATATGGTGGCTAACATACGCAACGGAACGGTCGTGAAGCTAGCAATGATCAAGAAGTGATCCTGAACTCCTACTTACGTCAAACATAACCCAAAAACGTGTTCACTTCTCGGGCTCCGCCGAAAAGAGACCATCACGGCTACACACGCGGTTGATGCGTTTTAATTCGGATCTGGTGTCAAGTTATCTACAACCAGACATTAACAAATTCCCATCTGCCCATAACCGCGGGCACGGCTTTCGAAAGTTTAAACCCTGCAGGGGTGTCTCAACTTAGCCCATGATAAGCTCTCGTGATCAACGAAGGATATACCTTCTCCCAGGAAGACACGATCAGACTCGGAATCCCGGTTTACAAGACATTTCGACAATGGTAAAACAAGACCAGCAAAGCCGCCCGGACGTGCCGACAAATCCCGATAGGAGCTGCACATATCTCGTTCTCAGGGCACACCGTATAAGGGAAGCGTACAGGAACCGATGTAACGCAAGTTGCCTAGGAATGGTCCCGCACAGTGCTCTAGTTTGGACCAACACTCAGAGGGGCACTGGCCCGGGGGGGGGGGGGGTAAATAAAGATGACGCTCGGGCTCCGGAAACCCAAGGGAAAAAGGGCTAGGTGAGGCAAATGGTAAAACCAATGTTGGGCCTTGCTGGAGGAGTTTTATTCAAAGCGAACTGTCAAGGGGGTCCCATAAATCACCCAACCGCGTAAGGAACGCAAAATCCAGGAACATAACACCGGTATGACGGAAACTAGGGCGGCAAGAGTGGAACAAAACACCAGGCATAAGGCCGAGTCTTCCACCCTTTACCAAGTATATAGATGCATTAAATAAATAAGAGATATTGTGATATCCCAACATAATCCTGTCCACCATGGAGCAATCTTCAAGCAAAAGCGGTAACATAGCCAAGCAATGGTTTGCTAGGAAGGGTGCAAAAGGTTAGAGGCTGACATGGTAATTGGGAGGCTTGAAGAACAAGTGATAGGTAGCGCAGCAAAGCGATAGAACGAAGCAACTAGCATAGCAATGATAGTAGTGAGATCCAAGGTGACGGTCATCTTGCCTGAAATCCCGCTAGGAAGAAGAACGAGTCCATGAAGAAGATGAAGCCACGAAGACGAACCAAGCGTAGACGAACGAATCCTAACGATCGCAACGAAACGGGAACTATCGAGAAGAAGCACACAACATAGTAAACACACCACACATATACAAGACATGATGCACAACCAAGCATGATGCATGACAAGGCTACAAGAGGCTACTCATGGCAAGAGATGATGCAAACAGGAGCAACACATCAAAGCAAGTTTAAATGAGGCCGGAAACAACATATAACAATTCCGGTAAGTCCTCATATGCATATTTCGAAATTGGTCCAGATCTGAATAAACCTTATGTTCAAGTTGTTAAACAGCAAGTTAAGATGCACCAAGATGATCTACACGAGATTCTAGTCAAGTTACATATAAAGTTCATTTAGTTCGGAGCTGCGGCCTAGAAGATATGAGCAAAACAAGTTAAACATGGCATTGATGCAAAATGCATACAAACATCAAACAAACACCTCAAAACAAGGATGCAACATGATAATATGAAACTACATGCAAAATCAAGCAAGTTTCATATAGATCACACTCAAAACGGAGCAACGGTTCAACACACATTAAGCTGTCCAAATCAGCAACTAGGCATATTGCAAGCATCAAAACAACAATGCTACAGTAACACAATATAAGAACAAAAGGCATGGACATGATGTACAGGTAAAGCATGACAAAACATGAACACTGAGCTATATCCAGAAATCACTATAACATGCTCAAACACACATGTCAAGATTGCAAATAATAACAGTTTCAGACTTTGCAGAAATAACATCAGGTTGAAATATTTAGATCTATCAAACAACATGTTACAGGAACTTAACATGGCAAACAAAGGCATGGTATGAATCTACTAAACCCATAGAACAAAAGTCCTTTACTGACCATGAGCCAAAATGGCACGGAAAATATGATGGCACCCATGTAAACATGGCAAATGATATGACAGATTCATACATGGCAGGAACAACGATAAGTAGGCATGTTGATGAGCTTGTACCACTCACCACAGAGCAATACATGACATGGCAAGGCAACCAACAGAAATAATCCATGTTTGTGAAGCTAAGCATGTCAATAGCAAGTTCATAGGATGCATGTATCACTAGCAAATCACATGGCAAAACTGAACTTAATGTTAACAGGCTGACAACAACATTATTTAGCAACTTTGGAGTAAGAATACAAAAAGTTACAACAAGCTATAAATGCAACCATGGGCATGGATGGATAGAGCATGACATGTATGACAAAACATTCTTAGTGAACATCTCCATATTATGCATAGAATGACTTGTAGCAGCAGGTTTACATAGCATCACGAAATAACAGATTCAACCTAGCAAAACAACAACAACAAGTACCCTACTTAACAAGCTTGATGCACTCACTACACAACTCACAAAAATACATGGATGGCACCCCTGTAAAGATGGTATGATGTAGTTCAAAACACATGTAGGACTCATGCTCATAAGATGCACAGATCAAATGCAACAAACATGACAAATCACCAAGTTATAACAGTTTCAGCAGATTAACATCATATAGCACTTGCAACGATGATTCAGGCATCAAGATGAAATCAAATGAACATGGTGCAATTGAATGAAATGTAGATCATCTCACAGCGAACATTTTGACATATTACACGCGGGGCAATATGCAACAAGTTATGATGCGACAAACAAGGCATACAAATATGCAACTATTTTAGGGACTTAGCAGTTTTTCGAGAAAAAAACGAGTAAGCGCTGGATAGCTATCCGTCGCACGGGCGGGTTTTAGCGGGCGCTCACCATGTGGGCTCGGCCCATGATGAGGAAGCAGGCCGGGGGGGGGGGAGCGGGGCTGGGCCTCTGCTTCTGCTGGGCCTTGGGGAGGCCAGCCCACGAGCAGGCGCTCGTTGTCTCCCCCGATGGGAGGAGGTCGAGCGAGGCCAGCAGGGGGCGATGGCGTGGCAGAACTCCGGCGAGGGCGGTCGAGGACGGCAGCAGGGTGCTCCAGGACCAGTGACGGGCGGAGGAAGGCGCCGACGGTGTCCGGGGCGCGTGAATCAGGGGCTGCAGTGCCGGATCCGGCAGCGGCGAGGTTGGATCGGGCAAGGCCATGGCGGACTGCGAAGGAAGAGGGAAAGAGAGGTTAGAGGAGGAAGGAGATGAGAGGAAGGGAGAGCGGGGCGACGCTGGCCTGGGGGTCGGCGGCGGAGGAACCTACAGGCGAAGGTCCGGCAAGGCGGCAACGAGGCGATGGCGGGGCGGGAGCTCGGGAGGAGGTCGGGCTTGCGGGAGAGCGGGGACGCGGCGGCTGGGCTGCCCCGGGCCCCGATGGGCTTGAGCGGGCCGCGCGCGGGCTCGGGCGGGCCGCGGCAAAGTGGGGAAGCAGGGGCGCGACGTGGCAGCGCCTGGTTGGCTACGCGCGTCGCCGGCGGCGGGGTTGGCCGATGGGGGCGCGACAAGTGGCGGCAGGGTGCTGGCTGGGCACGGATTTCGAGGAGAAGAGGTGGGAGGCGGCTGGCTGATGATTGGGGGGCACGGATTTCGAGGAGGAGGGAGGAGAAGGCCAAAATGGCATGTGGGGGGTGTTTAAATAGGCAGGGGTCTAGGGTTAGGGGGATTTGTTTCGTTTTCGGACCATTCGATCGCCATCAGATGACTCCGGAGCGGAGAGGGTCTAGGGGGGTGGATAGTGTGTTGTGAAGAGTAGTCGGGATGAGAGGAGAGAAGAGAAATGCAGCCCGGCAACTGTTTCCGGATACCGAAAACGTCCGACGTTTGACCGGCAACGATGCCGCTATAAGTTTAACGGTTGGGCTATCAAACGAGCTCCGAATGCGACGAAACTTGACAGGCGCTCTGTCTACACTATAATAAGACCGCATGCCAAGTTTCAACCCATTCCGAGAACATTTTTATGCCACTTATAAATAATATTTCGGAGGTGCCGCGGGCGCGTGCGAGTGTGTCTGTGCTCAGAACGGACAAGGGAGAGAACCGGGAGGACCAGAACGGATGCAAGTTTTGAAAAACATGCATATGAAATGTAGATGATGACATGGCAAAATGCAACACGCAAGCAAATGACATGGCAACGCCGACGAATAACTGGCAGACACCTGGCGCATCGAATCCGGGGCGTTACAACACTCCTCCACTAACAAGAGATCTCGTCCCGAGATCTTAGGACCGAGACGGAAGGGAAAAGGGATGAGGTGAAGTAAGAACAAAAGAAAGAGGATGAATAAAGTCGAGAGAACTCGGGTAGAAAAGATGAACGACGACTATGGTGAGAATCCATTGCTCAAGAAACGAGATAGACTTTGGAACTACTCCGGTTAGAACGAGATAAGAAACGAATAAGACTGAAAGGATTTAGGCAGCGCTCCGCCTGAAAAATGGAGGAATAGAACACGAACTTCACAAGATGGAATGACACTTGACGAGATGATCAATGCAACGCCTCCGGAAGAATTTAAAGAATGGAATGAAAAGAACTTAGAAGGAAGGATTGAATGGAGTTGTTGAGAAACTCAACAACGAAAAGAATAAGCTTGTTGTGGTCTTATAGGTAACATATCAAGATCATAAGGTGATAACCGGCCACAAATTGAAATGATTGGATAGCTTAGAAGAACGAAGAAATGCAAAACTCCACTTCAAAAGAATACGGAGAATTAATTGCACTTCGAGACGCGAGAAGAAAGATACTTGAACTCTACCAACAAGAATCTTGATGAATTCTTGAAGAATGAATTTAATCATGAAGAACCACCATGAAGGACTCTGGTAATGAAAGGATGACTAGATAGAATGAAGGATGAAAGAATAAGATTAAAGCTTGCAATGCTTTAGATGGAGGTTTCGACGAGATGGCCGAGGAAATTTGAATTCCGTAAAAGAAAAGATGAAACCACTTATGACTAGAATTTATTCATCAAGAACAAACTCCGAAGGAAGGGATTAATCACTTTGTTTAAATAAGAATAAGATTTATTGTATGCTTATCCTTCATCAAATTAAATTTATGACAAGCAATGTATTTTTCATACTACTTATTCTCCTTGAAAAGGATTAAGGGGGGGTATAGCACAAAACTTGAGAAAGTCTTCATGAACCACCTGTAGGATCGAAAAGAACGAATGAATTAATATGATAACAAAGGAAAAAGAATCTTGAATGAACCATTGTAAGAATTCGAAAATGACTGAGAAAGAGAATGAATCACCGGGAAGAATTAGAAGAACAAATATGCTTGAGGGGATTTAGATACAAGAGTACTGGAAGAACTCGAGCTGATAAAGAACACTTGAACGAAGCACCGGGATAATTGGATAAAGGTAGCTGAAATGTGAGGACGGAGAATTCTTCAGGAACGATGGACTCCGGTGAAAAGAAACAGGAAAACAACTTCTGACATACTATGGATGGTTAAGAAAAGAATATCTGACAAATGGAATAATTCGAGAGGATGATATGCAGCTAGAACCACGAAACTTCGAGAGAACGGGCAAGATTGAGAGGAAAAACTCTTCTTCGGTCTTCAACTGACGACAAGAAACACCACCAAAATTACTGAGATACTCCGGGAAAATGAAAAAGAGGAAGGGTTGAACCAAAGATGAAAATAATTTGAAAGCTATCTTGGAGATGGCATCTGACTGATGAAATTCATTCTTATGTCAGACTCCGAAAAGAATTAGGAATGGCTCCGGAATAATTAGAAGAGTCAGGTAAGATCCTGGGAAAAGACCAGTGGGTTATGGCCCACTAAAAGAAAGCACCGTTGGAAAGGGTTGTTGAAGAGATAAATGATACACCAGAAAAATTGAAATATTTGAATGAGGTGACAACCTCGAATTAATTGGAACACTGACGAATCTCCTGAGATGTCCTGAGCACTCCAGAAGGATAAACTGGCGAGAAGCGAACGAGCAGGGAAAACACTTGAGCTGAGGGAAAGAATATAATCACTACCGAAAATTAGAATTGAATCCACCGGAGAAGAGATGAAGAATGCGGGACAAAATGAGAATTCACCGGTTGAAATGATTTACGAAAGACTGAAGAGGTTCCACATGAATGAAACTGATGCTCGAAAGAGACTCAGGCTCCGAGAAGAAAAGGGTGGGAGGGCGGGAAAACAAAACAAACTTGGAAGGGGAAATCGACGAATATCTTGAAGAGAAAACACCGGTTGAAATCATTGAGGAAAGAAACAAAGACTTCGCACGAGTAGGATGGATACTCGATTAGGGACTCCGGTTCCGAGAAGAAGAAGGGTGGGCGGGTGGGAAAGAAAAACAACTAAGGATGACATTGAGAAGGAACTGAGGATTGATCTTGCAAAGATGAAGAGGGTCGAGTCAACTTGACAAGAAATGCACCGGATGAAAAGAGCTGAGAAACAACAATCGAAAAACCAACTACGTGATCCTAAAGAAAATTTGAAGGGGAAGAAGAGTAGTTCAAAACACCTATGTCAAGATTCCTCACCAGAGCGATGAAGGGGCTGAGGAGTAAAAAGAATTCCTACTCTCCGATATAACTAGACTCAAAAAAAAAATTCTTCTAGACTCAACAACGGCCAAGCTACACGATCAATCAATGGGGCTCCTAGGGTCGGTCGAGGCTCTGATACCAACTTGTCACGCCCAAGATGCAACCCTATCCTAAAGGAACTCGAAGGTCCCACCAAGGATAGAAGCGCATCTTGAAGACGCTTTTGTAAGGTGGATATCATTACATCAACATTACATAATAGATGGGGATACATACAAAAGGCATACAATGCCACATGAATACAACAACACACATAAGACCAACATCCGACTACGGATGGAACATAAACAAAAGCTCAAACGACATCCACCCTGCTAGCCCAGGCTGCCGACCTGGAACCTATCCCCTGATCGAAGAAGAAGCAGAAGAAGAACTCAACGCAAGCAAGCATCGCTCTCGCGTCATGATCATCGCATAACCTGTACCTGCAACTGGTGTTGTAGTAACCTGTGAGCCACGAGGACTCAGCAATCCCATTACCATGGGTATCAAGACTAGCAAAGCTTAATGGGTAAGGAAGGGGTAAAGTGGTGAGGTTGCAGCAGCGACTAAGCATATATGGTGGCTAACATATGCAAATAAGAGAGAGAAGAGAGCAAACGGAACGGCCGTGAAGATAGCAATGATCAAGAAGTGATCCTGAACTCCTACTTACGTCAAACATAACCCAAAAACCGTGTTCACTTCCCGGACTCCGCCGAAAATAGACCATCACGGCTACACACGCGGTTGATGCGTTTTAATTCGGATCTGGTGTCAAGTTATCTACAACCAGACATTAACAAATTCCCATCTGCCCATAACCGCGGGCACGGCTTTCGAAAGTTTAAACCCTGCAGGGGTGTCCCAACTTAGCCCATGATAAGCTCTCGCGATCAACGAAGGATATACCTTCTCCCAGGAAGACCTGATCAGACTCGGAATACCGGTTTACAAGACATTTCGACAATGGTAAAATAAGACCAGCAAAGCCGCCCGGATGTGCCGACAAATCCCGATAGGAGCTGCACATATCTCGTTCTCAGGGCACACCGGATAAGCAAAGCGTACAGGAACCGACGTAACCCAAGTTGCCAAGGAATGGTCCCGCACGGTGCTCTAGTTTGGACGAACACTCGGAGGAGCACTGGCCCCGGGGGGGGGGGGGGGGGGGGGGGTAAATAAAGATGACCCTCGGGCTCCGGAAACCCAAGGGAAAAAGGGCTAGGTGAGGCAAATGGTAAAGGGACAATTGCATTTTGACCCCTAGTTGGTTCCGACCCACGGGTTTTGCCCTTACTTTTCGAGCTTGCTCAATTTTGCCCTTACTTTTTCCATCGAGGTCCCTCGAATGCCCTTTGACCGTTTGACCAAAACTTTGAAAACTCATAACTAATTCATACGAACTCAGAAAAATGCAAATAAGATATCAAAATGTTCAGATAAACATTACCTTTATGGGCATATCATTTGCATTCAGGACAAGAGCATCGTTTAAACTACCAGAGGTAATTAATGTTATTACCATTATTAAAAATTAATAGGTATAAACATTATATTTTTTGTGAATAAAAATTATATGCAAATGTAGGTGATGTTTTCTGAACATCTCGATAACTTATTTGCATTTTTCTGAGTTCGTATCAACTTGGAACGGGCAAGATTGAGAGGAAAAACTCTTCTTCGGTCTTCAACTGACGACAAGAAACACCACCAAAATTACTGAGATACTTCGGGAAAATGAAAAAGAGGAAGGGTTGAACCAAAGATGAAAATAATTTGAAAGCTATCTTGGAGATGGCATCTGACTGATGAAATTTATTCTTATGTCAGACTCCGAAAAGAATTAGGAATGGCTCCGGAATAATTAGAAGAGTCAGGTAAGATCCTGGGAAAAGACCAGTGGGTTATGGCCCACTAAAAGAAAGCACCATTGGAAAGGGTTGTTGAAGAGATAAATGATACACCGGAACAATTGAAATATTTGAATGAGGTGACAACCTCGAATTAATTGGAACACTGACGAATCTCCTGAGATGTCCTGAGCACTCCAGAAGGATAAACTAGCGAGAAGCGAACGAGCAGGGAAAACACTTGAGCTGAGGGAAAGAATATAATCACTACCGAAAATTAGAATTGAATCCACCGGAGAAGAGATGAAGAATGCCGGACAAAATGAGAATTCACCGGTTGAAATGATTTACGAAAGACTGAAGAGGTTCCACATGAATGAAACTGATGCTCGAAAGAGACTCGGGCTCCGAGAAGAAAAGGGTGGGAGGGCGGGAAAACAAAACAAACTTGGAAGGGGAAATCGACGAATATCTTAAAGAGAAAACACCGGTTGAAATCATTGAGGAAAGAAACAAAGACTTCACACGAGTAGGATGGATACTCGATTAGGGACTCCGGTTCCGAGAAGAAGAAGGGTGGGCGGGTGGGAAAGAAAAACAACTAAGGATGACATTGAGAAGGAACTGAGGATTGATCTTGCAAAGATGAAGAGGGTCGAGTCAACTTGATAAGAAATGCACCGAATGAAAAGAGCTGAGAAACAACAATCGGAAAACCAACTATGTGATCCTAAAGAAAATTTGAAGGGGAAGAGGAGTAGTTCAAAACACCTATGTCAAGATTCCTCACCAGAGCGACGAAGGGGCTGAGGAGTAAAAATAATTCCTACTCTCCGATATAACTAGACTCAGAAAAAAAAAATTCTTCTAGACTCAACAACGGCCAAGCTACACGATCAATCAATGGGGCTCCTAGGGTCGGTGGAGGCTCTGATACCAACTTGTCACGCCCAAGATGCGACCCTATCCTAAAGGAACTCGAAGGTCCCACCAAGGATAGAAGAGCATCTTGAAGACACTTTTGCAAGGTGGATATCATTACATCAACATTACATAATAGATGGGGATACATACAAAAGGCATACAATGCCACATGAATACAACAACACACATAAGACCAACATCCGACTACGGATGGAACATAAACAAAAGCTCAAACGACATCCACCCTGCTAGCCCAGGCTGCCGACCTGGAACCTATCCCCTGATCGAAGAAGAAGCAGAAGAAGAACTCAACGCAAGCAAGCATCGCTCTCGCGTCATGATCATCGCATAACCTGTACCTGCAACTAGTGTTGTAGTAACCTGTGAGCCACGACGACTCAGCAATCCCATTACCATGGGTATCAAGACTAGCAAAGCTTAATGGGTAAGGAAGGGGTAAAGTGGTGAGGTTGCAGCAGCGACTAAGCATATATGGTGGCTAACATACGCAAATAAGAGAGAGAAGAGAGCAAACGGAACGGCCGTGAAGATAGCAATGATCAAGAAGTGATCCTGAACTCCTACTTACGTCAAACATAACCCAAAAACCGTGTTCACTTCCCGGACTCCGCCGAAAATAGACCATCACGGCTACACACGCGGTTGATGCGTTTTAATTCGGATCTGGTGTCAAGTTATCTACAACCAGACATTAACAAATTCCCATCTGCCCATAACCGCGGGCACGGCTTTCGAAAGTTTAAACCCTGTAGGGGTGTCCCAACTTAGCCCATGATAAGCTCTCGCGATCAACGAAGGATATACCTTGTCCCAGGAAGACCTGATCAGACTCGGAATACCGGTTTACAAGACATTTCGACAATGGTAAAATAAGACCAGCAAAGCCGCCCGGATGTGCCGACAAATCCCGATAGGAGCTGCACATATCTCGTTCTCAGGGCACACCGGATAAGCAAAGCGTACAGGAACCGACGTAACCCAAGTTGCCAAGGAATGGTCCCGCACGGTGCTGTAGTTTGGACGAACACTCGGAGGAGCACTGGCCCCGGGGGGGGGGGGGGGGAGGGTAAATAAAGATGACCCTCGGGCTCCGGAAACCCAAGGGAAAAATGGCTAGGTGAGGCAAATGGTAAAGGGACAATTGCATTTTTACCCCTAGTTGGTTCCTACCCACGGGTTTTGCCCTTACTTTTCGAGCTTGCTCAATTTTGCCCTTACTTTTTCCATCGAGGTCCCTCGAATGCCATTTGACCGTTTGACCAAAACTTTGAAAACTCATAACTAATTCATACGAACTCAGAAAAATGCAAATAAGATATCAAAATGTTCAGATAAACATTACCTTTATGGGCATATCATTTGCATTCAGGGCAAAAGCATCGTTTAAACTACCCGAGGTAATTAATTTTATTAACATTACCAAAAATAAATAGGTATAAACAATTTTTTTTTCAGGAATACAAATTACATGCAAATGTAGGTGATGTTTTCTGAACATCTCGATAACTTATTTGCATTTTTCTGAGTTCGTATCAACTTGTTATGAATGTTCTAACAACTTTGACCATTATTCGGAAACTTCATAACAAGTTGATACGAACTCAAGAAAATGCAAATAAGGCATCAGGATGTTCAGAAAACATCACCTACATTTGCATATAATTTTTATTCACAAAAAATATATTGTTTATACCTATTAATTTTTAATAATGTTAATAACATTAATTACCTCTGGTAGTTTAAACGATGCTCTTGTCCTGAATGCAAATGATATGCCCATAAAGGTAATGTTTATCTGAACATTTTGATATCTTATTTGCATTTTTCTGATTTCATATGAATTAGTTATGAATTTTCAAAGTTTTGGTTAAACGGTCAAAGCGCATTTGAGGGACCTCGATGGAAAAAGTAAGGGCAAAACTGAGCAAGCTCGAAAAGTAAGGGCAAAACCCGTGGGTCGGAACCAACTAGGGGTCAAAATGCAATTGTCCCAATGGTAAAACCAATGTTGGGCCTTGCTGGAGGAGTTTTATTCAAAGAGAACTATCAAGGGGGTCCCATAAATCACCCAACCGCGTAAGGAACGCAAAATCCGGGAACATAACACCGGTATGACGGAAACTGGGGCGGCAAGAGTGGAACAAAACACCAGGCATAAGGCCGAGTCTTCCACCCTTTACCAAGTATATAGATGCATTAAATAAATAAGAGATATTGTGATATCCCAACATAATCCTGTCCACCATGGAGCAATCTTCAACTTCACCAGCAACTAACAACGCTATAAGAGGGGCTGAGCAAAAGTGGTAACATAGCCAAGCAATGGTTTGCTAGGAAGGGTGCAAAAGGTTAGAGGCTGACATGGCAATTGGGAGGCTTGAAGAACAAGTGATAGGTAGCGCAGCAAAGCGATAGAACGAAGCAACTAGCATAGCAATGACAGTAGTGAGATCTAAGGTGACGGTCATCTTGCCTGAAATCCCGCTAGAAAGAAGAACGAGTCCATGAAGAAGATGAAGCCACGAAGACGAACCAAGCGTAGACGAACGAATCCTCACGATCCCAACGAAACGGGAACTATCGAGAAGAAGCACACAACATAGTAAACACACCACGCATATACAAGACATGATGCACAACCAAGCATGATGCATTACAAGGCTACAAGAGTCTACTCATGGCAAGAGATGATACAAACAAGAGCAACACATCAAAGCAAGTTTAAATGAGGCCGGAAACAACATATAACAATTCCGGTAAGTCCTCATATGCATATTTCGAAATTGGTCCAGATCTGAATAAACCTTATGTTCAAGTTGTTAAACAGCAAGTTAATATGCACCAAGAAGATCTACACGAGATTCTAGTCAAGTTACATATAAACTTCATTTAGTTCGGAGTTACGACCTATAAGATACGAGCAAAACAAGTTAAACATGGCATTGATGCAAAATGCATAGAAACATCAAGCAAGCACCTCAAAACAAGGATGCAACATGACAATATGAAACTACATGCAAAATCAAGCAAGTTTCATATAGAGCACACTCAAAACGGAGCAACGGTTCAACACACACTAAGCTGTCCAAAACATCAACTAGGCATATTGCAAGCATCAAAACAACATGCTACAGTAACACAATATGAGAACAAAAGGCATGGACATGATGTATAGGTAAAGCATGACAAAACATGAACACTGAGCTATTTCCAGAAATCATTAGAACATGCTCAAACACACATGGCAAGATTGCAAGTACTAACAGTTTCAGACTTTGCAGAAATAACATCAGGTTGCAATATTTAGAGCTATCAAACAACATGTTACAGGAACTTAACATGGCAAACAAAGGCATGGTATGAATCTACTAAACAATAGAACAAAAGTCCTTTACTGACCAGGAGCCACAATGGCACGGAAAATATGATGGCACCCATGTAAACATGGCAAATGATAGGACAGATTCATACATGGCAGGAACAACGATAGGTAGGCATGTTGATGAGCTTGTACCACTCACCACAGAGCAATACATGACATGTCAAGGCAACCAACAGAAAGAATCCATGTTTGTGAAGCTAAGCATGGCAATAGCAAGTTCATAGGGTGCACGTGTCACTAGCAAATCACATGGCAAAACTGAACTTAATCTTAAAAGGCTGACAGCAACATTATTTAGCAACTTTGGAGCAAGAATACAAAAAGTTACATCAAGCTATAAGTACAACCATGGGCATGGATGGATAGATCATGACATGTATCACAAAACATCCTTAGTGAACATCTCCAGATTATGCATAGAATGACTTGTAGCAGCAGGTTTACATAGCATCACGAAAAAACAGATTCAGCCTAGCAAAACAGCAACAACAAGTACCCTACTTAACAAGCTTGATGCACTCACTACATAACTCACAAAAATACATGGATGGCACCCCTGTAAAGATGGCATGATATAGTTCAAAACACATGTAGGACTCATGCTCATAAGATGCACACATCAAATGCAACAAAAATGACAAATCACCAAGTTATAACAGTTTCAGCAGATTAACATCATATAGAACTCTTGCAACAATGATTCAGGCATCAAGATGAACTCAAATGAACATGGTGCAATGGAATGAAATGTAGAGCATCTCACAACGAACATTTTGACATATTACACGCACGAAACGGGGAAGTATGCAGCAAGTTATGATGTGATGAACAGGGCATAAAAATATGCAACTATTTTAGGGACTTAGCAGTTTTTCGGAAAAAAAACGAGTAAGCGGTGGATAGCTATCCGACGCAAGGGCGGGTTTTAGCGGGCGCTCACCATGTGGGCTCGGCCCATGATGAGGAAGCAGGCCGGGGGGGGGGGAGCGGGGCTGGGCCTCTGCTTCTGCTGGGCCTTGGGGAGGCCAGCCCACGAGCAGGCGCTCGTTGTCTCCCCCGACGGGAGGAGGTCGAGCAAGGCCGGCAGGGGGCGATGGCGCGGCAGAACTCCGGCGAGGGCACCCGAGGAGGTGGCAGGGTGCTCCAGGACCAGGGACGGGCGGAGGAAGGCGCCGACGGTGTTCGGGGTGCGCGGATCTGGGGCTGCAGTGCCGGATCCGGCCGCGGCGAGGTTGGATCAGGCAAGGCCATGGCGGACTGCGAAGGGAGAGGGAGATAGAGGTTAGAGGAGGAAGGAGATGAGAGGAAGGGAGAGCGGGGCGGTGCTGGCCTGCGGGTCGGCGGCGGAGGAACCTGCCAACGGCGGGGAGCTCCGGTGAAGGTCCGGCAAGGCGGCAACGAGGCGATGGCGGGGACTGGAGCTCGGGAGGAGGTCGGGCTTGCGGGAGAGCGGGGACACGGTGGCTGGGCTTCCCCGGGCACCGATGGGCTTCCGTGTGCTGCGCGCGGGCTCGGGCGGGCCGCGACGAAGTGGGAAGCAGGGGCGCGACGTGGCAGCGCCTAGTTGGCTGCGCGCGTCGCCGGCGGCGGGGTTGGCCGATGGGGGCGCGACAAGTGGCGGCGGGGTACTGGCTGGGCACGGATTTCGAGGAGAGGAGGTGGGAGGCGGCTGGCTGATGATTGGGGGGCACGGATTTCGGGGAGGCGGGAGGAGAAGGCCAAAATGGCATGTGGGGGGTGTTTAAATAGGCAGGGGTCTAGGGTTAGGGGGATTTGCTCCGTTTTCGGTCCGTTTGATTGCCATCGGATGACTCTGAAGCGGAGAGGGTCTAGGAGAGTGGATAGTGGGCTGTGAAGAGTAGTTGGGATGAGAGGAGAGAAGAGAAATGCAGCCCGGCAACTGTTTCCGGATACCGAAAACGTCCGACGTTTGACCGGCAACGATGCCGCTATAAGTTTAACGGTTGGGCTATCAAACGAGCTCCGAATGCGACGAAACTTGATAGGCGCTATGTCTACACTATAATAAGACCGCATGCCAAGTTTCAACCCATTCCGAGAACATTTTTATGCCACTTATAAAATAATAGTTCGGAGGTGCCGCGGGCGCGTGCGAGTGTGTCTGTGCTCAGAACGGACAACGGATAGAACCGGGAGGACCCGAACGGATGCTAGTTTTGAAAAACATGCATATGAAATGCAGATGATGACATGGCAAAATGCAACATGCAAGCAAATGACATGGCAACTCCGACGAATAACTGGCAGACACCTGGCGCATCGAATCCGGGGCGTTACAACACTCCTCCACTAACAAGAGATCTCGTCCCGAGATCTTTGGACCGCGACGGAAGGGAAAAGGGATGAGGTGAAGTAAGAACAAAAGAGAGAGGGTGAACAAAGTTGAGAGAACTCGGGTAGAAACGATGAACGACGAATATGGCGAGAATCCAATGCTCAAGAAACGAGATAGACTTTGAAACTACTCCGGTTAGAACGAGATAAGAAACGAATAAGACTGAATGGATTTAGGCAGCGCTCCGGCTGAAACATGGAGGAATAGAACACGAACTTCACAAGATGGAATGACACTTTACGAGATGATCAATGCAATGCCTCCGGAAGAATTGAAATAATGGAATGAAAAGAACTTAGAAGGAAGGATTGAATGGAGTTGTTGATAAAATCAACAACGAAAAGAGTAAGCTTGTTGTGGTCTTATAGGTAACATATCAAGATCATAAGGTGATAACTGGCCACAAATTGAAATGATTAGATAGCTTAGAAGAACGAAGAAATGCAAAACTCCACTTCAAAACAATACGAAGAATTAATTGCACTTCGAGACGCGAGAAGAAAGATACTTGAACTCTACCAACAAGAATCTTGATGAATTCTTGAAGAATGAATTAAATCATGAAGAACCACCATGGAGAACTCCGGTAACGAAAGGATGGCTAGATAGAATGAAGGATGAAAGAATAAGATTAAAGCTTGCGATGCTTTAGATGGACGTTTCGACGAGATGGCCGAGGAAATTTGAATTCTGGAAAAGAAAAGATGAAACCACTTGGGACTAGAATTTATTCATCAAGAACAAACTCTGAAGGAAGGGATTAATCACTTTGTTTAAATAAGAATAAGATTTATTGTATGCTTATCCTTCATCAAATTAAATTGATGACAAGCAATAGATTTTTCATACTACTTATTCTCCTTGAAAAGGATTAAGGGGGGGGGTATAGCACAAAACTTGAGAAAGTCTTCATGAAGCACTGGTAGGATTGAAAAGAACGAATGGATTAATATGATAACAAAGGAAAAAGAATCTTGAATGAACCAGTGTAAGAATTCGAAAATGACTGATGAAAGAGAATGAATCACCGGGAAGAATTAGAAGAACAGATATGCTTGAGGGGATTTAGATACAAGAGTACTGGAAGAACTCGAGCTGATAAAGAACACTTGAACGAAGCACCGGGATAATTGGATAATGGTAGCTGAAATGTGAGGATGGAGAATTCTTCAGGAACGATGGCCTCCGGTGAAAAGAAATGGGAAAACAACTTCTGACATACTTCGGATGGTTAAGAAAAGAATATCTGACAAATGGAATAATTCGAGAGGATGATATGCAGCTAGAACCACGAAACTTCGAGAGAACGGGCAAGATTGAGAGGAAAAACTCTTCTTCGGTCTTCAACTGACGACAAGAAACACCACCAAAATTACTGAGATACTCCGGGAAAATGAAAAAGAGGAAGGGTTGAACCAAAGATGAAAATAATTTGAAAGCTATCTTGGAGATGGCATCTGACTAATGAAATTCATTCTTATGTCAGACTCCGAAAAGAATTAGGAATGGCTCCGGAATAATTAGAAGAGTCAGGTAAGATCCTGGGAAAAGACCAGTGGGTTATGGCCCACTAAAAGAAAGCACTGTTGGAAAGGGTTGTTGAAGAGATAAATGATACACCGGAACAATTGAAATATTTGAATGAGGTGACAACCTCGAATTAATTGGAACACTGACGAATCTCCTGAGATGTCCTGAGCACTCCAGAAAGATAAACTGGCGAGAAGCGAACGAGCAGGGAAAACACTTGAGTTGAGGGAAAGAATATAATCACTACCGAAAATTAGAATTGAATCCACCGGAGAAGAGATGAAGAATGCCGGACAAAATGAGAATCCACCGGTTGAAATGATTTACGAAAGACTGAAGAGGTTCCACATGAATGAAACTGATGCTCGAAAGAGACTCAGGCTCCAAGAAGAAAAGGGTGGGAGGGCGGGAAAACAAAACAAACTTGGAAGGGGAAATCGACGAATATCTTGAAGAGAAAACACCGGTTGAAATCATTGAGGAAAGAAACAAAGACTTCACACGAGTAGGATGGATACTCGATTAGGGACTCCGGTTCCGAGAAGAAGAAGGGTGGGCGGGTGGGAAAGAAAAACAACTAAGGATGACATTGAGAAGGAACTGAGGATTGATCTTGCAAAGATGAAGAGGGTCGAGTCAACTTGACGAGAAATGCACCGGATGAAAAGAGCTGAGAAACAACGATCGAAAAACCAACTACGTGATCCTAAAGAAAATTTGAAGGGGAAGAGGAGTAGTTCAAAACACCTACGTCAAGATTCCTCACCAGAGCGACGAAGGGGCCGAGGAGTAAAAAGAATTCCTACTCTCCGATATAACTAGACTCAGAAAAAAAATCTTCTAGATTCAACAACGGCCAAGCTACACGATCAATCAATGGGGCTCCTAGGGTCGGTCGAGGCTCTGATACCAACTTGTCACGCCCAAGATGTGACCCTATCCTAAAGGAACTCGAAGGTCCCACCAAGGATAGAAACGCATCTTGAAGACGCTTTTGCATGGTGGATATCATTACATCAACATTACATAATAGATGGGGATACATACAAAAGGCATACAATGCCACATGAATACAACAACACACATAAGACTAATATCCAACTATGGATGGAACATAAACAAAAGCTCAAACGACATCCACCCTGCAAGCCCAGGCTGCCGACCTGGAACCTATCCCCTGATCGAAGAAGAAGCAGAAGAAGAACTCAATGCAAGCAAGCATCGCTCTCGCGTCATGATCATCGCATAACCTGTACCTGCAACTGGTGTTGTAGTAACCTGTGAGCCACGAGGACTCAACAATCCCATTACCATGGGTATCAAGACTAGCAAAGCTTAATGGCTAAGGAAGGGGTAAAGTGGTGAGGTTGCAGTAGCAACTAAGCATATATGGTGGCTAACATACGCAAATAAGAGCGAGAAGAGAGCAAACGGAACGGTCATGAACCTAGCAATGATCAAGAAGTGATCCTGAACTCCTACTTACGTCAAACATAACCCAAAAACCGTGTACACTTCCCGGACTCCGCCGAAAATAGACCATCACGGCTACACATGCGGTTGATGCATTTTAATTCGGATCTGGTGTCAAGTTATCTACAACCAGACATCAACAAATTCCCATCTGCCCACAACCGCGGGCACGACTTTCAAAAGTTTAAACCCTGCAGGGGTGTCCCAACTTAGCCCATGATAAGATCTCGCGATCAACGAAGGATATACCTTCTCCCAAGAAGACCTGATCAGACTCGGAATACCAGTTTACAAGACATTTCGACAATGGTAAAACAAGACCAGCAAAGCCGCCCGGATGTGCCGACAAATCCTGATAGGAGCTGCACATATCTCGTTCTCAGGCCACACCGGATAAGCGAAGCGTACAGGACCCGACGTAACCCAAGTTGCCAAGGAATGGTCCCGACGGTGCTCTAGTTTGGACGAACACTCGGAGGAGCACTGGCCCGGGGGGGGGGGGTAAATAAAGATGACCCTTGGGCTCCTAAAACCCAAGGGAAAAAGGGCTAGGTGAGGCAAATGGTAAAACCAATGTTGGGCCTTGTTGGAGGAGTTTTATTCAAAGCGAACTGTCAAGGGGGTCCCATAAATCACCCAACCGCGTAAGGAACGCAAAATCCGAGAACATAACACCGGTATGACGGAAACTAGGGCGGCAAGAGTGGAACAAAACACCAGGCATAAGGCCGAGTCTTCCACCCTTTACCAAGTATATAGATGCATTAAATAAATAAGTGATATTGTGATATCCCAACATAATCCTATCCACCATGGAGCAATCTTCAACTTCACCTGCAACTAACAACGCTATAAGAGGGGCTGAGCAAAAGCGGTAACATAGCCAAGCAATGGTTTGCTAGGAAGGGTGCAAAAGGTTAGAGGCTGACATGGCAATTGGGAGGCTTGAAGAACAAGTGATAGGTAGCGCAACAAAGCGATAGAACGAAGTAACTAGCATAGCAATGATAGTAGTGATATCCAAGGTGATGGTCATCTTGCCTGAAATCCCGCTAGGAAGAAAAACGAGTCCATGAAGAAGATGAAGCCACGAAGACGAACCAAGCATAGACGAACGAATCCTCACGATCGCAACGAAATGGGAACTATCGAGAAGAAGCACACAACATAGAAAACACACCACACATATAAAAGACATGATGCACAACCAAGCATGATGCATGACAAGGCTACAAGAGGCTACTCATGGCAAGAGATGATGCAAACAGGAGCAACACATCAAAGCAAGTTTAAATGAGGCCGGAAACAACATATAACAATTCCGGTAAGTCCTCATATGCATATTTCGAAATTGGTCCAGATCTTAATAAACCTTATGTTCAAGTTGTTAAACAGCAAGTTAATATGCACCAAGATGATCTACACGAGATTTTAGTCAAGTTACATATAAAATTCATTTAGTTCGGAGCTACGGCCTGGAAGATATGAGCAAAACAAGTTAAACATGGCATTGATGCAAAATGCATACAAACATCAAGCAAACACCTCAAAACAAGGATGCAACATGATAATATGAAACTACATGCAAAATCAAGCAAGTTTCATATAGAGCACACTCAAAACGGAGCAACGGTTCAACACACACTAAGCTGTCCAAAACAGCAACTAGGCATATTGCAAGCATCAAAACAACATGCTACAGTAACACAATATGAGAAAAAAGGCACGGACATGAAGTACACGTAAAGCATGACAAAACATGAACACTGAGCTATCTCCAGAAATCACTAGAACATGCTCAAAGACACATGGCAAGATTGCAAATAATAAGAGTTTCAGACTTTGCAGAAATAACATCAGGTTGCAATATTTAGAGCTATCAAACAAAATGTTACAGGAATTTAACATGTCAAACAAAGGCATGGTATGAATCTACTAAACCCATAGAACAAAAGTCCTTTACTGACCATGAGCCAAAAGGGCACAGAAAATATGATGGCACCCATGTAAACATGGCAAATGATATGACACATTTATACATGGCAGGAACAACGATAAGTAGGCATGTTGATGAGCTTGTACTACTCACCACAGAGCAATACATGACATGGCAAGGAAACCATAAGAAAGAATCCATGTTTGCTAAGCAAGGCAATAGCAAGTTCATAGGGTGCATGTATCACTAGCAAATCACATGGCAAAACTGAACTTAATGTTAACAGGCTGACAGCAACATTATTTAGCAACTTTGGGGCAAGAATACAAAAAGTTACAGCAAGATATAAATGCAACCAGGGGCATGGGTGGATAGAGCATGACATGTATGACAAAACATCCTTAGTGAACATCTCCAGATTATGCATAGAATTACTTGTAGCAGCAGGTTTACATAGCATCACGAAATAACAGATTCAGCCTAGCAAAACAGCAACAACAAGTACCCTACTTAACAAGCTTGATTCACTCACTACACAAGTCACAAAAATACATGGATGTCACCCCTGTAAAGATGGCATGATGTAGTTCAAAACACATGTAGGACTCATGCTCATAAGAAGCACACATCAAATGCAACAAAAATGACAAATCACCAAGTTATAACAGTTTCAGATAATTAACATCATATAGCACTCTTGCAACGATGATTCAGGCATCGAGATGAACTCAAATGAACATGGTGCAATGGAATGAAATGTAGGGCATCTCACAGCGAACATTTTGACATATTACACGAACGAAACGGAGGAGTATGCAGCAAGTTATGATGCGATGAACAAGGCATAAAAATATGCAACTATTTTAGGGACTGCAGTTTTTCGGAAAAAAAACGAGTAAGCGGTGGATAGCTATCCGACGCACGGGCGGGTTTTAGCGGGCGCTCACCATGTGGTCTCGGCCCATGATGAGGAAGAAGGCCGGGGGGGGGGAGCGGGGCTGGGCCTCTGCTTCTGTTGGGCCTTGGGGAGGCCAGCCCACGAGCAGGCGCTCGTTGTCTCCCCCGACGGGAGGAGGTCGAGCAAGGCCGGCAGGGGGCGATAGCACGGCAGAACTCCGGAGAGGGTGCTCGAGGACGGCGGCAGGGTGCTCCAGGACCAGGGACGGTCGGAGGAAGGCGCCGGCGGTGTCTGAGGCGCGCGGATCAGGGGCTGCAGTGCCGGATCCGGCCGCGGTGAGGTTGAATTGGGCAAGGCCATGGGGGACTGCGAAGGAAGAGGGAGAGAGAGGTTAGAGGAGGAAGGAGATGAGAGCAAGGGAGAGCGGGGCGGCGCTAGCCTGGGGGTCAGCGGCGGAGGAACCTGCCGGCGGCGGGGCACTCCGGCGAAGGTCCAGCAAGGCGGCAACGAGGCGATGGCGGGGACGGGAGCTTGGGAGGAGGTCGGGCTTGCGGGAGAGCGGGGACGCGGCGGCTGGGCTGCCCCGGGCCCCGATGGGCTTGCGCAGGCCGTGTGCGGGCTCGGGCGGGCCGCGGTGAAGTGGGGAAGCAGGGGCGCAATGTGGCAGCGCCTGGTTGGCTGCGCGCGTCGCTGGCGGCGGGGTTGACCGATGGGGGCGCAACAAGTGGCGGCGGGGTGCTGGATGGGCATGGATTTCGAGGAGAGGAGGTGGGAGGCGGCTGGCTGATGATTGGGGGGCACGGATTTCGAGGCGGAGGGAGTTGAAGGCCAAAATGGCATGTGGGTGGGGGTGTTTAAATAGGCAGGGGTCTAGGGTTAGGGGGATTTGCTCCGTTTTCAGACCGTTCGATCGCCATCGGATGACTCCGGAGCGGAGAGGGTCTAGGTGAGTGGATAGTGGGATGTGAAGAGTAGTTGGGCTGAGAGGAGAGAAGAGAAATGCAGCCCGGCAACTGTTTCCGGATACCGAAAACGTCCGACATTTGACCGGCAACGATGCCGCTATAAGTTTAACGGTTGGGCTATCAGACGAGCTCCGAATGCGACGAAACTTGACAGGCGATTTGTCTACACTATAATAAGACCACATGCCAAGTTTCAACCCATTCCGAGAACATTTTATGCCACTTATAAAATAATATTTCAGAGGTGCCGCGGGCGCGTGCGAGTGTGTCTGTGCTCAGAACGGACAACGGAGAGAACCGGGAGGACCCGAACGGATGCAAGTTTTGAAAAACATGCATATGAAATGCAGATGATGACATGGAAAAATGCAACACGCAAGCAAATGACATGGCAACGCCGACGAATAACTGGCAGACACCTGGCGCATCGAATCTGGGGCGTTACAACAGTAGACAAGCGTCACCTTGGTAACGTCACATAACAACTCCTGAAGTAGCTGTTATAGCCAAGAGCACTCCGCGACGGCGTTGGCCACGTCCCGGTACTCAGCCTCAGCGCTCGATCGTGAGACCGTGGGTTGTCGTTTAGACGACCACAAAATCAGAGAGGGCCCGAAGTAGACATAGTAGCCTAAAGTGGAGCGGCGAGTGTCGGGACACCCAGCCCAGTCGGCGTCGGAGTAGGCGACAAGGCTGGTGTCAGGTGATGCCGTCAGGGTGAGACTCATGGCTGTGGTGCCACATATGTATCGAAGAATACGTTTCACGAGCCCAATGGTTGTCGGTGAAGTCCGCGCCGGCACGCTGGCGGAAGCTGCGCACCACCCAACGCGCCTTGTAGCGCTCGAGAGAACCGTCGAGGCGAGTCTTGTGGCGGAAGACTCACTTGCCAGTGATGACATTGGCACGGGGAGGCCGCGGAACAAGCAACCACGTACGGTTGCACTGCAGGGCGTCAAACTCCTCAAGCATCGCAGCTAGCCAGTTCGGATCCCGAAGGGCTACATGAGCGGAGGTGTGGAGCGGAGACGGCGCCGAGGTAGATGTAGCACACGCATACTTTTCCGACGGGTAGCACGTGCTAGGACAAAGTATCCCAGTCCAAGCCCGAGTGACCACACCGATGAGGGGTGCGGCCGCGGCGACGGGGGCCACGGGGGCCGCGGCAGGGGCGGCGAAGGGGGCCGCGGCAGGGGCGCCCGAGGGGGCTGCTACGTCTTGAGCTTGCGCTGGTTTTCCTTGAAGAGGAAAGGATGATGCAGCAAAGTAGCGTAAGTATTTCCCTCAGTTTTTGAGAACCAAGGTATCAATCCACTAGGAGGCTCCTCAGAAGTCCCACGCACCTACACAAACAAACAAGAACCTTGCAACCAACACAATAAAGGGGTTGTTAATCCCTTAACGGACACTTACGAAAGTGAGATCTGATAGAGATAATATGAAAAGATAAATACAATTTTGGTATTTTATGATATAGCTTGGAAAAGTAAAGATGCAAATAAAAGTAGATGATAAACTTATATGATAAAAGATAGACCCGGGGGCCATAGGTTTCACTAGTGGCTTTTCTCAAGATAGCATAAGTATTACGGTGGGTGAACAAATTACTGTCGAGCAATTGATAGAAAATCGAATAATTATGAGATTATCTAGGCATGATCATGTATATAGGCATCACGTCCGTGACAAGTAGACTGACTCCTGCCTGCATCTACTACTATTACTCCACACATCGACCGCTATCCAGCTTGCATCTAGAGTATTAAGTTCATAAAGAACAGAGTAACGCATTGAGAAAGATGACATGATGTAGAGGGATAAACTCATACAATATGATATAAACCCCATCTTTAAATCCTCAATGGCAACAATACGATACGTGCCTTGCTGCTCCTGCTGTCACTGGGAAAGGACACCACAAGATTGAACCCAAAGCTAAGCACTTCTCCCATTGCAAGAAAGATCAATCTAGTAGACCAAACCAAACTGATAATTCAAAGAGACTTGCAAAGATAATTTAATCACAGATAAAAGAATTCAGAGGAAGGGGAGCCTTGGCGCAGTGGTAAAGCTGCTGCCTTGTGACCATGAGGTCATGGGTTCAAGTCCTGGAAACAGCCTCTTACAGAAAGGTAGGGAAAGGCTGCGTACTATAGACCCAAAGTGGTCGGACCCTTCCCTGGACCCTGCGCAAGCGGGAGCTACATGCACCAGGTTGCCCGTTTTTTATAAAAGAATTCAGAGGAGATTCAAATAATTCTCATAGATAAACTTGATCATAAACCCACAATTCTTCGGATCTCGACAAACACACCGCAAAAAGAGTTACATCGAATAGATCTCCAAGAAGATCAAGGAGAACTTGGTATTTAGATTCAAAGAGAGAGAAGAAGCCATCTAGCTAATAACTATGGACCCGAAGTTCTATGGTAAACTACTCACAACTCATCGGTAGGGCCTTGGAGTTGATGTAGAGGCCCTCCACGGTCGATTCCCCCTCCGGCGGAGCGCCGACGAAGGCTCCAAGATAGGATCTCGCGGATACAGAAGGTTACGGCGGTGGAAATAGTTTTTCGTGGTGCTCCTCGATGGTTTCAGGGTACGTGGGTATATATAGGAGGAAGAAGTAGGTCGGTGGACGCTTGAGGGGCCCACGAGGGTGGGGGGCGCGCCCACCTATAGGGGGCGCGCTGGGCACCTTCGTGGCCGCCTCCTCTGTGGCTTGACATCCACTCCAAGTCCCCTGGATCACGTTTGTTCCAAAAAGATCGCTTCCGAAGGTTTCATTCCGTTTGGACTCCGTTTGATATTCCTTTTCTTCGAAACACTGAAATAGGCAAAAAAAAAACAATTCAGGCTGGGCCTCCGGTTAGTAGGTTAGTCCCAAAAATGATATAAAAGTGTAAAGTAAAGCCCATAAACATCCAAAACGAGTAATATAATAGCATGGAACAATAAAAAATTATAGATACGTTGGAGACGTATCAAGGATCCCCAAGCTTAATTCCTGCTCGTCCTCAAGTAGGTAAATGATAAAAATAGAATTTTTTATGTGGAATGCTACCTAGCATAATTCTCAATGTAATTTTCTTTATTGTGGCATGAATGTTCAGATCCAAATGATTCAAAATAAAAGTTTCATATTGACATAAGAAATAGTAAAACTTCAAGCATACTAACTAAGCAATCATGGCTAAAGAAAGTTATCCCTACAAAATCATATAGTCTGGCTATTGCTCTGTCTTCATCACACAAAGTATTTAATCATGCACAACCCCGATGACAAGCTAAGCAATTGTTTCATACTTTAGTAATCACAAACTTTTTCAATTTTCATGCAATACATGAGCGTGAGCCATGGACATAACACTATATGTGGAATAGAATGGTGGTTGTGGAGAAGACTAAAAAGGAGAAGATAGTCTCACATCAACTAGGCATATTAACGGGCTATGGAGATGCCCATTAATAGATATCAATGTGAGTGAGTAGGGATTGCCATGCAACGGATGCACTAGAGCTATAAATATATGAAAGCTCAACAAAAGAAACTAAGTGGGTGTGCATCCAACTCGTTTGCTCACGAAGACCTAGGGCATTTTGAGGAAGCCCATCATTGGAACATACAAGCCAAGTTCTATAATGAAAAATTCCCACTAGTATATGAAAGTGACAACATAGGAGACTCTCTATCATGAAGATCATGGTGCTACTTTGAAACACAAGTGTGGTAAAAAGGATAGTAGCATTGTCCCTTCTCTCTTTTTCTCTCATTTTTTTATTTGGCCTTTCTCTTTTTCTTTTATTTTGGCCTTTCTCCTTTTATATATATATATAAAGTCCAAAGTCTCATCCCGACTTGTTGGGGAATCATAGTCTCCATAATCCTTTCCTCACTGGGACAATGCGCTAATAATGAAGATCATCACACTTTTATTTACTTACAACTCGAGATTACAACTAAATACTTAGAACAAGATATGACTCTATATGAATGCCTCCGACGGTGTACCGGGATATGCAATGAATCAAGAGTGACATGTATGAGAATTATGAAGGTGGCTTTGCCACAAATACGATGTCAACTACATGATCATGCAAAGTGCAATATGACAATGATTATGCGTGTCATATAAACGGAATGGTGGAAAGTTGCATGGCAATATATCTCGGAATGGCTATGGAAATGCCATAATAGGTAGGTATGGTGGCTATTTTGAGGAAGGTATATGGTGGGTGTATGGTACTGGTGAAAGTTGCGCGGCACAAGAGAGGCTAGCAATGGTGGAAGGTAAGAGAGTGCGTACAATCCATGGACTCAACATTAGTCATAAAGAACTCATACTTATTTCAAAAATCCACAAGTCATTGAAAACAAAGTACTACGTGCATGCTCCTAGGGCGATAGATTGGTAGGAAAAGACCATCGCTCGTCCCCGACCGCCACTCATAAGGAAGACAATCAATATATAAAATTATGCTCCAACTTCATCACAAAGCGATTCGCTATACGTGCATGCTACGGGAATCACGAACTTCAACACAAGTATTCCTTAAATTCATAATCACCCAACTAGCATGACTCTAATATTATCACCTCTATATCTCAAAACAATTATCAAGTATCAAATTGATCATAGCATCCAATTCACTTTCTATGATAGTTTTTATTATACCCAACTTGGATGTCCATCATTCTAGGACCAATTTTATAACCATAGCAAATACCATTCTGTTCTAAAAGACTCTCAAAATAATATAAGTGAATCATGAGAGATTAAAAATTTCTTCAAAATTAAGCCACCGTCGTGCTCTAAAAGATATAAGTGAAGCACTAGAGCAAAAATAATCTAGCTCAAAAGATTTAAGTGAAGCACATAGCGTATTCTAATAAATTCTAAATCAAGTGGGCTTCTCCCAAAATGTGTGTACATCAAGGGTGATTGTGTTAATCTAAAAAGAAAAGACTGATATCATACAAGACGCTCCAAGCAAAACACATATCATGTGGCGAATAAAAATATAGCTTCAAGTAAAGTTACCGATAGACGAAGACGAAAGAGGGGATGCCTTCTGGGGCATCCCCAAGCTTAGGCTTTTGGTTATCCTTGAATATCTTGGGGCGCCATGGGCATCCCCAAGCTTAGGGTCTTGCCACTCCTTATTCCATAGTCCATCAAATCTTTACCCAAAACTTGAAAACTGCACAACACAAAACTCAACAAGAAATCTCATAAGCTCCGTTAGTGCAAGAAAGAAAAACCACCACATATGGTACTGTAATGAACTCATTCTTTATTTATATTAGTGTTAAACCTACTGTATTGCAACTTCTTATGTTTCATACCCTACATACTAGCCATAGATGCATCAAAATAAGCAAACAACACACGAAAAACAGAATCTGTCAAAAATAGAACAGTCTGTAGCAATCTGTAACTTTTGAATACTTATGGAACTTTAAAAATCCTACCAAAATAGGAAGTCCTGGGAACTACAGCAAGAAGAATAAACGCAAAAGCATGTTTCTGTGAATTACTAAAATTATTTTTGTGCGTGCAAAGTTTCTGTTTTTCAGCAGAATAAATTAACTATCACCATAGGTTATCCTATAGGTTCTACTTGGCACAAACGCTAATTAAAACATGAAACACATCTAAACAGAAGGTATATGAAAAATTTATTGAATAACAGCAAGGAATAATATTGGGTTGTCTCCCAACAAGCGCTTTTCTTTAAAGCCTTTTAGCTAGGCATTGATAATTTTAATGATGCTCACATGAAAGACAAGAATTGAAGTGCAAAGAGAGCATCATGAAACACGTGACAAACACATCTAAGTCTAACATACTTCCTATGCATAGGCATATTATAAGCAAACAAATTTTCAAGGCAAGCAAAAACTAGCATATGCAAGGAAGAAGAAAGGAACAATAGCAATCTCAACATTACAAGAAGAAATTTTGTAACATGAAAATTTATACAATCATATTTTGCTCTCTCATAATAATTACATGTGGGATAATAACCAAATTCAACAAAATAGCTATCACATAAAATATTTTCAACACGATCCACATGCATCCAAAGTTGACACTCTTCCAAAATATTGGGATTATCATTAACTAAAGTCATGACCTCTCCAAACCCACTTTCAGTATTATTGGAAACATTATTATCAATATCATATTCATCATGGGGCTTAAATAAAATTTCAAGATTATAAGAAGAATCACCCCAATCATGATCATTGCAACAAGTAGTGGACATAGCAAAACTAGCATCCCCAAGCTTAGGGTTTTGCATATCATTAACACAATTGACATTAATAGAATTTTTAATAACGTCATTGCAATCATGCTTTTTATTCAAGGAGCTATCGTGAATCTCTTCATAAATTTCTTCATCACAATTTTCAGATTCACGAATTTCAAGCAAAACCTCATAAAGATAATCTAGTGCACTCAAATCACTAGGATTTGGTTCATCATAATTGGATCTCTTAAAAAGATTGGCAAGCGGATGAGGATCCATAGATCTTAGCTGATACGTCCATTTTGCATCATGCTTTTATATCAATATTTATTGCATTATGGGCTGTCATTACACTTTATATCTCAATATTTATGGCTATTCTCTCTTATTTTACAAGGTTTACCATGAAGAGGGGGAATGCCGGTAGCTGGAATTCTGGCTGGAAAAGGAGCAAACATTGGAAACCTATTCAACACAACTCCAAAAGTCCTGAAACTCCACGAAGCAACTTTTTGGATTTATTAAGATTTTATGAGCGAAAGAAATAGGCCAGGGGGCCCACACCCTATCCAGGAGACAGGGGGGCGCCCCCCTATAGGGCGCGCCCCCCTATCTCCTGGGCCCCCAGGTGGACCTCTGGCGTCCATCTTCTGCTATATCATCACTTTTACCCTGGAAAAAAATGGGGGCAAGCTTACGGGACGAAACTCCGCCGCAACGAGGCGGAACCTTGGCGGAATCAATCTAGGGCTCTGGTGGAGCTGTTCTGCCAGGGACACTTCCCTCCGGGAGGGGGAAATCATCACCAACGTCATCACCAACGATCCTCTCATTGAGAGGGGGTCAATCTCCATTAACATCTTCACCAGCACCATCTCCTCTCAAACCCTATTTCATCTCTTGTATCCAATCTTGTATCCAAAACCACAAATTTGTACCTGTGGGTAGCTAGTAGTGTTGATTACTCCTTGTAGTTGATACTTATTGGTTTACTTGGTGGAAGACCATATGGTCAGATCCTTAATGCATATTATTACACCTCTGATTATGAATATGATTATGCTTTGTGAGTAGTTACTTTAGTTCCTGAGGACATGGGTGAAGTCTTGCTATTAGTAGTCATGTGAATTTGGTATTCGTTCGATATTTTGGTGAGATGTATGTTGTCTTTCCTCTAGTGGTGTTATGTGAACGTCGACTACATGACACTTCACCATTATTTGGGCCTAGAGGAAGGCATAGGGAAGTAATAAGTAGATGATGGGTTGCTAGAGTGACAGAAGCTTAAACCCTAGTTTATGCGTTGCTTCGTTAGGGGTTCATTTGGGCCCATATGTTTAATCTTGTGGTTAGGTTTACCTTGATACTCCTTTTTGTAGTTGCGGATGCTTGCAATAGGGGTTAATCATAAGTGGGATGCTTGACCAAGTTAGGGTAGTACCCAAGTGCCGGTACACCCACATATCAAATTATCAAAGTACCGAACGCAGATCATATGAGCGTGATGTAAACTAGCTTGACGATAATTCACAATGTGTCCTCGGGAGCTCTTTCCTCATTAGTAGAATTTGTCCAGGCTTATCCTTTGCTACATAAAGTATTGGGCCACCTTTCTGCACTTTATTTACTTTATTTATTTTTTGCTTGTTACTATTTATCCTATCACAAAACTATCTATCACCTACTATTTCAATGCTTGCAGAGAAAACCTTACTGAAAACCACTTATCATTTCCTTCTGCTCCTCGTTGGGTTCGACACTCTTACTTATCGAAAGGACTACGATAGATCCCCTACACTTGTGGGTCATCAAGACTCTTTTCTGGCACCGTTGCCGGGGAGTGTAGCGCTTTTGGTGAGTGGAACTTGGCAAGGAAACATTTATTTAGTGTGCTGAAATTTTCTGTTACTTGTCATTATGGAAACTAACGCTTTGAAGGGCTTGTTCGGGGTATCTTCACCCCAAACAGAAGAGCAAAGAGATGCTCCTCAACCTACTAAACCTTATGAAAATATTCACTTTTAGATTCCTGTGGGTATGATAGAAAAACTGCTAGCTAATCCTTTTGCAGGAGACGGAACATTGCATCCCGATTTGCACCTTATCTTTGTGGATGAAGTTTGCGGATTATTTAAGCTTGCAGGTATCCCCGATGATGTTGTCAAAAGGAAGGTCTTCCCTTTATCTTTGAAGGGAGATGCGATGACATGGTATAGGCTATGTGATGATGCAAGATTTTGGAATTATAAGCAACTGAAGTTGGAATTTCACCAGAAGTTCTACCCTATGCATCTTGTTCATCGTAATCGTAATTACATATATAATTTCTGGCCTCGCGAAGGAGAAAGCATCGCTCAAGCTTGGGGGAGGCTTAAGTCAATGTTATATTCATGCCCCAATCATGAGCTCTCTCGGGAAATGATTATTCAGAATTTTATGCTCGGCTTTCTCTTGATAATCGCAACCTGCTCGATACTTCCTGTGCTGGTTCCTATATGCTGAAGACTATTGATTTCAAATGGGACTTATTGGAAAGAATTAAATGCAACTCTGAAGATTGGGGTTCCGACGATGGTAAGGAGTCAGGTATGACACCTAAGTTTGATTGTGTTAAATCTTTTATGGATACTGATGCTTTCCGTGGATTTAGCTCTAAATATGGACTTGACTCTGAGATAGTAGCTACTTTTTGTGAAACTTTTGCTACTCACGTTGATCTCCCTAAAGAGAAGTGGTTTAAAATAATCCTCCTATTGAAGTGAAAGTAGTTGCACCTATTACAGTCGAAGAAAAGGCTATTACATATAGTGATCCTATTATTCCTACTGCTTATGTCGAAAAACCTCCTTTTCCTGTTAGGATAAAAGATCATGTTAAAGCATCGACTATTGTTCGTAAGAGTAATACTAGGACTTATATACCTCCTGAGCAAATTAATGTTGAACCTTGTATTGCTATGATTAAAGATCTCTTGGATGAAGACTTAGATGGGCATGTTATCTCTTTCGTGGGTGAAACTGCTAATATTGCTAGACCCGATACTAAGACCCGTAGACCTGTTGTAGGCACGCCTGTTATTTCTGTTAAAATAGGAGATCATTGTTATCATGGCTTATGTGATATGGGTGCTAGTGCTAATGCGATACCTTATGATCTTTATAAAGAAATTATGCACGATATTGCACCTGTTGAATTAGAAGACATTGATGTTACTATTAAGCTTGCTAATAGGGACACCATTAAACCTATTGGGATTGTTAGAGATGTTGAAGTCTTGTGTGGAAAGATTAAATACCCTGTTGATTTCCTTGTTCTTGCTTCCCCACAAGATAATTTTTGTCCCATTATTTTTGGTAGACCTTTCTTGAATACTGCTAGTGCTAAGATTGATTGTGAAAAGAATATTGTCACTGTTGGCACAGATGCTATGTCTCATGAGTTTAATTTCGCTAAGTTTAGTAGACAACCTCTTGAAAGGGAACCAGCTAGTAAGGATGAAATTATTGGTCTTGCTTCCATTGCTGTTCCCCCAACTGATCCGTTAGAACAATATTTGTTAGACCATGAAAATGATATGTTTATGAAGGAAAGGGAAGAAATAGACGAAGTGTTCCTTAAACAAGAACCTATGCTAAAACATAACCTTCTCGTTGAAATTCTTGGGGATCCCCCTCCACCCAAGGGTGATACCGTGTTTGAACTCAAACCATTACCCGATAATCTCAAGTATGATTATCTTGATGAAAAAGAAATATATCCTATTATTATTAGTGCTAACCTTTCAGAGAAAGAAGAAGAAAGATTATTGAAAACTCTGAAGAAGCACCGAGCTGCTATTGGATATACTCTGGATGATCTTAAGGGCATTAGTCCCACATTATGTCAACACAAAATTTCAGTGGAGAAAGATGCCAACCCAGTTAGAGATCCTCAAAGACGATTAAACCCCAAAATGAAGGAAGTGGCAAGAAAGGAGATTCTAAAACTCCTCGAGGCACGTATTATTTATCCTGTTGCTGATAGTGAATGGGTAAGCCCTGTCCATTGTGTCCCTAAAAAGGGAGGTATTACCGTTGTTCCTAATGATAAAGATGAATTGATCCCGCAAAGAATTATTACAGGCTATAGGATGGTAATTGATTTTCGTAAGTTAAATAAAGCTACTAAGAAAGATCATTACCCTTTACCTTTTATTGATCAAATGCTAGAAAGGCTATCCAAACACACACATTTTTGCTTTCTAGATGGTTATTCTGGCTTCTCTCAAATACCTGTGTCCGCGCAGGATCAATCTAAAACTACTTTTACTTGCCCTTTTGGTACTTTTGCTTATAGACGTATGCCTTTTGGTTTATGTAATGCACCTGCTACCTTTCAAAGATGCATGATGGCTATATTTTCTGATTTTTGTGAAAAGATTTGTGAGGTATTCATGGATGACTTCTCCGTCTATGGATCCTCTTTTGATGATTGTTTGAGCAACCTTGATCGAGTTTTGCAGAGATGCGAAGACACTAGTCTCGTCCTGAATTGGGAAAAGTGTCACTTTATGGTTAATGAAGGCATTGTCTTGGGGCACAAGATCTCCGAGAGAGGTATTGAAGTTGATAAAGCCAAAGTTGATGCTATTGAAAAAATGCCATGTCCCAAGGACATAAAAGGTATAAGAAGTTTCTTGGTCATGCCGGTTTTATAGGAGGTTCATTAAGGACTTTTCTAAAATCTCTAGGCCTCTGACTAATTTATTGCAAAAAGATATTCCTTTTGTCTTTGATGATGATTGTGTAGAAGCATTTGAAACACTTAAGAAAGCTTTGATCACTAGCACCTATTGTTCAGCCACCTGATTGGAATTTACCTTTTGAAATTATGTGTGATGCTAGTGATTATGCTGTAGGTGCTGTTTTAGGGCAAAGAGTCGATAAGAAATTGAATGTTATCCAGTATGCTAGTAAGACTCTTGATTCTGCCCAGAGAAATTATGCTACTACTGAAAAAGAGTTCTTAGCAGTTGTGTTTGCATGTGATAAGTTTAGACCTTATATTGTTGATTCCAAAGTTACTATTCACACTGATCATGCTGCTATTAAATATCTTATGGAAAAGAAAGATGCTAAGCCTAGACTCATTAGATGGGTTCTCTTGCTCCAAGAATTTGACTTGCATATTATTGATAGAAAGGGAGCTGAGAACCCCGTTGCAGACAACTTGTCTAGGTTAGAGAATGTTCTTGATGACCCACTGCATATTAATGATAGTTTTCCTGATGAACAATTAGCGGTTTTCAATGCTTCTCGTGCTGCTCCTTGGTATGCTGATTATGCTAATTACATTGTTGCTAAATATATACCAGCAAAAGAAAAAGTTCTTTTACGATTTAAGAAATTACTTCTGGGATGATCCACACCTTTATAAAGAAGGAGTAGATGGTGTTATTAGACGTTGTGTGCCTGAGCATGAACAGGAACAAATCCTACGCAAGTGTCACTCTCAATCTTATGGAGGACACCACACGGGAGATAGAACTACACACAAGGTACTACAATATGGTTTTTATTGGACTACTCTCTTCAAAGATGCTCGTAAGTTTGTCTTATCTTGTGATGAATGTCAAAGAATAGGTAACACCAGTAGACCGCAAGAAATGCCTATGAACTATTCTCTTGTTATTGAACCGTTTCATGTTTGGGGCTTTGATTATATGGGACCTTTTCCTGCCTCCAATGGTTATACACATATTTTAGTTGTTGTTGATTACGTTACTAAATGGGTAGAAGCTATTCCAACTAGTAGTGCTGATCATAACACTTCTATTAAAATGCTTAAAGAAGTTATTTTTCTGTAGTTTGGAGTCCCCAGATATCTTATGACTGATGGTGGTTCACACTTTATTCATGGTGCTTTCCGTAAGATGCTTGCTAAGTATGATGTCAATCCTAGAATTGCATCTCCTTATCACCCGCAGTCTAGTGGTCAAGTAGAGTTGAGCAATAGAGAGCTCAAATTAATTTTTTAAAAGACTGTGAATAGATCTAGAAAGAATTGGTCCAAAAAACATGATGATGCATTATGGGCCTATAGAACTGCATACAAAAATCCTATGGGTATGTCTCCATATAAGATGGTTTATGGAAAAGCATGTCATTTACCTCTTGAACTTGAACATAAAGCATCTTGGGCTATTAAAGAGCTCAATTATGACTTCAAACTTGCCGGTGAGAAGAGGTTGTTTGATATTAGCTCACTTGATGAAAGGAGAACCCAAGCATATGAGAATTCCAAGCTCTTCAAAGAAAAAGTCAAACGCTGGCATGATAAGAGGATACAAAAGCGTGAGTTTAAAGTAGGAGAATATGTGTTATTATTCAACTCTCGTTTAAGATTTTTTGCAGGAAAACTTCTCTCAAAATGGGAAGGTCCTTACGTTATCGAGGAGGTCTATCGTTCTGGTGCTATAAAAATTAACAACTTCGAAGGCACAAATCTGAGGGTGGTTAATGGTCAAAGAATTAAGCATTATATTTCAGGTAATCCTATCAATGTTGAAACTAATGTTATTCAAACCATAACCCCAGAGGAATACATAAGAGACACTTTCCAGAACGTTCCCGACTCCGAAAAGGCATAGGTACGTGGTACGGTAAGTATACCGACTCCAAAACAACTCTAATGGCAATTTTTATCAGTTTTGGATTATTTAAGAATTTTAGGACGAAAGAAGTAGTCCGAAAGGGACCCGAGGCTCCCACGAGAGTGGAGGGCGCACCCCCCTGTAGAGCGCGCCCCCTATCTCGTGGGCACCTCGTGTGCCTCCCGGACTCTGTTTTCTTGTATGTTACGTAATTTGGTCGGTAAAAATTCATTATATATACTCCCGAAGGTTTTGACCACCGTATCACGCAAATATCTTCTGTTTTTGTTTTGAGCTGTTTCTGTTTCAAATCTAGAGCCACATGTCATCTCCAAGCGCTTCCAAGGACAAGTTTTTCGAGAGGGTTATTAACCCCTATCTCACGGAGGTGCTGCATCACCCTCAAACCATTGAGATGCATGAGGGGGTGCTGCACATCCGCGATGTGGAGGGACCAAAGCGTGCCGGGAGCATGGAGACAAAGCTTGATTCCATGGAGCAAGAAGTTTTCAAGTGTCAAGGGATGGTGGAACGTGGACTCAATGCCAACCAGATGATGATCACGGAGCTCACCAACAGCCACAAATTGGATGCCAAAGTCATTGGGGATACCATCTTCAAGCTTTAAGACAAAATCGAGCACCTCCAGGCCTAGATCTATGACCTGAAAACCAGAACTGTGAGTATGAATATAGATTCAAGCGAATGAGTTTGGCTGCAGATTTAAGGATCCTGGAGACTCGATCATCCTTTTATGATGGAGAGCCTATGCCTTGGAAGATAGACGACAAGCCTACATCATCAACAATTCCCACTTCACCACCTCCGAAGAAATAATTACATGGGTATGGGCACTCCCCTTGGCAACCGCCAAGCTTGGGGGAGCTGCCCCGGTATCATATCACCATCACACTCCTTTCTTTACCGCTTTATTTAGTTCGATCCTTTTAGTAGTATCTTGATCTAGTAGATTGAAGTTTTGATATCAAGTAGTTTTGAGTTTTTCTTTGTGATCTCTTTATGTAAGCGAGTCTGTGTGCTATCTACAATAAAGATTAGTGTTGAGTCAAGGGCTTTGCTATGTTGCTATGATCTTGAGAAAGTAGAAAGAACAAAAGAGTTCATATTGATCTTATGGATAGTGATAACTTCACACATAGAAAGTATGAGGCATAAAAATTGTTGAGATGTTGATGAACGTAGCCTTGGTCATCGTTGCAATTAATAGGAAGTGATAAGGAAAGAGGGGTTCACATATAGATATATTATCTTGGACATCTTTTATGATTGTGAAGCTCTCATTAAGTATGACATGCTAAAAGAGTTGATGTTGGACAAGGAAGACAACGCAATGGTTTATGTTTTCCCACATTTCTGTTAAAGTATATTGTCATTGACCTTCCAAACATGTTGAGCTTGGCTTTCCCCCTCTTGCTAGCCAAAATTCCTTGCACCAAGTAGAGATACTACTTCTGCTTCCAAATATCCTCAAACCCAGTTTTGCCATGAGAGTCCACCATACCTACCTATGGATTGAGTAAGATCCTTCAAATAAGTTGTCATCGGTGCAAGCAATAAAAATTGCTCCCTAAATATGTATGACTTACTAGTGCAGAGAAAATAAGCTTTGTACAAACTTGTTGTGGAAGTAATAAAAGCGACAGATTGCATAATAAAGGTCCACATACAAGGGGCAATATAAAGTGAAGTTCTTTTGCATTAAGATTTCGTGCATTGACCCTAAATGTGCATAACAACCTCTGCTTCCCTCTGTGAAGGGCCTATCTTTTACTTTATGTTTTACTTTATGCTTGAGTCAAGGTGATCCTCACCTTTCCACTTTTTCATTTTATCCTTTGGCAAGCTCCTCGTCTTTGAAAGATCATGATACATATATCCAATTGGATGTAAGTTGGCATAGGCTATTATTGTTGACATCACCTAAAGGTGAATACGTTGGGAGGCAACACAATAAGCCCCTATCTTTCTCAGTGTCCGGCTGAAACTCTATAACCACAAGTATTGAGTGAGTGTTAACAATTATGGGAGACTACGAGATAGTTGAGTATGTGAGCTTGCTGAAAAGCTCTATTATTGACTCTTTCTGATGTTACGATAAATTGCAATTGCTTCAATGACTGAGATTATAGTTTGTTAGTTCCCAATGAAGTTTATGAACCATACTTGACATTGTGAATTGCTTATTACTTGAGCATAAGAAATCATATGACAAAATCTATATATGTTGCTGTTATTAGAATGATCATGATGCCCTCATGTCCGTATTTTATTTTTATCGACACCTCTATCTCTAAACATGTGGACATATTTTTCGATTTCGGTTTCCGCTTGAGGACAAGCGAGGTCTAAGCTTGGGGGAGTTGATACGTCCATTTTGCATCATGCTTTTATATCAATATTTATTGCATTATGGGCTGTCATTACACTTTATATCTCAATATTTATGGCTATTCTCTCTTATTTTACAAGGTTTACCATGAAGAGGGGGAATGCCGGCAGCTGGAATTCTGGCTGGAAAAGGAGCAAATGTTGGAAACCTATTCTGCACAACTCCAAAAGTCCTGAAACTCCACGAAACAACTTTTTGGATTTATTAAGAATTTATGAGCAAAATAAATAGGCCAGGGGGCCCACACACTGTCCAAGAGACAGGGGGCGCCCCCCCTATAGGGCGCACCACTATCACCTGGGGCCCCTGGTGGGCCTCCGACGTCCATCTTCTGCTATATCATCACTTTTACCCTGGAAAAAATCGGGGGCAAGTTTACGGGACGAAACTCCGCCGCCATGAGGCAGAACCTTGGCGGAATCAATCTAGGGCTCCGGCGGAGCTGTTCTGCCAGGGACACTTCCCTCCGGAAGGGGAAAATCATCACCAACGTCATCACCAATGATCCTCTCATCGGGAGGGGGTCAATCTCCATCAACATCTTCACCATCACCATCTCCTCTCAAACCCTAGTTCATCTCTTGTATCCAATCTTGTAATCAAAACCACAAATTGGTACCTGTGGGTTGCTAGTAGTGTTGATTACTCCTTGTAGTTGATACTTATTGGTTTACTTGGTGGAAGATCATCTGTTCAGATCCTTAATGCATATTATTACACATCTGATTATGAACATGATTATGCTTTGTGAGTAGTTACTTTAGTTCCTGAGGACATGGGTGAAGTCTTGCTATTAGTAGTCATGTGAATTTGGTATTCGTTCGATATTTTGATGAGATGTATGTTGTCTTTCCTCTAGTGGTGTTATGTGAACGTCGACTACATGACACTTCACCATTATTTGGGCCTAGAGGAAGGCATAGGGAAGTAATAAGTAGATGATGGGTTGCTAGAGTGACAGAAGCTTAAACCCTAGTTTATGCGTTGCTTCGTTAGGGGTTCATATGGGCCCATATGTTTAATGATGTGGTTAGGTTTACCTTAATACTCCTTTTTGTAGTTGCGGATGCTTGCAATAGGGGTTAATCATAAGTGGGATGCTTGTCCAAGTTAGGGCAGTACCCAAGTGCCGGTCCACCCACATATCAAATTATCAAAGTACCGAACGCGAATCATATGAACGTGATGAAAACTAGCTTGACGATAATTCCCAATGTGTCCTCGGGAGCTCCTTTCCTCATTATTAGAATTTGTCCAGGCTTATCCTTTGCTACATAAAGGATTGGGCCACCTTGCTGCACTTTATTTACTTTATTTACTTTTTGCTCGTTACTATTTATCCTATCACAAAACTATCTATCACCTACTATTTCAGTGCTTGCAGAGAAAACCTTACTGAAAACCGCTTATCATTTCCTTCTGCTCCTCGTTGGGTTCGACACTCTTACTTATCGAAAGGACTACGATAGATCCCCTACACTTGTGGGTCATCAAGACTCTTTTCTGGCGCCGTTGCCGGGGAGTGTAGCGCTTTTGGTGAGTGGAACTTGGTAAGGAAACATTTATTTAGTGTGCTGAAATTTTCTGTTACTTGTCACTATGGAAACTAATCCTTTGAGGGCTTGTTTGGGGTATCTTCACCCCAACCAGAAGAGCAAAGAGATGCTCCTCAACCTACTGAACCTTATGAAAATATTCACTTTGAGATTCCTTCGGGTATGATAGAAAAACTGCTAGCTAATCCTTTTGCAGGAGACGGAACATTGCATCCCGATTTACACCTTATCTTTGTGGATGAAGTTTGTGGATTATTTAAGCTTGTAGTTATCCCCGATGATGTTGTCAAAAGGAAGGTATTCCCTTTATCTTTGAAGGGAGATGCAATGACATGGTATAGGCTATGTGATGATACGAGATTTTGGAATTATAAGTGACTGAAGTTGGAATTTCACCAGAAGTTCTACCCTATGCATCTTGTTCATCGCGATCGTATTACATATATAATTTCTAGCCTCGCGAAGGAGAAAGCATCGCTCAAGCTTGGGGGAGGCTTAAGTCAATGTTATATTCATGCCCCAATCATGAGCTCTCTCGGGAAATGATTATTCAGAATTTTTATGCTCGGCTTTTTCTTGATAATCGCAACCTGCTCGATACTTCCTGTGCTGGTTCCTATATGCTGGAGACTATTGCTTTCAAATGGGACTTATTGGAAAGAATTAAACGCAACTCTGAAGATTGGGGTTCCGACGATGGTAAGGAGTCAGGTATGACACCTAAGTTCGATTGTGTTAAATCTTTTATGGATACCGATGCTTTCCGTGGATTTAGCTCTAAGTATGGACTTGACTCTGAGATAGTAGCTACTTTTTGTGAAACTTTTGCTACTCACGTTGATCTCCCTAAAGAGAAGTGGTTTAAATATAATCCTCCTGTTGAAGTGAAAGTAGTTGCACCTATTACAGTCGAAGAAAAGACTATTACATATAGTGATCCTATTATTCCTACTGCTTATGTCGAAAAACCTCCTTTTCCTGTTAGGATAAAAGATCATGTTAAAGCTTCGACTGTTGTTCGTAAGAGTAATACTAGGACTTATACACCTCCTGAGCAAATTAATGTTGAACCTGGTATTGCTATGATTAAAGATCTCTTGGATGAAGACTTAGATGGGCATGTTATCTCTTTCGTGGGTGAAACTGCTAATATTGCTAGACCCGATACTAAGACACGTAGACCTGTTGTAGGCACGCCTGTTATTTCTGTTAAAATAGGAGATCATTGTTATCATGGCTTATGTGATATGGGTGCTAGTGCTAATGCGATACCTTATGATCTTTATAAAGAAATTATGCACGATATTGCACCTGTTGAATTAGAAGACATTGATGTTACTATTAAGCTTGCTAATAGGGACACCATTAAACCTATCGGGATTGTTAGAGATGTTGAAGTCTTGTGTGGAAAGATTAAATACCCTGCTGATTTCCTTGTTCTTGCTTCCCCACAAGATAATTTTTGTCCCATTATTTTTGGTAGACCCTTTCTTGAATACTGCTAGTGCTAAGATTGATTGTGAAAAGAATATTGTCACTGTTGGCATAGATGGTATGTCTCATGAGTTTAATTTCGCTAAGTTTAGTAGACAACCTCTTGAAAGAGAACCACCTAGTAAGGATGAAATTATTGGTCTTGCTTCCATTGCTGTTCCCCCAACTGATCCGTTAGAACAATATTTGTTAGACCATGAAAATGATATGTTTATGAAGGAAAGGGAAGAAATATACGAAGTGTTCCTTAAACAAGAACCTATGCTAAAACATAACCTTCCCGTTGAAATTCTTGGGGATCCCCCTCCACCCAAGGGTGATCCCATGTTCGAACTCAAACCCTTACCTGATAATCTCAAGTATGCTTATCTTGATGAAAAAGAAATAGATCATGTTATTATTAGTGCTTACCTTTCAGAGAAAGAAGAAAAAAGATTATTGAAAACTCTGAAAAAGCACCGAGCTGCTATTGGATATACTCTAGATGATCTTAAGGGCATTAGTCCCACATTATGTCAACACAAAATTTCAGTGGAGAAAGATGCCAAACCAGTTAGAGATCCTCAAAGACGATTAAACCCCAAAATGAAGGAAGTGGTAAGAAAGGAGATTCTAAAACTCCTTGAGGCAGGTATTATTTATCCTGTTGCTGATAGTGAATGGGTAAGCCGTATCCATTGTGTCCCTAAAAAGGGAGGTATCACCGTTGTTCCTAATGATAAAGATGAATTGATCCCGCAAAGAATTATTACAGGCTATAGGATGGTAATTGATTTTCGTAAGTTAAATAAAGCTACTAAGAAAGATCATTACCCTTTACCTTTTATTGATCAAATGCTAGAAAGGTTATCCAAACACACACATTTTTGCTTTCTAGATGGTTATTCTGGATTCTCTCAAATACCTGTGTCCGCACAGGATCAATCTAAAACTACTTTTACTTGCCCTTTAGGTACTTTTGCTTATAGACGTATGCCTTTTGGTTTATGTAATGCACCTGCTACCTTTCAAAGATGCATGATGGCTATATTTTCTGATTTTTGTGAAAAGATTTGTGAGGTATTCATGGATGACTTCTCCGTCTATGGATCCTCTTTGATGATTGTTTGAGCAACCTTGATCGAGTTTTGCAGAGATGCGAAGACACTAGTCTCGTCCTGAATTGGGAAAAGTGTCACTTTATGGTTAATGAAGGCATTGTCTTGGGGCACAAGATCTCCGAGAGAGGTATTGAACTTGATAAAGCGAAAGTTGATGCTATTGAAAAAATGCCATGTCCCAAGGACATAAAAGGTATAAGAAGTTTTCTTGGTCATGCCGGTTTTATAGGGGGTTCATTAAGGACTTTTCTAAAATCTCTAGGCCTCTGACTAATTTATTGCAAAAAGATATTCCTTTTGTCTTTGATGATGTTTGAGTAGAAGCATTTGAAACACTTAAGAAAGCTTTGATCACAACACCTATTGTTCAGCCACCTGATTGGAATTTACCTTTTGAAATTATGTGTGATGCTAGTGATTATGCTGTAGGTGCTGTTTTAGGGCAAAGAGTCGATAAGAAATTGAATGTTATCCAGTATGCTAGCAAGACTCTTGATTCTGCCCAGAGAAATTATGCTACTACTGAAAAAGAGTTCTTAGCAGTTGTATTTGCATGTGATAAGTTTAGACCTTATATTGTTGATTCCAAAGTTACTATTCACACTGATCATGCTACTATTAAATATCTTATGGAAAAGAAAGATGCTAAGCCTAGACTCATTAGATGGGTTCTCTTGCTCCAAGAATTTGACTTGCATATTATTGATAGAAAGGGAGATGAGAACCCCGTTGCAGACAACTTGTCTAGGTTAGAGAATGTTCTTGATGACCCACTGCATATTAATGATAGTTTTCCTGATGAACAATTAGCGGTTTTCAATGCTTCTCGTGCTGCTCCTTGGTATGCTGATTATGCTAATTACATTGTTGCTAAATATATACCGCCTAGTCTCACATACCAGCAAAAGAAAAAGTTCTTTTACGATTTAAGACATTACTTCTGGGATGATCCACACCTTTATAAAGGAGTAGATGGTGTTATTAGATGTTGTGTGCCTGTGCATGAACAGGAACAAATCCTATGCAAGTGTCACTCTGAATCTTATGGAGGACACCACGCGGGAGATAGAACTGCACACAAGGTACTACAATCTGGTTTTTATTGGCCTACTATCTTCAAAGATGCTCGTAAGTTTGTCTTATCTTGTGATGAATGTCAAAGAATAGGTAACATTAGTAGACGTCAAGAAATGCATATGAATTATTCTCTTGTTATTGAACCGTTTGATGTTTGGGTCTTTGATTATATGGGACCTTTTCCTGCCTCCAATGGTTATACACATATTTTAGTTGTTGTTGATTACGTTACTAAATGGGTAGAAGCTATTCCAACTAGTAGTGCTGATCATAACACTTCTATTAAATTGCTTAAAGAAGTTATTTTTCCGAGGTTTGGAGTCCCCAGATATCTTATGACTGATGGTGGTTCACACTTTATTGATGGTGCTTTCCGTAAGATGCTTGCTAAGTATGATGTCAATCATAGAATCGCATCTCCTTATCACCCGCAGTCTAGTGGTCAAGTAGAGTTGAGCAATAGAGAGCTCAAATTAATTTTGCAAAAGACTATGAATAGATCTAGAAAGAATTGGTCCAAAAAACTTGATGATGCATTATGGGCCTATAGGACTGCATACAAAAATCCTATGGGTATGTCTCCATATAAGATGGTTTATGGAAAAGCATGTCAATTACCTTTTGAACTTGAACATAAAGCATATTGGGCTATTAAAGAGCTCAATTATGACTTCAAACTTGCCGGTGAGAAGAGGTTGTTTGATATTAGCTCACTTGATGAATGGAGAACCCAAGCATATGAGAATGCCAAGCTCTTCAAAGAAAAAGTCAAACACTGGCATGATAAGCGGATACAAAAGCTTAAGTTTAACGTAGGAGATTATGTGTTATTATTCAACTTTTGTTTAAGATTTTTTGCAGGAAAACTTCTCTCAAAATGGGAAGGTCCTTACATTATCGAGGAGGTCTATCGTTCTGGTGCTATAAAGATTAACAACTTCGAAGGCACAAATCTGAGGGTGGTTAATGGTCAAAGAATTAAGCATTATATTTCAGGTAATCCTATCAATGTTTAAACTAATGTTATTGAAACCATAACCCCAGAGGAATACATAAGAGACACTTTCTAGAATGTTCCAGACTCCGAAAAGGCATAGGTACGTGGTACGGTAAGTATACTGACTCCAAAACAACTCTAATGGCAATTTTTATCAGTTTTGGATTATTTAAGAATTTTAGGAAGAAAGAAGTAGTCCGAAAGGGACATGAGGCTCCCACGAGAGAGGAGGGTGCCCCCCTGTAGGGCGTGCCCCTGTCTCGTGGGCACCTTGTGTGCCTCCCGGACTCCGTTTTCTTGTATGTTACGTATTTTGGTCGGTAAAAATTCATTATATATACTCCCGAAGGTTTTGACCACCGTATCACGCAAATATCTTCTGTTTTCGTTTTGAGCTATTTCTGTTTCAGATCTAGAGCCACATGTCATCTCCAAGCGCTTCCAAGGACAAGTTTTTAGAGAGGGTTATTAACCCCTATCTCACGGAGGTGCTACATCACCCTCAAACCATTGAGATGCATGAGGGGGTGCTACACATCCGCGATGTGGAGGGACCAAGGCGTGCCGGGAGCAAGGAGACAAAGCTCGATGCCATGGAGCAAGAAGTTTTCAAGTGTCAAGGGATGGTGGAACGTGGACTCAAAGCCAACCAGATGATGATTAGGAGCTCACCAACAACCACAAGTTGGATGCCAAAGTCATTGGGGATACCATCTTCAAGCTTCAAGAGAAAATCGAGCACCTCCAGGCCCAGATCTATGACCTGCAAAACCAGAACTGGGAGTATGAATATAGATTCAAGCGAATGAGTTTGGCTGCAGATTTAAGGATCCTGGAGACTCGATCATCCTTTTATGATGGAGAGCCTATGCCTTGGAAGATAGACGACAAGCCTACATCATCAACAATTCCCACTTCACCACCTTCGAAGAAATAATTAAATGGGTATGGGCACTCCCCTTGGCGACCGCCAAGCTTGGGGGAGGTTCCCCGGTATTGTATCACCATCACACTCCTTTCTTTACCGCTTTATTTAGTTCGATCCTTTTAGTAGTATCTTGATCTAGTAGATTGAAGTTTTGATATCAAGTAGTTTTGAGTTTTTCTTTGTGATCTCTTTAAGTAAGAGAGTCTATGTGCTATCTATAATAAAGATTAGTGTTGAGTCAAGGGCTTTGCTATGTTGCTATGATCTTGAGAAAGTAGAAAGAACAAAAGAGTTCATATTGATCTTATGGATAGTGATAACTTCACACATAGAAAGTATGAGGCGTAAAAATTGTTGAGAGTTGATGAACATAGCCTTGGTCATCGTTGCAATTAATAGGAAGTGATAAGGAAAGAGGGGTTCACATATAGGTATATTATCTTGGACATCTTTTATGATTGTGAATCAGTCATTAAGTATGACATGCTAAAAGAGTTGATGTTGGACAAGGAAGACAACGTAATGGTTTATGTTCTCCGACATTTCAGTTAAAGTATATTGTCATTCACCTTCCAAACATGTTGAGCTTGCCTTTCCCCCTCTTGCTAGCCAAAATTCCTTGCACCAAGTAGAGATACTACTTCTGCTTCCAAATATCCTCAAACCCAGTTTTGCCATGAGAGTCCACCATACCTACCTATGGATTGAGTAAGATCCTTCAAGTAAGTTGTCATCGGTGGAAGCAATAAAAATTGCTCCCTAAATATGTATGACTTATTAGTGCAGAGAAAATAAGCTTTCTACGAACTTGTTGTGGAAGTAATGAAAGCGACGGATTGCATAATAAAGGTCCACATACAAGGGGCAATATAAAATGACGTTATTTTGCATTAAGATTTCGTGCATCAACCCTAAACGCGCATGACAACCTCTGCTTCCCTCTGCGAAGGGCCTATCTTTTACTTTATGTTTTTACTTTATGCTTGAGTCAAGGTGATCCTCACCTTTCCACTTTTTCATTTTATCCTTTTGCAAGCTCCTCATGTTTGAAAGATCATGATACATATATCCAATTGGATGTAAGTTGGCATAGGCTATTATTGTTGACATCACCTAAAGATGAATACGTTGGGAGGCAACACAACGATCCTTTCATCGGGAGGGGGTCAATCTCCATCAACATCTTCACCAGCACCATCTCCTCTCAAACCCTAGTTCATCTCTTGTATCCAATCTTGTAATCAAAACCACAAATTGGTACCTGTGGGTTGCTAGTAGTGTTGATTACTCCTTGTAGTTGATACTTATTGGTTTACTTGGTGGAAGATCATATGTTCAGATCCTTAATGCATATTATTACACCTCTGACTATGAACATGAATATGCTTTGTGAGTAGTTACTTTAGTTCCTGAGGACATGGGTGAAGTCTTGCTATTAGTAGTCATGTGAATTTGGTATTCATTCGATATTTTGACGAGATGTATGTTGTCTTTCCTCTAGTGGTGTTATGTGAACGTTGACTACATGACACTTCACCATTATTTGGGCCTAGAGGAAGGCATAGGGAAGTAATAAGTAGATGATGGGTTGCTAGAGTGACAGAAGCTTAAACCCTAGTTTATGCGTTGCTTCGTTAGGGGTTCATTTGGGCCCATATGTTTAATGATGTGGTTAGGTTTACCTTAATACTCCTTTTTGTAGTTGCGGATGCTTGCAATAGGGGTTAATCATAAGTGGGATGTTTATCCAAGTTAGGGCAGTACCCAAGTGCCGGTCCACCCACATATCAAATTATCAAAGTACCGAACGCGAATCATATGAGCGTGATGAAAACTAGCTTGACGATAATTCCCAATGTGTCCTCGGGAGCTCTTTCCTCATTACTAGAATTTGTCCAGGCTTATCCTTTGCTACATAAAGGATTGGTCCACCTTGCTGCACTTTATTTACTTTATTTACTTTTTGCTCGTTACTATTTATCCTATCACAAAACAATCTATCACCTACTATTTCAGTGCTTGCAGAGAAAACCATACTGAAAACCGCTTATCATTTCCTTCTGCTCCTCGTTGGGTTCGACACTCTTACTTATCGAAAGGACTACGATAGATCCCCTACACTTGTGGGTCATCATTAGCTTCTCTGTTTAGCAATAAATAAACAACTCTTCCAACCAAACGAGCCAAGTAAGACATCAAAGCAAACGAAAAGACGAACAGAAGAAGGGCGAATAAAATGGCAAGGGTGAAGTGGGGGAGAGAAAAGTGAGAGGGCAATGGAAAAGAATGTAATGCGAGGGAGATGAGTTTGTGATGGGTACTTGGTATGTCTTGACTTGAGCGAAGACCTCCCCGGCAACGGCGCCAGAAATCCTTCTTGCTACGTCTTGAGCTTGCGTTGGTTTTCCTTGAAGAGGAAAGAGTGATGCAGCAAAGTAGCGTAAGTATTTCCCTCAGTTTTTGAGAACCAAGGTATCAATCCAGTAGGAGGCTCCTCAAAAGTCCCACGCACCTACACAAACAAACAAGAACCTCACAACCAACGCAATAAAGGGGTTGTCAATCCCTTCACGGCCACTTGCGAAAGTGAGATCTGATAGAGATAATATGATGAGATAAATATATTTTTGGTATTTTATGATATAGATTGGAAAAGTAAAGATGCAAATAAAAGTAGATGATACACTTATATGATAAAAGATAGACCCGGGGGCCATAGGCTTCACTAGTGGCTTCTATCAAGAAAGCATAAGTATTATTGTGGGTGAACAAATTACTGTCAAGCAATTGATAGAAAAGCGAATAATTATGAGATTATCTAAGCATGATCATGTATATAGGCATCACGTCCCAGACAAGTAGACCGACTCCTTCTTGCATCTACTACTATTACTCCACACATCGACTGCTATCCAGCATGCATCTAGAGTATTAAGTTCATAAAGAACAGAGTAACGCATTAAGAAAGATGACATGTTGTAGAGGGATAAACTCATACAATATGATATAAACCCCATATTTTTATCCTCGATGGCAACAATACAATATGTGCCTTGCTGCCCCTGCTGTCACTAGGAAATGACACCACAAGATTGAACCCAAAGCTAAGCACTTCTCCCATTGCAAGAAAGATCAATCTAGTAGGCCAAACCAAACTGATAATTCGAAGAGACTTGCAAAGATAACTTAATCACACATAAAAGAATTCAGAGGAGATTCAAATATTTCTCATAGATAAACTTGATAATAAAACCACAATTCATCGGATCTCGACAAACACACCGGAAAAAGAGTTACATCGAATAGATCTCCAAGAAGATCGAGGAGAACTTGGTATTGAGATTCAAAGAGAGAGAAGAAGTCATCTAGCTAATAACTATGGACCCGAAGGTCTGTGGTAAACTACTCACAACTCATCGGAAGGGCCTTGGAGTTGATGTAGAGGCCCTCCGTGGTCGATTCCCCCTCCGGCGGAGTGCCAGCGAAGGCTCCAAGATGGGATCTCGTAGATACAGAAGGTTACGGCGGTGTAAATAGTTTTTCGTGGTGCTCCTCGATGGTTTCAGGGTACGTGGGTATATATAGGAGGAAGAAGTAGGTCGGTGGACGCTCGAGGGGCCCACGAGGGTGGGGGGCACGCCCACCTGTAGGTGGCCCGCCGGGCACCCTCGTGGCCGCCTCCTCTGTTGCTTGACGTCCACTCCAAGTCCCCTGGATCACGTTTGTTCCAAAAAGATCGCTTGCGAAGGTTTCATTCCATTTGGACTCTGTTTGATATTCCTTTTCTTCAAACACTGATATATGCAAAAAAAACAGCAATTTGGGTTGGGCCTCCGGTTAGTAGGTTAGTCCCAAAAATGATATAAAAGTGAAAAGTAAATCCCAGAAACATCCAAAACGGGTAATATAATAGCATGGAACAATAAAAAATTATAGATATGTTGGAGACGTATCAGGGGCCACGACAACGGGGGCCGCAACAGGGGCCGCGGCGACGGGGGCCGCCGCAGGGGCCGCCAGCTCGGGGAGCGCGGGCAGGGCTGAGTCTGGTGTGCGGCTAGGCGGTCTGCCAAAGGTGGTGGCAGGGCGAACCGCGCCGCAGGAGACGCCAAAGGTGACGGTACCTGCTGAAACGGGAACACCATCTCAGCAAAGTACACATGCCGCAAAGTGAAAACGCGATGGGACACTGGATCATAGCACCAGTAACCTTTGGTGTTGGGAGGATAACCAAGGAAAATGCAAGGAAGCGACCCAGGAGCGAGTTTGTGAGGAGCAGTGGATGCGGTGCTAGGATAATAGAGACACCCGAAGATGCGAAGACCATCATAAGATGGAGCCACACTGAAGAGGAGTTGGTGAGGAGTGTAGTTCGAGCGGGAACGACAGGGGCGAATGTTAATAAGGAGGCTGGCAGTCACGAGCATATCCGGCCAGAACCGAGGAGGCACGCAGGAGTGGAAGAGCAACGTGCGGACACAGTCATTAAGAGTGCGAAGGACGCACTCGGCGCGACCATTCTGCTGGGACGTGTAGGGTCAGGTGAGACGAAAGATAGTGCCGTGGGACGCAAGTAAATTGCAGACGGGGACGTTGTCAAACTCCTTGCCGTTGTCAGTTTGCAAGGCGAGAATAGGACGACTGAACTGTGTGGTGACATATGAATAAAAGGCTGTGAGTGTGGCAAGAGCATCGGACTTGCGATGGAGAGGGAATATCCACACATAATGAGAAAAATCATCCAATATCACCAAATAGTATAAATAGCCCGTGTTGCTACCAACCGGGGACGTCCAAACATCACTATGCAATAACTGAAATGGAAAGGTGGAAATGTTTGTAGACTCGTTAAAGGGAAGATAAACGTGCTTGCCAAGACGACAAGCCTCACAAGTGTGATCGTCGACCTTATTACATGAGAAAGAAAAACTTTGAAGAATCTGACGCATAACGGTGGAGTTGGGATGACCGAGAAGGGCATGCCAAAGATCGACACTAGCGGCGAAGGCGACGGGAAGACGGGTGGTGGTGACGCCGGAGGGATGCACTGGGTAAAGCTCGTCCGGGCTGCAACATCGGTGGAGTACCATCCATGTACGGGGGCCCTTCACAGAAAAACCGATATTGTCAAATTCAACAGTGATAGGATTCTCATGAGCAAGGCAACGAACAGGGATAAGATTAGTGACTAAGTAAGGAGACACAAGAACATTAGACATATTAATAGGAGTAGAAGTAGAGGGAAAAGACATATGACCGACATGTGCAATGGGTAGGGAGGAACCGTTACCAACGGTGATACGGGTGGTAGTATGAAGGGGAGTGGCAGACGTGAGATTATCGGGATGAGCAGTCATGTGAGCGGTGGCGCCCGAGTCCATGTACCAGTCACCACCGCCACCATAGGAGCTCGGGGACGGGGCGGAGTGTAGGGCAGCGAGCAGGGTCGGCTCCCACGGCGGCGGCACCTGAGGAGGGTAAAACCTTCCGTAGGCCGGCACGGGGGCTCACCGAAGGCCGACGTGGCAGCGGCGCCGTAGGCGGGCGCCCCCCCCATAGGCCGACGCGGCGGCAGCGCCGTAGGAAGGCATGGCCCCGTAGGCGGGAGTAGGCGGCGGGGGGGGGCACCGTAGCCGCTGTAGAGAGTGGCGTTCTGCATGGTGAAGAGAGCCTGGTGGCCCGCCGGGCGAGGCCCAAGGATACCCGGAGCAGGAGTCTGAGGGCCTGACATTGAGTACGCGTGAACCATGCTGGTCCACGGGTTGGTACCGTACGTCCATGGAGGAGTAACCTTCTGCTACTGCTGACGAGCCCCCCCCCCCCCGGCGGCTGTTGCTGCTTGCGGCCGCCCCCGCGGCGGTTGCTGCGGCGTCCGCCACCTGGCTGCTGGGGGGCAGCGGGAGGGGCGGGAGGCGCGGGCGGGAGGGGGAAGTACCCCGAAGGCGCGGGGGACGGCAGCTGCTGGCGCGGTGCGGGTGGGGCGGTCGGTGGAGGGGCACCACGTGAGGTGCCGGCGGCAAGGGCGTGATGCTGCACACGCTTCTTGACCCCCTTCATCCGGCGCTCCTCCAACCGCAAGTACGCCATGAACTTTGGGAAGAAGGGCTCCGGCATCAAGGTGAGGTTGGAGGCGGCGTTGCCGAAGTCCTCGTTGAGACCAGCGGTGAGCATGTTGAGGAGGAGGTCGTCATCCACCTTGGCTCCAATGTCGCGGAGCTCATCCGCCAACATCTTGTGGCGGCGGCAGTAATCATCAATGGAAAGTTCATCCTGGTGACAGTCAAAAAATTCCTGCTGCAAAAAACGCGGCGCTGAAGTTTGTTGTCGGTGAAGAGGCTGTTCAGCTTGACTCACATGGCGCAGGCGCCATCGCCGGCGTTCACGACCGTGTGGAACAAGTCCTCGGAGATGGTGGTGAAGAACCACCGGAGGATGCTGGCGTCGATCGCGGTCCACTCGGCGTCGTCCACCATGGCGTGGGAGTCAACGGTGCCATCCACATGATCCACCAGGTTGTTCTCGTGGAAGAGCAGCGAGAAGTACGTCTTCCACGCAAAGTCCGTAGAGTTGGAGGCGTCGAGGACCACGGGGATATGCGTGGGTGGACGTTGATGTTGTAGATTTCAGCAGGGTCGACGACGAAGGGGTCAGAGTAGGTGGAGGCGTTGGATGACATGGCGGCGAGGGCGTGGGGAAGGGGGCGGCGCGGCTGTGAAGGAGTGGCCCGGCGGTGGGAGAAGGGCGGCGCGGTAGGAAGGCGGCGCGGCGGGGAGGAGACGGCGTGCGGGGAGGCGCGCGTGGGGAGGAGGGGGCGGCGGCGGCGTGGGGCGGCGCGGCGGTAGATTGCGGCGACGGCGGCGGCCTGAGGCGGCGACTAAGGTTTGCGGAAGCGGTAGGATCGACTTGCGATAGATACCATGTAGATAATGATTTTGTGCATCGATAATTGAGTGATCGTGCACTAGGCACATATATATAGGTACAAAGGGTGCGACCGGTATCTTATCTCCTAAGATACACGTACATACAGAGGGAGACAGACACTACAGGTACTGCATACAAAATCCAGACCTACATACATCTACACATGTTCAACAATACTATCTCTACCGTGCTGCTTGCTGGCCGTAAGAGCATCTCCAACAGGCGCGCAACGCGCGACGCACTAAAAATCAGAATACCGCGCCAGGTGAGCCAGGTTTTGCGCGCGGCAGTGCGCTGGCTCCAGCGGCCGCCGCAAAATAAAGCGCTCCCGAGCCGCTCCAGCAGGCGCTATATTTCAATTTTTTTCTTGGCGATTGCATACATAGCATATAAATATGGAGATAGTTCGGCACACAGCTTGCTTCTACAATACAAAATGTGTACATCCTGCCTTCTCTAACGATATATAGTTCTACTTCGTCCACATAGCCTGCTTCTACGATACAAAATAAAACAAAAAACTACTACTACTCGTCATTCTCCGACTCGGACCTTACCTCGGTGATGTCCTCCTCCGACGTTTGAGCATAGGCGTTAAGGAACCGCTCGTCGCGGGAGTCCCAGGACAACGCATCTCCTAGCGCCATGTTGTATTTAACGTGTTGATGCTATCGCACTTGCACTTTGGCAATTAGTTTCGATTTGTTTTCTGGCAGAAAAAAAGTGCACAGAATTTTTTTCATGGTGAATCAATTTATCATCATTTGTAGCATGTTGTGACTGTTCATACGCTGGTATGATTGCAAGCTCTTGGTTGATCGACTCCGAGTGTATGTACATATACGCTACGAGCTTTGACAACTTCCACGAAACAAAATCACTGGACTGAAGAAGAAGAAGCTACGACCGGCGAGAGAGCGTAAAAACCCGGAGCAAGGGCTCGGGAAAAAGACCCTCTAGGGCAGCCGGCCAACACGGTCGGCGGACGAACCCTAGGTACGGGCGGCGCGGCCCCCGGCGGCGGTCATGGAGGCCGACCGCCCCGGGGGCGGCGCGCAAGTGCGGAAGCGGCGGCGGCTAGGGTTTAGGATCGACTTGCTATAGATACCATGTTAGAAGGGAGAGAGGGATTTGGTGGAATTGTTCGTTGTATTTTTTTTGGTGAAATAGTTGTTGTATTCCAAGATGAGATGGACTAGGATTTGTTCTGGCTTGTCTTGTATTTCAAGTAGATCATTGTACTCCTATATATATGCCCACGAGGGTCAAGCAATACAACGAACTATTCCATCAAATCCCTCTCTCTCTTGTAACATGGTATCAATTTCCCTCCGCGAGGACCAGCACCTCTGCCATCGGCGAGTGCGAGCATGACCCGGCCGTCCGGCGGCACTCGACGCGCTACCCACCTCCGTCGAGCCGGCGCCGCGCGAAAAGGCGCCCTCAGCCGCGAGCTCCTTTCCGGCGTACACCTCGAAGCGCGCGCCCTCGGCGGCCGAGACGCGGTCGGCGCTCACGTACGCCGCGCATTGTCCGCGCCGTCAGCCACGCTACGGACGCGCAGGAGGGTGACCTCGGCGGGGCACGCCGGAGGGAGCGCGCGGCCAGCCAGCTCCAGCGTGGCGCCGCCGATGGCCGGGCGGTAGACAAGCGTGAGCTCCGCGGGCAGCGGCGGCGTGGATGAGTGGGAGGAGGAGGAGGAGAGGCGGAGGTAGAAGGCGCGCACGTGGAGCCGCCGGGGCCGAGCGGGCGGAGGTCGTCCACCGTCCCTCTGCACATTGCCGGTGAGCACAAGCACGTACGTACTCTAGTACGTAGGTAGGATGTGATTCCTCCCCTTGCTAGGTTTTCGCTTTGGCCTTCCTTGTGCTGCTGTTGTATGCGATGCGAGTATGATGATGATCTGTGGTCTTGTCTGGTACGTAGATAAAAGCGCGGGGGAGGGAGAGCGAGCGGGTGTATCGGTAGGCACGGGAGCTCGTGTTTTTCGGCGTGGCGTCCCTCAATGGAAACAGCAGAGCACACGGTTTCATCTGCTCTGGTTTGGTTCCTTCGCACCTGGCCAATTTTATTTTATTTTTGAACACAGCCAAGTTTGTTGTCGGGCTGATCACAGCCCGATGCGTCACTAGAGTGAAGGGAGTCTGCGTCCCTTCTGGTAGGCAACTCTCCCCTGCTCGCTCTCCGGGTCTTACAACATCTCCAAGGTCGACCAAGAAATCTTTCGCATGCATTAGTTTTCTAATGTTCAGACCGTGAAAGTCATTTAACACGATCCTATATCGTTCCGCGCCGCATCTTGACGTATTTTCTCTCGCAAACTGAAGACAAACATGGGGCGATTTGCGAGAGTCCGGACCCATACCACGCCTGCTTCTGACCGCCGGCCCTGACCCATCCAAAATCCCTCCTCCATCCGCGCGTGCTTTTCGGTTAGCACTGCTCCATAGCGTGAGCGCCTGCATTCATGACCGCCCAGAGCGGACGCGACCGCTCACTGGCGTCGGCATTGAAGCGTCGGCCGGGCGGCGCGCCACTGCTTCCCAGTCCAGACAATTGCTGCGCATTGAAACGACACGACAGCCGTCCGTCCGTCTGTCTGCCGCCCACATTGGTGACACACGGTTCATTATCATTTTTCAATTGCTTGATTAACATGTATATATACATGATAAAAAATCATCATTTTTAATACATCATCGACATTTTTTATACACAATAACATTTTTCAAATGCTTGATCACCATTTTTCAAATATTTATTCAACATTTTTTCAAATGCTTGATTAACATGTTTATATAAATGATAAAAAAATCATCATTTTTTAATACATAGTCAATATTTTTTCTATACACATTTAACATTTTTCAAATGCTTGATCACCAATTGTCAAATACTTATTCCACATTTTTTCAAAGGCTTGATTAACATATTTAATACATGATCAAATAAGTTATACATTTTTCGTATACATGATAAATATTTTTTCTGTACATATTTAACATTTTCCAAATACTTGGTCAATATTTTTCATATGTTTTTATATTTTTTTGTAATACATATATTTAGAATATTTTAAAGTATAAACAAAATTGAAACAATAAAGCAAAAAAAGAATCAGGAAACGTAAGAAAACGGAAAACAGGAGGCTGGTGGCTCACGCGCTCCTGGGCTGGCCCAACTCGGTCTCACCTTCCTACACATCTCGCTCAAGGCGAGACATAGGGGCGCCCGTTTGACTGGTTGGGCTTTATTTTTCTTCTGAGAATTGACTGGCTGGGCTTGGACAATGTCTAGTACTTTTCTTTGGTTCGGCTATGCGCTTAGAGCTTTGATCGGCTAGTTATTGGAAACGACTGAAACAGCGTAAATTCTGAGTCAACTTTGGACATGAGAAGTAGCTTCTTTATCATTCGTTGGATTCACAGTTCGCTTGTCGTAGTAGGGAGTAATTTATACTAGTGCCATGCATACAACACTAGTCTAAGTAACATAATAGTAGTGTCATAGATGATTTCATTTATCAGCTTGTAGACTCATCTTATCTTAGAAAGAGCTATGTTACAGTAACATATTAGGCCCCTTCCAATGCTCTACTTTGTACAGGTGCTAAGCCTTTCAAGTAGGCAAAAAATCTGACATGACAAATTATTTAAGAGGAGAGAGATGAGTGTGGTGACCCAGGAAGAAACAATGCTAAGCGCGTGAACCTAGGCAAAACATTTAAAGGAAGGAAGCCCACCAATACATGAAGAGCTTTAGTTGCTAAATCATTAAATGAAGCAAGCTTAGCAACTACTCCCTTCGTTCCCAAATATAAGTCTTTCTATAGATTGCAACAAGTGACTACATACGAAGCAAAATGAGTGAATCTACACTCAAAATATGTCTACATACATCAGTATGTTGTAATCCATTTGCTAAAAAGACTTATATTTTGAAACGGAGGGAGTATAAGCTAAGCACCTATGCACTGGGCACTATAGTTGCTAAGCTATTTAATGTGCTTAGCACCTCATCTAAGCACACATGCATTGGCAGCAGCCTTATGTTACCACTTCTCATGGTTAGTCAAAGTGGGTGGTAACTTAGATTAGTAACATGCATATGTTACTAGTCTATGTTACTACCAACATAGTGGGTAGTAATATAAGTATAGTGTCACACAAGCCTTCATTTATTATGTTGTAGACTCATTTTGCATTGGGTTGCGTTATGTTATTGTAACATATTATGTTACCACAAGCACCTCTCTCCTCATTAACTTCATACCACATACGCATATATGTCTTGTTTGCGTTATGTTACTACCTAAGTTATTTCCACTAGTAGAAAACATGGCTTTGGTTGAGGCCTGGGTAAGGGCATTAATCCCAGTTCATTCACGAATCGAGACCAAATTAAGGGGGCATCAGTCCTGGTTCGTGAGGCCAGGACGTCGGCCGGGCCTCGGGTGCCATTGGTCCCGGTTTGTCTGACCCCTTTGGTCCTGGTTCCAAACATGAACCGGGACAAATGGGCCTCGCTCCTGGCCCATCACCATTAGTTCCGGTTTGTGGCTTGAACCGGGACCAAAGATTGTCCTTTAGTCCCGGTTTTGGCCACAAACCAGGACTAAAGAGAGGCCTATATATACCCCTACCCCGGCCCGCGAGCAGAGCCACTGCTTTGTTTTTTTGGCCGGCCACGGGAGAGCTTTGTGGTGCTCTAGCTCACCTCCTATGCACATGAGGTGTTCAATGAAATGCCCGAGCCACACTTAAGCTTTCTCCTCTCCAAGCTCCTTGTCCAAACTCCATTTCCCTCAAGATTTGTCTAGGTTTGGCGGTCCGTCCTGTCCCATCCCGTCCTCACCGCCGTAGATCGCCCGCACCGATCTCGTCACCGGCACCATTGTGGTGAGCCTCTTGTCGTTATCTTCTTTCTAAAAGAAAAAAAAATTCTTACTTGTTTCTTACTTTTAGTATTGTTTGTTAATATAGTGCAATGATTTTGATATCCGCCTCCATCAGTCCTCGTCATGTCTATGATTCGGACGTGGTATATATTATCTTCTATAATTATTTGTCCCTCCTCTTCATTCCTCCCTAACTAGCTAGGTTAACTAGGTTAGCTAGCTAGGTTAACTAGTTTCATTAGGTTAATTATCTAGATTAACTAGGTTAACTAGCTAGGTTAATTAGGTTCATTAGGTTAACTAGGTTGGCTAGGTTAATTAGGTTCATTAGGTTAACAATCTTTTGGTCGTGTATACTACTTGAAAACCTTAACTTGAAGACATAATTGCAAGTTAGTAATACCAATGTATGAACATCTCTAGCCAATCCACAAAACTGGTTGAGGGAGTTTAACTCCTAACAAATTTTATTCCTCGCATTATCTGTCGCTTATATTTTATCGTCGGCGGCTCAGTCTAAGGATAAAATTTCCCCTCCCCCCTACGCTGACGCTCTGCCTCGCCAGCACCGCATCGACGCTGATACCGTCCAAAATCCACCCCGCACCCCCCTCTGGCACATATATTCGACCGGTGTCACCCCAAACTCCCCTGAAATGGTGGGATCTAGCCGTCAGACGTTGTTGCAACCGATTTAAAGCGCAGATCCGTGCCGCGACACACAGCCGACCCGAGCACAAGGTGGTGCGCCACCCTCCCGCTCCTTCACTAACCTGCTGTTGCCGCCGCCGAAGAGAAAGTACCACGACGTGTCGTAGTGGCGGTGGGGGCGTTGCTTTCGGAAATAAAGGACCGAGACACTAGTCATCGGTACTAGCTTGGCTCCTTCCATCCGGCGGTGCTGGCGGCGAGGACCTTCGACAAGCCAGCCCATACGTCCTCATCTCCTGCCGGAGCGTGCCGTCTTCCTCGCACCCTTCGCCGTCTACTTCCAGAGGTATATATGTGCCTGCTTGTCGACTTATTTCCATAGTATCTACTGTACAACAATTGACAAGTTGAGAGTTTCTCATGGAAACAATCACTCCAGACGGCTTTGGTAGTTCTTACAACAGAGCGTTCAACTTACAAACATTAGTTCACGGGTCTGCTAGTTTTCCATTTACTTTTGCTTGCCATAGTAGGATACATGTATACTATAAATGGACGATGATCACCATGAAAGTAATTATGTTACTTCCTCCATTCCCTTATACAAGACCACTATCAAAAATACTTTCTGCATCAATACAAGGCCACCAACAGTAATCGAGGCAAAAATTAATAATGTTTTTTCGTACTAGCAACTTTTTAATACTTACATGCATGTAGTTATAATGACACTCAGCCACTTCCTTCCCATTCATTTGTTGCACGCTTGTGATGTATTAATGATTTCGATTAACGAAAAAAAATGACTTGCAAATGAGTCATTAAATTTTATCTTAGTACCTGTAATATGAGTTTGTGGCCTTGTATAAGGGAATGGAGGGAGTACTAACTGTTTTCACTTACTTTAAAATGTTCTATTCGATCTAAGTTAGATAATCAAGGTAAGCACTTGATGCAGGAATAAATGGGCGATGATCACCAAGAAAGTAATTATCCAGATACTCATTTCATCCACTCTCGGGTATGTATGTACACGTATCATTTCAGCAAGGTAATAATTATTTCTCCCTGCACGGCACTTGTTTCTCCCTGTTGCAGCAATGATCTCTAGGAAACTACTCCCTCCGTTTCTAAATATTTGTTTTTTAGAGATTTTAACAAGTGACTACATACGGAGCAAAATGAATAAATCTACACTTTAAAATATACCTGTATACATCCGTGTATGGTAGTCTATTTAAAATCTCTAAAAACACAAATATTTAGGAATGGAGGGAGTATCATCAAAGGACAAAATAGCCTAATATGGCTGCATGGGCAAGTCTAGTCTAGTAAAAATGTGATACATCTGAGAGTGAGGGAACGCGCATCTTTGTGTTTGGCGAAAGAAAGGGAACGCGCGTCTTTGTGTTTTGCTCCTGCCCATCCTTTCTCTGTTTGCTGTTGCCGGCCTACACCCACATGTGCCAGCTGAATACTAAGAATACTAGGCCTGTAAGGGTTTAATTTTTCTGGTTTTTCCGGAGTTTTTTGACTGTGTTTCTATGATTGACGCGTGTGCGTGATGGCCTCCTAGGGTGTCATCGAGTTTATTTTTCTTGTGGTCACACTGTTGACATTGACATGTTGTGTGCTCTTGTTTATTGACGCGTGTGCTGTGTGGTCTTCTGGAAGGTTCCTATTTTCTTTTAAAAAAGTTTGATTCACTATATGCTGGGATAGTTGAATTGTGGCTGTTCTAGAGGTACCTGGATTGGTGTTGTTTCACGCGCCTTTGCATGGCTCGTGCATGTGACCACTTTACCATGTGATTTTGACAGGTTGTTTCTTTCATCGCCACGTTTCAGTTTTAGATCGGTTTGTGTTAGTAGCTGGCCTTTGTGATCTCTCTCGAAGTCTCCCTTCACGCCGCTCACCGTGTATAAAAGTGCTCGCTACGGCGACCTCACCTCTCCATCGTCCGGCTACCAAACAAGAGCGGCTCCCACGCCTCACCTTACCGCCGGCTGTATGCCACCACCAGGCCTCCATATCTCCCTCCCAACTCCCATGTAGGACCCCCATCTCCTCTTCACGTGGCTGACGTGCCGTCGCACACAGTATGGAAGTAGTGCGTCTAGGCCGTGACGGCGTGTCGTTCCCGTCGCCGTCGTCGTGGGCCCTTGCGAGAGGGTTAGGCGGCGCTGTGGTGGAGGGTACTACGACGGAATGGGAAGGCCACGGCCTAGTGCTCTGGGGTACTGCGAGAGCAGCTTTGGCTAGGAGGGATGCTGCTCAGGCGTTAGGTGCGGCGGCAGGGCGCGCAGCTCGCGCATCCAGTTTGGCGGCAGGGCGTTGGCACAGCGCCACCGGCGCGGAGGCATGCAAAGAACAAGATGGCCCGCGGCGCACATCGTGGTCATCCACCTCGGCGTCTCGGCGTACGCTCATGGACCGTCACGGAAGCCGCCGCAGATGTTGAGGACAAGGGGCCACCGACGGCGCAGCCGCGGAAGGGATGCTCCGCCGGGCTACCACCTGACGTTGATCCTCCTCCTCTGTTGGCCGTCTCACTTAGCACGGGGCCATGCTCTAGCCGGCTGCTTCGGTCCGGCAACTGGCTGTCTCACCGGGCGAGTTCTACCTCGCGCACCACTGCCGGGCGGCCTCCGCTTCCTTGCCTGAATAAAAGCAGGTGCAGCTCACAGAAGACGGCATGTTGACACCACGCCGACAGAGAAGTGGACGTTGCGTTGCAGGCAATGTCGAGGCCGGTGTGGCTGATGTGTATGGTCTCTCTCCCGCTCCTCCGATTCTCTAGCTAGAACTTGATATTTCAGAAATTATTCTCTCTCCCTAATTCTCTTCTTTTTTATTGTGCTTCTTTTGTTTGTATTCACGCCTCGAGCTGATGTTCTGAAGTGTGGTTGTACAAAAAATTGTCACATCTCTTTCCATGCACATTAGTTGTTTGTTTTAGTGCCTTGGAGTAGAAATCAAATCGACAGGAATACAAACTTGAGAATGAAGTTATATGTTTGCTGAATTTTGTTTAATTTATCTATATATAGTGCTTTCTTGTGAATAATTTGAAATTTCTATGCACTGTCGGATTTTTTTTGCCTTCCACTCGTTGACTCTGCATCTCATAGTGATTTCTTATGAATAGTTTGAGAGGCAGGCTGTTATTGTACACATGCCTAGGTTGTTACATTTGAGGCATCTGTGAAGCAGCTTTCTGAATGAGCGTAAACATCATGGAGGACTTCAAGAACCCAAATGTTCTCAAGGCCTCAAATTCAGAGAGTTCATCAGATAAGGGCGATGTTAATGTTGGCGTGAAGTCAGCAGAAAACCTGATGGAACAAGTTGCATCTTGAGGCAGTAGCTCAACTTCACTGGTTGAGTTGCAGTGGTGTCTCTCCGTTTATCTAGATTACCTAATTGATTCTTCTTTGCCAATTGGATCCTTTTTCTGGAGGAGTTGCTCTTTTAACTTCAGTGTGGATAATTGAAGTGAATGATCGGCAGGACGGAAAGAGAATCGTGTGAGCTGATTGTTAGCATTTTCATGTTCAATACCGAATGTATGGCACCATTCACCAGGCAATTCTCTGGGTAATAATGTGAGCTATCTTTCTATCAGTTTTGCATTTTTCACTAGAGCACCGATATGTTTTCTCTACAGGTTTAGGGGCTTAACTAACCTAGAACCATTCTTCGCCATGGAAACCAAACCTCCATCTTGGCACTAAATTTCGGTGCCGGTCAAGAGAAAGTTCAAGCTTGCCAAGCGTAGCTTTCTTTGGTCTGATCTAATCACGGAGGAAGTGTAGGAAAATTAGATGGATTATGGATGGAGTAGCTACTACATTTCTGAGGCAGTGCCAAATGGTAAACTGCGAACAATCGTATATTGTTTGAATCTCCTTTTGGTGAGCAAGTGTCTTTAAGAAAAACAGTGGAGGGCTTCCAGTTCCCGTGTCATTCTTTCCTTAATCATCTGTATCTCTTTTGTAGGGAGATGTCATAGAAGACAGTAAAACCTACTTCCTAATTTGGTCAACTCGTGTGTAAGTGTAACCTGCTGCACTTTTTGTCTCCGGGATTATAAAGGGGATTCAGACGGTTTCTTTTCCTTAGTTTACGTACTGCTAAAAAATACCAGTATGTTCATTAATTACTAGACATAACTAAAAAGAATTGGGGCCATTTCTTTGACCATCTCTTTATAAATTTGGTAGTGTTGGGCAGAGCCCATTGTAGCGCATTCTGCAGATGGTAGGGGCACAGTCTTGGGAAGAGGATTTGTAACACCGTATCCGCGGCAAAAATAAAAATAAAAATACTATGCATAGAAAAAAGGTTTTTGGATGGATTTTAGTTTGGACTATATTTTCTTCACCGCGGATACATTTCTTGGTATTTCCTACAAAATTTCATACTGGAGTAGATTGGGCACAGAACATTAGAAACTTTAAAAAGAAAATCAACACACAACAATCAGTATGGCGCGGCGTGCCTTCACAACATAATCATCAATGAGCACAACTACAATGCTTTGAAGACAATTAATGTACTGGCGCTACTCGGCCGCATAAGAATAGAGCAGGACCAAGGATGAAGAGTTAGAAATACAGAAACAACAAAAAGCAAGTTTTCAGCAAGACAAATCAACATGAACAAGGAAAGGATCCTCGAGAAAGTTTGTCTCCAATTTCAAGACATCTTACCGATCTGTCGAAAGCCAGGACATGCATCCAACTACTGAACATTTTTTTCACTCGAAAGAAACCACCACAAACAAGAGCAAAACAACTAGCTTCGTCTCTTTACCACTACATTACATAGACAAATCCAGCCTGAGGATCAACATCTCTATGCGCCCAGTACCCACTATATTACTACGTACTATAAATACTCTATGTATGTACCAACTAGATGAACCGTTTCCCTGTATAAACTACTTTGCCACAATTTCTCCTATCTATGTACCAACTTGATGTACCACCCACTTGTATGAAGTAATTTACCACAATCAAATTTGGGACGACTTACCAAAAATTACAAAATATCTAAATAGCTGATTAGTCCATGTGGTGCGGCGTGCCGCCGCGTACTACCTGCTAGTATTGCTAGGTCTGCATCACCACACAGCACGGACACTTACAAACCAAAGACTGGTCAACCCAAATGGCTTGCCCGATCATCCTTTGCGTCCTAAAGCGGATTTTATATTGCAGACTTGAGCACTTCCCGAGCTTGTTTAGATATTATTTTTTGAGATGATGGTTCAAAATTTTAACTGATGGAATAACATCCCTAAAGAGATGAGATGTAATTAATATTTGGGATGGACCAATTAATATTTGGGATAGTCCATCGTCACAGATGATTCTTGCCCAAAGTCTTTCGGAATAAGCTCAAATAAGTCCCCAAAACCATAAAAGGCCCAGCTCCTGGTTCGAAACTTACCCCTTTGGCTCACCCACACTCAATTGTTCATCCCCTCCCATCCCCACTCCGACTCCACACTATCTTTTCCACTGTTTTAAATAGCCCGCTATAGCTTCGCTATAGCACGTTATAGCATTTACAGAAGGTCTTGCGCTAAGTGACTTTGATCCAAACAAATGAACAAACATTTTAAATAGCTCGTTATAGCTTCACTATAGCATGCTATAGCATTTAGAAAAGGTCCGCCGCTAAGAGGCTTAGCGCGCTATTTAAAACTATGATCTTTTCCACACTTCTCTGCTGACTGTCCCTTCCTTCCCCGGCGGGCTCACAAGATGCCTAGCCAGCCCCATGCCAATAAGAAAAGAAGAAGACCGGCGGCCCTAATATGAGCTTGAGGGTCCACTTCAGGCACCTCGAGTTTGGTTGGAGTTCTATGATTTTTACATCAGTTCAGCCTTAGCGTCCCGAGGGCCATGGTCTTGCTTCAGCTCCTGTTGATTGTTCTAGCGCCATGGGCCTGCTCTGGTCTTGGTGGCTGTGTTGCCATGGACGTGCTCGGGCTCTACCTTGATAGCTCTCAGGCTAACCTCTCCCACCTTCCTATACAACAATGACCCAAAGGCAAAGACAAGATGCTGATGATGATACGACCATACAGACATGGTAAACAAATTGTTTCTCGCTGGTAAACTACATTATGATTAAAACAAGATTAAGACTCATCGTAGCATGGTAAACTACATAAAATAATATTTTTTTGTCGCGAGTTCTTTGGGACACCCAACAAACTGTTTCTCGCTGGTTTTTCTTCATTCACTCATTATTATTATTTTGTACTTCCTCCGTCCCAAAATTCTTGTCTTAGATTTGTAGATACGGATGTATCTAATACTAAAACGTGACTTGATATATCCGCATTTAGACAAATCTAAGACAAGAATATTGGGGCAGAGAGAGTATATAAAAAACGCTTTTCGTTCTCGCTTTGAAACATTAATAACAAGGGCTCAAAGAGCTGCTAAGAAGACAAAGACTTGGACTGCCAAAATAGAAAAAAATATATTTATAATCTTCTAGTAGATGGGAGGGAGGAAAGCTTATTCTGTTGCGGTTTTACCAAAAAAAATAGTCAGATTTCTTTGCGCGCTGCACTAGCCCGGCTAGCCTTCTAAAAAAAATAAGACATATTTAAAAAAAAGCTGAACACACCATGTCGGTGTGCTAAGAGAGGAATCATTTATCATTGATTGCAATTTTGTTGGTAGCTTACCAAGATGACCACTTGGTGTCAATTGCACCAACAATCAACATTATAAACATTTGTAAAGAAGTTTGCATAAGCGGTATGGGACTAATCAGTAAGACCTGGGACAAATATTCAGCAGCACCGGTAGATGCAGTCGTGTTGGTTGGGCCGGCCAGGCGAGCACGCTGGGCCTTAGCCCAATAACAAGACACACAATTGCTTCAGACGCGGGTGACTTTGGCGGTTGGATCTCTACCGTGCTTCGTGGCTGGCCGTCCGTTCGATTTTTGGTAGCAGTGAACTCGAGGGATTAGTCCAGAATGGATTAAGATGATTGACCAGCTGCCGTGTGTTACTTGGGCGGGCACGCACGCGCAGCATGGCGGTGAGCGAGGTGCTCTTCTTCGTGGGCAGTGGCGGAGCCAGGGGGGGGGGGGGGGGGGGGGGGGGGGGGGGGGGGGGGGGGGGGGGGGGGGGCGGGGGCGAGCAGGGGCCTGGCCCCCCCCCTAACGATCGAAGAAATGTTTATTAGGCTGTGACTAATTGCCGAAAACTCATATAGTTGCTCTACATGGTAACTACTACGCCGATCATCGTCTCACTCACCACCAGTCACCAGTAGTCCAGTTAACAAGAACTTGCATCTTTAGGGGATCGTCGGCTGGGGTGTCACCTTCGCGGTGATGACGTGGTGCATCCAGGCGCGCATCCAGCTCTTCGTCTCCATGTTCAACCCGGTGGTGCTCGTCGTCGTCGCCGTTCTCGGGTGGGCTCTCCTCGACGAGCAGCTGCACGTCGGAAGGTACGTTCCTTCATCCTGACGACATTGTTCAGCATTTCTTCTTCTGAGAGTCCTGACGTTTTTTCTCTTCTGTCGCTGCAGTGCTATTGGGTCTGCTCTCATTGTTGGCGGGCTGTACATGGTGCTGTGGGGCAAGGGGAGTGAGATGAGCAGACCGGCGGCCATAGTCAACGGCAAAAGTGAAGCGGAGATCACCGCGAAGGGCCCGGAGCCGAAGAGTGACACCGCCGATTCCTCCTCCTTGCCGGTTTGATATAGTAGGCTGTTATTCCAATTGGGAGCTGATGTACCACACTTTCGACACATTCATTGGAAAGATCATTATATTACCAAGACAGTAGACATCAATTCTTAAAAAAAAGGCAGTATGCGTTACAATGTTTTGTTCGTGTACAGTACTTGAAAAGCTTAGCTTGAAGACATAGTTGCAAGTTAGTATAATACCAATGTAAGGACATCTCTAGCCAATCCCTCAAAATCAGGAGTAAATTGTTTGTTTTGAGGAGTTAAATGGGACCTAGCCAAACCCCTATCTGGTTTAACTCCTCTTAAATTTACTCAGCCGCGGCTAAGTCTGAGGATAAAATGTCCCCTTCCCCCGCACCGCATCTACGCCGGTACCGTCCAAATCCACCGCGCCCCCCCCCCCCCCCCCCCCCGGCTCTGGTACATATATTCGACTGGAGCCGGAGTAGACTCCCCTGAAATGGTGGGATCTAGCAGTCAGAGGTCGTTGCAACCGATTAAAAGCGCGGATCCGCGCCGCGGCACACAACCAACCTGAGCACGAGGAGTGCACCACCCTCCCACTCCCACGCCAAGCTACTGCCGCTGCCGCCGCCACCAAAGAGGAAGTACCCCAGCATGCGGTAGTGGTGCTGGGGGCGTTGGTTTCGGAAAAAAAGATTGAGACACTAGTCGTCCGTACTAGCTTGGCTCCTTCCAATCGGCGGAGCTGGCGGCGAGGGCCTACGACTTGAAGGCGGTGAGCCTTTACATTAGTAGCCACAAGGTGCTAGAGTTCATCACCATTGACCCCCAGGTGGTCTCCTGCCATGAGGTGCGGGAGAATTAGGTGGCCTTCGAGTGGCTCGAGGAGGCATGGGTTGATTAGGAGTACATGGCCGAGGTCTGTCGGAATCATTCAGAGGTCGTCGCCAAGGAGTGCCAACATCTCGAGCTGCACAAGAAGTGAGCTACTCACGAGGCCAGGCCTTCCACTGCGGCAATCCTTGACCTTTGCTTTAGCGACCTCGACTTCATGTGCAGCAACAACGACTACTTTGACGGCTCCGACCACAACGTGAATTGGGACGAGCTCATGAACCATGATGGTTATTTTTTTTAGTTTTTGTTTCCTTCGAAACAAGTAGTTTATGCAATGTAGTTTAATTTCGTGTTATGCGATGTAGTTTGAATCGAAATATGTGTTCAAATCGACTAATTTCAGTTTTCATTTGAATGAAATTGTGTGAAAAAAAGTTGGAGACTTCTAAGATTTCGGCTAGGTACCACACTTCTTTAACTCCTGACAATATATGGCTTTAAAGTTCGAGGCATATGAGAGCCTAAATTTTAAAAAATTGGCTACAGATGCTCTAAATATTTGTAAAATGCAGATAATAATAAGTATTAGAAAATTTAAAAATTGTATGCAACTATAGTATTTGATAACACAGAAAAGAATAATTAGAAAAGAAAAGTACTTTACTTTCTAAAGAAAGGGTTCTTGCCTGTCTTACAAGGTGTGAAGTTGAGTCAGACTCAATGCCTGACCACTTCAGAAGATAGAGAGAAAATGAAAGTCATTCCCTATGCCTCAGCCATAGGTTCTATCATATATGCTATGTTGTGTACCAGGCCTGATGTGTGCCTTACTATAAGTTTAGCAGGGAGGTACCAAAGTAATTCGGGAGTGGATCACTGGACAACAGTCAAGAACATCCTGAAGTACCTAAAAAGGAGTAAGGATATGTTTCTCGTTTATGGAGGTGACAAAGAGTTCATCGTAAATGGTTACGTCAATGCTAGCTTTGACACTGATCCGGTTGACTCTAAATCACAAACCGGATACGTATTTTTATTGAACGGTGGAGCTGTCAGTTGATGGAGTTCCAAGCAGAGCCTCGTGGTGGGATCTACGTGTGAAGCGGAGTACATAGCTGCTCCGGAAGCAACAAATGAAGGAGTGTGGATGAAGGAGTTCATATCCAATCTAGGTGTAATACCTAGTGCATCGGGTCCAGTGAAAATCTTTTGTGACAATACTGGAGCAATTGCCTTGGTGAAGGAATTCAGATTTCACAAAAAGATCAAACACATCAAGAGACGCTTCAACTCCACTCGTGATCTAGTCAAGGAGGGAGACATAGTGATTGGCAAAATACATACAAATCTAAATGTGGCAGACCCGTTGACTAAGCCTCTTCCACGAGCAAAACATGATCAAGACCAACACTCCATGGGTGTTAGAATCATTATTATGTAATCTAGATTATGGACTCTAGTGCAAGTGGGAGACTGAAGGAAATATGCCCTAGAGGCAATAATAAAGTTGTTATTTTATATTTCCTTATTTCATGATAAATGTTTATTATTCATGCTAGAATTGTATTAACCGTAAACTTGATACATGTGTGGATACATAGACAAAGCACCGTGTCCCTAGTATGCCTCTACTTGACTAGCTCGTTAATCAAAGATGGTTAAGTTTCCTAGCCATAGACATGTGTTGTCATTTGATGAACGGGATCACATCATTAGGAGAATGATGTGATGGACAAGACCCATTCATTAGCTGAGCATTATGATCGTTCAGTTTTATTGCTACTACTTTCTTCATGTCAAATACATATTCCTCTGACTATGAGATTATGCAACTCCCGGATACCGGAGGAATGCCTTGTGTGCTATCAAACATTACAACATAACTGGGTGATTATAAAGATGCTCTACAGGTATCTCCGAAGGTGTTTGTTGGGTTGGCATAGATCAAGATTAAGGTTTGTTAATCCGAGTATCGGAGAGGTATCTCTGGGCCCTCTCGGTAATGCACATCATAAGAAGCCTTGCAAGCAAAGTGACTAATGAATTAGTTGCGGGATGATGCATTATGGAACGAGTAATGAGACTTTCCGGTAACGAGATTGAACTAGGTATGAAGATACCGACGATCGAATGTCGGGCAAGTAACATACCGATGACAAAGGGAATAACGTATGTTGTCATAACGGTTCGACCGATGAAGATCTTTGTAGAATATGTGGGAGCCAATATGAGCATCTAGGTTCTTCTATTGGTTATTGACCGGAGATGTGTCTCGATCATGTCTACATAGTTCTCGAACCCGTAGGGTCCGCACGCTTAACGTTCGATGACGATTTGTATTATATGAGTTATGTAATTTCGTGACCAAATGTTGTTCGGAGTCCTGGACGAGATCACGGACATGACGAGGAGTCTCGAAATGGTCGAGAGGTAGATATTGATATATAATACGATAGTATTCGGACATCGGAAGTATTTCTGGGGTATCAGGTATGTATCGGGTCACCGGAAGGGGTTCCGGGCATGCCCCCGGCAATTACGTGGACCTAATGGGCCAAGAGTGGGACAGACCAGCACCTAAGGGGCTGGTGCGCCCCATGTAGGACCATATAGTGGGGAAGTAACGAGGAGAAGAGAGAAAGGAAGTGGAGGGATTCGGCCTCCCCCTTCCTTCTCTCCCCCCTCCTCCTTCCTCCCCCCTTCGGGAGTTATGGTAGGGGGGCGAATAGGTTTAGGGCCCCAAGTAGGATTCCTCCTACTTGGGGTGCCCACTTGGCTGCCCCCTCTCCATCCCACCTATATATATGGGGGGGGGCACCGCTAGAACACACAACGTTGATTCCTAGCCGTGTGAGGCGCCCCCTCCACAGTTTACGCCACTGGTCATATTTTCACGCAGTGCTTAGGCGAAGCCCTGCACGGATCACTTCACCATCACCGTCACTACACCGTCGAGCTAACGTAACTCTCCCACGACACTTTGCTGGATCAAGAGTTCGAGGGACGTCGTCGAGCTGAACATGTGTAGAATTCGGAGTTGCCCTATGTTCAGTGCATGATCGGTCGGAACGAGAAGAAGTTCGACTACATCAACCGTGTTGTCAAACGCTTCCGCTTTTGGTCTACGAGGGTACGTGGACACACTCTCCCCCTCTTGTTGCTATGCATCTCCTATATAGATCTTGCGTGAGCGTAGGAACATTTTTGAAATGTCATGGTACGTTTCCCAACATCCAATGGCAACATGTCATCCACATAGGCTGCAAAATATTAGTCCTAGAACTCCAAGCAACATCATGGCAATAGCAAGATCAAAAACAACTCTGAGAAATGCCATGATTAAGTCACATGTAGCTAATGCAATATTTTAAATAAGTTCAAATAAAGAAACCATCACTACAGGAATCAGCTACTTTGCCATCTGCCACAGCGGACGGCAAAGCCAGGGACGGCGGACGGCAAAATGCTTTGCCGTCAGCGGCAGACGGCAAACAGTGACGGCAAAGACAGGGTCGGCAAACAGGCCCTTTGCCGTCTGCTTTTTATGGCGGACGGCAAAGAGTGCTTTGCCTACAGTGGCGGACGGCAAAGAGGAGTGACAGCAAAATACTGGATGTCCGCCAGCGTTAGTCCGTTAGGCGGCTAACGGCGGCCTTTGCCGTCAGCCAACGGACGGCAAATTTGAGCGCCTCTTTGCCGTCCGTCAGTTGACGTCAGCAATGCATCAGCACCCGCTGTGCTTTACCGTCTGCCGCGGATGGCAAAGAGCCTTTACTGCCTCTTTTTTATTCTGTTTTTCTTATATCCAACAATTATCACAGCAAATATATCACAGCACATATATATCCATCACATAAATATCCAGCACATATATATCCAACATAATAAATATCCAGCACATATATATCCATCCATACATATATAGTAGGTTGCACATAGTCCCATCAATCCATACATATTACAATATGCAAAGTTTCATCATAGCAATCTAGTTTCATCATAGCAAGCGAGCAGAGTACAAGAAGTGCATCAAAGGAAAAAACAAGCAATCCATCATAGGATGCTGGCTTCCGTGAAGTGAATGAAACCTGCAAAATGACAAATAAGAAAGTTAGAAAAAGAATAGAAGAAGAAGAAGAAGACTAGAAGAAGAAGTATATGCCATTTATTAGCTAACTTAGGTGAACTGGATCATTTATGAGCTAAATTAGTTGAAATGGATCGTTTATGAGCTAAGTTAGGTGAAATGGATCGTTTATGAGCTAAGTTAGGTGAAATGGATCATTTATGAGCTAAGTTAGGTGAAATGGGTCGTTTATGAGCAAACCTAGGTGAAATAGGTCGTTATGAGCTAACCTAGGTGAAATGGGTCGTTTATGAGATAACCAAGGTGAAATGGGTTGTTTATGAGCTAACCTAGGTGAAATGGGTAGTTTAGGAGCTAACCTAGGTGAAATAGGTCGTTTATGAGCTAACCTAGGTGAAATGGGTCTTTTATGAGGTAACCTAGGTCAAATGCATCATTTATGAGCTAACCTAGGTGAAATGGATCATTTTGGAGCTAACTTAGTTGAAATGGGTCGTTTATGAGCTAACTAAGGTGAAATGCCATGTTTTTGAGCTAACTAAGGTGAAATGGATCGTTTTTGAGCTAACTTAGGTGAAATGGGTCATTTTGGAGCTAACCTAGGTGAAATGGGTCATTTTGGAGCTAACCTAGGTGAAATGGGTCATTTTAAAGCTAACGTAGGTAAAATGGATCATTTAGGAGCTAATCTACGTAAAATGGGTCATTTTAGAGCTAACTTGGATAAATTGGATCACTTGTAAGCTAACTAAGGTAAAATGAGTCATTTTAGAGCTAATTTAGGTAAAATGGATCGTTTATGAGCTAACTAAGCTAATCATGCAATTTTTGACATAAGTAAGCTTATTAAGTCATTTTGAAGGAAAAGAAGCTAACTCTAGGTCATTATGGTAAGCATATTGGAGGAAATAAAGCTAAGTCTAAGTCTAGAGAAACTTACCGTGATCAGGGAGGTGTAGGAGCGGGCTGGCTCGTGCCGGTAGCTGGAGAAGGATCGTGCGATGCGTTTCTGGAGTTAAGCTGCACCAAAGATCATTTCCAATGTCTCGTTAGCATTATGCCACTCAAATGTTAAGACTAGCAAGTAATGTCCATTCAAATTAAACTCACCGTGCTCCGAGGAGCAATCACTGGCTTCGGCGGAGCGGTCTGACCGGACTTCTCGCACACAGACTGCACATTTTGTTTTCAGAACACAGTCATACTAGTTAGTAATGAGACTCAAATGTTAAGACTAGCAAGTAATCTGCAGAAGAAACTTACCACAAGGAGCTCGTACATGGCCCTTGCCTGCATGTCATTCTGTGCCCTCTCCTCCTCCAACTCTTTGTCGTCCTCTCCTCCAACTCCCGCTGCCTCTCCGCCGCCTCCGCCAGAAGTTTCTCCGCTCTATCTCTCTCACTCTGTATAGCAGCCTGCAACACCACTCACATGACCATTTGTAATCATTGATGGAAGAGCACACAATGTAATGGAGAAAGATAGCTGAGTACGTATAACTAACCTTGAAGGCGAGTTGGACTGGCCGCTCACGAGGCCTTATCTTAGGAGCGGAGCTCGACTGGCGCGCCTTGATCTCCGGGAGAGTGCTAGGACAACGGATAAGTCCATCTCCCATGGCTATGGAGCCATGGGACCTCCCGCCACCATATATCATCAGCAACTCTGTATCAATGGGACCCTGGCTCGGGTTAAAGTCCTCCCCTTTCCTCGCCTTCCCCTGATCTCTATATTGCACGAGCTTGTCGTGGGCGGAGATGTTGGTGAAGTTCTTTGGATCATCAAGGTCAGACGCAGAGAATGCCTTGACTTTCTTGTAAGGGCCAGTGTGGGCCATGGCATACAGGTCGTACACCTCTGGCACCTTATCCACCTTATTGTAGCATGCGTGAAAGAGAGAAACAAAGTAAATTAGTAATTAAAGGGCTAAAGCTAGCATGATGAATGAATTGCATGAATCATGAAGCAAACCACATACCGAGTTCCGCCCGTACTGAAATAAGTTGGAGCTGCCTTGGTGGTGTGGCACACCTACCATTTGGGCACGTTTGTCCTTGGCCTCGTTGTGGGTGGCCCGCTATTCTTTTGAGCACCACGCATTGACCAACACCTCCCAACAATCCATCCGATCCGCACACCATCTCGGAGGTGCCTAAGTTAGCAAATAGAAACTTCAGCGATATGACTATGAATTACTAAATGAAGGAAGTAAGTACATGGCCTTAAGAATTACCTTCGTGTACTGCTCCTTACTCAAGAACTTATCGCGGCACTCCTGCTTGCGCTTCTTGATACCACGCCCGGCGTAGTAGTCTCGAACAGCCTGCACCCGAGCCTCATGCCGTAAGTTCTGAAGTAGGCGCTTGCACTCCTTGTGGATAACATCTGCCGCCTCTTCCTTGTATCCATCCTCACACCTGTAGAATGTCTGCAATCAAATGAGACAATATTGATTAGTACAATTAATAACTAGCTAGTTGAAGATTTTTAATTGTGTAAAGGAGAAATTACCCAGAACTTTCTGATCACCACATCTGCCCTCGTCTTGCACAAGACACCGTCGATAATCTCACCCGGCGGGGCCGGGCAGCCAAGTAGTGCTCCCAACTCAATCCAGCCTCTGGAAGCCGACCCTCACCAGGCAACGTGACAAACCCCGGAAAGTTTTGCCGAATCAGAACTCCAAGGACGGAGTTGGGCCGGCGAACACTTTCATGGTGGTCCCAACCCCTGCAGCATGACAAGGCCAATGCATTAGTTATTTGAAGAAACTTGAATGCAGAAGGTACAAAAAGATTAAATGCACTTACCTCTCCCCATCAGGGAAAATCAACCACCTCTGCTCGCGGGTCGCCGGCACGGACGGGAGCCGTGTAGCACCATGCTGGTAGACGTTGCCCCCCTCCTCCCCCTCCACCTCAGAATCAGTCGGATCCCCGCCATCATCAGCATGGCCACTCGGCTCCCCGCCATCATCAACATGGCCACTCGGCTCCTCAGGCTGACCCGACCAAATACCCCATCTAGACGTGTGCTCCTCCGGGGTCTCGTGGGCCCAACTCTCGTGGGCTGAAGGCCCGTCGACCCGAGGCTCGTCGGCCGAAGACCCGTGGACCGGAGTCCGTGGAGCCTCCTCCTTAGACGAGTCCACTCTAGCAGTCACGTGCTCGGGTGAAACAGCTGGGGGCGGCGGCGAGGAAGGCGTCCTAAGAGTCACCCTACCTCCTCTCCCGCGACCACGTGCTCCACCTCCTCTCTTCTTCTTACCTCGTCCCCTGCTGGGCACCGCGGTCGACGAAGAAGGGCCCGGCGGTGTCGCCATACTATCCAGCAACGCTCGGCGGAGAGGTGCGTGTGGAATGGAAGACCTCGCACCACGCGTCGACAAAGAAGGGGCCTCGGCGCGCTCCCGACCAGCGCCCACCATCTTTCAACACCTGCCATGACAAAGAATAAACGAAATTAGTACAACATAAAAAAAGTACCGACATGGTTAATAATATGTATATCACTTAAGTGTATCATCATCAAGTACAACATAAAAAATTGAATACCTGACACTACTAATAATCTCGATCAGTATCATCAATAAATGCATAATCATCATCATCACTATAATCAATGATCGGCTCATAGGGTTCATTGGCATGCAACCTACACTCTAATAGGTAATGATAGGTCCTAATCCCACCCGTGTATGTGTAGATTGGGTTCATTTTCCCATGCTATAGGCTCCGGATCCGACGCAAAATTTCGGCAGCACCTCCCCGCTGTCGGGGTGCCGTGTCGGGGTCGGGGTCGGGGTCTCGGGGTTGAGGTGTCGGGTCGGGGTGCCGTGTCGGTGTCGGGGTCGGGGTGTCGGGTCAGGCTCGGGGTCGGGGTGTCGGAGCGGGGTCGGGGTCGGGGTGTCGGGGTCGGGGTCTCGGGGTCGGGGTGTCGGGTCGGGGTCGGGGTGCCATGTCAGTGTCGGTGTCGGGGAGTCGGGTCATGCTCGGGGTCAGGGTGTCGGTGTCGGGGTCGGGGTCGGGGTCGGGGTCTCGGGGTCGGGGTCTCCGGGTCGGGGTGTTGTGTCGGGGTGCCGGGTCGGGGTCGGGGTGCCGTGTCGAGTCAGGTTTTTTCCTCTTTTTTCCTTTTCTTCTTCTTCCTCTTCTTCCTTTTCTTCCTTTTCTTCCTTTTTTTCCTTCTTCTTCTTCTTATTCTTCTTCTTCTTCTTCTTCTTCTTCTTCTTCTTCTTCTTCTTCTTCTTCTTCTTCTTCTTCTTCTTCTTCTTCTTCTTCTTCTTCTTCTTCTTCTTCCTCCTCCTCCTCCTTTCCTTTTTCCTCTTCTTCTTCTCCTCTTCTCCTCTTTTTTCTTCTTCTTCTTCCTCTTCTTCTTTTTTCTTCTCCTCCTCCTCTTCTTCTTCTTCCTTTCCTTTTTCCTCTTCTTCTTCTCCTCCTCTCCTGTTTTTTTTTTCTTCTTCTTCTTTCCTAAAACTGAACTAAACCTAAAACTAAACCTAAAACTAAACCTAAATCTAAAACTAAAATTATAACTAAAACTAAATCTAAACTAAACATAAACCTAAAACTAAAAAAACAGAAAAAAGGAAAAAACTGAATCTAAACCTAAAACAAAACTAAAACAAAACCTAAACCTAAAACTAAACCTCAAACTAAAACTAAAACTAAATCTAAACTAAACATAAACCTAAAACTAAAAAAACAGAAAAAAAGGAAAAACAGAGGAGGTAGAGCTCACCTGGGCCGGTGGAGGAGGTGGCCGGTGGAGGAGGGGGGTGGGGCGGCCTGGGGCGGCGGTGCCGGGCCCGGGGCAGTGGGGTGCAGGGGGGGGGCCCGGTAGTGCCGAGACGGCAGGGCGGCGGGGGCGACGGGGCGAGGGGCCGGTGGGGCGACGGCGCCGGGCGGCAGTGGCGACGAGGCGGGGGGGGGGGGCGGTGGAGGAGGGGGGCGGGGCGGCCTGGGGCGGTGGGGCGCGGGAGGGCCGGGGCGACCGGGGGCCGGGGCGCGGCGGCGCTGAGACGGCAGGGCGGCGGGGCGGGGGGCCGGTGGGGCGACGGGGCGGGGGGTCGTTGGGGCGGCGGGGCGGTGGGGCGACCGGGCGGCGGCGAGTGGTGGGGGCGGCGACGCGCGTGTGGGAGCAGGGAGATAAACAGAGAGAGAGAGAGGCGGGGTGGGGCGCGCCGTTAGATATGTTAAATGTTTGCCGTCCGCCCTCTTTGCCGTCCGCTTTTTTGCTCTTTGCCGTCCGCTAGCAGACGACAAAGAAGGGAGCCCGTTAAGTATTTTTTAAGCAGCTCCTCAGTGGGGCCCCCTCCCTCTTTTCCAACTGCTAGCCGACGATAAATAATCTTTGCCGTCTGCTAGCCGACGGCAAAGAACTGGCTGATGGCAAAGTCTTTCTTTACCATCAGCCAGTTCTTTGCCGTCTGCTTTTGGGTAGCTGATGGCAAACAGCTTCTTTGCCATCTACTAGAAGACGGCAAAGAGCTGGTAGATGGCAAAGTAGCTGATTCCAGTAGTGCATGTCACTGCATTGCAGTCATCCAAGTGGAGGGTGTGGCTCGCAGAAAGAATCGCCGGAAAACGTTCTCTCTCGGAGGGGGCTGAAAAAGGCAGGGGCAAAATGGTAATTTTCAGAATGTTGAAACATGGTGAAAGTGATTCCATCGGAACGGGCTCGATGAAATGAAGAAGTGGGCTTTGGAATCACCTCATTTGGAGTTAGGATCAAAAAGATACAGACGTTCATTCATTAGGCAGAAAACAAATAAAAACTTATTCATTTCTACTCTTAACTGATGAATGTTCACAATATAAGGTTTTCGGCAGGCAGCCGGAAAAAGAGAAAGAGCTTTGTGGAAATATGCTTTTCTGCAGAGAAAACATACTTTGGTTATAAACCGCCGGATAATACGCTTTCGACTACAGAAAACATAAACAAGCAAGGCGTTTTCACGTATCCATGTCACTGGGTCCACACTACCAGGGAAAAGCCTAGCAGCAGCGCGGGTTTTAGGCCTATCAGTAGTGCAGGCTGGAGCGCTACTGGTACGGCGCTACAGCTAAAGCTTAGCAGTAGCGTGCCTCAACCCACGCTACTGCTAAATCGACTTAGTAGTAGCGCTCCCCAGAGGAGCGCTACTGGTAATTAGTAGTAGCGCTTCTCCCTGCCCGCGCTACTACTATTATTTCGTATTTTATTTCTTTTTTATTTCATGTTGTATTCATACACCTTTACACAAGTTTTCATACAACAAAAATTTAGAGATTGTTTTTACATCATAATGAGTTATTACATCACGGGGTGAAAGAACCGTGGACAAGTTTCAAGTGGATGTCCATCCACTTGAAACTAATCCGCGGTTCTTTCACCCAATGATATAATAAATATGATCATCATCATATCATTAACAACTTATCATCATAATACATCATTGTCATATAACACCTCCTCAAGATCATCATTTTCATCAATGACATCACATAGCAAATTGTTCACTAGTCGTAATCACAAGTACTCATCATCAACTCTAACACATTGTACCACATAATAAACATATTGTACCTCATTGGACCTACTACATTCTCTTAGGACCTACTACATTCTCTAAGGTAAAATAGCAAAAAACAAGATAGCCCCTGACTCTACATTATGGAGAATGGAGATTATCCTGTCTCCAATTCTTGCCTTTTGCTTAATGTTACTTCCAAGAACCTCCTTGCGAATGTCCAAACATTTTTCCATTCTTTGATGAGCATGTGTTCACTGGTTTTAGAAATCCGATATGCACAGGTGAGCTCCCTAGATTAACCTGGTAGTATGTTCAGAACTCTAAGGCGACTATTCAGATACATCAGATGAGGCACACAATCCATCAGGATTTTCTGTGGAAAAACATAATAATAACTTCGTAGTTAGCAATGATGTACTAGTTTTAGAACTATGCAAAAGATGCACGGATGTCGTAATAGTAAAAAATCTTACTAGGGCATCTCCATAGAAGTTACCGTGGTTCAACGTGTGCACTAGTGGCACGTATTCACCATAATTTGGAGGAGTTCGATAATAGGTATTGTAATTCTCAAGATAAGTACAGCGATCAGATGACTTTTCTCCTTATAAGTTAATTTGGAGCCATTGGTGTAGTGGGTTTTGTCTACCATCTTCCGCACATTCTTTGAAGAATCAAAATAAGTTGTCAATGGAAATAAGCTGTCAACCATTTTGAAATAAACAATATAAATTAGTTAATAACTATGTTTGAGAAACTCACATTGCGGTAGAATCGGAAGCGTATCAACAAGGACCCAAATGTCCATATTGTCTTGCTCAATGTCAGGATCACCAAGATCCATGGTGACAATCATACCCTCATAAAACCATACATTTTGCAAAGTGCTTCCCAATTTTGGCAACCAAAATGGGTTATGCTCTGAGCATTGCACAGATTTACTTCAAAATCCATATCATGATGGGTCCTTAGGTGTATTTTCATTGTTTCAAAATTTTCATGGTCTTCAAAACCCATCCTCTCCAAGACATAGCGTCTTGCATGGCATGGGATAAGCTAGTCGAATTGTAAAAGATGAAAATTAGACGTTGAAATAGTTGAAGTCGTGCTTAATTACGAAAAAAATACTTGTCGTTGTTGCGTACCGTTTCAACATCGAAGGTCTCCTCAAGCTTAATGCTGAAGCGCTGATCTTCGTCCAGCTCAACGAACCTGTCGCACATACCTGGATCATCGTGGCACCAGCTGCACTCTCCCGGGAGACTGTCATCGTCCGAGTACGACATTTCCTACGTTCATAATTCAAAGATTAAACTTGTACAATTTAATATATGTACTAAAAAACCTAAATTAGGTTATTATTTTTCGAAAAAATCCAGGCCACTCGATATTTCCTACATATTCTAGCACAAGTCATGCCAGAATTCACGGAAAAATCCGGCATGACCTTTTCTAAAAAAGGACATATCGAGCGCCTGAAATTTGCCAGAACGGAAATTAATCAACACTCCGGCAAAACATAGGCCACTCGGAGGTGTAACCTAAACATGACCGGCCACTTGGGCAACCACATATCCTATATGAGCAACACAAGATATACATGGAGATTTGGCAGGTCTCACCTCGAGGTCAGAGGGGGTCGGTGACGGGGACGACGGCGGGGATGCTGGAGGGGGCTCCTTGATTTCTGCAAAAGCAAAAACCCTATAAGTTATCATAATACATCCCGAATAATTGCTTAAACTAAAAAAATAACAACAAATATCACATGGTCAACTAGTTCTATTAATTCAACTAGTTCTTACTGAATATAAACTTACTATAAATAGAAAAAACTAGTTCTTTCTAAAAATAAAGTAGTTCAACTAGTTATATTAATTTATTTACTAAAGTAGTTCAACTAAAACTAAAGTAGTTCAACTAGTTTATTAATTTACTTACTAAAAATACATTAGTTCTATTAATTCAACTAGTTCAAATAGTTTATTAATTTACTTACTAAACTAGTTCAACTAAAACTAAACTAGTTCAACTAAAACTAAACTAGTTCAACTACTAAAAATCATTATCTATGAACCCTAAATTAACATCTACTACTACTAAAAAACATCTAATACTAACTAAGCAGAGAGAAAGGGGGCAGGGGAGGGGTGGGGGGCTTACAGAGAGGGGAGAGACGGTGGCGGGGAGGTGCTCGGTGACGGAGAGGTAGGGGCGGTGAGGACGGGCTCGAGATCGGGAGGCGGCGGTGCTGGGCGGGCTTGGGAGGCGGCGGTGAGGTCGAGGGCGGTGGCGGTGAGGTCGGGAGCGGCGGCGTGCGGTGAGGGCAGGCTCGAGTGGCGGGGTGCGGCGCTGAGGTTGAGGGAGGGCGGCGGCGGTGAGGGCAGGCTCGAGCGGCGGCGACAGAGGAGTTGGGGGAACAGGGCCGGGGGGAGTGGGGGGAAAGGAGAGGACTTAGCAAAATTTTGAGCCCGCGTGTGGTTAAGTCGAACTAGCAGTAGCACTGTTTCGTAAACGCGCTATAGCTAAGTTAGCTATAGCGCGTTTTATAAAAACACATTGCTGCTATAGGAAGTAGTAATTTCTTTTTTTTATCCTTACATTTTCTTTTTTTCATTTATCTGTTTCCTACTTCTATCAATTTCATTTATTTTTCTAATTTTTTTTTCATTTTTCTTTTCTTTCTTAGTAGTAGCGCTGTACGCAGGAAACGCGCTGCAACAATGACCATAGTGGTAGCGCACTTTACTCGGAATCGCTACTACTACTCCTAGCCTATCGCGAACACGGTGGAAATTATAGTGGTAGCGCTTGTTTCTGAACATGCGCTACTGCTATAGCTTAAGCTATAGCGCGCTTTGCACGAACCCGCTACTACAAATTAGCAGTAGCGCCCTATTTTAACCGGTGCTACTACTATACGTCTATGTATAGGCTTTTCCCTAGTAGTGCGAAGTCAACACTCGGAGTGGCTGACTGGTGGGGCCCGCGAGGAGGTGGGGCCCACCTGGCCTGGCTTCATCTCCATCCTCCCACTCGCCTGCGCGGGCAGATGACAAGGCCGGTGCCGGCGACAGCTCTCGCAGAGCCGGCCACCATCGGTGATGCCCGACCCACATGTGTGCTCAGGAGACGGAGGCGGACCCACCTATGGGTGGCGCGGTCGCGAGAGAAGTCGGAAGCGATCGGAGCTTCTCTTGCGGCAGACGGCGACTTTGGCCTGATTTGGGCGCGTGGCTACGGTCAAGGAGAGGAGGGGAGATGGAAGGGGGTGGCTCCGTGTCTTTGATGGTTCTCCAGGAGGTGAAAGGATGAGGAGAGGAGCTCGGGGTAGTACCAATTTAGGCGAGCCAAAGCGGCGGCCATGGTGGCTGTGGTGGTCGAGGAGAGTTTCTAGAGCTCGAAGAAGAGGCTAGGGAGGGCTCTAGGAGGGAGGTGAGGGCGATGAAGTGCTCAGAGAGGCTCGGGGCACGGCTTAAATAGGTGAAGGGGAGGAGGCAGGGCTAGATGCCATCGTGGACGCACGGATCGGCGTTGGCGATGTGCAAGAGCGTCACGAGGCAAGGGAAGAGACGGGTGAGACAGAGGATAGGTTCAAGAAGTAGCAGGAGCCAAGGGTGTTGGGGATATAACTATTGGTATGACCTGCCCAGGAGGGGCCGGGTTATACCCAGAAGTATTCTTGAAGCCCAAGACCAAGGCTGAAGATGGTAGTTCAGTTAAGGGCCCAAAGCCCAGAGGCGACTTAAGGCCCATAGTGATAAACCGCCATATGTACGTGACTTGTATTGTAAGGCAAGAATAGTTAAGAGACCGAGCCGGACACTATTTATGAGCCGGCCGGGACTCTGTGAGCCACTGGGCGTCAACCTCTGTATATAAAGGGACGACCCGGCGGCGGTTTAGGGCAAGTAACATCAGGTCGAGAACTAGGTCGAGCGATTCCGCTCCCTAGTTATCGAGTCATAAGAAATCCCACTAAAATTTGGAACCTAGGCTTTTACCTTCACCGTAAGGGGCCGAACCAGTATAAACCTAGGGTCCTTTGTCCCGATTAACCCCTTTAAGCTTCCTAGTTGCGATGGCTCCACGACTAAGTTCTTTCACTAGGACATCTAACGTGATAATTCCACGACAGTTGGCGCCCACCATGGGGCCAGCGCAAGGCGGATTTGAGTTCTTGAAGGGCAGCTTCAAAGGGCTCAAGGGATACGTTGTGGGCCGGATGACCAAGAGTCGTCACGGCAAGCTCTACATCGATGACGCAGTCTGGGGCCCCGACGCTGGCTCAATTGAGTACGGGTACTGGGTCCCCTTCGGTGGAATCCACGTCTTCATCGGCAAGATCGGCGAGACGGGCCCTGAGCCGGACATCTGCACCGACCTCATCGAGACGGCTCAGCATGCGAGACCGGCCCGGGCTCTGCCTGCTATGAAGCATGCCTTCATGGGAGGACTCTCTAAAGGATCTGCATCTGGCGGTGAGACGACCATCTATTCTGATGATGAGTCATCCACAGGCGAGACTGATTCATTATATCAAATACAAGACGGCGGGCTTGGGGTCTATTCCGATGGCAGCAGTATTCTGGATCTCCTTAAGCCGCCGGGCAGGGTCGGAATATTCATGGCCGGCATGCAACCTATTCAAGACTCCACAACTACGGCAGCAATAACCTCTGGGTCAGCAGCAACCGGGGTAGGAAGCCCTGTGCGCTCGCCGGCTCAAGTGTTGATGGATCTCACGGATAAGATGACCACTCTGTTAACCTCCTCGGTCAACCCGGAGGATCAAGCTCAACATGATGCAGAAGTGGCGCAGTTGAAACTAGATATAGTGCAGGCTAAGGAAGATCTGGCAGCGGAAGATGTCAGGATGACCGCAGAGCGGGCGGCTCTGGATGCTCAGACTCAGCGAATTCAGGCGCAAAGTTTCCGGCTCACAATGGATCAGAACACGTCCAATGAGGTCATGAGGAGAAGATACCAGAAGACTCAGTCTTGGCTCCCTCCAGTTTATGATCCTCAAAACCTCTTCCATACACCTGGTGCAGGGCCTAGTAATCCACTGGAGACAGACCAGGTTGCGGCACCCGGGTTGTGACACCGGTTCAACCACAGGTGATGGGGCCTCCCCTTATGAATACTGCTCCACCTCAGTATGTACCGACACCACCGGGTCATTATTCTAACCCGTTGGAGAACATGATCGCGGCGGCGGCACGACTCGCGGCTCTCTCGATGGAGGGCGACTCTCCGACAGTGGTTGAAACCCGTCGTGTCAAAGAACTTCTTCAGACGGCCTTAGCACAGCAGGAGGCATACTCATATAGCCGGGACAGGATTCATTCAACCCCTCGTCCAAGCCGGAGCCCGAGTTACAGCAGGCACATGGATTCGACGACCGTGTCAAGCAACGCCCGACGTCGTAACCAGCCAGGCGGGCATGAACCGGCGCGCAATGGAGCCTTTAACTTGGTGGATCAGGACAGAATACGTCAAGAGGCTGAGCGGGCGGGTCAGCTGACGGCTTACCAGCCTTTTCCGGTTTATCCGACGACTTCTATTGAAGCAGGCGTGGCCACCAGGACCGGAGGTGTCCCCTGTCTGGTGCCGGCTCTGCGTAACGAGCGTCTGCCCAAGGATTTCAAAGGACCTAGGAAGGTGCCTAATTACACGGCCGACTTACAGCCTGGGGCATGGATTGAAAGCTACGAGATGGCTATGGAGTTACTGGAGGTTATTGACGCAGCGATGGCCAAGTACTTTACCATGATGTTGGATGGGACTGTCCGCAGTTGGTTGAAGGGGCTACCGCCTAATTCCATCGGGTCATGGGCAGAGTTAAAAGCCCGGTTCATTCAGAACTTCAAAGATACATGCAAGCAGCCCATGTCAATTGTAGATTTGACTAATTGCAAGCAGGAGGAGGGCGAGTCTACAACCCATTGGGTGCGCCGGGTCAAGGCCATAATACATTCGTCTGATAAGATGGATGCTGGCTCTGCAGTCTTAATGTTGGAGAAAAATTGCCATTTTCAGCCTTTGAAGATGAAGCTTGGGCGGCTCAAGCATGATTTCAATGATATGGATACGCTGCTGGCGGCTCTGGTCAAGCACACCGACTCTGACAGTACCAAGGTTCCTGAGTCTGATGATGAAAAGACAGGGAAGGGAAAGAAGAATGGCAACGGCAAGGGCCCTCAGCATAACCCGGCAAATCAAGGAGGTAATAAACGTAAGGCTGATGGTAGCTTGGAATTTGTGGCTAACACCAATGCGCAGGGTAACAATCAACGACGTAAGGGGAGACCACCTCCCTGGTCCGGCGGGTCAAGCCCAACACTTGAGAAATTACTTAATGAGCCCTGTCCAAGGCATGGCACTCAGCAGAAGCTGAACACTCATTTATGGAAGGACTGTACGATCATGAAGGCTTTGAAGAATTCCAACATGTTTGATGGTAATCACGGGCAGGGCGGCGGCTCAGGCGACAGCGGTTTTCATGGCCCGGGTGGCGGTTCAAGCTCCAAGTTTCACAACTCTTAGGGTAATCAAGGTGGTCATAACTAGCAATCTGGCCAGGGTGGTCAGTAGCAACAATAGGAGGTTTGATACCAGAGCCATCCAAAGCAGCCGAATAGTGGGCAATATCATGTGTTTACCACCAGTTTGTGTAAACGAGACCAGAAGCTTCATAAGAAGCCTGTGAACGCTGTTGAGCCGGCAATTCCTCGTTATTTGAGATGGTCTGAGCAGCCTATTCTATGGAGTAGGGAGGATCACCCTCCCCGGGTTGATAATCCGGGTCACTTGGCCTTGGTGGTAGCGCCTCAGGTTGGTGGATACAAGTTCACTAAAGTGCTCATGGACGGAGGCAGCAACATTAATATCCTTTATTACGAGACCTTCTGCCGCATGGGTTTGACAGACAAAAATCTCAAGACTTCCAACACTGTTTTACATGGAGTGGTCCCTGGTAATTCGGCATACCTAGTTGGTAAGATTGAGCTGGAAGTGGCCTTTGGAGATGAGCATGATTCTAGGGCGGAGAAGCTAACCTTTGAGGTGGTTAAAATCAGAAGCCCATATCACGCCCTCTTTAGGCGGTCGGCTTACGCCAATTTCATGGCGAGGCCATGTTATGTTTATTTGCAGCGCAAGATGCCGGGTCATAAAGGCACCATCATAGTGCATGGGAGTAGGAAGATAGCCTTGGAATGTGAGGAAGGCGATGCCGCTTATGCTGAATCTGTTTGGACGACAGAAGAATTGAAGTTCTATAAGGACAATGTTGACCTAGCAGATATGAAATCTTTGAAAAAGCCAACCACAGAGCATGAGCCGGTAATGAAGTTTAAGTCGGCCGATGATACTAAACTTGTTGACTTTGTTCCAGGCAATTCTTCTAAGCAGTTCAGTATCTGTGCCAATCTGGATCCCAAATTGGAAAGCGCGCTTATCGAGTTCATCCGTGTGAACTGGGACATCTTTGCGTGGAAGCCTTCTGACATGCCGGGTGTACCGAGAGAACTCGCTGAGCACACTTTTAATGTTGATCCGAAGTTTAAGCTGGTCAAGCAGTTTCTTCGACGATTCAATGAGGAAAGGCTTAAGGCCATTTGTGAGGAGGTATCCCGGCTCTTGGCGACCGGGTTCATCATCGAAGTTTTTCATCCAGACTGGTTGGCTAACCCAGTGCTTGTGCTTAAGAAAAATGGCACTTGGCGTATGTGTGTGGATTATACGGATTTAAACAAAGCTTGTCCGGCTGATCCTTTTGCTCTCCCTCATATTGATCAAATTATTGATGCTACAACAGGTTGTGCGCATTTGAGAGTTTTGGATGCTTATTCTGGTAACCATCAGATCAAGATGGCAGTTAAGGACCAGAAGAATACATCGTTCATTACTCCGTTTGGAGCCTTCTGCTATGTGTCTATACCTTTTGGGCTCAAGAGTGCCCAGGCGACTTACCAGCAGTGTGTGCAGAATTGTCTTCATAATCAAATTGGTCGCAATGTTCATGCTTATGTGGACGACATTGTGGTAAAATCTAGAGAGAAGGAAACCTTGATAGACAATCTGAAAGATACCTTTGACAATCTTCGGGTTTACAAGATGATGCTTAACTCGACGAAGTGTGTTTTTGGCGCGCCTGCATGCAAGCTTTTGGGTTTTCTGGTTTCTAATAGGGGCATCGAGGCTAACCCGGAGAAGATCAAGGTAATCATCTCTCTGGCTAAGACGGCGTGCATCAATGATGTTCAACGTTTGGCGGGTCGTATCGCCGCTTTAAGCCGGTTCATAAGCCGGTTAGGTGAGAATGCCATACCACTGTATCAAATGATGAAGAAGACAGATGACTTTGTTTGGAGTGACGCTACCAATGCCGCCTTTGAAGATTTGAAGAGACAGCTAGCTGAGCCGCCGAATATGGCTGCTCCCATTCATAAGGAGTCATTATTATTATATGTGACTGCTAACACACAGGCTGACAGTGTGGCCATTGTGGTGGAGCGCAAGGACGCTAGCAAAGAGCATCCGATTCAATGGCCGGTTTATTATATCAGTGAGGTGCTGATTGAGTCCAAGCATAGGTATCCACATTGGCAGAAACTTGTTTATGGGGGCAAGCCGGAAGCTTAAGCAATATTTCCAGGGTCACCCCATCAGTGTGGTCAGTTCTGCTCCTTTAGGAGATATCATCCAAAATAGAGAGGCCACAGGACGAGTCGCCAAGTGGGCCATTGATCTTGGGCCTCATGGTTTAAAGTATGTACCACACACAGCTATCAAGTCTCAAGCACTTGTGGATTTCATCAACGATTGGATAGAACTACAGATGCCTGAAGAGAAGCCAGGCAACACGTATTGGACTATTCACTTTGATGGGTCCAAGCAATTGGAGGGCTTAGGGGCTGGAGTTGTTTTAGCTTCCCCTCTAGGTGACAAATTTTGTTATGTGCTACGGTTGATGTTTCCCTATACTAACAATGCAACTGAGTACGAGGCCTTACTCCATGGTCTTCAAATGGCTAAGGAGATGAGCTTAAGCCGGGTAAGGTGTTTTGGTGACTCGGATTTGGTGGCTCGACAAGTATCAGGCAAGTGCGATTCCAAGGATCCTCTCATGGCGGCTTATCGTCGTGAAGTTGATGCCATTGCTGGACATTTCAAGGGTTACCAGGTGGAGCACATCGACCGCAGAAAGAACGAGGTGGCTGATTCCTTGAGCTGGCTGGGCTCTCAGCGTAAGCCGGTGCCGCCTAATACTTTCTTGGATATTCTGCATAACCCTTCTGTCAAGTTACCTACAGAGGAAGACTTGGTTGTTCCTGACCCAGAAGCACAATTGGTGGCGGCTCTTCACGCCATCCCAGATTGGACAGTGCCATATCTGGCTTACATGACCCGGGGCGAGTTGCCTGAGGATGAAACCTTGGCCAGGCAGATAAACCGACAGTCTAAGTCAATGACAATTAACAATGGTGAGTGATACGTCTCCAATGTATCTATAATTTATGAAGCATTCATGTTATTTTATTATCTGTTTTGAATGTTTATGGGCTTTATTATACACTTCTATATTATTTTTGGGACTAACCTATTAACCAGAAGCCCAACCCATATTGCTGTTTTCTTGCCTATTTCAGTGTTTCGAAGAAAAGGAATATCAAACAGAGTCCAAACGGAATGGAACTTTTGGTAGCGTGATTTTTGGAACGAACGTGATCCAGGAGACTTGGAGTTGAAGTCAAGGAAGCTTCGAGGTGGCCACGAGGGTGGGGGAGCGCCCCCCTTCTGGGCGCGCCCCCTATCTCGTGGGCCCCTCGTGGCTCCCCCGACCGACTTCTTTCGCCTATATATTCCCATATACCCTAAAAACATCGAAGCGAACAATAAATCGGGAGTTCTGCCGCCGCAAGCCTCTGTAGCCACCAAAAACCTCTCGGGAGCCCATTCCGGCACCCTGCCAGAGGGGGGGTGGATCCCTCACCGGTGGCCATCTTCATCATCCCGGCGCTCTCTATGATGAGGAGGGAGTAGTTCACCCTCGGGGCTGAGGGTATGTACCAGTAGCTATGTGTTTGATCATTGGATCTTATGATGTTTCTCCCCCTCTACTCTCTTTTTATGGATTGAGTTTTCCCTTTGAAGTTATCTTATCGGATTGAGTCTTTAAGGATTTGAGAACACTTGATGTTTGTCTTGCCGTGCTTATCTGTGGTGACAATGGGATATCACGTGATCCAGTTGATGTATGTTTTGGTGATCAACTTGCGGGTTCCGCCCATGAACTTATGCATAGGGGTTGGCGCACATTTTCATCTTGACTCTCCGGTAGAAACTTTGGGGCACTCTTTGAAGTACTTTGTGTTGGTTGAATAGATGAATCTGAGATTGTGTGATGCATATGTATAATCATGCCCACGGATACTTGAGGCGACAATGGAGTATCTAGGTGACATTAGGGTTTTGGTTGATTTGTGTCTTAAGGTGTTATTCTAGTATGAACTTTATGATAAATTGAACGGAAAGAATAGCTTCATGTTATTTTACTACAGACTCTTGAATAGATAGAACAGAAAGGATAACTTTGACGTGGTTTCGTACCCTACCATAATCTCTTCATTTGTTCTCCGCTATTAGTGGCTTTGGAGTGACTCTTTGTTGCATGTTGAGGGATAGTTATATGCTCCAATTATGTTATTATTGTTGAGAGAACTTGCACTAGTGAAAGTATAAACCCTATGCCTTGTTTCCTACCATTGCAATACCGTTTATGCTCACTTTTATCATAAGTTACCTTGCTGTTTTTATATTTTCAGATTATAAAAACCTATATCTACTATCCATATTGCACTTGTATCACCATCTCTTCGCCGAACTAGTGAACCTATACAATTTACCATTGTATTGGGTGTGTTGGGGAAACCAGAGACTCTTTGTTATTTGGTTGCAGGGTTGCTTCAGAGAGACCATCTTCATCCTACGCCTCCCACGGATTGATAAACCTTAGGTCATCCACTTGAGGGAAATTTTCTACTGTCCTACAAACCTCTGCACTTGGAGGCCCAACAACGTCTACAAGAAGAAGGTTGTGTAGTAGACATCAGTGAGTTGCATCATCGCAGTGTCTCCGGGGCGTTTCACCACTGTGTCTCCCCTGAAGAAGGCCAAGAAATTCTACGTGAGATTCATGAAGGGGATTGTGGCCATCATGCTGGGTCAAAATCCCTTGTGGCCAAGGCTTTCCGTCATGGATTTTATTGGCTGACGGCTCATGCTGATGCAGAGGACCTGATCAGTAAATGTGATGGCCGTTAGAAGTTCTCACGACGTGCTCACGTGCCGGCTCAAGAGTTGAGGATGTTTCCAATTACTTGGCCATTTGCAGTCTGGGGGCTTGACATGGTTGGGCCTTTCAAAAGGTCCAAAGATAAAAAGACCCACCTTTTGGTGGCGGTTGACAAATTCACAAAGTGGGTTGAGGCAGAGCCAGTTAGTAAGTGTGATGCAGCCACGATAGTTCAGTTCATGAAGAAGGTGATATTTCACTTTGGTTTTCCACACAGCATTATAACTGACAATGGTACTAATCTGTCTAAAGGCGCCATGGAAGAATTTTGCCAACGTGAGCATATTCGGCTTGATGTTTCGTCAGTGGCTCACCCCCAGTCCAATGGTCAAGCTGAAAAAGCCAATCAGGAAATCTTGAAAGGCATCAAACCCCAGCTTTTAGTCCCCTTGCAACGGACGCCGAGTTGTTGGGTTGAGGAGTTACCCTCTGTGATATGGAGCATCAATACTACTCCTCATAGATCTATGGGTTATACGCCTTTCTTCATGATTTATGGAGCTGAGGCAGTTCTCCCTAGTGACATCCGTCACGACTCGCCCCGTGTGGCGGCTTTTGTTGAGGTGGACAATGAACAGGCGCGTTAGGATGCCCTTGACCTGTTAGATGAAAAGCGTGACTTGGCAGCAGCTCGCTCGGTGATTTACCAACTGGACCTGCGCCGCTATCACAGCCGCCGGGTTAAGTCCAGAACCTTTCAGGAAGGTGATTTGGTGCTCCGGCTCATCCAGGATCAAACTGATGCACACAAGTTATCCCCACCTTGGGAAGGGACCTTTGTGGTCAGCAAGAACTTGAACAATGGGTTATACTACCATATCGATGTTCGAGAGCACAAAGACTCACATAAGTCGGAGGAGGAGACCCATCGGCCGTGGAATATCGCTCATCTTCGGCCTTACTACACTTGAGCCACCGGCTCTCATGATGTACATATTTTGATGTTGTATATATTATGATAAATAATAAAACAGGACCTCTGTCCTTTTTTCATCCACAAAGGTAAATATGTGATTGTTATTATCATTGTTATCTCACATGATCACTTGGGGGCTGATCGTATTTGAATCTCGCTTATCCCGTTTGACCCGGTTTATGATCGTATTCGAATCTAGCCGTTAAACCTTATGATCACTAGGGGGCTTCCTGTTCGAACATAGGTCGTATTTGAACCAAAGAGAACATAGTTGTCGGTACCCTTCTGATTAGCGCACTGCCGAGCTCACTAGGGGGCTTCTTGATCCTATCCGAATCATAGCTCAACCCCTTTTGGGAACCGACGTTGATCGTATTCGAATTAGAGTCGTTAAAAAACTCTCAAGGTCATTAGGGGGCTTCTTGTTCAAACATAGGTCGTATTTGAACCAAAGAGAACATAGTTGTCGGTACCCTCTTGATCGGCGCAACACCAAAGCCACTGGCGGCTACATGGTCGTATTCGAATCCTAGCTTAACCCCTTTGGAACGGTTTACTAATCGTATTCGAATCAGAAGACTTAACTTTTCTATACTCTATTTGGTTTAACTTTTCTTTGAAAGCAACCTTTATTTGAATTGAGACTTTTTTGAGGTGTAAAAAGTACAAGTGTGGTTAATTTTAACCAGGCTTGATATTGGCTGGTAAGTCGCCGATATATGAGAATCATTATACCTTTGGAAATACTGGTTTCCGAAGATTGGGTTATCACCCTTACTGACTGGGTCATATAAGTCGGCAGGGAAAATTCAAAAAGGTCACAGGTATAAGATTATAGTTGTGTTTCAACATTATATGTTACGACAAGATTATATGTGATTTTTTTCTATCTTAAAAATATCAAGTTATTATGACCCGCCTTAGGTTAAGCCGCCAAGGGATCTTGTGATCTATTTCTATGTGCAAGGCAGTTACAAGACTTGGTCAAAGCATAAGGAAACAGATGAAAAGTATAACACGGGTGAATATAACATGGTGGCTTAATAGTACTAAGCACCAAAAACGTACACGATGGCACGGCCAAATCAAAGTTATTTCTATTCTATTACAGGACTCCCCGAGTCCAAATGCTTCATATTGTTTTTCAGCACACCAAAGGAATGAGCTGCCACGGCAGATTAACTCTCATGTTGGCCTAAAGCATTCGGGTTATCCCTCTCCGCTTCTTCGTCCTGTTCCCTTTCCTGGAAGGTTGATGATGACCAGTCAATGTTGTTCAAAGCTTCAAATTCAGCTTCATCATCAACTAGTCTGGCAGGGTCAACTTTAGGGGCGAAGGTATGCTTACAGAGTGGGGGGATCAGACTTGTCACTTTATAGTGGGGCGTTGGAATTCTCTGGTTCTCTGCGTCATAACCCGCCTGGTACATGGTGAGATCCACTTCGTCAGCTATCAGGGTGGCCACGGGGCGTACCTCCTTCACACAAGTGGCAAAGTCTTCCTGTTCAAATGAAGTACCATCCTCCATCGGGCTTGGATATCCAATAGCGATGTCGGCCGGGTCTAACTCTGGTAGCCAAGCCTTGGCCCGGCTTAAAGCATTCACCGCTCCGGCTCTTGCAGCTGGCCGCCTTAGTTCATGGAACCGTTGGGGTAGCACGGAAAGCTTCTTTAGTACGTCCGCCAAGGAGGGTAGGCACTTCATTTGACAAAGCCACAGTGGCTAAGGCACGCTGAGATCCGGTGTACTGTTGTTCCACCAGCGTATAAACCGCTTTCAGCTTGATCAACATATCTTGGTTCAGATTTGAACTTCTGGGGCATGCATAACATTGTCAGGTGAGTCAGTTCCAATTTGTATGATCAATTGAAAGGTTCAAGAATTTAACACTTGCAGGGGGACTTACCAAAGATCGCTGAGACCATCTGAGAGACATGGCGTTTTAACCCGGATAATTCACCGGTTGCTTCTTCAAGAGCTGCCTCCACCTTCTCAGCTCGATTAATCAACGCAATTTTTTCATCAGCCCAGGCCTTTTTCTCCATTTCAAATTCTTTCTTCAACTTTTCTTGTTCAGAAACGCTGAATTTAAACTTGGAGTCAGCTCTTTGGTTTTTCGTCTCTTGTGCCTCAAGGCGGTTCTTCAGATCAGACACTTCCGATTCAAGTTGACTCGTGGCGGCCTATACAAATACCGGGTCAAGAATCAGGACAAACATTATGCAATATTAAGTCCCAAGCCTTTTGCAAGCAACAACACTTGACACTTGAGGGCTAATGTCTACCGAAGAATCTTACTTAACGTGGCGGTTCGTGACAGTAAGTCCCAAGCACTTTGCAAGGAAGAGTACTTGGCACTTGGGGGCTAATGCATATTGCTGTTTATAAGTTTCAAATGTTATGTTAAATACGACCATATGAAGGACCGGTTCAACCATACTGGTTAAGCCGCCCCTCGGGAACTACGGAGTAAGCCGGATTTCTTACATATCTTGTCCATATATGTTACTAATGTCACTAAATTTGTTTCTAAAGTCTACAACCGTATTCATTATAAGCAATAGACTTGGGGGCTGGCATAGTAAAGACAACTAAGTACAGAGAAAGGGTTGTACCTCAAATTTCTGGTGCATCTGCTTCACCATGTTAATTTCAATATCATTGCTACTGTGCACTTGACTCATATAGCCGGAAAAGACCTCTTCAATACTCAGGTGTGTATAGTCAGTGACATCAAGTTTGACCCGGCGGTGTTCCAGAAGCTCTTACTTGGCGGAGCACTTGGCCAGTACAGTTGGCCTTCCTGGCTCAACAAAGCCGGTTCTGGTGATCTCGACATCAGTATTTTGAGGATCATCCGTCCTGACCGGGCTAGGAGCTTCCGGGTTTTTTGAGCCATCAACGGCTCGCTCAGTAGGCGTGTCAGCAATTGGAGTTGGTATATCATGAGCAGGTTCAGGTGGCAGCTCATGAGTTGACGATTCAGGTGCGGCTGTTCCAAGTACTGGCTCGGTCACGACCGTGTCTTCAGCCGGCTTGTTCTTCTTGATCCCTTTGCTCGGTTTGGCTTGTCCACTGCATAAAATCAAAAGGTTAGTACAAATGCAATGAATTTAAATGAATATAGGATAAGTCGATTATCATTACCCTAGTGCGGTCTTGAAAGCCGGCAGGTTGGACTGCATTGAGTCGCCGGAGGAAGGGGAAGTTTCCTGATTATCCGAGTCAGAAGAATTGAGTGGTTGACGAGTGAGAACCGCCAAAGGATAAAAGAGATTTAAATCAGAGGTGACCTCGTTCCGGCGCTTCTTTGGGGTGTTTGGCAAGCCGGAGGAGAGCTACGCATCCTTGTTAGTCCGGGTCTGCCTCCGGCTCTCATGAATCTGCCGCTTCAAAAGAAATTGATGATCTTGATCAGCTAAGGGATGTGAAAATCTTACTTTCTAGGTTACTCTATGAATTTTCTATCTTGGCAAAGGCTCGGAGTCGGAGGAAATGATAGTTACCTCTTCAGCCTTGTTACGACTGGCTCCTGTGTCCTCCTGCTGATAATCGGTGTCCATAAGATGGTTAAAAAAGGAGCCAAGAGAGTCAACAGCTACGTCCGACTCAGAAGAATCTTCTAGCCAAAGCAAGTCAGAGGCGGTGGCTTTCTTGCCCTTCTTCTTGGCAACCTCTTTCCTGGCGGCTTTCTTCTCCTTCCTGGCTTTCTTTGCAGCCTCAAGGTCATATTTGACCTTCCAGAATCTATCACCCGCTTGAGTTAGCAGAGGTATGAGTATGGGTGAAACATCGAAAAATCAAAGTAATTTGTTCACATGGGCGGCTTACCTTTGGAGCCGGGTTAGTTTAGCAGAAGGGGGCTAGGCCCACCTAACCACAATCTGCTAGGTGATCGTTTGTAACATAGCAGGGTTTTTACGCCCAAACTACGAGTGTCGTGTTCTCCACAGGGACTAGGCGACGGCGACTATGCTCGGCTAAATCTAGGTAACACAATTTTAAGAGATGAATGCAGAAAATAAAACCTAAACTAACAAGGTCGTTCATAAAGATTGTCGACAAAGAAAATGCAAAATAAAGTATAGAAAGGTTCAGATTATCTTCAACAATCTTTTTGGTATTTTCGTAATGCTTGAGAAATAAAAATACTAACACGGACATTATCGACAAAAGGGAAGTGAACACAAATGACTATCTAACATGTAAGAGATGGGAGAAACAAGATTATAAGACTCAATATAGATGGTTTACACCACAAACTCACATGTATTTATATAGCACATGTACTAGAGCTAACACATGGACAATGGAATAAATTTCAGTAAGGAACAAACACACAAGGGGTGAACACATTCATATGCTAACAGAATACTAATTCACAGAAGCAAATTCTAATAGATCAATATTCTCTCAAATTAACAAGGCCTCCACTAGTCAGATCCAACATAACAAGTACTATATTATACCAATACCAAACTGAACAAATAACAAGATGCTTACACTAGTCAAATCTGAACATTACACACCATACACATCTCAATTCTGAATTTTACAAAGTCTAAACCTTACAGAAAGTTAAGTAATCAGAACAGTACACAAGTTCACCTAGCAGTTTACAGAATTTTGCAAGAAGTAAAGAGAGAAGAGAAGCAGCAGCAGTTTGGGTTCAGAGAAGAAGGAAGATGCAGCAGCAGGGACATGGTGAGAGGTCTTCAGAAGAAGTGCAGCAGCGGCGCTAGGAGAGATGGGACATCAGCAAGGTACAGAGAGAAAGAGAAGAACAACAGCGAGGTAAGGGAAGAAGGAGCAGCAGCAGGGTCGCAAGAAGAGCAGCAACAGGAGGCGTTGAGAGAGGGAGCAACAACAGAAGGCGTTGAGGTTTAGAAAAGAAGGGAAGCAGAGGAAGTGGAGTAATGGTGCTAGGAGTGAGGGGTGCTGGTGATGTGATGGCGTGGTGGATGGATAGATGGATGGATTCGGGGAGGAGAAGGAGATGGTGCTGGTGGTGCGTGGTGGAGATGGAATGGATGGATGGATGGGTGGCGCACCGCTACGCCGGCCTGGCCGCGGTGGCGGCCGGAGGTGGAGAAGGAAGGGTGAGGGGGAGAGGTGAGATGCCAGGCCCGATTTGGGAATCAGGGCGTCTAGGGATTTTGACCTCCTATGATCTGCCATTTTTTCACTTTGGCCCTCCTGCTTCCTTTCTTCTCAAGATGATCCTCCAACATTAGCTTGCCCCTGGATACTTCTTTTCTTCTCGCTCGGGTCCCTCATTCTCTCGTTCCAGCCCCAAGTCTCATCGCGTTTGGCAATCGACTGAATCTTGAAGTTTATAGTGCCTTCTCGCACTTTTCTGCAAAAGAAACAATTCACTAGTCAACATGCTCTTATATGATTATCATTGAAATATTCAGTATTTCATAGCAAAAATTAATGTCAGAACTCAACAAATGGTATATTTGTATGCCAAAATTATGTATATGAAATGTGCTTATCAAGTTCCCCCACACTTAAATCTTTACTTGTCGTCAAGTAAAGGCATATGAAAATAGCTAGACAGTGAATAGTGAGCTGACTAGAGAATGCCAAGTGAAGTAGATCTCTAAACAATGCATGCTTTGAATTTAACTAGTGCAAATCAATGGTCAAGAGTGCTACAAAGCAATAGGATACTAGTAGACTCAATCATATTAAACTTTTACAATGATAAAAGTGGATCAACAAGTTCAAATGATGATTGTGCCAAAGGTTCCTAAAGAGAGCATGATCCCGAGCACAAAAAAGAACATAAACTTGTGATCAAATCACTTATTTACAGAAGTAAAGCAATGATAATATTTTATCGATCTCACCAAAGGAACATACCACCGATCCCGAGAACATGGTATACACCTGGATCGACCAATTATTAGTTTAGTTTTTTTGTTTGTCTCCCCAAAGGAACATACCACCGATCGCGAGAACATGGTATACACCTGGTTCGACAATTACATTTTTTTATTATTAATTACTGCCCAAGCTAACCTGATTTCACATGCCACCGATCCCAGGAACATGACATGCTACTGTAGGTAGTCAGACTTATTTATTCATTATTACTTATCTTAAATGAACAACGCATAAGCACAAAAATAGGAATCATCACTTCTCCATGTCTGGTTCACATGCTACCGATCCAGGGAACATAGCATACTAATCCATAGTGGTTAGATGATTGCTCTCAATGGGAACACATTAGGCACAAACTCAGCATCTGACTCTTAATGATCTAGGTGTATCGAGGTAAAAGCAGAAAATGATTAAGTTTTCTAGTGTACTAGGGATTTGAGCACTCAAAACTAATAACTTTCACTAGTTTGAGCAAAAAAAGCAGTATGTAGATCACTAGTTTACAAGGCATTCAGGATTCAGTTCACATATTCACATCAAGCATCATATGTCAAAGGTAAAATTCAGTGGGACGACATTTAAGAAATGGCTTAAGCAACCAAAATAACATTTGATTTCAGCATGTATCAATGGATGATATACTCGAAATGGGTCATGAAACAGCTCACCAGGCTTTGATGATGTAGCACTCGCTCGATCACCTCACCAACTGTAGCTCCTCTCCTTTTGCTTCTCTATCCTCATGCCCGCTCCAGCTTATCCCTTCCTCGTGTGTGCCCCCTTGCTTCTCCTCATCCCCATGCTCCGAGTCCACCAGGATCCCAGGGAATGTCATCTCGAACTCGGTCAACTCACAGTAAATGGTACACAAGCATCAACCTGAAAGAACACTCAACAACCAAGCCAATACAAGTGACAGAGAGAATGCCCTCTAAGTCATCAATAGAGTACCCTATCATATAAGTATATCTATTGAGCAAGTCAGGAACATGTATCAACAACAAGTCACATGGTGCATAGGCAGTATCCATGATATGGCATATCTTGTTGAGAAAGCTGAGATCATACCTGAGATAGTTAGGAAGAAGCTTCAGGACTACCTCCATTGAAGATACCAAGTGAGGTGTGGTAGTAGAAATTTCCACCGGATTCGTGTCAACAAGTGAAATAGAGCTTGACTCCTTGACATCTGAATCCACCTCACCATAATCAACCATGAAGCTCTCCATCTCAGGATCAAGTGTTGAAGAATCAATGCAGCTAACATCATCAAAGGCGAACTTCTCCATATCTGGCTCTAGCAGCACATGATCAATATCAACTAAAGGTGGCTCCTCAATATCAAAAGCAACGAACTGCAGCTCTGGCTGATCCATGTTAGAATCATCACAATGCAAAACTGAATCTCCAACACTAGTATCCAGATGATCTGTAGCGTGTGTGTCAACTAGAATGGTGTCATCATCATCAAATATAATCCATGCAAGCTCAACCTTGTCACACTGAGATAGAGGCTCATGCTTTTGTGTAAGAATTGGTGGTTTGGGTGTAGTGTTTTGTTGCAAGCAAACCAATGAATCAGATGTGGGCTTCTTATTGTACCACTGAAGTTGGTGGAAAGCTATGCTCTCAATCAGCAGAAAAGCTTCATCAAGTGTCTTGTTTGTAATAGCTCCACCCGCTGCCATATCGACATAAGCTCGAGTGTTCGAAGTCAATCCTCTATAGAATATCTGCAGCTCTAACCATCTCTCGAGCCCGTGGTTAGGACATCTCCTGAATAAAGCCATTTATCTCTCCCAAGCATCATACAAGCTCTCGCCTTCACGCTGAACGAAGCTGAGGATCTCATCTCGAATTGCTGACTGCTTGTGTATTGGGAAATATTTATCCAAGAAAGCTTGTGATATCTCGTTCCAACTGAATGATCTTGATGGCAAGGATCGATACCAAGCACGAGCATCATCCCGGAGAGAGAATGAGAACAGCATGCACTTGATAGCATCTTGAGGAACTCCATGGTACATACTGTACCTGAATACTCCATGACTCGGTATAAGTTCTCATAGGGATCCTCAGTGAATAGACCTCCAAACTGTTGTTGTTGAACCAAAGCAATAATACCAGGCTTTAGCTCAAAATTTTCTGCCTCAAAAGACGGCCAAAGTGGCCCTGTGAAATAGCATTGGCTGCTTGGTATCCAAACATCACGAAGCATCGCCATATCTCCACCAAGTGTAACTATCAATCAACCTGTAAATAGTTCAGATTTCCTACGCACACTCATAAACAGTAAATACTAGTCAGAATGTTAGTATCCTAATAAGCCGAAGCAACAGCAAGGAAAAAAATATGTAAAAGAAACGCAGAAAATGAAATATACGACGAATTAAACACGGAACTAAAATAAACCTAGTCTATAGCCTAACACGGTCACTTGACACTAGTTCCCCGGCAACGGCGCCAAAATGATCGTTTGTAATATAGCAGGGTTTTTACGCCCAAACTACGAGTGTCGTGTTCTCCACAGGGACTAGGCGACAACGACTATGCTCGGCTAAATCTAGGTAACACAATTTTAAGAGATGAATGCAGAAAATAAAACCTAAACTAACAAGGTCGTTCCCAGAGATCGTCGACAAAGAAAATGCAAAATAAAGTATAGAAAGGTTCAGATTATCTTCAACAATCTTTTTGGTATTTTTGTAATGCTTGAGAAATTAAAATACTAACACGGACATTATCGACAAAAGGGAAGTGAACACAAATGACTATCTAACATGTAAGAGATGGGAGAAACAAGATTATAAGACTCAATATAGATGGTTTACACCACAAACACACATGTATTTATATAGCACATGTACTAGAGCTAACACATGGACAATGGAATAAATTTCAGTAAGGAACAAACACACAAGGGGTGAACACATTCATATGCTAACAGAATACTAATTCACAGAAGCAAATTCTAATAGATCAATAATCTCTCAAATTAACAAGGCCTCAACTAATCGGATCCAACATAACAAGTACTATATTATACCAGTACCAAACTGAACAAATAACAAGATGCTTACACTAGTCAAATCTGAACATTACACACCATACACATCTCAATTCTGAATTTTACAAAGTCTAAACCTTACAGAAAGTTAAGTAATCAGAACAGTACACAAGTTCACCTAGCAGTTTACAGAATTTTGCAAGAAGTAAAGAGAGAAGAGAAGCAGCAGCAGTTTGGGTTCAGAGAAGAAGGAAGATGCAGCAGCAGGGACGTGGTGAGAGGTCTTCAGAAGAAGTGCAGCAGCGGCGCTAGGAGAGATGGGACATCAGCAAGGTACAGAGAGAAAGAGAAGAACAACAGCGAGGTAAGGGAAGAAGGAGCAGAAGCAGGGTCGCAAGAAGAGCAGCAACAGGAGGCGTTGAGAGAGGGAGCAGCAACAGAAGGCGTTGTGGTTCAGAAAAGAAAGGAAGTAGAGGAAGTGGAGTAATGGTGCTAGGAGTGAGGGGTGCTGGTGATGTGATGGCGTGGTGGATGGATAGATGGATGGATTCAGGGAGGAGAAGGAGATGGTGCTGGTGGTGCGTGGTGGAGATGGAATGGATGGATGGCTGGGTGGCGCACCGCTACGCTGGCCTGGCCGCGACGGTGGCCGGAGGTGGAGAAGGAAGGGTGAGGGAGAGAGGTGAGATGCCAGGCCCGATTTGGGAATCAAGGCGTCTAGGGATTTTGACCTCCGGTGATCTGCCATTTTTTCACTTTGGCCCTCCTACTTCCTTTCTTCTCAAGATGATCCTCCAACATTAGCTTGCCCCTGGATACTTCTTTTCTTCTCGCTCGGGTCCCTCGTTCTCTCGTTCCAGCCCCAAGTCTCATCGCATTTGGCAATCGACTGAATCTTGAAGTTTATAGTGCCTTCTCGCACTTTTCTGCAAAAGAAATAATTCACTAGTCAACATGCTCTTATATGATTATCATCCAAATATTCAGTATTTCATAGCAAAAATTAATGTCAGAACTCAACAAATGGTATATTTGTATGCCAAAATTATATATATGAAATGTGCTTATCACTAGGCTCTCATTCAAAATGGACTTCGTCATATCATTGATGACATCTTCACGTAAGTCTTCAGGGCTGTGTCGTACAGGGTCATCCTTTTTACCTGTGTAGGTGCACATCAAGCCGGGGCGGCGGCTCAATGGAATGACCCGCCAGGCGAGCCAAACCAAGACTAAGTCGATGCCAGTTAACCCGTTCCCCACAAGAGCTTTGATCTTAGCTAAGGTGGGGGCGAGTGTTTTGCGTTCAGCGGCTGTAATCTTGTCAGGAAGCTGGTAGTAGGGCCCAAGACGTAGAGCACGAAAGCCGGGTAGAGGGTTCTCACCAGCCGAAGAGGTGTCTTGGCAGTAAAACCATGTCCGATTCCAGTCTTTGGGATGACTCGGTGGGTTGGCATAAGGAAACATTACGTCCCTACGCGTTTAATCGATACACCACCAAGTTCCAAGCTCTGGCCGCTGGCGCATTCATTTTGGCGGTTCCAGTAGAATAGCTCTCTGAAGAGTAAGTTGTTGGGTTCTTATCTAACATATAGTTCACTGAATACTTTGAAGTTACAGATGTTAGACACGGAATTGGGTCCGATGTCTTGTGGGTGAAGGTTAAAGAAGTGCAACACATCTCTGAAGAATTCTGAGTCGGGTGGAGAGAAACCCCGGGTCATGTGATCCGTGAAAACAATAACCTCTCCCGTTTTCGGCTGAGGAAATTCCTCTTCTGGGTTAGGAGCACGATAGGACATGATCTCCTTCTTCGGCAGGTAACCGGTCTTCACAAAATCGTCAAGTGTGCTGTCTGTGACAATGGATTTGACCCAGTTGCAGGAAGTGGGTGCTTTCGATGCCATTGTGATGAAAGCCTAAAATAGAGTAAAAAGTACCGGTTCAAAACTAAGCCGGAGAAGAAAAAACATTACGGTGCATATTCAAAACTATGGCGGCCTATGAAGGGGCCTAATGGTATAAGGATAATTATGTCAAGATTATTTAAGCCGCCATAGGCTCTATAAGTCATTAAAGCTGTTTAAATCGCCATGAGTGGTCAAGGTTATCAATTGAGCATTGCCTATTTTAAACCGGTGATAAGAGTCGCCATGGCTAGATGGATCTAACAAGTACAAATTTTTGCCTAAGTGTTGCATAAACAAGTTTCACAAACTACAACTATTATTTTGGAACAAATGGCTGTTCAGAAAAGAAAAATTTCTAGACCTAAAAGCATCGTACAGAGGAGTTCATGCGTTCTAATGAGGATTCTTCACAAAGAAAGAGGATCTGCTAGTGCCTAAAATGGATGCGGAACAGCTACAACATGAGATCTATGCTACTGTTGGATCAAAAGAAGCCACGACAAAAGAAACACGAAGAACTGAGAAGAACTACGAACTGTACAGAGGAACTCGCTAACCCTAGCATGGATGTAAGATGCGGAAAGGGGAAACCTTACGGCGGTAGATCTGTTGCGGAGGGGAGCCGCCGTTTCTCTGGATGGATTCAGGTTGATACAGTGGCCAAATTCGATGGAGACGAAGGTGCACTACAGCGGCAGCGGAGCTCGAGCGACAATAGGGGGGCAAGAGGAAGAATATGAGGAAAGGGAAGAATGAAGAAAGACCTGGTCGGGTCTATTTATAAGGAAGGACCACTAAAAGAGCATGAAAAACGAGGAGGCCGAAAACATAAGTTATCCAACTACAAGGACGCCTCGATTTTTGGGATGGTCATCAAGATAAAGATCCGTTGGGATACATTGAACAAAACGTGCATTTATGGCAGGTGACGTCATGGCGGGTTCCACAAATCCAGAGGATGACGTCATGGCGGGTTGCAAAATTTTCGTAAGTAAAGAGCAGAAGATTTTTCTTAAGTATTGAAGATTGACATGAACCAGTCCAAATCAATCTGGGGCTAATGTTGGGGATATAACTATTGGTATGACCCGCCCAGGAGGGGTTGGGTTATACCCACAAGTATTCTTGAAGCCCAAGACCAAGGCTGAAGATGGCAGTTCAGTTAAGGGCCCAAAGCCCAGAGGCGACTTATGGCCCGTAGTGATAAACTGCCATATGTAAGTGACTTATATTGTAAGGCAAGAATAGTTAAGAGACCAAGAAGGACACTGTTTATGAGCCGGCCGGGAGTCTATGAGCCGCTGGGCGTTGACCTCTATATATAAAGGGACGACCCGGCGGCGGTTCAGGGCAAGTAACATCAGATCGAGAGCTAGGTCAAACGATTCTACTCCCTAGTTATCGAGTTATAAGCAATCCCACTCAAAACTGGATCGTAGGCTTTTACCTTCACCGTAAGGGGCCGAACCAGTATAAACCTCGTGTCCTTTGTCCCGATTAACCCCTTTAAGATTCCTAGTTATGATGGCTCCACGACTAAGTCCTTTCACTAGGACATCTGACGTGAAAATTCCACGACAAAGGGGGAGCAGAGTAAACGGATGGGAGGAGCTCGGAGCCAAACCGAGCATAGTGCTCCCATGGCCGTGCGTCAGCTAGCTCTGGCGAGGCAGTTCCTGGAGGGGGAAAGGTTCGAGGGTGACGGGAGAGGAAGGGGGGTCAGGTCGGCACCAGCGGACGCGAGAAAACCATCAATGCTGAGCTGCACGTTACGTAGAACACGTTGGATGATGCCAGAGCACGTGAACTGGTATGCCAGGGCGGCAGTCACCACGGGCATTGGCAAGAAGAAGACAAGAGTGACTGCATGCACATGTCTAGTGATTAGTCCCTACATCACTGAGGCTGAGGGAGGTGAAAGATCAAGTAAAGCGGCTCTGGAGAGATGTGAGGGTTCACTGAAACTTTGCTGCATCAATCTGAATCATGATGCAGTGATCAACAAGGAGGAGATATGAGACAAAGATGATGTCTAGGGTGTTAAGCTAAGGAAGGACTATAATCCTAGAGGTTTTGAGAACAAATGGACCAAGAATAAATATAGTTGCTTTGTAAGTGCATATTTGGTCCAGAAAATGGATTTGGATGATACACTCACATAGAGAAGGAATTTGGGCTGAAATTTGGCAAGGCAAGGTTATTTGGTCATATGAAGATGCTGTAAAAGTTTCATACCAAATGGACTTGCCAAAGGGATACTTGCTTCACAAACATCTCCATTGACCAGAAACTTGCAATAATTTTGGAGGGAAAATGGCTTAAGGAAATGGTCCCAAATTTGGTGGAGAGATGTGATATAGGTAGGAGCATGATCTGGTAATTTCTCAGAATTAATGAAAAGCAATATAAATACACTTGCTTCACAACCTGAAAATATTGCCAGAATCAAAAATTTGATCCTGTACTCACATAATAGGGCTGAAAATTGGAGGAGGGCAATGATATGAGCACATTAAGAGGCATGCCAAATTTCAACTCGTTTGGATACTTCTAGCTAGTACTTCCTTCACAATGGCTTTGAAAAATCACTAAGGAAGATTGGCTGGGCAAATGAAGTTGAATTTTGGCATGATGCAATGATTTGGACATATAAAAATACCCAAAAAGTTTTGGAGCAAACAAGATAAGATGAAGGGCACTTCCTTCACAAAATGCCATTCAGGACAGAATAGAAGAATGAATATTGGAGGAATATTTTTGCACTGGCCAAGGAAGTATTTTTACATATTTGAGCAACATATGACCCAAACAATTTATGAGAATTATTTTGGAATTTTTGGATGGACAGAAATATGGGTTGCTTCACAACCTAGGGCAAATGAGCACTACTAGGGAAAACCTTATACACAGAATCTTAGCAGCAGCGCGGCACAAAAAGAGGCGCTATTGCTAATTAGCAGTAGCGCGGGTCCAAAACAATCGCTACTGATACAAAGTTAGAACTAGCGCGTGTGGGCGAAACCGCGCTACTACAAAAATCGACCGATAGTACCCACCAACCTAAGTTTAGCAGCAGTGTAGTGTCACGACACACGCTACTGCTAATGCAATAGGACTAGCACGCTTTTTACTCTGGTCGCTGCTGCTAATTTTGAAATTGGGCACATGGTTGGCCCCACTTAGCAGTAGCGCATGTGTGTAAAGCGCGTTGCTGCTACGCTCTTATCAGTAGCGCGTTTTCCCGCTCGCGCTACTGCTAAGACGCAACACATCACCACCTTTTTGCCCTCCTCGTCCTCCCCTCCCCGTCCCCCCCTCCCCCATCTCCTCTCTTCCCTTTCCCCTACCTCCCACATCCTCTCTCTCTCACTTTTCTTCTTCCTCAATACTTCTCCCCCCATTACTCTCCCTCTTCTACCTACCTTTCTCTCTCTTCATTACTCCAAGCTAACTACACACCACCTCCATTAATGCATCTCCTTTCTCTTTTTCCTTTCCCCTCCACTAGTTGAAGTTGTCTCCTCCCAAACTAGCTAGCTAGGTAGATGTAGCATTTAGTTAAGTGACCTATTTTCCCCCTAACTAGATCTATCTTTGTCAAGGAGAGCGTTGTGCACTTTTGATCTCCGTACATCATCATCTCCACCGTGTGCTCAATCTCGAGAGGTGATTAAAATTCCATGATTTTGCAAGAATGGAAATATGTGTATGTGTGTGTGATATGATAATTGGGCGATATGATGGAAATTGTGTGTGCGACATGAGTTGATGCCGAATTGTGCTTTTGAGTTGCCTATGTTGCCGAAATGTCGATTTATTTCCGTTTCGGTGAATTCTGGGCAAACTCTAGATCTATATGTCCAATTTTTAGGGAAGGTCATGCCGAATTTTTGTATGACTTTGATGAATGCATGCACACATTTTTATAGTTAATTTGTTTATTATTACCGTGCAGACATTCACGATTGTCAGTGGAACGATGGTGGACAGGTGGTTGCGGTCGGCAGTGTAGGACATGAAAGAAAATAACCTGACAGAGGTTTTATGCCCGTGTCGAAAATGCAAAGGAATAGTTTGGCTCGACCCCTATGACGATGGTCGTGTTGAAGCGCACTTTCTCATGACTGGTTTCATGGATGGCCATACTCGGTGGATAATTGAATATGAGGATCATGATGTTGAGGATGTCGGCGGGGCAGGCATTGACAACACGGGGCAAGACGAAGAGATGATCGATAATGGCGGCAGGGAAGAGGCCGGATGTGGCGGCAGAGAAGGGGCCGGACATGGCGGAGGATAAGGGGCCGGACATGGCGGTGGAGAGAACATGGACTCCATGCGGGACCCTCATGTTCAAGCACTGCTTCGCAAGGAGATGAGTACTGAGAGAGCTGCTTCTAGAGAGGAGGCTAAGCTGCAGCAACTGGTGGTAGATTCGAACACTCCATTGTATGATGGTTGCAATCCTGAGGTGACCCGCTAGAGTTTCATGCTCCAACTCCTGAAGACAAAGGCTAAAAAAAATGGACCAACACTAGCCTTGATGAGCATCTCAAGTACCTAAAGGATGTTCTTCCCACAGGGAATCTATGTCCTACTAGTGTTGATGAGGCCAAGAAGATCGTGTGCCCTCTTGATCTGCCGCACGTTAGATACCATCCATGCATTAATGATTGCATAATTTATCGGAAGGAGCACAAGGAAAAAAACAAGCTGTCTGGTGTGCAATGCTTCTCGATACAAGAAGGCCGGGAAAAAATGTCCCCAGAAAGTTGTATGGTACTTACCGATCACTCCCCGTCTCTAGCGGTATTTCATAGATCCCAAGGAAGAAAAGCTAATGCGCTGGCACACAGAGAGGAAGAAGCCCGATGATGGAGATGATCCAAAGCTGAGACACGTCAAGGATGGAAGCCAGTGGAGAGCGTTGAACGGCTTCTATCGGTATTTCAAATGTGATGCAAGGAATATCGTTCTTGGCGCGTGTACCAATGGCATGAATCCATTCGGCAACGAGAACACCAACCATAGCACATGGCCCGTGTTTGTATGGATGTACAACCTCCCCCCTGGTTGTGCATGAAGTTGAAGTACATTCACATGAGCATGCTGATTCAAGGGGTGAAACAACCAGGAAATAATATTAATCTGTATCTGGGGCAACTTCAAGAGGAGTTAGACACGTTATGGAAAACACCGGCCAAGACATGGGACGCCAGCAAAGGCGAGTATTTCTACATGAGAGCCACGCTGATCACGACCGTGCATGACTATCTTGGTTACAGGTATGTCGTAGGCCAGGTGTGCCATGGATATTGCGGATGCACGTGGTGCATGGATGATACGACATCTCAGCAGCTAACTGATACGTCTCCAACATATCTATAATTTTTGATTGTTCCATGCTATTATATTACTTATTTTGGATGTTTATGGGCTTTACTTTACAGTTTTATATCATTTTTGGGACTAACCTACTAACCGGAGGCCCAACCCGTATTGCTGTTGTTTTGCCTATTTCAGTGTTTCGAAGAAAAGGAATATCAGACGGAGTCCAAAAGGAATGAAACCTTCGGGGGCGATCTTTTTGGAACAAACGTGATCCAGAGGACTTGGATTGCAAGTCAAGAAGCAATCAAGGAGGCCACAAGGGTGGAGGGCGCGCCCCCCTACTAGGCGTGCCCCTATCTCATGGGCCCCTCGGGCGTCCACCGACCTACTTCTTCCTCCTATATATACCCACGTACCCCGAGAACATCAAAGGCGACCATGAAAAACTATTTCCACCACCGTAACCTTCTGTATCCGCGAGATCCCATCTTGGAGCCTTCGCCGGTGCTCCGTCGGAGGGGGAATCAAACATGGAGGGCTTCTACATCAACACCATAGCCTCTCCTATAAGTTGTGAGTAGTTTACCACAGACCTTCAGGTCAATAGTTATTAGCCAGGTGGCTTCTTCTCTCTCTTTGAATCTCAATACCATGTTCTCCTCGATCTTCTTGGAGATGTATTCGATGTAACTCTTTTTGCGGTGTGTTTGTCGAGATCCGATGAATTGTGGGTTTATGATCAAGTTTATCTATGAGAAATATTTGAATCTCCTCTGAATTCTTTTATGTGTGATTAAGTTATCTTTGGAAGTCTCTTCGAATTATCAGTTTGATTTGACCTACTAGATTGATCTTTCTTGCAATGGGAGAAGTGCTTAGCTTTGGGTTCAATCTTGCGATGTCCTTTCCCAGTGACAGCAGTGGTAGCAAGGGACGTATTGTATTGTTGCCATCGGGGATAAAAAGATGAGGTTTATATCATATTGCATGAGTTTATCCCTCTACATAATGTCATCTTTCTTAATGCGTTACTTTGTTCTTTATGAACTTAATACTCTAGATGCATGCTGGATAGCGGTCGATGTGTGGAGTAATAGTAGTAGATGCAGGTGTCGATGTCAAAACCGGCGGATCTCGGGTAGGGGGTCCTGAACTGTGCGTCTAAGGCTAATGGTAACAGGATGCGGGAGACACAATGTTTACCCTTGTTCAGGCCCTCTCGATGGAGGTAATACCGTACTTCCTGCTTGATTGACCTTGATGATATGAGTATTACAAGAGTTGGTCTACCATGAGATCATAGAGGCTAAACCCTAGAAGCTAGCCTATGATTATGATTGTTGTTGTCCTACGGACTAAACCCTCCGGTTTATATAGACACCGAAGGGGGCTAGGGTTACACAGAGCGGTTACAGAGAAGGAGATCTACATATCCAAATTGCCAAGCTTGCCTTCCACGCAAAGGAGAATCCCACCCGGACACATGACGAAGTCTTCAATCTTGTATCTTCATAGACCAACAGTCTGGCCAAAGTATATAGTCCGGTTCTCCAAGGACCCCCTAATCCAGGACTTCCTCAGTAGCCCCTGAACCAGGCTTCAATGACGATGAGTCCGGCGCGTAGATTGTCTTCGGCATTGCAAGGCGGGTTCCTTCTCCGAATACTCCATAGAAGATTTTGAACACAAGGATTGTGTCCCGCTCTGCAAAACAATTTCCAGATACCACCATAGAGAGTACAATATTCCACAAATCTAATCTGCCGACAACTTTTCACAGCGTGACATCACGCCATGGCCCGGTCATTATTCGAACCGTTTTTCTCAACCTAGCTGCTGCACGTGTTGCGAGGCGGTTTCCTTGGCACGTCTTGTCGAAGTAGAGATCGTGTCCCCTTATCATGGGATTCTTCATCAATACGGGTGTGGATAACCCAACCGCGCCATCAATCGTGGCGCTTGGGGAATAAACGATCTTACGGGGCAAGTGGTAGGCGTACAATTTCTAATGCCTTTATAAAGAGATAAGGACTCCTGTTTTTCACCCACGCCTTCTTCTTCCCTTGCTCATCCATTCTCGCATGGTCGAGCTCCAGCGCCCAAGTTCTCACCTTCTCCGCAAAGCCATTCCAAGCATGTACGGAGCGGGAGGCAAGTGGATGGCCTCCTCCATTAAGGAGGAGGACATCACGAAGCTACGGGAGGCTGGATACCTGGCCGTAGACATCGCGCACCGGCTCCCTGCCGAAGGGCAGATCGTTCCTACCCCGAAGCCCCAGGAGAGGGTAGTGTTTCTCTCTCACTTTGTCCACGGACTGGGATTCCCCCTCCACCCATTTGTTCGCGGGCTCATGTTTTACTACGGGCTGGACTTCCATGATCTGGCCCCCAATTTTATCCTCAACATCTTGTTGTTTATCATCGTGTGCGAGGCCTTCCTCCGCATCAAGCCACACTTCGGCCTCTGGCTGAAGACCTTCAATGTGAAGCCGAAAGTAGTGGTCGGCCAGCAAGCGGAGTGCAGAGGCGCCATGGTGGGCAAGATGCCCAACGTTACCTGGGTTGAAGGCTCCTACGTGGAGACCGTGAAGGGGTGGCAATCAGGGTGGTTCTACATCACCGAGCCGCGCTACACCAACTGGGCGGCGGCCCCCGAATTTCGATCTGGCATCCCCATGCGGCTCACCTCCTGGAAAGAGAAGGGCTTATCCTGGGGTTCGCCGGTGGAGCTGATCGGACTCCAGACCTATGTCAAGAATATGATAAGCAAGAAAATCAAGCTTGTCAACATGGTCTAGGTCATGCTCTTCCACCGGATCCTTCCGTGTCAAAGACGGGCATTCAATATGTGGGAGTTTGACCCGGCTGAACACCAGACGCTGCGAGAGCTCTTCGACACGACGCACAAAGACGTTGAAGGTGTTGTTCAAGGCCACCGAGGTACCTCCTCCCATTGCCGAGGATCGCGGACTCAGCGCAAAGCGCCCCGCCAATCCGGTAAGCTTTCTATACTTTACAAAATGTTCCTTTCCCCGGTATATTCGTGGGAGGAATCTAAGCCCCCACGCCAATTTAACAGGACTGGCTAGCGATAGCGGAGAGGATCGACTGTCCAGCTGTACTACATGAGGATCCAGCAACGGCTCTCTTAACGGAGATGCTATTTTCGGCGCCCTATGAGGTGCCGGAGAAGAAGGCCAAGAAGAAGGCCATGGGGACCAGGAAAGGTTTCCGGCATAAGGTTGTGTCAGACTCATCGTACGAAGACACCGAGGCGCGCTCCTCCAGCGAAAACGAGGAGGAGGAAGAGGAAGCCCTCCCCCCCAACCAGGGGGGAAGAAAAGGAAGGCCACCCCATCTGGGGAGTCCGAAAGGTTCAAGAAGGGAAAGACCCTCCCTCTGGACCACTCCACAACAGCCGCCTACAACGACAAGGAGTGATTGCCCAGGGACAAGCCCCTGGCAAAGTCGTAAGTGTCCGGACACTAGAATACTCCCGGTATATTTTGCTTTATTGCTTCTTATCATGTCAAATATGATTGTGTAGTCCATCCAAAGCCCACATCGACCTGTCCTCCTCAGATGGATCTTTGAGCCAATCGGCAATGAACAACTATTCACTCCCAACGAACACCACCCCCCGCCCCGCGGACAACACCGAGGTGTTGTCTCAGAGGATACCGGACCAGGCGGAGACAGTTCTGGAGACGCCCCAAGGCGAAGTCCCAGACGCCGGGCACATGGGGGGAAGACCCCCATGGATTCTGATGACGGGGGCCGCAGCAAGTCTGGCCCCCAGTCGGATACTGCGCCGGAACCTCCAGTGGTTCTGGATTTAGGTAGGCAGCCCCTTACTAAGGGGGGCGAGCCACCTGTGCCACTGACCTCTGTCTATCCAGAGGCATCAGACAACTTGCTGGAAATGCTTCGCGGCGCTTCCATTGACGAAGAGCACCACACCATCATGAGTGGGGTGATCGAGAAGGTTCAGTCCGCCAAAAGCGGATTGACCGATGCCTACGCAAGCCTCCTAACAGGCTTTGAGGTGAGTAATCAAATTATGAGAGAATATCACAGTGTAGACAGTAGCCCCTGATGCTATGTTTGGTGTTCGGAAAGAAGGGCCGAACAGAGGATCAAATAACGTCCACAGGAGTCTAATCATAGTATGTCTATGTGAATAAGAAGGTGTCGCTGCTGGCCGCTGCCGCTCGTACTCCACAGGTCTCCAGACTGAAGCGGGACCTGGAGCGGAACGAGGAAGAGCTCGGCCTCGTGAAGAGGCAGCTCGAGGAAAACAAAGGTACATAATACCCCGTCTGTATGTCATATAAAGGAAAAGTTGTTGATGCTAATAGAAGCGTCATGAATTTTAATAGGGGCCATGACCGGTGGCGGCCCTTAAGAAGGCGCTGTCCGAGGCTGAAGACAGAGCGGCCAAGGAGCACACTGAGCGCAAGAAACAAGAGGCCCGGGTTGACGAGGTCCAGCAAGAGCTCCAGGACTTCGTCAAAAAATACGAGTCCTTGGAGCATGACACTAAGACGCAAGAGTCCAAGCTTGCGAAGGCCTACTAGAGCACACATGATGCCAAAGATGAAGCCCAAAAGGCCCTCCAAGAGGTTCAAGCGGCCAAGAATGTTGTGGCGGGTAAGGCATTCAATATGCAAAGCAAGCATGTGAAGGAGACTTTCTTTTTACTTACCCAAATTTGGAGCTCTCGAGGAGCATTCACAGATTAGCCACGCAGCATCTCTGATGCCACAGAGTTCTACCGAGCTGAGGAAGGGAGCTCAACGGAGAAGTAGTTCTGGTCCTAGTATATTGGGGCCGAACACCCGATGCCCCTGAGTGACTAGCTGAAGCAACTGGCCGAACTACACAGGGCGCCCGAACTGGCCATGAAGGATCCCATAATCCGGATGTTGCCTGCCGAGCCCCTGCCCAGCAGCTATTTCGGCCTGGTGAAGCGGCTTGTGTCTGCCTGTCCAGGACTCGAAGTTATAAAGCGGCCAGTCTGCATTGAGGGTGCACGAAGGTCCTTTGCCGGCGCGAAAGTGCACTGGGCGAAGATGGACGCCGAGAAGCTGGTGACGGAGGGGCCACTGAAGGTCAAGGAGCACCGCCACCCCGAAAAGTATTATGACGGTGACATGAAGGGCGCCCGCCTTGTGTCGGAGGAATGTGCTAAGGATGTAATATTTGAATGAATGTACTCATTTGATCCTGTAGTATGAAAACGAGTTCATGTGCGCTATATAACGCTTGTTGATTTAAAATATTACCTTCTGTGCGGCCGTTTATAAAATCTGAGAGTTGGCCAGTCGTCGGCTTCTTCCCCCATGTAACTGGTACTGGGGTGTTCGGGATAAATATAAACACTCTTTATCCAAATTTTTGGTCCTTAAGGAGGTGTTTAGAGCAACGAACAAGGCAATCATACTATACAACTTTATCACTCTCACTTAGGCATAGAAGTCTATAATTTTAAATTTTGGCGTAGCCCCTTGTATTCGGAAGGCCGAACTTGGGGCGCTATGCATGCCGAAATTGGACTAGGCCGATTCCTCGCCCAAAGAGGAAAAAATCTTTAAGGATTTGAGACCTCTCGAACAGCGACCAACTCTCGCCTCATCATGAAAATCAGTTTTTGGCTTTCTCTACTGAGGTGCTCGTCCGGAAGAACCGGGACACAATCGTAGTAGTTCTCCCTGTGCTACCTTAGCCGATATAGCGGAACGTACGGCACCAAAACATCGGAGCCGGGCAAACCCAACTATTGACCCAAGAAGTCATTCAGAGCTAATGCATATAATGCTATAAGTTCGGGGTGCCGCACTGTCGAAAATGTTCGTACTTTTCTTGCCGTGTTATGGGGTACACTGAAGCCCCTGGCGAGCTGGACGTACCAAAATGTACGGGTGCAATTTGTAATAAATAGGCATTCAAGGAAAAGGATAGATTAATGTAATAGTAAGCTAACGTTGTACATTATTTTCTATTGTTATTTGAATAATATGTCAAGGCGTATGTGTACAAGTGGTGCGATAAGCAAAATAGGACTGTTTGACATGTCCTTAAACAAGAGCGAGCTGCATGTGGGTATGTAAAACAGTTATAGTGATTGATATCAGAAACCACTTGGGGATTCCCTTGTACGTCGAAGCTTCTTGTCTCCTTGGTGTTTCTGTCCCGTTGTGTGTCCGATAGTCAGACTATCGAAAGAGCCTCCCGAAAATAGGGACCTGAAAGGAAGAAAATGATGAAGGTCCTTGGGCGGGTTAGCCGCATTGTGGACCGCATTATAGTTGTGCCTCCGCCTATGCCCATGGTATTTTAAGTGCGTAATTATGTATGCACGACACGAATTTCTCCGCTTTACTGGGAATAGGGCGGAGGCTGAACTGCTAGGCGAGCTCAAGGCGTGCCAGATGATCCTGTTGTAGAGTACTCCAGACACGCTTAGCGGTGTCCGGAGGCTTTATTGCCAAATTAGAGGTCTGCCTAAGAAGGCTTCTCTGTACTTTTGCTGCGAGGACCGCAGTGTGCTCTTTTGCACGGAGGGAGCGCTTTGTGTTTCCATTGACTGTTATTACCCCGCGAGGTCCTGGCATCTTGAGCTTGAGGTATGCATAGTGTGGTACCTCATTGAATCGAGCAAATGCGCTTCGTCCTAGTAGTGCATGATAACCACTACGGAATGGGACGATGTTGAAGATTAACTCCTCGCTTTGGAAGTTGTCCGGAGATCCGAATACTACTTCCAGTGTGATTGAGCCCGTAGAACAGGCCTCTCCACCTGGTATGACACCTTTAAATGTGGTTTTGGTGGGTTTGATCCTTGAGGGCTCGATACCCATTTTGCGCACTACATCCTGATAAAGCAGGTTCAGGCAGCTGCCACCGTCCATAAGGACTCTTGTGAGGTGGAATCCGTCAATGATGGGGTCGAGGACCAATGCGGCTGTCGGTGTCAAAATTGGCGGATCTCGGGTAGGGGGTCCCGAACTGTGCGTCTAGGCAGATGGTAACAGGAGACAAGGGACACGATGTTTTTACCCAGGTTCGGGCCCTCTCGATGGAGGTAAAACCCTACTCCTGCTTTATAATATTGATGATATGGGTAGTACAAGAGTAAATCTACCACGAGATCAGCGAGGCTAAACCCTAGAAGCTAGCCTATGGTATGATTGTTGTTTGTCCTACAGACTAAAACCCTCTGGTTTATATAGACACCGGAGAGGGCTAGGGTTACACAGAGTCGGTTACAATGGGAGTAGATCTACATATCCGTATCGCCAAGCTTGCCTTCCACGCCAACGAAAGTCCCATCCAGACACGGGATGAAGTCTTCAATCTTGTATCTTCATAGTCCAGGAGTCCGGCCAAAGGTCATAGTCCGGTCATCCGAACACCCCCTAATCCAGGACTCCCTCAGTAGCCCCTGATCCAGGCTTCAATGACGATGAGTCCGGTGCGCATATTGTCTTCGGAATTGCAAGGCGGGTTCCTCCTCCGAATACTTCATAGAAGATTTGGAACAAGGATAGTGTCCGGCTCTGCAAAATAAGTTCCACATACCACCGTAGAGAGAATAATATTTGTACAAATCTAATCTGCTGACGTATTCCGCAGCGTGACATCATGCCACGACCAAGCCTTTATTCGAATCGCTTTACTGTCCCACCTCAGCGCGTTTAGCGAGGCGGTTTCCTTGGCACGTCTTGTCAAAGCAGAGATCGTGTCCCCTTATTCCGGGGTTCTCATCAATACGGGCGTGGGTAACCCAACCGTGCCTGTTGGTATATTTCTTCAATCAAAGGCGAGTCCCAAACGGTCACGGGGAGGGCTCTTGGTATTCAACCTCTTTATAAAGAGACTAAGGCTCGACTCCTTTATTTCAATCTCAATCAACTCCACCTCTCGCCTTGAGATCCAACACCCAAAGCTCCAGATTCAAGCGCTTCGGACCTCCGATGATGTCCGGCTCCAACCTTTGAGGCCGGTGGATGACCTCCTCCATTATAGAAGAAGACGTGTTAAAGCTAAGAGATGCCAGGTATCTAACCGGCGAAATCTCGCATAGGCTGCCTGCTCAAGGGCATGTTATTCCCACTCCCAAGTTCGGTGAGAGCGTGGTGTTCGCGTCTCACTTCCTTCGGGGGCTAGGATTCCCGATTGACCCCTTTGTGAGGGGGCTCATGTTTTATTACGGGCTGGAATTTCATGACTTAGCTCAGGAGTCCATCCTCCATATCTCATCGTTCATTGTCGTGTGCGAGGCCTTCCTCCATATTACTCCTCACTTTGGATTGTGGATTAAAACCTTCAAAGTAGAGCCGAAGATGATCGAGGGGCAGCACGCGGAGTGCGGATGTGCTGTTATAAGCAAGATTGCCGACGATCCGTGGCCCGAGGGCACCTTTCAAGAGGAGTTCAGCTTATGGCAACGAGAGTGGTTTTATATCACAGTTCCCAGGGGCACCAAATGGGTGGCACCACCTGCCTTTCGCTCAGGTCCCCCACCACAACTAGCGTCATGGGCCAATAAAAGGCTTAAATGGGGGCCGTCCAAGGACGTGCCCTTATTGCAGGGCCGCATTCGAGATCTCCTAGAAAGAGATACCAATCTGGCCAAAGTGACGCAGGTTATGTTGATTCACCGCATACTGCCCTGCAAACGTCGCCCCCTCCGCCTGTGGGAATTTAATACAGTAGGACCGCGAGCCCTCCAACATTTTATGGGCGTGACGCCCATGGTGTCAGGACCCCGACTCGATGTCACATTGATCTAGCCGGTAACACCTCATATCACTTTGCGGCCTCACGCACGGTATCCCCACGGGTGTCGTCTTACCTTTGCCCGGGACCGTTTGCGCCTTTTGGCTCACGTATATGATAGTGTCGCTAGCATCCATATGATAAGGAGCCCGGGCTGACATGACTAGTCGTAAACCCAAAGTGGCACAGACTTACAGGGACAGGCATCCATGACCCAGCTTCGAACGTGTCGGTCATCAGCAAGTGGGTCCGGGCTGTAGCACTGGGCTAGCAGGACTCCGGTAAACCGGGCTGTAGCGGGCTAGCAGGACTCCGGTACTCAAAGCGTGACATTTCCCCGAAGGGACAGACACAGGAACGAAGAAGGACACATGCCGGCCAGCCTAAGTGTTCCAGAGCAGTAGCAAGCTACCATGGCTCAGCGGTAACACTAGGAGACATTTCCCGGTAAGAGTGGCTACTAAGGATAAACAACTAGATAGTCAGATCCCACACATACCAAGCATTTCAATCATACACACAATATGCTCGATATGTGCAAATACAACGAAGCATCACAACATGACTCTATGACACAAGTACTTTATTTAGGGCTCAGGGAGCCATACATAACATACACAAAGGTACGGGTCTCACGACCCAACACACAAGTCATACAGTCATACAAGCCAACAGCGGAAGTAACTTGTCTGAGTACAGACAACTAGTAAAATAAAAGAGGCTTGGAAAGCCTAGCTATACTACGTGGTCCTCCACAAGCTCAGGGTCACCACCTGGGTCCTTAGCCTACTCGTTGATGTCAACGTCTACATAGAACCCATCAGAAGGGGTTGCAGCGTCTTCCGTAAAAATGTAGATTATAGCAACATGAGTACAAAGGTACTCAGCAAGACTTACATCAGATCCTACATACATGCATAGTATCAAGAAGGGTTGGTGGAGTTATTGCAGCAAGCCAGCTTTGACTCTTGGCTAGACTATCCTACGATACTCCAACTTGAAATGGTTTTGCGCACACGAGTCCACTACTCACCACTTCAATACACTACCGAGGATCCACCTCCGTCTTCCTACGGAAGAGCCATCCTCGGCACTCACACTTATCTTGAGGCTTTTAGTAGTTTCCATTTACTTGTCTATGAACTGTATAGGCAACCAAGTAGTCCTTTACCGCGGACGCGGCTATTCGAATAGATTATGATAACCCTGCAGGGGTGTACTTCTTCATACATGTTTCCACCACTTAGCGTCTGCACACGACATGTGCTCGGCAGACTTCAAGCGAAAGCCGACGTGGGTGTAGACCACGACCTACCTAAACACTTAAGCCTCTAGTCCAGGTTTATCGCCTATTCAGGTTCCATCCGCAGGGAGTCCGGCCGAGGTTTCCCATACGGCCCCGAACGATGTGAACAGGGTTCCCGAGATACCTAACGGGTATTCGGTACACCGTGCCACGTACCTACCGCATCACAGCCCACCCCTACGGTCAGCGCTGTCCACGGCCTCCAGTAGGCTACAAACACCAGAAACTACTTGCAACTCCTGGACAGAGAGCTAGGGTGAATAAGAAGTCGAGCGGGGTCATATTTCAGGGCCCAATGTATGGTAGTAGCTGATTCTTAAATCACACATACAGATCTCAGTGCTTAAGGTCGGCTTCAATGAAACAACCCACCATGTACTCCTACATGGCCTCTCATCGATACCTTTACCAAATCGTGTTCACCACACCACTCTTATTACCGACATAATCATTTCACTCTAGCCCATCACCCAGATGAACCAGACCTGACACGACTCTAAGCATAGCAGGCATAGCAAGGTAGGAACAGCACACACATAGGGCTCAATCAACTCCTACACATGCTAGTGGGTTTCATCTAGTTACTGTGGCAATGACAGGTCATGCAGAGGAAATGGGTTCAACTACCGTAGCACACAGCAGTTTGAATCGCGTTGTCTTAATGCAGTAAAAGAGAGCAGGAGCGAGAACATGGGATTGTATCGATATGATCAATTGGTTGGTTGCTTGCCTGATGGTTCGATGCACTGATACGGTTCTTCGTTAGGGTAATCACGGTACTCCTCGGGGACAGAACCTGTCGCAAAGGACATCGATACACAAGCATCACCAAACAATGTGCAACAATATGATGCATGCATGAAACATGGCAATATGAGTGTGTTGGGCTAATGCAACTAAACCAGAAGGGTTTGAACAAATTTGAATCAAAGATTCAAATTTCAAATTCAAATATGGCCTTTTAAAGTGCCTTTTCCTTGTTCTGCTTAAAACATCAATTTAACTTGTTTGATCATGCATGAAAATAGTACAGATGGATAGATTGGATTTTTCTGATCATTTTTCATATATAATTTGTCCAATTTGGAGTTACAGAATAAAAGTTATGAATTTTTGAAGTTTAAATAATATTCTGGAATTTCCTGATTTAATTTAAATCCAGAAAATCAATTACTGCGTCAGCCTGACGTCAGTGTGACGTCAGCAGGTCAACGGAACAGGTCTGGGTCAAACCTGACAGTGGGTCCCGCATGTCAGGGTGATTATTTTAATTAAAATTTAATTAAAACTAATCCTGTTTAATTAACAGGGCTGGGCCCCACCTGTCATTGACTCAGGGGAGTCAACCAGGGCCCACCCGTGGTCAAAGTCAAAGTCGGCTGCCGGCGTTTAGTCGCCGGCGAGCCCGACGCGGCGGCGGGAGTGGTTTTGGCCATTTCGGCCACCAAATGGACCGCGGAGGCCACCGGAGTGGAGCTGAGGACAACCCGCAGCTCTTGGCGGAGCCCGTTGGGGTCGGGGTGGCCGGAGTTGGCGCCGGCGACGACTTTGGCGGCCACCGGGGTTCGGTCGAAGGATGAACTTGGCGCTAGAGGGGTCGGTGAGGCTCGGGGAGTGGCTAGCTAGGTGCTGCGGAACTCGGTGAGTAAGATGGACACCATCTTGTGGCCGGAGTGTGGCCGGAAGCACGTCGGCGACGAGGTCCGCGACGGTGCGGGCGTGTGATCCTCGTGCGGTGGCTACACGGCTCGGGAATGAGAGAGAGAGGGTCGGAGGAGTAGCTAGGCTCACAGCGCTCCCGTAGAGGCCACCGGCGGGGTCGGGGACGAGCTGAGGCAGCGACGGCGTTGAAAGGGATCTCCGGCGACGGCGAGCTCGGGCGAGGTCGGTGCGGCGGCTTCGGGGCACGCGAGCGCTCGGGGCTCGGCTAGCTCGAAGGAGTAGAGGACGGCGGAGCTTCTGGACAGGGTGGCGCGGCGTGGAGACGACGGGGAACACGGCTACGACGGTGGTGCGGCGACGGTGGCGTCGGCCATGGCTGAGGCGTGCGAGGGGGAGGAGCTGGAGAGGAGAGGGGGTGTCTGGGGGGTTCGGGGGAGAGAGGGAGGCCGGTTCACGGCGTTAGCCGGGCGAGGGAGGCGGCGAGGCGGCGAGCAGCTGCGTGGCGAGCTGCGGTGCCGCCGCCGAGCACCTTGGCTGCCTGCCTGGCGAGCCAAGCAGCTCGCTGGAGCGGTGGCCGGGCTGGGCCGGCCAGGTGGGCTGGCTGGTGGGCCTGCGGTGGCGCCAGGTAAGTTTTTCCCTTCTTTTCTGTTTCTGTTTTTTATTTAATATATCTGCAACTTTGTTGAATTTAATAAAATACCTAGGCAACTTCAAAAATCACCAAACTATGCTCCTGGCCCATAGTTGGATTATTTCCAACATGAAACATTTTAGTTTGGAGATATTTGAGCATTTAAATATTTTATATTATTTTAAATGCCCAAATTCAAATATTTATGATTTAATTCAAAAACCCTAGGATGGCCTAGGAAAATGTGCACCACTTTTGGCAGAGGTTCTGAACCAAGACAAAAATGATGGGCATTTTAGAAGGGCATTTCAGGTTCATTGAAAAATTATTTTAGTAACCCTAGTTGGTTTCAGAGGGGACTGGGGGTTCTGTCATCCCCATTTCAAGTTTCTGATGAAAAGTAAACATGATGCAACACTCTAATGCATGACTAGCTAGGGTGTGACAACTCACCCCCACTCAAAAGAATCTCGTCCCGAGATTTGGGTTCCTCCGGGAAGAAGGCGGGATACTCAAGTCGAAGACGATCCTCCCTTTCCCAAGTTGCTTCATCCTCAGAATGGTGCGACCATTGAACTTTGAGAAACTTGATATTATGACGTCGCGTGGTACGTTCGGCTTGATCGAGGATACGAATGGGGTACTCTCGATATGTAAGATCATCTTGGAGATCAAGCGTTTCGTGGTCCACTCCACGGATAGGATCCGAGAAGCAACGCCTGAGTTGAGAAACGTGGAAGACATCGTGGACTCTGGAGAGGTGCGGAGGTAGTTCCAACTGGTAGGCAACTTCTCCTCGTTTGGCGAGAATGCGAAAAGGTCCAATGTAACGAGGAGCCAATTTGCCTTTGATACCGAAACGATGGGTTCCCTTCAGAGGGGTGACCCGAAGATAAGCCTTCTCGTCAACCTCGAAAGTCATAGCCTTATGCTTTCGGTCATATTGACTCTTTTGACGGGATTGGGCTGTTTTCAACTTTTCACGAACGATACGAACTTGTTCTTCTGCTTCCTGAATCATATCCGGGCCAAAGAATTGTCTTTCCCCGGTCTCTGACCAGTTAAGGGGTGTTCGACATCGTCGTCCATAGAGAACTTCAAAAGGGGCTTTACCCAAGCTAGATTGATAGCTGTTGTTGTAAGCGAATTCGGCAAATGGAAGGCACTTCTCCCAGTCCATTCCGAAAGAGATAACAGAGGCTCGAAGCATGTCTTCTAGAATCTGATTGACGCGTTCCACTTGACCACTCGACTGAGGGTGGAAAGCGGTGCTAAAGGAGAGACGAGTTCCCATAGCATTTTGGAAACTTTCCCAAAATCGAGAGGTGAAAAGACTTCCTCGATCCGAGTTAATTTCCAAAGGAACACCATGGAGAGACACTATTCGGGAGATGTATAAGTCTGCCAGCTGACTAGCGGTTATACTCTCACGAACAGGTAAGAAATGGGCTACTTTGGAAAGACGATCGACCACGACGAAAATAGCATTATTCCCTCTCTTGGTCCTGGGAAAACCGGTAATGAAATCCATACCAATTTTATCCCATTTCCATTCAGGAATAGCTAAGGGTTGAAGGGTGCCAGCAGGCCGTTGATGCTCTGCTTTTACACGACGACAGACGTCGCAATTTGCAATATACTGAGCAATTTCTCTCTTCATCCTAGTCCACCAGAACCTCTGGCGTAGGTCCTGATACATTTTAGTGCTACCGGGATGAATGGTGAGAGGAGATTCATGAGCCTCCTTAAGGATCAACTGCCGTAGATGCTGGTTCTTGGGAACCACTAGACGGTTCTCAAAGTACACAACACCATGATCATTGGTGGAGAAACAACTAGCACCTCCGCTAGCAATGTTCTCTTTGATTTTAGATATTCCCTTATCTCGCTTTTGGGCAGCGATGATTTGATCCGTAAGAGTAGGTTTTGCTACCAAGGTGGAAAGAAAACCTTGAGGTACAATGTGAAGGTTAAGCTTCCGAAATTCCTCATGGAGAAGCGGTTGACTTTGTTGTAACATCAGGTTGTTACAATAAGATTTACGACTTAGCGCATCAGCCATGACGTTGGCTTTCCCTGGGGTGTAGGTTATTCCTAAGTCGAAGTCTGTGATCAATTCAACCCAACGTCTCTGCCTGAGATTCAAATCCGGTTGGGTGAAAATGTACTTCAGACTTTGGTGATCAGTGAATATTTCGCAACGATTACCGAGGAGGTAATGTCGCCAGGTCTTAAGTGCATAGACTACGGCTGCAAGCTCTAGATCATGAGTAGGATAATTCTCCTCATGTGGGTGCAATTGCCGTGAAGCGTAAGCAATTACGTGTCGATCTTGCATGAGAATGCAACCTAGTCCTTGTCGCGAGGCGTCGCAGTAGATAACGAAGTCCTTGGAGAAGTCTGGCGGTACCAGCACGGGAGCAGAGGTCAGGCGTCTTTTCAGTTCCTGAAAGCTGTGCTCACATTGTGGAGTCCATTCGAACTTCTTATCTTTCTTGAGGAGTTCGGTTAGAGGTTTAGCAACTTTGGAGAAGTTCTCGACAAAGCGACGGCAATAGCTCGCTAAGCCTAGAAAACTCCGAACTTGCTTGACCGATTCAGGTGGAGTCCAATTAAGGACGGCTTGAACTCGCTCAGGGTTAACAGCAATACCTTTACCAGATATTACATGACCCAGATAGGTCACTTCTGACAACCAGAATTCACATTTAGAAAATTTGGCATAAAGGCGATGCTCTCGAAGTTTCTTCAACACTAGCCTTAAATGTTCGGCATGTTCTTCCTCGTTCTTGGAGTAGATGAGTATATCATCGAGATAAACTACGACGAATTTATCCAAATACTCCATGAAGATTGAGTTCATTAACCGAGAAAAGGTGGCTGGAGCGTTGGTTAAACCGAAGGACATGACGGTGTACTCGTATTGGCCATAACGAGTAACAAAGGCCGTTTTAGGAATGTCCCCGTTTCTGATTTTGATTTGATGGTAGCCCAACCTCAAATCCATCTTGGAGAAGACTGAGGATCCAGCGAGCTGATCATACAGGTCGTTGATCCTGGGAAGTGGATATTTGTTCTTGATTGTGACCAAATTGACAGGTCGGTAATCTACAACCATCCGGTCCGTACCATCCTTCTTCTTGACGAATAGGACGGGGCAAGCCCACGGAGATGAACTAGGTCGGATGAAACCCTTTTTCAAGGACTCATCGAGTTGTTTCTTAAGCTCGGCTAGTTCTAGGGGTGCCATCTTATAGGGTCTTCTAGCAATCGGAACGGTTCCTGGGATGAGGTCTATTACGAACTCAACATCCCTGTCAGGTGGAACACCTGGCAATTCCTCTGGAAAGACATCCGGGAAGTCACGGACTACCGGAACGTCCTCAAGGTCTGGCAAAGGGCTGGCGTTAAGAGAATATAATTGTCGCTTGGCTATTCGGGTCAAGACATTGACTATCTTCCCCGAAGGATGGGTGAGTTGAACAGTCCTAGAGAAGCAATCAATTTTGGCTTGATGAGCTGACATCCAGTCCATACCCAAAATGATATTAATATCTGAAGATTTAAGGGCTATCAAAGATGCGAGAAAAACAAGTCTGTCGACTTGGATTTCATTTCCATGGCTTACTCTAGAAGTTTGCCATTTGGATCCCGGAGTTTGAATTACCATAGAGGTTGGCATATCACCGAATGCGACGTTATGCAAGCGAGCATAGTTTTCAGATATAAAAGAATGAGAGGCTCCTGTATCGAAAAGAACAGATGCCGGGTGGCAATTAACAAGAAGCGTACCGAGAACGACGTTGGGATCCTCTTGAGCTTCTTCGGCAGAGATACAGTTGACATGGCCACGTGAAGCGGTGACCGGCTTGGCGTGGAATATTTTTCCTGTCGGCTTGCCACGGCCAACAGCTTTAGCAGATTGATTGGGGTTGGTCTGGGGACACTCACGCATATAGTGACCAGATTCCCCACACTTGAAACAAGTCACGGAACTGGTACGTGGAGGAGCATTATTGGTTGGACCCCCATAGGGCTTGGCTGGAGCAGACTGTTGAACGGGGCGAGGCGCCTGGAAAGATGGCCTCGGTGTGAACCTGGGTGGCAGGGCGGTGTTGGGTACCCACACGCGACGCTTCTGAGGACCAGCACCGGATGAGGAACCCATGTCACGTCCATGCTTGCGTGTTGCGTCATAGTCAGTCTGACCAGTTTCAGCACTGATGGCTTTGTTGACAAGTTTCGAAAAAGATGTGCACTCATGCAGACGGAGGTCGCGGCGAAGCTCAGGACTAAGGCCCTTACGGAACCTTGCTTGCTTCTTGGCGTCAGTAGACACTTCCTCAGTTGCATATCGTGCAAGATTACCAAACTCCCTGCTGTAAGCATCCACAGAAAGTCGGCCTTGGGTGAAACTGCAAAATTCTTCACGTTTACGGTCCATGAGACCCTCCGGAATGTGATGTTCACGGAAAGCCTCGCTGAACTCAGCCCAAGTAGTGACATGGCCCGCTGGGCGCATAGCTCCATAATTCTCCCACCATAGACTGGCGGGGCCTTCAAGATGATATGCAGCAAAGGTGACCTTGTCAGCCTCCGCTACCAGCGCGGAACGCAGTTTGTGAGAGATACTGCGAAGCCAGTCATCAGCGTCGAGAGGCTCGACGGAGTGGTGGAACGTGGGTGGATGCAATTTGATAAAATCACTGAGTGACACCACGTTAGCCCTCTGATGGTGTGCTGTATTCTGTTCAATACGCTCCAACAAACGGTTGGTCTCCCGCTTGTTTCTCTCAGCTTCCATCATAACCTCGGCTAGTGAAGGAGGATGAGGCAGATTTGCATCCCTGGCTTCACTGCCTTCGGCCTGCTCTTGGGAAGCAGGGTTAGCGCGCGTGTTGACCATCCTAGGTAAACAAGACAATGATTTAGTCAGGATGGTAAAATTCCGACATAGGATACATAATGTAAGGAATAAATCGGAATGCAAGATGATCATCCGTATGACATGGTAGATACAGAAACTGCTTCTTTTATTCCATCGTCATACACACCATACAGGGTTTAGTACAAGACCAAACAAAGTACTATTACGGTGAAAAGAGGATTACATCTCATCGGAGGCATTCCAAGCTCCTATACATTATTTTTCTACACCTCCGGAAAGAGTACAAACTAGGTCATATCCCACGAGTCACGCGGGACGATAGACGACACAGCTAGTGCGAACTAGTGATACTACCACTAACTCAGACCGATCCGTAGTAGTCCTCGTAGAAGTCACCTCCATAGCCTGGAAGCTCAACATGATCATCCGGAAACAGACGGTCTCGCGGAGCTTGTGGACCATAGGGGCTAGGATGAGGCCTTGGACCAACAAACGGTGGCCTGCGGGGACCGCGAGGTGGGGTGATGCCTCCTACATCACGCCAAACCATCACGTCTGGCAGAGCAGATCTCACAGGATAGAGATCGCGCATATCTGAATATCCAGCTTGCACCGCCGGTGCGAACCGAGTCAAAGTGGCCCAGTGGTCAGCACGGGTATTGAAGAGCTCTAACCTTAAGGCCCGATTTTCACGGTCCTTATCCTCGAGCATCTCAGCAGTGGTGCGAGTCCGTGAATCCTCCTGAGTGGAGTCAGCATAGATAGCCTGGAGATACCCTTGTGCTCCCGGAAGTGATCCTGGCATATACCGGAAATCAGAGTCCCGAAATAAACCAGATCTGACTCGCATAATGGTCATCATAGAGTAGGCGGCGTCCTGCACAGCCATCTCAATAGTAACCCCGAGTCCATAGGAGCAGTGAAGAGGCTCGGTGGATCCAGGATAAGATGGAAATATCCTGACAGTGCAGAGATACTGGCTTTGATTAAAGTCTCGGAATTGCTCTTCGACCGTGTACTCGGGATACCAGCGGTATCCAGCCTCAGTCATTACCCTGACCAACTTAGCAGTATGGCCGGGTACATCTAGGCATCGAGTCAGGCGAACCACTTGATTGAGGTCGCGAGTGGCCATCTGAAAGCACAATCATAATGCAAAGGCATTAGAATTTCTAGCAAAATTTCGGCAGCATAACAGCTGTAAATGCTCAAAAAGGATTTTGAGACATTTGACAAAGGATTTCGTACACACTCAACATCATCATATCAAAGTTCTGAAACCATTCTAACAACATAATGTGGTAGTAGAACTGAACTAGGCTTGTAACCATCAAACTTATAAGGTACTACTGATTAGTAACACGTGATCCTGATAGAGAGAACAGATCCTAATTCCTTAACCCCCGGTGGAAGAATGGACTGACTCAGATCAGAATGTCATAAGGTATAAGGAGTAAAAAGAGCCTTACGTTCCAACCCACAAACAATTCCCCTACATATAACTAAAGAATTTCTAGACTCAACATCGACCAGTTTGGCTTGGAGAACCTACAGGCAGTCCGGCTCTGATGCCAACGCTGTCAGGACCCCGACTCGATGTCACATCGATCTAGCCGGTAACACCTCATATCACTTTGCGGCCTCACGCACGGTATCCCCACGGGTGTCGTCTTACCTTTTCCCGGGACCGTTTGCGCCTTTTGGCTCACGTATATGATAGTGTCGCTAGCATCCATATGATAAGGAGCCCGGGCTGACATGACTAGTCGTAAACCCAAAGTGGCACAGACTTACAGGGACAGGCATCCATGACCCAGCTTCGAACGTGTCGGTCATCAGCAAGTGGGTCCGGGCTGTAGCACTGGGCTAGCAGGACTCCGGTAAACCGGGCTGTAGCGGGCTAACAGGACTCCGGTACTCAAAGCGTGACATTTCCCCGAAGGGACAGACACAGGAACGAAGAAGGACACATGCCGGCCAGCCTAAGTGTTCCAGAGCAGTAGCAAGCTACCATGGCTCAGCGGTAACACTAGGAGACATTTCCCGGTAAGAGAGGCTACTAAAGATAAACAACTAGATAGTCAGATCCCACACATACCAAGCATTTCAATCATACACACAATATGCTCGATATGTGCAAATACAACGAAGCATCACAACATGACTCTATGACACAAGTACTTTATTTAAGGCTCAGGGAGCCATACATAACATACACAAAGGTACGGGTCTCACGACCCAACATACAAGTCATACAGTCATACAAACCAGCAGCGGAAGTAACTTGTCTGAGTACAGACAACTAGTAAAATAAAAGAGGCTTGGAAAGCCTAGCTATACTACGTGGTCCTTCACAAGCTCAGGGTCACCACCTGGGTCTTTAGCCTACTCGTTGATGTCAACGTCTACATAGAACCCATCAGAAGGGGTTGCAGCGTCTTCTGTAAAAATGTAGATTATAGCAACATGAGTACAAAGGTACTCAGCAAGACTTACATCAGATCCTACATACATGCATAGTATCAAGAAGGGTTGGTGGAGTTATTGCAGCAAGCCAGCTTTGACTCTTGGCTAGGCTATCCTACGATACTCCAACTTGAAATGGTTTTGCGCACACGAGTCCACTACTCACCACTTCAATACACTACCGAGGATCCACCTCCGTCTTCCTACGGAAGAGCCATCCTCGGCACTCACACTTATCTTGAGGCTTTTAGTAGTTTCCATTTACTTGTCTATGAACTGTATAGGCAACCAAGTAGTCCTTTACCGCGGACGCGGCTATTCGAATAGATTATGATAACCCTGCAGGGGTGTACTTCTTCATACATGTTTCCACCACTTAGCGTCTGCACACGACATGTGCTCGGCAGACTTCAAGCGAAAGCCGACGTGGGTGTAGACCACGACCTACCTAAACACTTAAGCCTCTAGTCCAGGTTTATCGCCTATTCAGGTTCCATCCGCAGGGAGTCCGGCCGAGGTTTCCCATACGGCCCCGAACGATGTGAACAGGGTTCCCGAGATACCTAACGGGTATTCGGTACACCGTGCCACGTACCTACCGCATCACAGCCCACCCCTACGGTCAGCGCTGTCCACGGCCTCCAGTAGGCTACAAACACCAGAAACTACTTGCAACTCCTGGACAGAGAGCTAGGGTGAATAAGAAGTCGAGCGGGGTCATATTTCAGGGCCCAATGCATGGTAGTAGCTGATTCTTAAATCACACATACAGATCTCAGTGCTTAAGGTCGGCTTCAATGAAACAACCCACCATGTACTCCTACATGGCCTCTCATCGATACCTTTACCAAATCGTGTTCACCACACCACTCTCATTACCGACATAATCATTTCACTCTAGCCCATCACCCAGATGAACCAGACCTGACACGACTCTAAGCATAGCAGGCATAGCAAGGTAGGAACAACACATACATAGGGCTCAATCAACTCCTACACATGCTAGTGGGTTTCATCTAGTTACTGTGGCAATGACAGGTCATGCAGAGGAAATGGGTTCAACTACCGTAGCACACAGCAGTTTGAATCGCGTTGTCTTAATGCAGTAAAAGAGAGCAGGAGCGAGAACATGGGATTGTATCGATATGATCAAATGGTTGGTTGCTTGCCTGATGGTTCGATGCACTGATACGGTTCTTCGTTAGGGTAATCACGGTACTCCTCGGGGCAGAACCTGTCGCAAAGGACACCGATACACAAGCATCACCAAACAATGTGCAACAATATGATGCATGCATGAAACATGGCAATATGAGTGTGTTGGGCTAATGCAACTAAAACCAGAAGGGTTTGAACAAATTTGAATCAAAGATTCAAATTTCAAACTCAAACATGGCCTTTTAAAGTGCTTTTCCTTGTTCTGCTTAAAACATCAATTTAACTTGTTTGATCATGCATGAAAATAGTACAGATGGATAGATTGGATTTTTCTGATCATTTTTCATATATAATTTGTCCAATTTGGAGTTACAGAATAAAAGTTATGAATTTTTGAAGTTTAAATAATATTCTGGAATTTCCTGATTTAATTTAAATCCAGAAAATCAATTACTGCGTCAGCCTGACGTCAGTGTGACGTCAGCAGGTCAACGGAACAGGTCTGGGTCAAACCTGACAGTGGGTCCCGCATGTCAGGGTGATTATTTTAATTAAAATTTAATTAAAACTAATCCTGTTTAATTAACAGGGCTGGGCCCCACCTGTCATTGACTCAGGGGAGTCAACCAGGGCCCACCCGTGGTCAAAGTCAAAGTCGGCTGCCGGCGTTTAGCCGCCGGCGAGCCCGACGCGGCGGCGGGAGTGGTTTTGGCCATTTCGGCCACCAAATGGACCGCGGAGACCACCGGAGTGGAGCTGAGGACAACCCGCAGCTCTTGGCGGAGTCCGTTGGGGTCGGGGTGGCCGGAGTTGGCGCCGGCGACGACTTTGGCAGCCACCGGGGTTCGGTCGAAGGTGAACTTGGCGCTAGAGGGGTCGGTGAGGCTCGGGGAGTGGCTGGCTAGGTGCTGCGGAACTCGGTGAGTAAGATGGACACCATCTTGTGGCCGGAGTGTGGCCGGAAGCACGTCGGCGACGAGGTCCGCGACGGTGCGGGCGTGTGATCCTCGTGCGGTGGCTACACGGCTCGGGAATGAGAGAGAGAGGGTCGGGGGAGTAGCTAGGCTCACAGCGCTCCCGTAGAGGCCACCGGCGGGGTCGGGGACGAGCTGAGGCAGCGACGGCGTTGAAAGGGATCTCCGGCGACGGCGAGCTCGGGCGAGGTCGGTGCGGCGGCTTCGAGGCACGCGAGCGCTCGGGGCTCGGCTAGCTCGAAGGAGTAGAGGACGGCGGAGCTTCTGGACAGGGTGGCGCGGCGTGGAGACGACGGGGAACACGGCTACGACGGTGGTGCGGCGACGGTGGCGTCGGCCATGACTGAGGCGTGCGAGGGGGAGGAGCTGGAGAGGAGAGGGGGTGTCTGGTGGGTTCGGGGGAGAGAGGGAGGCCGGTTCACGGCGTTAGCCGGGCGAGGGAGGCGGCGAGGCGGCGAGCAGCTGCGTGGCGAGCTGCGGTGCCGCCGCCGAGCACCTTGGCTGCCTGCCTGGCGAGCCAAGCAGCTCGCTGGAGCGGTGGCCGGGCTGGGCCGGCCAGGTGGGCTGGCTGGTGGGCCTGCGGTGGCGCCAGGTAAGTTTTTCCCTTCTTTTTCTGTTTCTGTTTTTTTATTTAATATATCTGCAACTTTGTTGAATTTAATAAAATACCTAGACAACTTCAAAAATCACCAAATTGCTCCTGGTCCACAGTTGGATTATTTCCAACATGAAACATTTTAGTTTGGAGATATTTGAGCATTTAAATATTTTATAATTTTAAATGCCCAAATTCAAATATTTATGATTTAATTCAAAAACCCTAGGATGGCCTAGGAAAATGTGCACCACTTTTGGCAGAGGTTCTGAACCAAGACAAAAATGATGGGCATTTTAGAAGGGCATTTCAGGTTCATTGAAAATTATTTTAGTAACCCTAGTTGGTTTCAGAGGGGACTGGGGGTTCTGTCATCCCCATTTCAAGTTTCTGATGAAAAAGTAAACATGATGCAACACTCTAATGCATAACTAGCTAGGGTGTGACACATGGAGATGTACAAATTGTTCTTCGGATCATAAGCAATTTGTCTGGACACGTCCGAGGACGCAGGTCTGAGCTGCAATCGCCCGGATACTCAAGTAAGTAGTCCTGTACCCGGACACATTATCCGCATATTTATCATAAAATTGCCCTTAAAAGAGCTATCCTTTAAACAGGAGTGGATAGCGAAAGCAAAGCTTATCAGGTGTCCGGCCCCCCTCCCTGACACCACGCCGGATCCCGTGTTAACCAGGATGCTGGAGGCTGCGCCCTTAGGAGAAGGCGAAGAGGGGAACAAGGAAGCTACCGCCTCCGCGAAGGAGGCTGTCAGGAAAGGAGGAATCGGGAATTCCTCTAACAAGGGGAAGAAGAGGACCGCTCCTGAAGACCCGGAGGCCATGGCCTCAAAGCGGGGGAATAGATCTTCGTCAGAGGGTCCGGCGCCGAGGAGTGCCTCGGTCGCATTGCGCCCCCAAGGGGATCAGCTCTCCACCGAGACGTAAGTAAAGAGAGGGGTTTTAAAATGAAAGGCATCCCTGCTCTATTTCTGGTGAAGATAACTGAAGTTTTACCTTGTAGTTCGGATCTCAGCCCTTCTCAGCAGAGCTCATCTTCAGGGGATCTTCGTCCGAAAATGATGGAGAGTGGAACGCCTCCCCCTGCCGTACCGCCTTGTGAGGCGGGCGACCCTGGGGTGTCGTGACAGAGGGTTTCTTCGAATCCGGCGGGGCCGGAAGGCAGTCATATGGCCCCCCAAGGCCCTCCGTGTCCGGCCTCAAAAAGGCCATCGGACGAGTCCGGCACCGTCTAGTCACGGTTGGAGGAGCTGGATTGCCGGGCGCAAGCTCTATCTCATAAGAAACCGTGTGTTGATGGATACGGTGATTGGAAGGATTTCAGCTTTGGAGGCGGGTTACGAGGCAGTCAGGAGTTTACTGACAGGCTTTGAGGTACGCGAAATGATTACCTTTTGACAGATCCGCATATATAAGATGCCGCCCTGTATAGATAGTAGCACCGCCGAGACTCTGTGCGTTGTGAAAATGACGGTGCGCGAGGATCATAACCCAGGTATAATGTGTCGCCTTTCCTATGTAGGTGGCGAAGTGTCCGGTGGCTAGCGGACTGATGATTGCCGAGCTAAAGCGGCAACTTGAACGTGGCAGATGCCGACATCGGCGCTTGTGAATAAGCGGCTGGACGAGGCACAAGGTATGTAATGTCTTCCAAAGACATCTGGTAAGAGGGGCTTGATGCTCGTACCTTATAACATATGTGCGTAATGCAGATGGTGCCGCTGCCGTGGAGAGCCTTCGGGCGGAACTTTCCCGAGCCAAGGAGCAAGCGAGGAAAAGTGATGTGGTTGCCATTAAAGCGGCTGAAGAGCTAAAAGCCGAGCAGGCTGCTCACTGCCAGAGCAAGAAAGTAATAGCCGAGATGGCTGTAAAATTGAAGGATGCTGCCGACTGTTGTAAGCTTCTTGAAAAGAAGGTAGGGTGGCACAGAAGGACCTAGAAAAGGGCATTGCCGAAGCCAAGGACACTCGCTCTGCAATGAGAGCTATGAAGGAGGAGCTACGTCAGGCCGGAGATATCGCGTCTGGAAAGCCCTATATGCTACGGATGAAGTTCGGGGATCCTAAGTATGCTCTGTTAGACCGGAAGTGGAGTGCGGCGAACACTTATCTGGATTTGGCGGCGAGTGCCGCAGACGTGACCGAACACTTCCCGAGGTCTAGGTGACCATGAATTGGAAGAACTTTTTTGGTCGCAATTCCACAATCCAGAGCGCCCACTTTCGGTATCCGACCGTTTGGCCGCTTGGGCAGAGCTGAACAGGTTATCCGGACTCGCCATGAGGTACGTCGCGAGTCATCTGTGGCCGGAAGAGCCAGAGCCGAAGAGTTATTTTAGCTTGGTGCAGCAGTTCCTTGGTTCGGTGCCGCATGTTGATGCAATGAAGAGGTCAGCGTGCATAGAGGGTGCACAGATGGCTCTTGCCCGTGTCAAGACATACTGGGCGGATATGAAGGCCAGTGTTGTTGCATCCCAGGATTCGGACAAAAGCCGAGTACCTGCCAAGCACTACTTTGAGGAAGTTCTGCAGGGCGCTCGTTTAATAGAGACGCAGTGCTCGAAGGATGTTGTGTTCGAATAACATGTGCTATTGTAAAACAATGTATTGATGGAATATAAAAGCTTTTTATACTTGTGCCTTCAAGAATTAGAATACCTCCTGTGCGGCCGTTAATGTATATGTGTATATAATCTGAAAGATGGTAGTCTTCGGCTTTAGCCCCCACGCACATAATGCGGGGGTGTTCGCAGAAGGCGCATTTTCACACTTGATCCAACGTCTTGGTCCTATTAAGGAGGTGGTAGCGTAGCGAATGAGGCAACCGGACTATAATGCTTTATCACTTTCACTTAGCCATAGGAGTTTGACAGTGGGGCTACTATATAGCCCCTAGGGGCACTGCGCTCACCCGAATTCGGGGCGCGTGTGTGCCTGGCCGGGAAACGGCCCTTCATTAATGCGGAGGAATCCTAAAGATTCCGGCGGGTCATCGAGTGGTTGACCAGTCTCACGCTATATCATGACAGTCAGTTTTCGGCTTTCTCTACTGAGGTGCTCGCCTGGCCGACCCGGGGCACAATCGCAGTAGTTCTCCTGGTGCCGCCTTAGCCGATAGAGCGGAACGTAAGGAAACAAAACACAGGAGCCGGGCAAACCCAACATTTGACCAAAGACATGATTCGGAGCTGATGCATATAAGGCCAAACTCGCGACGCCGAACACTCCCTAAGGTATTCGGTCTGTATGAAAACGGCCGAACAACGCCCTTGGTAAGAAGCCCCTGGTGTCCAGGTACGCGCAAAATTCTGACGTGGCCACATGCCAAGACGCCAGCCTCCTCTCGGTTATAACAAGAAACAGGGGGATGTTATCAACAAGAGACAATAAAAAGGTTTACACAGGGTCTTAATCTGAAAAGAATCCTTGGAAACGGGTCCCTACTGCACATCTGCGCATGTGTCTCCGTTGTGCCGTATCCTCGACGGGTGTAGCACGGTGTTCATCTGTAAAGAGAGGAACTTAGTTGAAAACAATCGTGCGAAAATCTATGTTATATAAATAAACAAGTACAATTCAGAAAAATGGGTAGAATTGAGCTTTATTGTCTCATGTTGTATACGCGCGGAGCCCCTTGTACAGGGGTATGCTGCTGCTAAGCCTTTGTATGTTTAGGCCGGACTCGTCAAGCCATGTCCGGGGTCCTTAACGACCTGTTTAGGTGCTATAACTAGTAAAGTTGGATTAGTGTGTGGCTTTCAAGGCGGCCGCACTATCGTCCGTGCTCGAGGAACACTTGGTATTTCCCGTTAATGAGATGATGCCTCGTGGACCAGGCATTTTGAGTGTAAGGGATGCATAATGCGGTATTGCGTTAAAGCGGGCGAAAGCTTCACGACCCAGTAGTGCTTGATAGCAACTTATGAATGCGGCGATGTGGAAGGTTAGCTTTTCGCTTCGGAAGTTATCGGGGGAGCTGAACATAACTTCTAACGAGAGGGAACCCATACAATGGGTATCTGGGCCTGGCGCGACCCCTTGAAAGGAAGTGTTGCCATGGCAAATTATTGCTGGGTTTAACCCCATTTTGCGGATTGTGTCCTGATATAGCAGGTTTAGGTCACCGCCACCGTCCAGTAGGACTTGTGTAAAGTGGAGTCCGTCAATTATCGAATCTAAGACCAAGGCAGTCCAGCCTGCATTTCGGATACCTCTAGAGTAATCCTGATGATCGAAGGTGATTGGTTGTAACAACCAGTGGCGGGACTCCTCTGGGACAGGCCATATGGCGCGTATCTCCGTAGGCGCCACTCTGTTTTTCCCTTTTGTCACATGAAGTGAATTTACTATTTTGACTTCTTGCGGGAACTTCTTTTGTTCTCCGGTGTTCTGCTTGGGGCTTCGTTGTCATCCTCGCCTGGTATGTCGAGCCCCTTGTGTTCGGCGTTGAGTTTGCCGGATTGCTTAAAGACCCAACAATCTCTGTGGGTGTGGTTTGCAGGCCTCCCGGGAGTACTGTGGATTTGACATATTTTGTCCAAGATTTTGTTGAGGTTAGATAGCTCGTCCCTATTATCTTCGGGGGGGGGCGGCTTTTTATGATTCTGCCGAGAGCTTTTGAATCCGGCGTTGACTGCCATGCTCTTCGAGCTGTTATCCTTAAACCGACACCGTTCCTTGCTGTGGCGCGACTTCCCGTTTCCATCTCTGACTTCGGATGTACTTGGGTCGCTGGTGATGCTTCTTGCTAACCAGCTATCCTCTCCTGCGCAAAAGCGGGTCATGAGGCTTGTCAATGCGGCCATTGTTCTTGGCTTTTCTTGGCCGAGGTGTCTGGCGAGCCATTCGTATCAAACGCTATGTTTGAAAGTTGCTAGGGCTTCGGCGTCCGGACAGTCGACTATCTGATTCTTTGTAGTAAGAAATCTGTTCCAGAGTTTCCGTGCTGACTCTCCGGGTTGTTGAGTTATATGGCTTAGATCGTCTGCATCCGGAGGTTGGACGTATGTCCCTTGAAAATTTGCTCGAAAGGCATCCACGAGCTCCTCCCAGCTTCCTATGGTGTTTTTGGGAAGGCCTTTAAGCCAATGCCGGGCTGGCCCTTTGAGCTTGAGGGGTAAGTATTTTATGGCGTGGAGGTCATCTCCTTTAGCCATGTGTATGTGGAGGATATAATCCTCAATCCAGACTCCAGGGTCTGTTGTTCCGTCGTATGCCTCTATGCTTACGGGCTTGAATCCTGCTGGAAATTCATGGTCCAGCACCTCATTGGTGAAACATAGGGGATGTGCGGCACCCCTGTATTTGGGTGTGCCGTGATGTTCGGATATTTGTTGCGTTGCATTGCTTACTAGAGCTTGCTTTCTTGGCCCGTAGATAGATCTAGTTGGGCCATCTTTTTGATGCGAATCCTTGTGCGGATCGCGTGCCGGATTGAGTGTGGCGCCCTTTGCCGCTTGATGTCGGTCATGGGGTCGTCTATCCGACCTGGTCGCTTCCTTGTTTTTTGACCGTGGGTGCTCTAAGGCCTCCTCATCAAATTCCGGTAGTAATTTTCACTTCGGATAGCTCTTTGTGTGGTGACTGTCGCCGTACTTGTGTGCGGTGTTGAGTACTTTGCCCCATCTAATTCTGAGTGCATCTTCTGTTGTTTTGAGCTTCCGCTTCTGCTGTTTCAGGCTACGCGCGATGGCAACGAGCCTTTGGTGGAGGTTCTTCTTCTCCAGCAATTTGTCCGGCGTGAGGTCGTTCGGACTATTATCCAAGTTGCCCTGTTCGGACGGTTGCTCTATGGTATGTTCATCGTTCGCCGGTGCGTCCTTCTCTATGGCTGGGTCTCTGTCGAGGTGGGGTTTGGCGCGGGGCTTCCGCCGCCGCTTCGATTGCTTTTCGAGGGAACGATCCCTCGTTGCGCCCTTTTGATCCTCGTCGTTGTTTCTTTTAGGTGTGTCCACCATGTATACATCATGAGATGAGGTGGTTGCCCGGTGCCCTATGGGCGCTGGTTCTTGGTCGTCTCCTTCATCGGCGTCTGTACCGTCAATGTCTTTGGAGTCGAAGTCGAGCATGTCGGTTAAATCATCGACAGTGGCTACGAAGTGGGTTGTGGGTGGTTTCGAATTTTTTCATCGTTCGCATCCCAACCTTGCTGACCATAGTCCGGCCAGGGCTCTCCTGATAAAGAGAGAGACTTTAGTGAATTCAGAATGTCGCCAAAGGGCGAGTGTTGAAGGATGTCCGCGGCGGTGAACTCCATGATTGGAGCCCAATTGGGTTCAATTGGAAGGGGTGCGGAAGATTCGGAGTCCGGAAAGGAGTCCGGCACCTTGGAGTCACAAGCTTCGCAAAGGACAAGGCTGGTTTTCGGCTCGATCACCGTAGAGATTGCAGCCCCCGGGCGGCGTCCAACCATCCATCCCCGATTGGCGCAGTCGGCTCCGAGCTAAGGGTCGGAGCAGACACCTGAGCGGCCTTCTGGGCACTGTCCGGTGGCAGAGCTAGATCATGCCCGTCGTGATAGTGCGGCACGCTCGGCCGTGGCTCGAATCCGTCGAAGATCAAGTCTCCGCGGATGTCAGCTGTGTAGTTCAAACTTCCAAATCTGACCTTATGGCCAGGGGCGTAGCTTTCGATCTGCTCCAGGTGGCCAAGCAAATTGGCCCGCAGTGCAAAGCCGCCGAATACGAAGATCTGTCCGGGGAGAAAAGGCCTCACCCTGGACCGCCTCGTGGTTGATGATTGGAAGAAGCCATCGGGCCTAAAGGTGATGGCACAGAGGAACTCTCAATGAAAGCACCAATGTCGATGTCAAAACCGGCGGATCTCGGGTAGGGGGTCCCGAACTGTGCGTCTAGGCGGATGGTAACAGGAGACAAGGGACACGATGTTTTTACCCAGGTTCGGGCCCTCTCGATGGAGGTAAAACCCTACTCCTGCTTGATTAATATTGACGATATGGGTAGTATAAGAGTAGATCTACCACGAGATCATAGAGGCTAAACCCTAGAAGCTAGCCTATGGTACGATTGTTGTTTGGCCTACGGACTAAAACCCTCCGGTTTCTATAGACACTGGAGAGGGTTAGGGTTACACAGAGTTCGGTTACAATGGGAGGAGATCTACATATTCGTATCGCCAAGCTTGCCTTCCACGCAAAGGAAAGTCCCATCCGGACACGGGACGAAGTCTTCAATCTTGTATCTTCCTAGTCCAGGAGTCCGGCCAAAGGTCATAGTCCGGTCATCCGGACACCTCCTAATCCAGGACTCCCTTAGCGGCCGAACCGCCATGATGGTTACTGGTAGGATGGTCCCTACGATCGAATGAGATCAGACAGGAAGACCATGGATTGAACTTTGAGGTGACTGGCTCCATTGCATAGACGTCCCTTAGTGCACGCTTCCGTTCCCGCTTGAGAATATGGGTTGCGTATATCATGTTCACCGTTTTCACCTACGGAGGAAATTTCTACTGTCCTCCTATGTTCGGCGGCCGGGGCTCCTCGTCATCCTCGCTATGCAGCCCCTTTTCCTTGTTTTCGGCATTCAACTTGCCAGCCTGTTTGAACACCCAGCATTCTCTGTTGGTGTGGTTGGCTGGTTTCTCGGAGGTGCCGTGAATTTGGCACGAGCGATTGAGTATGCGTCCAGACTGGACGGGCCCAGATTGTTTCTTTTTAATGGCTTTTTCTGCTGACCGGACTTAGAGCTACTGAATCCGGCATTGACTGCCGTGTCTTCGGTGTTGTCGTCATTGTTGCGACGCTTGTGTCAGTTGTGTTGTGGCTTGCCGTTGCTATCTCTGGCATCTGAAGTGCCAGGATCTCTTGATGTGTTGTTGCTACAAGCCAGCCAGCTGTCTTCGCCCACACAAAAGTGGGTCATTAGTTTCGTGAGGGCTGCCATTGACTTCGGCTTCTCCTGGCCGAGGTGTCGGGCGATCCACTCGTCGCGGATGTTATGCTTGAAGGTCGCTAGGGCTTCAGCGTCCGGACAGTCGACAATTCGGTTCTTTTTAGTTAGGAACTGAGTCCAGAATTTCTTGGCTGACACTCCGGGCTGTTGGGTTATGTGACTTAAGTCATAAGCATCCGGTGGTCGCACATAAGTGCCCTAGAAGTTGTCAAGGAATGCATCTTCCAGGTTCTCCCAACTGCCAATAGAGTTTGCCGGCAGGGTGTTCAGCCAATGCCGAGCCGGTCCTTTGAGTTTTAGTGGGAGGTACTCGATGACATGTAGATCATCACCACGGGCCATGTGAATGTGGAGAAGGAGATCTTCAATCTGTACCACAGGGTTTGTTGTACCATCATATGATTCAACGTTCACAGGTTTAAACCCTTCTGTGAATTCTTGATCCATTACTTCATCAGTGAAGCACAGGGGGTGTGCGGCGCCTCTGTGCCGGGATACATCATGACGCAGTTCAAATGAGTCTGGTCTGTTGTGTTCGGTCCGGACGGATTTGCTTTTAGTATGTCTAGCATGACGGTCATCGTCTCGCGCCGGGGTGCGCCCCCGTGATCCGTAGATCGATCTTGACTGTCCTGCTTTGTTTTCCAATTTTTCTTGCAGGTCATGTGTGGAGCCCCGGGCCTTCGTGTTTTTGCTTGTTTGACGATGGGGTGCGGGCTGGACTTCGGGCTGATATGCCACTTTGTCTCGGCCACGAGGTGGCCGGTCAGCCGCATCATGTGCTGGTAGTGTGGGCTTTAATGCATCCTCCTCGAGTTGAGGTAGCAACCTGCGCTTTGGGTAACTTATGGTTGGGCGCTCGAGTCCGTATTCCTCGGCTGCCAGGACCTTAGTCCATCTATCAGTTAGCAGATCTTGATCAGCTTGAAGCTGCTACTTCTTCTTCTTTAGGCTTTTTGCAGTGGCTATAAGCCGGCGCTTGAAGCGCTCCTGCTCGATGGGGTCCTCAAGCACGATGAATTCTTCGTCGCCGAGGCTTACCTCGTCTTTGGAGAGAGGCATGTAATTATCGTGCTCCGAATTTCCATCCATTTCCTGTTTACCGGGGCTAACTTGCCCATCATCCTGTCTGGCTTGCTCGAAGCTTGGCTGGGTGGGATTGTTTTCGTCTTCGACACCATCCAGAGTGCTATTGTCTCTTGTGCCTGTATCGCCATTTTTGCTGTGGCGGGGCTTAGAGCGGCGTAGTTGGCGCTTAGATTGCTTCTCGACGGGATTATCCTATATTGCCTTATCGCCATTGCTTTCTTTGGGCGTGTCCACCATATATATATCATATGATGAGGTGGCTGTCCAGCGCCCTGTGGGCGATGGTTCCTGTTCTTCTCCTGCATCATCGTCCATACCGTTGATGTCTTCGGAGTCGAATTCAAGAATGTCGGTTAAGTCATTGACAGTGGCTATTAAGTGGGTGGTGGGTGGGGAACGGATTTCTTCTTCGTCTGCTTCCCACTCAAGCCGGACATAGTTCGGCTAGGAGTCTCGAGACAAGGAGAGAGACTTTAATGAATTTAGCACGTCGCCCAAGGGTGAGCGTTGAAAGATATCCGTGGAGGTGAATTCCATGATCAGTGCTCAATCACATTCGATAGGCACAGATGTACATGATTCGAAGCCTATGGTCGGAGGTGAGTCCGAGGGTCCAATGACACTGGCCTCATCGGAGGTGAAGTCTGTGTTCTGCTCTATCACCGATGAGTGTGCGGCCTCCGTGGCGGGGTCCATCCACCCATCCCCAGATGGCACGATCTGCTACGAATTAAGGTCCCGGGCAGTCGCAGGTGTGATCTCCCGAAAATCGTCCGATGGCAGATCTAAGTCATGCTCGTCGTGACTGTTCGGCGCACCTGTCATGGGTTCAAATCCATCGAAGATCAAGTTTCCGCGGATGTCGGCAGTGTAGTTCAAGCTTCCAAACCTGACCTGATGGCCAGGGGCGTAGCTATCAATCTGCTCCAGATGGCCAAGCGAGTTGGCCCGTAGTACGAAGCCGCCGAATATGAAGATCTATCCGGGGAGGAAAACCTCACCCTGGATCGCATCGTTGCAGATGATGGAAGGAGCCGTCAAGCCTTATCGTGACGACACAATGGAACTCTCAATGGAAGCACCAATGTCGGTGTCAAAACCTGCGGATCTCGGGTAGGGGGTCCCAAACTGTGCATCTAAGGCTTATGGTAACAGGAGGCGGGGGACACAATGTTTACCCAGGTTCGGGCCCTCTCGATGGAGGTAATACCCTACTTCCTGCTTGATTGACCTTGATGATATGAGTATTAAAAGAGTTTATCTACCACAAAATTGTAGAGGCTAAACCCTAGAAGCTAGCCAATGATGATGATTGTTGTTGTCCTACGGACTAAACCCTCCTGTTTATATAGACAACAAAGAGGGCTAGGGTTACACAGAGTCGGTTACAGAGAAGGAGATCTACATATCCGAATTGCCAAGCTTTCCTTCCATGCAAAGAAGAGTCCCACCCAGACACGGGACGAAGTCTTCAATCTTGTATCTTCATAGTCCAACAGTCCGGCCAAAGTATATAGTTCGGCTGTCCGAGGACCCCCTAATCCAGGACTCCCTCAGCAGGCAGGAGTCAGTCTACTTGTCACGGATGTGATGCCTATATACATGATCATGCCAAGATAATCTCATAATTATTTTCTTTTCTATCAATTGCTCGGCAGTAATTTGTTCACCCACCATAATACTTATGCTATCTTGAGAGAATCCACTAGTGAAACCTATGCCCCCCGGGTCTATCTTTTATCATATAAGCTTTCGATCTACTTTTATTTGCATCTTTACTTTTCCAATCTATATTATAAAATACCAAAAATATATTTATTTTATCTTATTATCTCTATCAGATCTCACTTTCACAAGTGGCCATGAAGGGATTGACAACCCCTTTATTGTGTTGGCTACGAATTCTTGTTTGTTTTTGTAGGTGCGTGGGACTTTTGAGGAGCCTCCTACTGGATTGATACCTTGGTTCTCAAAAACTGAGGGAAATACTCACGCTACTATTGTTGCATCACCCTTTCCTCTTCAAGGAAAACCAACGCAAGCTCAAGACGTAGCATGAAGGATTTCTGGCGCCGTTGCCGGGGAGGTCTTCGCTCAAGTCAATACATACCAAGTACCCATCACAAACTCATCTCCCTCGCATTTACATTATTTTTCATTTGCCTCTCGTTTTCCTCTCCCCCACTTCACCTTTGCCTTTTATTCGCCCTCTTCCATTCGACCTTGTGTCTCCATGTGCCTTCTTTTTGCTTGCATCTTTGCTTGCTAAAAGTTTATGGATCCTCATCAACTTGCTAATCTTTTCAAGAGATCCAATTATGATGAACCAATTACTAGTGAGTTGAGTGCACTAGATTATCTTTATGAGGTTTTGCTTGAAATTCGTGAATCTGAAAATTGTGATGAGTAAATTTATGAAGAGATTCACGATAGCTCCTTGAATAAAAAGCATAATTGCAATGATTTAACTACAAATTCTGTTGATGTCAATTGTGCTAATCATATGCAAAACCCTAAGATTGTGGATGCTTGTTTTGCTATGTCTACTCACTACTAGGGAAAAGCCTAGCAGCAGCGCGGGTTTTAGGCCTATCTTTAGCGCGGGCAGGAGCGCTACTGATAAGGCGCTACAGCTAATGCTTAGCAATAGCGCGCCTAGATGCATGCTACTGCTAAATTGACTTAGTAGTAGCGCTTCTTCAGGACCGCGCTACTGGTAGTTAGTAGTAGTGCTTCTCCTTTCCCGCGCTACTACTACTATTTAGTATTTTATTTCTTTTTTATTTCATGTTGTATTCATACACCTTTACACAAGTTTTCATACAACAGGAATTTAGAGATTGTTTTTACATCATAATGAGTTATTACATCACGGGGTGAAAGAACCGTGGACTAGTTTCAAGTGGATGTCCATCCACTTGAAACTAATCCGCGGTTCTTTCACCCAATGATATAATAATGTCATCATCATCATCATATCATTAACAACTTATCATCATAATACATCATTGTCATATAACACCTCCTCAAGATCATCGTTTTCATCAATGACATCACATAGCAAATTGGTCACTAGTCGTATCACAAGTACTCCTCATTATCAACTCTAACACATTACCACATAATAAACATATTGTACCTCATAGGACCTACTACATTCGATTAAGACCTACTACATTTTCTAAGATAAAATAGCAAAAAACAAGTTAGCCCCTGACTCGAGATTAGCCTGTCTCCAATTCTTGCGTTTCGCTGAATGTTACTTCCGGGAACCTCCTTGCGAATGTCCATACATTTCTTCCATTCTTTGATGATCATGTGTTCACCGGTTTTAGAAATCCGATATGCACAGGTGAGCTCCCTATATTTACCTGGCATTATGTTCAGAACTGAGAGGCGACCATTCAGAGACATCAGATGAGGCACACAATCCATCGGGAGTTTATGTTGAAAAACATAATAATAACTTCGTAGTTAGCAATGATGTACTAGTTTTAGAATTATGCAAAAGATGCACAGATGTCGTAATAGTAAAAAATCTTACCAGGGTATCTCCAGAGAAGTTACCGTGGTTCAACACATGCACTAGTGGCACATATTCACCATAATTTGGAGGAGTTCGATAATAGTTATTGTAATTCTCAAGAAGAGTACAAAATGCGATCAGATGATTTTTCTCCTTATACGTTAATTCGGTGCCATTGGTGTAGTGGGTTTTATGTACCATCTTCCGCACAGTCTTTGAAGAATCAAAATAAGGTGTCAATGGAAATAAGCTATCAACAATTTTGAAATAAACAATATAAATTAGTTAATAACTATGTTTGAGAAACTCACATAGAGGTACAATCGGAAGCGTATCAACAAGGACCCAAATGTCCATATTGTCTTGCTCGATGTCAGGATCACCAAGATCCATGGTGACAATCATACCCTCATAAAAACCATACATTTTGCAAAGTGCTTCCCAATTTTGGCAACCAAAATGGGTTACGCTCTGAGCATTGCACAGATTTAGTTCAAAATCGATATCATGATGGGTCCTTAGGTGTATTTTCTTTGTTTCGAAATTTTCATGGTCTTCAAAACCCATCCTCTCCAAGACATAGCGTCTTGCATGGCATGGGATAAGCTAGTCGAGTTGTAAAATATGAAAATTAGACGTTGAAATAGTTGAAGTCATGCTTAATTATGAAAAAAACACTTGCCGTTGTTGCGTACCGTTTCACAATCGAAGGTCTCCTCGAGCTTAATGCTGAAGCACCGATCTTTGTCTAGCTGAACGAACCTGTCGCACATACCTCGATCATCGTGGCACCAGCTATACTCCCCCGGGAGACTGTCGTCGTCTGAGTACGACATTTCCTACGCTCATAATTCAAAGATTAAACTTGTAAATATTCTAGCACAAGTCATGCCAGAATTCACGAAAAAATCCGACATGACCTTTGCTAAAAAAGGATATATCGAGCGACTGAAATTTGCTGGAACGGAAATTAATCAACACTCCGGCAACACATAGGGCAACCACATATCCTATTTGAGCAACAACACAAGATATACAAGGATATTTGGCTGGTCTCACCTCGATGTCGGAGGGGGTCGGTGACTGGGATGACGGCGGGGATGTCCGTGGGGGTCGGTGACAGGGACGACGGCGGGGATGTCGGAGGGGGTCGGTGACGGGGACGACGGTGGTCACCTGAGAAACCATATAAGTTATCACTAATACATCCCGAATAATTGCTTAAACTAAAAAATAACAACAAATATGACATGTTCAACTAATTTTATTAGTTCAACTAGTTCTTACTAAATATAAACTTACTATAAATAGAAAAAAACTAGTTCTTTCTAAAAATAAAGTAGTTCAACTAGTTATATTAATTTACTTAGTAAACTAGTTCAACTACAACTAAAAATCTAGTACTAACTAAGCAACATCTAGTTAACTAGTACCATCAGTACTAGTAATTAACATCTACTACTATTAAAAATCTAGTACTAACTAAGCAACATCTAGTACTAGCTATGAACCCTAAATTAACATCTACAACTACTAAATCTAGTACTAACTAGTGGCAGGGGGTGGGGGCGACGAAGAGGTAGCTAGGGGCGGCGAGGTCGAGGGCGGTAGGAGGAGGGCTGCCGGCGGAGGAGGGAGGAGGGGCGGCTGCAGGCAGAGGGAGGAGGGCGGCGGCGGAGGAGGGAGGGGCGGCCGCAGGTGGAGGGAGGATGTGCGAGGAGGAGGGAGGACGGACGGAAGGAGGGGAGTACCTCGGCGGCGGATGGACGAAGGCGACGGCGGCGGCGGCAACAACGCACGACGACGGTTATCGGCACGGGGGGGGGGGGGGGGGCGAGAGTGAGAGTGTGAGTGAGGGCCGGTCGTGCGCGTGGGGAAAAGGTAGGGATAGTTGTAGCGCGTTTGCCAAAACGCGCTACAGCTAATCTGAATAGCAGTGGCGCTTTGCACATAAACCGCTACTGCTAAGTGTAACTATACAAAAAATATGTCAATGCAAAAATACATTGGCCATCAATGATCTTTTTGTGTACAATCTGGATTGTCAATATGAGTCCTATCCGGTAGGAACCGGAGAGGACTCATATTGCGGCCACAAATTTTACACATAGAGTTCAGTGAAGACCAACTGGTTGTGGTAGTTTCAGAAATAACATATTTAAGGTGGTAAACACCCTGTTCACGGAGCGAGGTGGGACGAAACTTGTGGGCTGATCTTAGCAGTAGCGGTTTTCCTATAAGCGCGCTGCTGCTAACTTCTATAGCAGTAGCGCGGTTCAGTATAGTGCGCTACTTCTATAACTAGCGGGGGGGGGGGGGGGGCGAGGTCATGGCAATTATAGCAGTAGCGCAGTTTGTGGTGGACGCGCTACTGCTATTTTCCTGTCAGCAGCGCGTTTCTCTAACACGCGCTGCTGCTAAGTAGCAGCAGCGTGGTATTTTGTGGAGCGCTGCTGGTAAGATTCTGTGTATAGGATTTTCCCTAGTAGTGACTACTTGTTGCAATGTTCATGATTGGGGTGATAATGTTTCTTATGATCTTGAAAATTTATTTAAACCCCATGATGAATATGAGATTGATAATAGTGTTTGCAATATTCTTGAAAGTGGGTTTGGAAGAGTGTCAACTTTAGATCGCACATATTTGGAGAATTTTCAATCTTATGAAATTTTTGATAAAAGTGGTTTTGGAGAGGTCTTGACTTTAGTTAATGTTAATCCCACTATTTTGGAAGAGTGTCAACTTCGCATGCATGTCGATCGTGTTGAAAATATTTTATGCGATAGCTATTTTGTTGAATTTGCTTATGGTCCCACATGTAACTATTATGAGAGAGGAAAATATGGTTGTAGAAATTTTCATGTTATTAAATTACCTCTCGTTATGTTGAGATTGCTCTTGTTTCTTTCCGCTTCTTTGCATATGCTAGTTTTTGCTTACTATGATAATTTGTTTGCATATAAGATTCCTATACATAGGAAGTATGTTAGACTTTGATGTGTTTTTCACGTGTTTCATTATGCTCTCTTTACGCTTCAATTCTTGTCTTTCATGTGAGCATCATCGAAATCTCAATGCCTATCTAGGGGCATTAAACGATAGCGCTAGTTGGGAGGCAACCCAATTTTATCTTTGTTTTTGTTTTTGTTTCTTTTTAGTAATAAATTTTACATCTAACTTCTTTTTAGATGTGTTTTCATGTTTTATTTACTGTTTGTGCCAAGTAGAACCTATAGGATAACCTATGGTGATAGTTAATTTGATTTTGCTGAAAAACAGAAACTTTCCGCGCACAAAAATAATTTTAGTAATTCACAGAAACGTGCTTTTGCATTGATTCTTTTTGCTATAGATCAATAGACAAATATCATATGACTTACGTTGGTAGGATTTTTAGAGTTCCAGAAGTATTCGAGAGTTACAGATTGCTACAGACTGTTCTGTTTTTGACAGATTCTGCTTTTCGTGTGGTGTTTGCTTATTTTGATGCATCTATGGCTAGTATTAAGTGGTATGAACCATACAGAAGTTGTAATACAGTAGGTTTAACACCAATATAAATAAAGAATGAGTTCATTACAGTACGTTATGTGGTGGTTTTTCTTTCTTTCACTAACGGAGCTTATGAGATTTCCTGTTGAGTTTTGTGTTGTGAAGTTTTCAAGTTTTGGGTAAAGATTTGATGGACTATGGAATAAGGAGTCGCAAGAGCCTAAGCTTGGGGATGCCCAAGGCACCCCAAGATATTTAAGAATAGCCAAAAGCCTAAGCTTGGGGATGCCCCCAAAAGGCATCCCCTCTTTTGTCTTCATTTATCGGTAACTTTACTTGGAGCTATATTTTTATTTTCCACATGATATGTGTTTTGCTTGGAGCATCTTGTATGATATTAGTCTTTGATTTTTAGTTTTCCACAATCATCCTTGCTGTACACACCTTTTGGGAGAAGCCCACTTGATTATAATTTATTAAAATACTCTATGTTCTTTACTTATATCTTTTGAGCTAGATAGTTTTTGCTCTAGTACTTCACTTATATCTTTTAGAGCACGGCGGTGGCTTAATTTTGAAGAAATTGTTGATCTCTCATGCTTCACTTATATTATTTTGAGAGTCTTTTAGAACAGCATGGTATTGGCTATGGTTATAAAATTTGGTCCTAGAATGATGAGCATCCAAGTTGGGTATAATAAAAACTATCATAGAGAGTGCATTAAACACTAAGATCAATTTGATGCTTGATAATTGTTTTGAGATATAGAGGTGGTAATGTTAGAGTCATGCTAGTGGGTAATTATGAAATTGAGAAATACTTGTGTTGAAGTTGGCAAGTCCCGTAGCATGCACGTATGGTAAAAGTTGTGTGACAAATTTGTTGCATGAGGTGCTCTTTTAATTGTCTTCCTTACGAGTGGAGGTCGAGATCGCGCGATGGTTAAGTCCTACCAACCCTTCCCCTAGGAGCATGCATAGTAGTACTTTGCTTCAAGGGCAAGTAGACTTTTGCAATAAGTATATGAGTTCTTTATGACTAATGTGAGTCCATGGATATACGCACACTCACCTTTCCACTTTGCTAGCCTCTATCAAACCGCGCAACTTTTGCCGGTATCATGCACCCATTATTTAACTTCCTCAAAACAGCCACCATACCTACCTATTATGGCATTTCCATAGCCATTCCGAGATATATTTTCATGCAACTTTCCACTGTTCCGTTATTATGACACGCTCCATCATTGTCATATTGCTCTTTGCATGATCATGTAGTTGACACTGTATTTGTAGCAAGGCCACGTTCATAATTTTCATACATGTCACTCTTGATTCATTTAATATCCCGGTACATGGCTGGAGGCATTCACATAGAGTCATATTTTGTTCTAAGTATTGAGTTGCAATTCTCGAGTTGTAAATTAATAAAAGTGTGATGATCTTCATCATTAGAGCATTGTCCCAAGTGAGGAAAGGATGATGAAGACTATGATTCCCCCACAAGTTGGGATGAGACTTCGGACTTTAAACAAAAAAAGGCCATATAAAAAAAGGCCAAATGAAAAAAAGAGTGAAAGGCCAAAAAAATGAGAGAAAAAGAGAGAAGGGACAACGCTACTATCTCATTTCCACACTTGTGCTTCGAAATAGCACCATGATCTTCATGATAGAGAGTCTCTTGTGTTGTCACTTTCATGTACTAGTGGGAATTTTTCATTATAGAACTTGGCTTGTATATTCCAATGATGGGCTTCCTCAAAATGCCCTAGGGGTCTTCGTGAGCAAGCAAGTTGGATGCACACCCACTTAGTTTCTTCTGTTGAGCTTTCATACATTTATAGCTCTAGTGCATCCGTTGCATGGTAATCCCTACTCACTCACATTGATATCTATTGATGGGCATCTCCATAGCCCGTAGATACGCCTAGTTGATGTGAGACTATCTTCTCCCTTTTTGTCCTCACAACCACAACCATATACCACATATAGTGCCATGTCCATGGCTTACGCTCATGTATTGCATAAGAGTTGAAAAAGCTGAAGCGCGTTAAAAAGTATGGAACAATTGCTTGGATGAAACCGGGGTTGTGCATGATGGGAGTATTTTGTGTAATGAAAATGAACCATGGCCTAACTATATGATTTTGTAGGGGTAAGCTTTCTTTGGTTATGCTATTTTGATAGGACATGATTATTTGTTAGTATGCGTCGAGTATTACTATTTTTATGTTTTATAAGCTTTTATTTTGAATCATTTGGTTCTGAACAATCATGCCACAATAAAGAAAATTACATTGAGAATTATGCTAGGTAGCATTCCACATAAAAAATTCTGTTTTCATCATTTACCTACTCGAGGACGAGCAGGAATTAAGCTTGGGAATGCTTGATACGTCTCTAATGTATCTATAATTTTTTATTGTTTCATGCTATTATATTACCTATTTTGGATGTTTATGGGCTTTACTTTACACTTTTATATCATTTTTGGGACTAACCTACTAACCGGAGGCCCAACCTGTATTGTTGTTTTTTTGCCTATTTCAGTGTTTCGAAGAAAAGGAATATCAAACGGAGTCCAAACGAAATGAAACCTTCGAAGGCGATCTTCTTGGAACAAACGTGATCCAGAGGACTTGGAGTGCAAGTCAAGAAGCAATCGAGGAGGTCACGAGGGTGGAGGGCACCCCCCCTACTGGGCGCGCCCCCTATCTCGTGGGCCCCTTGGGCATCCACCGACCTACTTCTTCCTCCTACATATACCCACGTACCCCGAGAACATCAAAAGAGACCACGAAAAACTATTTCCACCACCGTCACCTTCTTATCCACGAGATCCCATCTTGGAGCCTTCGCTGGCACTCCGCCGGAGGGGGAATCAACCACGAAGGGCTTCTACATCAACACCATAGCCTCTCCGATGAGTTGTGACTAGTTTACCACAGACCTTCGGGTCCTTAGTTATTTCCTAGATGGCTTCTTCTCTCTCAATATCAATACCATGTTCTCCTCGATCTTCTTGGAGATGTATTCGATGTAACTCTTTTTGCGGTGTGTTTGTCGAGATCCGATGAATTGTGGGTTTATGATCAAGTTTATCTATGAGAAATATTTGAATCTCCTCTAAATTCTTTTATGTGTGATTAAGTTATCTTTGCAAGTCTCTTCGAATTATCAGTTTGGTTTGGCCTACTAGATTTATCTTTCTTGCAATGGGAGAAGTGCTTAGCTTTGGGTTCAATCTTGCGGTATCCTTTCCCAGTGACAGCAGGGGCAGCAAGGCATGTATTGTATTGTTGCCATCGAGGATAAAAAGATGGGGTTGATATCATATTGCATGAGTTTATCCCTCTACATCATGTCATCTTTCTTAATGTGTTACTATGTTCTTTATGAACTTAATACTCTAGATGCATGCTGGATAGCGGTCGATGTGTGGAGTAATAGTAGTAGATGCAGACAGGAGTCGGTCTACTTGTCACGGACGTGATGCCTATATACATGATCATGCCTAGCTAATCTCATAATTATTCGCTTTTCTATCAATTGCCTGACATTAATTTGTTCACCCACCGCAATACTTATGCTATCTTGAGAGAAGCCACTAGTGAAACCTATGGCCCCCGGGTCTATTTTTTATCATATAAGCTTTCAACCTACTTTTATTTGTATCTTTACTTTTCCAATCTATATTATAAAATACCAAAAATATATTTATCTTATCATATTATCTCTATCAGATCACACTTTTGCAAGTGGCCGTGATGGGATTGACAACCCCTTTATTACGTTGGTTGCGAGTTCTTGTTTGCTTGTGTAGGTGCATGGGACTTTTGAGGAGCCTCCCACTGGATTGATACCTTGGTTCTCAAAAACTAAGGGAAATACTGATGTCTACTACACAACCTTCTTCTTGTAGACGTTGTTGGGCCTGCAAGTGCACATGTTTGTAGGACAGTAGCAAATTTCCCTAAAGTGGATGACCTAAGGTTTATCAATCCGTAGGAGGCGTAGGATGAAGATGGTCTCTCTCAAGCAACCCTACAACCAAATAACAAAGAGTCTCTTGTGTCCCAAACACACCCAATACAATGTTAAATTGTATAGGTGCACTAGTTCAGCGAAGAGATGGTGATACAAGTGCAAAATAGATAGTAGATAAAGGTTTTTGTAATCTGAAATTAGAAAAACAACAAGGTAGCGAGCGATAAAAGTGAGAGTAAACGGTATTGCAATGATAGGAATCAAGGCCTAGGGTTCATACTTTCACTAGTGCAAGTTCTCTCAACAATAATAACATAGATAGATCATATAACCATCCCTCAACATGCAACAAAGAGTCACTCCAAAGACACTAATATAAAAGGAAGAAAATATAGAACTTGAAGAAAAAATCTACCTTAATTCATAACTAAATATATAACCTAATTAACCATCTGCCCTAACTAAAACCTAAGTAAATTAACCAAAGAACCCTAGCTACCAGAGAGAGGAGGAGTAGTGGGGGGGCTTACAGAGGGTGCAGGCCCGACGACGGCCGGGGTTGGTCGGGGTTGGGGTCGGAGTCGGGGTCAGAGTCGGGATCGAGCGCTGGGGCTGGAGCCGGGGTCGGGGTCGGGGCCGGGGCCGTGGGCGAGTGCCGGGGCTGGAGCTGGGGTGGGGTCGGGGGCAGGGGCGAGCACAGGGGCGCGACGAGGGCAGGGCTCCGGCGGCGCGACAGGGGAAGAGAGAGTCTGGGGATTTGGGGAAAAAGAGGTGGGATGAAGAGAGGATTGGGGATTTTGGGGGTTAAGTGGGCATAGCAGTAGCGCGTTTAAACAAAACCTGCTATATCTACTCTAGGTAGCTATAGCGGTTTTATGAAGAAACCGCTACTGCTATCTTGACTAGCTGTAGCTCTTTTCTCAGAAAAGCGCTGCTGCTATAACCAGTTCCTATGGTTTTCCTATTTGTTTCCTTCTATTTTCTTTTCCTTTATTTTCTCTCACTTTTTTTCCGAGAGCAGTGAACGAAGGGTAGGCGATATATACTGTAGCATTTGACGGTTATGTTTGTATGCAAAATAGGAACATATATATTACATCATTGGACGCATGCATAATAATGGCTAAGTGTGTATAAAAAATAGGAACATATATATTACATCATTTGACCGATAACATACGGTTCCTCGGCGTTGACATTTTTTTTTTTGAGTGAGCTTCTTTCCCTTCTTGTTCGTTGAAGAATAATTGAGCCCCTCATTGTGACTTTTCCTTTTCCATGGACTACGATTTTTCTTAGGTAATCTAGTACTGATTCTTCTTTTGACATATACTTCATCATCATCGTCATCTTCCCTCATTGGATTGCCGTATTGGTCGTAGTCTTCCTCGTTGGCGACACTACAAAAAAAGACACATCCGTGACATTTTGGGCCGAATGAAATTTTTTCTGTCATACTTATGACACTTCTATGACGATAACTGTGACAAAACCCGGTATCATCATAGATGTGGTGGGCTCCTACTTCTATGACAAAAAATCATGACAGAAAATATGCTTTTCGTCCTGGGCGGGCCGGAGGCGCAGCTGCATGGCATTCTTTGGGTTGTCCATGAAGAAAAAAACCATGGTAGAAGCGAGGGCGAGGAAAATTTCGGGGAGTTCCCGGTTACGGTGGGTGGTCGGGGGCCGAGCGATGCGCATTTCTCTCGTACCATACGCGCGTGGGTGCGAGGTATTGGGCTCTAACTGAACCCGAGCGAGGCGTCGCCTAACTGAACCCGAACGATTGCACTGCAGGCTACGCGTTACTGAACCCGAGCGATCAAGCGATTCCTTCGCTACTGCTGCTAACTAAAGCCAATCGATGCTGCCTCTGGATCAACAGTGAGTGTTGCTGGGTGGTTTGGATGAACAGTGGGCATTGCTGGCGGTTTTGGATGAACAGTTCCTGGTGGGGGTGGATGAACAGGACCCCTGTGGTGTTGCCTCTGGATGAACAGGACCCCGATCGATCGAGCCGGTTGGGGCTGGATGAACAGGACGCCGTGGAGGGCTGGATGAACATAATGACCCTGTGGAGGCCTGGTTGAACAGTAGACGATGGAGGGCTGGATGAATAGTTTCCCGTGGAGGGGTGGTTAAACAGTAGCCCGTGGAGAGGGCTAGTTGAACAGTAGCCGGTGGAGTAGTGTGCGACGGAGGCTGGATGAACAGGAGCCCGTGGATGAACAGTCGCAGGTGGAGGCTGGAGGAGTTCGACGGTGGATGAACAGTAGCCCATGGAGGCTGGAGGAGGTCAACGGTGGAGATGAACAGTATCCCGTGGAGTCCCGTTTTGCAGTACCCACACCCCTCCCGATGAACAGGACCCCCGTTTCGACCGTCTCGCTCCAACACAAGTCCGTTTCCTCCATTTTGCGGTACGCCAAACCCCTCCCGATCAACAGGACCCCGTTTCAACCGTAGGAGGTCCAACAGAAGTCTTTTTCCTTCATTTTGCGGTATGGCAGACCCCTCCCCATGAACATGATCCTGTTTCGAATGTGGCCGGTTGAACCCAAGGCCGTTTCCTCCTTTCTGCGGTATGCCAGGCCTCGTTTCCATCGGCTGTTCTGTCAAGCCGGCTGGCTCCCACGCATTCCATTGCCTCCCGATGAACACGACGCATTCCGTTGCCTCCCCATGAACACGACGACGACGTAGTTTCTCTGTTCCAACCCAGTGATGTACACGACCCATGGCCGTACATATGTGCGAGTAGGCATTCGAGACCCTACGCGTATGTACATACGTGGTCGTATTTACTTTCTTGCACCCTGGCCGTTGTACGTACGTGTACATGCTACGTGCGCGCCTCTACTATGACACGTGCGCGTCTACATCAACTAGTATGTACGTACACGTTCGAGACCAGAATGACAACGCTAGTATTCTTCGACCAGGTGGGTCCTGACTATCAGGCACTTCCTTGCGTGCGAAGATGTAGCTGGTGGGTCCTAGCAGTCAGGGGGTGAATCGGTTTTTTTGCCCGAACGCACTTCCTTGCGTGCGAAGATGTAGCTGGTGGGTCCCAGCTGTCAGGGGGAAACGTTTTTTCGTGAAATACGGTGGCCTGTCCAGTGGGTCCCTCTCGTCAGGTGGAGGAATAATTATTTTGCGCGTAATAAGGAGGCACTTCCTTGCGCCCGCCGTGGACCGAGCTGTCAGCCTCTCCACATACAGTACTCTTTCGATGGAAGTCGTTCCTTGACCATGTTGACCACGCCACGCTGAGAGCACTAGGGAGGTGGACGACGGCGAGGCCTAGGAAGGGGACGACGCTGAGCCGGGGAAGACGCGGAAGTGGAAGCCCGCGCGAAGAGGAGTACGAGGGTTCACTGGTTCGGCTGCGGTGTGAGGCTTCTGATGACTCTCGTTTGTTATTGACCACACCGTCCCGAGCACACCAAGACCGGTGGATGACAGAGAGGCCCCAGACTGGAATGACCCAGAGATGGGGAAGATGCGGCAATGGAATTACAGATGGAAAGGAGTGGGAAACTTTACTGGTTCGGGTGCACGACAGCATTGCCACCCACGGGAGACAGGAGCAAGAACAGAGGTTGAAGAAGGAGCATGGCTATTGGATTAACATCCAATGGTCCAGCTGCTAGAATCACTTGTTGATTAAGTTAACAAAGCCCCGCGTACACGTCTGCTTAGTAAGCCCACAAGTCAGCCAACAAATCTGTCGGGTCCCAACTGTCATCGGGAGGAATAGTTTTTTCGCATAACAAGGAGGCACTTCCTTCCGTGCGAAGATATAGCTGGTGGGTCCCAGCTATCAGGGGGAGGAAACAACTTAATAAGGAGGAACTTTGCTTGTGTGCGACGATGGACCTCGTGGGTCCCAGCCGTCAGGCTCTCACATATAGTCCTCTTCTGATGACTCTCGTTTGTTGATCACGCCGCGCCGAGTGCAGCGAGGCGATGGACGACGGCGAGGACCCAGACAGGAACGACCAGGAGATGGGGAAGACGCGGCAGTGGAGTCGCTGACGGAGAGGAGTGGGAAACTTCACTGGTTCAGGTGCAGGGTGGGCCTACACTCGGCAGAGAATACCAAGAGGTGCGGAGTGGAAGGATGGCCTGGCCGTCGGTGGGGTAGCGTTTCGCTACGAGGCGCGCAAAACAATGTTGTTGGACGCCGGAGGCTGGAGCAGGCGGTCCCGGCAGCGCTGGGGGAAGAAGATGAGAGATTGAAGAAGAATGCCGGTCATTGGATGTAAATCCAACGCCTTGATTAGGCTTCGACCTACTGGCCCACATGTTAGCCATTCCATTTGTTTTTTAGTCCATTTGGTGGGCTGGGTGAAACAATGATGTAGCATCTATGCAACCCATTTATATATATGGTACAATTTAAAGCCCATTTGCATTTTTCTCGAAATCTTGGACTTGCTGGGCTGGGTGAAAATATAATGTTGGGATGGACAGAGAAATGTTATAAAAACATAAACATATGATTGCACGTCTATTACTGCATTGGTCAGTAAAATCTTTGCAAGCTTATGTACGCAATCACTAGGAGTTAACTTGCCAAGTTATATATAAACAATTATTATTATTATTTTGTAAGAACTTTCAATTTACAAAATAAAATATCATGTTAATTTGATGAGTTAATAGGACATGGGGTATTATTATTTTTTAGGATAGACGTGGGACAATTGAGTTGGTTCTAGTGAAATGTACTGAGAGAAAACTCAGTTTACATCGAAAAAGAAAGAGGAAGAAAATTCAGATATAGGATTAATGAAAACATAAAATAAAGGAAATGGGAAGGTCTATAAAATTGTTGGACGAACGATAGGTTTAACGTAACCTTATGTTGTTTCTATTATATATATATAATTATTTTATTACATATATATATATATAGACTATTATTGAAGGGAAAACATAGGTTCAGTTTTGCATTCTTTTAGAAAAAAAGAACTGATCTGTGTGGCGTCTTGAAAAAACAAACATAACTTGGGCTGCTGATGTTATAGACAAGCTGGGTTGGGAGGCCCAGAGGCCGCTTGATCAAAAAAATGTTGAAACATGTCGTGGGCTGCCCATGTTAAACAACGAAACCTAGGCCATGGACCTGGTGGGCTCGGGACTGTTAGCCTCTCGATGAACAGTTGTCTCCCGATTCATCTTGTTTTGCTGACCATGTTGGGAACGACAGACGGCGGCGCCGCGGCGAGAGCACCAAGGTGGAGGACGATGTCGGGACCACGGACCGAACTAACCGGAGCGGGGGAAGACACAAGCAGAGGGGAATACGAGGGTTGACTTGTTCGGATGCATGGTGGTCGGTGGAGCTCCTTGGTATCATTGTCTTTTTTCATGTTGGCATAGCAGGGGTTGATGATTGTCTCGGCGAGGTCAACCACGGAGTCCTTCTCCTTCCCGTTGCCGATGATCTTGTATTACTTCTAGATGTCGACAAGCTTGCTACACTAGATGGCTGAATCATCGCATTCTTCCTTCTCTCCACCGTAGCAAAGGTGCAGTCGGCACTACCGATGAGACGGGCGAATGCTCCAGAACCTCTGATGGCCCTACAACAGTGGTAGAAGAGAACCTCGTCTCGCATGCATACCTAGGCGACCATGATCCGCTGGTCCCTGTTAGGAGACGAATGGATGGGCACAAGGTCTAGTCCTGCGACCTTGTGCTTTCTCGTCTTGTAGGTACTGTTTGAACTCGGCGAGGCAGAGCTTCACCGAATCTGTATCGTTGGTGTACATCACATTCAACTTGGTGCCACCATGGGACTGAACGGCAAACTCAAAGGTGAACTCCTTGCTGAAGTCCATATCTAGCAGGCTCACCCCTCGGATCGCCATTGGAGTCTCTTCAAGTGAACGAGTGAGTAGGCGGCAGCAGCAGTTCATTTTTCAGCTCTTGGGGAACTGGATTCAACAGTAAACTGAGTGTGTATAGGTGACAACAGTTACTACCCCTCCTTTGCCCACTGCATGCCCGACAGAATATGCACCCTCGGTCCATTCAAACACCTCCATTAAGAAACCTATTCCAGCCACACACGTCGGTTCATGAGTGGGTTTGTATTGGTACTATAATAGCAAGTGTTAGTGGTCACTATACTTAAATTTAATTAGCTTTAATTAAAATGTATTCTTAAAACAAGCAATGCATTGGCTCGTTCTATCAGTGCCACAGGATCAACATGCACAACAATATGAATTATTATTCTAACGACGCACATGATCAGCACATTTGCCGCACTTTCACACAGAAAATACTACCAAGTTTGAACAGTTTGTTATGATTGTTGTCCTCTGCATCATCATGCTGAGTTTCCCAGCTTGCAAGATTCAGGAACAACAAATAAGATTCAAGTAATAAGTATAACAAAAATGCCTACACATCTCATTGATTTCCAGCTTCCAAGATTGAGAACCAACAAATAAGATTCAAATAATAAGTACAACAAAGATACCTACACATCTCATTGATTCCCAGCTTGAAAGATTCAGAACCAGCCCATTAGAGCCTTTTGATAAAGTGAATATCGGGATTAAATCCATCTTGGCTAGCCGTGTCATACAACCCAAGAACTTGGCGAATGCTCTTGACCATCACAACATTTGTAGTAGAGTATTCTTGTTTGCACAGATAAGAAAGGGCCCTATACCGCCACGATTCGATGTGGTGAACCTGCAACTCCACTCGGATGAGGTCAACCTGCAGATCCATGATTCAATCCATGCGAATTTTTTTGCAGTTCACCTGAAATTAAGCAAAGATTGCATCATTCAGCTAGCAAGAAGTACTTGCTCTAGTGAGCTGGCAGGTTCTTGTTTAGTAGTTGCACTAAAATTCAGCAACATTGAGGTTGGTTGTCCTGCTCATGTAAGCTGCACCTATAAGTTGCTTATCCTTTTGTGCAGTTCCACTAAAATAAAGTGCCATTGTGGTGACAGTGACGGCTCATTTTGCAAAAGCTAATAAAATGTTGCACGAGATTACCAACAGAATTTGATGGAGATTTTGGAAACTCCAATCACCATTTTGTGCAGTTCCACCAAAATTGAGAGATGTTGCCCACCTGACATTTTAGTTGAACTGCACAAGACACTCATTCCAAAAGAAAGTGTTTTGTGCAGTTCACCAAAAGGTCACAATAGCAACAGGTGAAATGGATATCCCTATATGGACAAAAAGATAGAAAGTAAACAGTTGCTGGTCAATAAGAATATACGAAACATACACAAAATGAAAAGAAACATATTAATTATGTTCATGGAAATCATGCAAGGACAATAGAAATTTTAAAACGTCAGCAATGCTTCATGTTACCGAAGCATTACGATGGCATTACTCAAATATGGAATTACTTTAATGGTGGCATTGCTTGTTTACCAGATACAGTAAATCAACAGTAGCTAAAGAGTTGGTTTAAGGGCATGGGACCATGGGGACACCAGGTCACTCAGCAGCGTAAAGAAGCAACTTACTTATCATACTTGGGAAAACAACAGGAGAACCATTTGTTAACACAGTTTAATTGCATCATATCACTAGAGGCATTAGATTAACAATAACACTAGTTAGACATGACCTTAAGGTAACAGTGTGATCGCTTCATTTTACATGCGCCCTTACATTAACAATAGCAAAAGGTTGGTATAAGGACATGCGACAGTGGACGCATCAGCACAATGTACCTACAAGGCATAAAGTGGTGATGCCGAGTTTGTTCATGCTTTGTGAGGGCAGCAAATCTAATCACGGAGAACTTTTCCTATGTGAGGACAGTAAATCTAATCTTGGAGACCTTTTACTATGTGAGGGCAGCAAATCTAATCCTGGACGTACTCTATTGACTTGTCCACCAGCCGCAACTTTCAATCTTTTTTTCAACCAATAATAGATCTGTTCCTTATCTAGTTTGTACTGAGTTTTCCCATTATTTCCCTTTTCAACCAAGAGACCGGTTGGGTACCCGGTCTCTACTACTTTCCCCCTGTTATTTCCTCTTTGAATCAAGTCCTAGATTCATGCTATGATTTTCCCCCCTTTCTTCGTTGTTTGAACGAAGTCCTAGATTCGAATGCATGAAGTAGCTTTACCTCTAATAATACTAAAAATTTAGGTGGATTTGGAAGAGCTGATGGAAGTAGAAAAAGATGCACATGCAAACACGTTGGCAGCTGGGGCAGTAGAGCAAGGCTGCTTTCGAAGAACATGTACCTGAGGTTTGTTGGGATGCCGGCGGCGGCAGGTCCAATCTGCGCACAATACGACAGGGAGGAAGAAGGGTCGAAGGACCTCCCGAGCCGGCGCTGTGTCGGAGAGAATGGCACGGGCAGAGGACAAGGCCCCGCCGGCAGTTGTGGGTTTCCTCCCTCGGCGGTGATGACCGCATGAACGATGCACCTTTTAGTCCTCTACACACACCTGCCGAAGGGATCCGCCCGGATCTGTGATCAGTGGTGAGCAGAGAGAAAATGTCGCTACCACTTTCTTGTTTAGATCTGGAGAGGATGAGAGAATGAAGAGAGCAACCCTAGTAAAGCAAGCGCTCAGGCCCCTGCGTACATATATATTGGAGTGATTATATTTTTGTCTCGACGACAAGCATTTCAATTTGTGTATGTGGCATTAAAGAAAAGAAACTCTCTATTTAAGGTGACTAACTGTACGACTCCTACTTACTACTAGTAGTACTAGTATTGTTCACTTGTGCTCCCCGGCCCTCCATTCATTGGACAACCCTACCGGTGAATAAACATACAGTAAGTTCTTATATAGAACGAACAAGCTCGAACTATTTTCGCATAGTTAAAACTTGAGGGTGGGGCTTTTCCCAGGCAGTACGCGCAGTAGTTTTCAGGTAGGCGGTTTTACAGGGAGGCCAGGAGGGTGAGGGAGTGGCGGATTCTCAAACTTACTGCTGGAAAGGTCGGGCTATGTGATTTGACAGTGCGTTACTGCTGGAAAGACTTGTGATATGACTACTCACTATAGTCATGAATTACTGGCACTACGACTGGGGTGATACCCCCCTTTGTTCCGCACTCTAATCTGGTGCATGACACATCGACCTAGATGCTGGCTCACCCACATGTCGGCAAAGTATGTAGTAAGAAGGAGCAAAGAATGATGCGGTATATACTACTACTACTACTCAGGTCGGAGGAGTGCGAACCATGGTAGCCGAGTGAACCAGCAGTGCGAACCACGGTAGCCCAGTGAACCAGCAATAGAAAACAATGTGGTGATATGGCCATAAAAAACAATGTGCTATGGTCCAGACTGTAGCATGTACAGTACTTCTCCTCTTTGTTTGGATCCCTGAGTTAGACCTAGTTTGGGTTGAAATAGCCTCAAATTATCGAAACCGAAGGGGTTAGTTTGAGCTAGTTTGCTCTAACCCTGCTAAAAAAACTAGCCCGGTGGAGAGGATATAATTGGGTTAGTGATCCTCGGGCCCACTAAAAGAGAACTAAAAAAATCTCCCCTGTCGCACCAGATTGCTCCCTCCCCCCCCTCTCACAACTCCTCTCTATTCCCCATAGGGCCCTCCGCCCAAATGTCGCTCTACCGCTCGCCCTCTCTCTCCTCCGGCCGCCCTCTCCTTTCGGACTTTGCCGCTCTACTCCGGCTGCCCTCTCCCTCCAGCCTTCGAAGGTCGCCCCGTTCCCCCTTCACCAGTCGTTTTTCTCCCTCTGTCGTGCACGGCGGCTGTGCATAAACCAGTGAGGTCGCAAGAGGGGTGAGTTTGTTCGTTCCTTCTCTGTCTCATAGCCATATCATTGATCTTGCTCGCTCTAGCGCTAATTCTGATTCGGAAAAGTAGATCCTGATCAAACTTGGTATAGATTTGTGGTGCACACATGGAACTTTTTGATGCTGCTTGAGGAGGTAATAAATCTTTCTAGACGCCCAAAGATTCAATTCACCTTTCTAGGTATTTCAGTTTCAGGCTTGCATTATTTCTAGAGGCCCAAAGATTCGTTCACTTTTCTAGGTATGTCAGTTTCAGGCTTGCATTATTTCTAGAGGCCCAAAGATTCAGTTCACCTTTCTAGGTATTTTAGTTTCAGGCTTGCATTATTTCTAGAGGCCCAAAGATTAAGTTCCAAGTCGTCGGCAAGCGCCCAGCTACCCATGCCGGTGTCGACCTCAACTCGCAAGCACCAGCGTCAGAGGGGTTCCCGGGGCTTGGGATCTATAGAGCCTTCCTCCAGAGCGACGATGACGAGCTCCTCCCTCGGTGTGTGAGGGGCTCCGGGCTCCCTCCCTATCGTGAATGACTTCCGTGATGAGTTAGCTCATGCTTTGTTTCATGGATTGTTTTTTTGTGAAGCTTGATTGACGACTTGTATGTTTAAGTGGGATATCTCATTTGTATGGAAAAAGTAAAATTTATCATGTTTTGCATGTTGATTTGTAAAAGATGGTTCATTTATGTCAACTGTGAGCGGAACGAGGTCACACAAGAGACGGCCACACGAAATCCGGCAGGAAATAAGGTCCAAAGTAGTCAAATGATTGAAAAAGAGCATTTATTGTCAATCTAACCATGCCATCCATACACCTCTTTGGTTTAGAGTTAGTTCAGGGTTAGAATCTAACTCTAACCTCTAACTGAGTTAGAGTTCTCCTCAGTCTCGGTTCATCGCCATCATACTTTCCCCATTCCTGTGTTTTCAGTATCCTGCGAATAAAAGAGGCCCTTTTTTTACGGGAAAAATCAAAGAGGCCCTTAGACTGGTTTAGGTCCGGTCATTTTTTATAAATGTGTTATGTCCAAAATTTAATGAACGTGCTCCGGTTTCTACAAAATAATCTGGTTTCATGTAGTAATTCATTTATTTATTTATTCTTCTGCGGGGGGTTTGCATGTAATTCGTGAGGTCTAAAATTTAATGTACCCAGCATATGCTCCGAGTCATGCATGCACTACAACCAGATGCTCTATGTCCGACATGTCAGCGAAAGGGGGCATGTGGAAATAGCCTAGGAGTACATATAGGAGGATGAATGCGTGAAAAAATATGTACTGTGAAGAGTAGCTACGGTTCGAAAAGGAGACCTAAATTGATGACAGGTATAGGTCGCACACACCCAAGTAGTGGTACTAGACATACGACTATTTTTCCCCGAAAAAAGAGGTATGAGTGCTCAGTACTCCTATTCTATCAACACGGGTCCCTTCTAACAACAGCGTCCGTGCTACAGCTAGGTCTCCTCCCTCGTTTCTCTCTTCTAATTCTAAACTCGGCCGATGCCCGGTGGGAGGGGTGGGTTTGCTCAACTGCGGCCCCACCTCACAGTGAAAATGTTATGACTGGAATAAAAATGACATATACTCGCTCCGTTCCTAAATATAAGCCTTTTTAGATACTATTTCAAATGGAATATAGCATATAGATGTATGTAGAAATAGTTTAGAGTGTAGATTCACTCATTTTGCTCCGTATGTAGTAGTCACTTGCTGGAATCTTTAGAAAGACTTATATTTGGGAATGGAGGGAGTACTATACTAATAAAACATTAAGGCCACAAGGCGATGCATTGCTGGTTAGAGGAGGCAAGAAGAAGTGATGCATCCATCGACGACATCCACCTCCTCGACTCAGGGAGCCGGCCCACCGAATGGCACCTAAGTAGCAGTGGCTTTCGTGGCCAGGTCGACGTGCTTCTGAACAATGGCGTCCAAAGATTCCAGCCCCTGGAAGAAGGCCAACGTCTTTCTGTCCTCGCTTTCCTTGTAGTGGCCTATGTAGATGATTTCCTCGTAGACGTGGATGTGCAGGTCGACCGTTTCATGCATGGCGAGGCGCTGCGCGGCGAGTGCGGCCTCGAGGTGCACATTCTTCATCGTGACCTCCGGCACCTACAGGGCCACCAGGGCTTGAAAGAGTTCGTCACCATGGAGGCCGATGAGGGTGGCAGGCAATGAGGATCCTAGGCGTGCATGCTGGAGCAGTACGGCAAGGTCGTTCGCACGCTTCTTGACGGTGGTGAACTTGCGGATGGAGTTGACCATCATGTCGGTCAAGAGAGAGGCGAAGCCGGCGTCGGCGAGGGCTACGATGCCGGCGGTCACTAGCACCATCTGGAAACGCTGCGCCAGGCGGGGCCGCAGGACGGTGCCTTGGATGATTTGGCACAGTCGACTACCGCACGCGTCCATCGCCTCCATAGGTGCTTGTGGCTTTTGGTCACTTGGTCTTGGATTGGAGTGAGTAGTGTTGCGCAGAGACTTAAGAGTAGATGGACTGGAGTGGTGGGGCGCCTTTCTATGTGAGTCCAAACTCTATTGCATTCACATTGTCCTGGCTCTATTCTGCTTCTCCAATTAATTCCCTCTGCATGTAATTGAGGATGCATCATTGATCGTTCAACGTCTCGGGAACCGCTACCCTCTCCCTCCTTGGCATTCAAGCGCCTAAGGAGGCGACTACCACTCACGTCTATCGTGTGTCAGGAGACGTTCCCGTCGACGACGAGGTGCCTATGGTGACTTCATAAATTTCAAGATGATAGTGCCGGCTCAGTCTTTTGGAGGTGCTCATAGGGGCAGGGTGTGCGTGTGTGCATTCATAGGGGTGAGTGTATGCGCATGTATATGAGCGCTTGCGTCTGTACTATGTCAAAAAAAACGTAAATGCGTGTCAAAAAGAGACTAGTCATTATACTCAATATTGTGCACCTCGGAGAGGAAAATGAGAGAACTATGTATTTATTTACGGTGCAGATTCAATCATTTTGCTCCATATGTACTCCATCTTGGTGTAGTCTAGTCACTTGTTGAAATCTCTAGAAAGGCAAATACTCCTTTCTGGTTTACAGGGCTATACTAGCAAGTACGTACTACAACAGTCGGCTCACATAGCAATGTTGTCTCATGCAAGAGCCTTGCTATATGTGTGCTCCAATGTTCGCAACTACCATGTTCGGGTTGTGCTTGGTGCTTCGCCTCTTAGAGAATACGAAGAATGGTGTTACTACTACTGCTTCTACAGTATCGAATCCACTGCTGCATGTCCGTCCACCGCGAGTGGGATGGATAGCTTGTTGTAGTACTATAATCAAAAGCCTGTCCTTGTTTGCGAGCAACCGCGTGCATGGGCGAGGGAGAAGGCGTGTAGTAGTAAAATCAAGCTTCTCCTCATTGTACAAGTTGACACAACACATCATAGCACTGGCCCCACATGCTTGCCTCTAAACTTGCCTGAAAGACCCGTAGTGTACAATATATTTGCCGCAACCTCTATCATTTACCCACCACAAATTAAAAAATATATTCCTATCTTGACCAGATGAGCGTGCAAACTACAATCACCAGGATGACAGGTAGGGCCAGAAGACTATTTTAATTAAAAAACCTTCGAGACGGCCACATAGCATGGAGCCGACCCCAACGATTTTAAGCTTACAGGCACGATACACGCTATCCTAGACTACTCTACACATGAAACTGCCACACGAGTGTCCCGGCTGCGCTTGGCTCTTTGCCTCTTCAGGAAGTCAAACAATGATGGAGTACTACAGTACGCTTTTGGCCATCTAACACCGATTGAACTGCTGCATGTCCACCGCGTGCGGGAGGGAGAGCATGTAGCGAAAGCTTCTCCTAGTCCTGCCAGCCACCACGCTCATGGGCGAGGGAGGGACGCTCCTGCCTTTGCGTGTAGGATAGGTGGGCCCAACAGGTGGGTGGCCAACCTATCATACAGCCAAAGGCAGGTGCAGTTAAGTCCACGAGGGAGAGTATAATCAAACTTCTCGTTGTTGTATGAGTTGACGCGACACATCAAACCACTCCACTCGATATATTTCAATAATTTACGTTTACCGATGCATTAATTACAATGCATGCATGCATGCCGTGACTCTCCTTTTGATACTTGCATGTGTTGATTTAATGCACCTTGAAGTAGTATAAATATGTCATGGTAAAGCTTTGTAATGCCCCGGCCCTAAAGCGAGAGATGGTTGTGCACGAGGAGGGCGAGATCATGCAGACGAAACAAGACCCGGCGATGGAGCTCTCTATGGTCTCGATGGACCTCACCTTGCTCCACTGCCCCTTGTGCCTCCGCCTCTTGACGCCTGAAGTGTATGAGGTTCAAATACACCTTGTCTGTTCGGCTGATCGAGCAAGGGTAGGTTTCTTGATTGATGTGTTGCTTGATTGATTTCTGCAGTGCAAGGGAGGGCACCTGGCCTGCGTGGACTACCACGTCGAGCGCCTCGGGAACCAGTGGCAGTGCCAGAAGTGCAAGCGCGGCGGTGGCTTCGACGTGCGGAACACGGCGGTGGACGCCGTCCTTTCGTTGGTGAGGGTGGAGTGCCCGCACGAAGGCTGTGGTCTCTACGTCATTTTCCACAAGCTTGCCGATCACTGCTACGTCTTGAGCTTGCGTTGGTTTTCTTTGAAGAGGAAAGGGTGATGCAACACAGTAGCGTAAGTATTTCCCTCAGTTTTTGAGAACCACGATATCAATCCAGTAGGAGGATCCTCAACAAGTCCCACGAACCTACACAAACAAACAAAGAACTCGCAACCAACGCGATAAAGGGGTTGTCAATCCCTTCACGGCCACTTGCGAAAGTGAGATCTGATAGAGATAAAATGATAAGATAAATATATTTTTGGTATTTTATAATATAGATGCAGAAAGTAAAGATGCAAATAAAAGTAGATTGGAAGCAAATATGATAAGAGATAGACCCGGGGGCCATAGGTTTCACTAGAGGCTTCTCTCGAGATACCATAAGTATTACGGTAGGTGAACAAATTACTGTTGAGCAATTGATAGAAAAGAGAATAATTATGAGATTATCTAGGCATGATCATGTATATACGCATCACGTCCGCAACAAGTAGACCGACTCCTGCCTGCATCTACTACTACTACTCCACACATCGACCGCTATCCAGCATGCATCTAGAGTATTAAGTTCATAAGAACAGAGTAACGCATTAAGCAAGATGACATGATGTAGAGGGATAAACTCAAGCAATATGATATAAACCCCATCTTTTTATCCTCAATGGCAACAATACAATACGTGTCTTGCAACCCTTTCTATCACTGGGTAAGAACACCGCAAGATTGAACCCAAAGCTAAGCACTTCTCCCATGTTAAGAAAGATCAATCTAGTAGGCGAAACCAAACTGAAAATTCGAAGAGACTTACAAAGATAACTCAATCATACATAAAACAATTCAGAGAAGATTCAAATATTATTCATAGATAAACTTGATATAAACCCACAATTCATCGGATCTCGACAGACACACCGCAAAAAGAGATTACATCAAATAGATCTCCACAAGAGAGGGGGAGAACATTGTATTGAGATCAAAAAAGAGATAAGAAGCCATCTAGCTAATAACTATGGACCCGTAGGTTTGTGGTAAACTACTCACAACTCATCGAAAGGGCTATGGTGTTGATGTAGAAGCCCTCCATGGTCGATTCCCCCTTCGGCAGAGTGCCAGCGAAGGCTCCAAGATGGGATCTCATGGATACCGAAGGTTACGGTGGTGGAAATTGTGTTTCATCTGCTCCCTGGATGTTTTCGGGGTACATAGGCTTATATAGGAGAAGGAAGTATGTCGATGGACGCCCGAGGGGCCCACGAGACAGGGGCCGCGCCCTATAGGGGGGGGCGCCCTCCTATCTCGTGGAAGCTTCGGCTGCTTCTTGACTTGCAATCAAAGTCCTCTGGATCACGTTCGTTCCAAAAATCACGCTCCCAAAGGTTTCATTCCGTTTGGACTCCGTTTGATATTCCTTTTCTTCGAAATACTGAAATAGGCAAAAAAAACAGCAATACAGGATGGGCCTCCGGTTAGTCCCAAAAATGATATAAATGTGTAAAATAAAGCCCATAAACATCCAAAACGGGTAATATAATAGCATGGAACAATCAAAAATTATAGATACATTGGAGACGTATCAAGCATCCCCAAGCTTAATTCCTGCTCGTCCTCGAGTAGGTAAATGATAAAAAAGAAATTTTTGATGTGGAATGCTACCTAGCATAATTCTCAATGTAATTTTCTTTATTGTGGCATGAATGTTCAGATCCAAATGATTCAAGATAAAAGCTTACAAAACATAAAAATAATAATACTTTGAAGCATACTAACAAATAATCATCTCCTATCAAAATAGCATAGCCATAGAAAGCTTATCCCTGCAAAATCATATAGTTAGGCCATGCTTCATTTCCATTACACAAAATACTCCCATCATGTACAACCCCGATGAGGAGCCGAGCAATTGGTTCATACTTTTTAACGCGCTTCCACTTTTTTCAACTCTTATGCAATACATGAGCGTAAGCCATGGACGTAGCACTATGGTTGTCTATTGTGGTGGTTGTAAAGACAAAAAGAGGGAGAAGATAGTCTCACATCAACTAGGCGTATCAACGGGCTATGGAGATGCCCATTAATATATATCAATGTGAGTGAGTAGGGATTGCCATGCAACCACTACTAGGGAAAATCTTATACATAGAATCTTACCAGTAGCGCTTGTTAAAATGAGGCGCTGCTGCTACTTAGCAGTAACGCGTCTGGCTAAACCACGCTACTACTACAATTGCCACACCGGTACCGACGTGCTAGGTATAGTAGTAGAGCCCTTCTAGAAATGGCGCTACTACTACGGATTTTAGCAGCAGCGCATTTTTCCTCCCCACGCTACTGTTAAAGCTATTTTCACCTAACCCCCCGCGCGGAATGATTCCTTCTCCTCTGCTTCCTCCCCCAATTCCCCACTCTCTCTTCTCCCCCTCGTCGCCTCTGCCTCTCCGTCATCTCACCGCCGTCTCCCCCGACCCCGCCTCGCGGCCGTCTCCCCCGACCCTTCCTCGCCGCCGTCTCCCCCGACCCCGCCTCGCCGCCGCCTCCCTCGACCCGCCTCGCCGCCTCGCCGCCGTCTCCCCCGACCCCGCCTCGCTGCTGTCTCCCCCGATCACGAGCCCGCCCTCGCCGCCCCTACCTCCGTCGCCGAGCACCTCCCTGCCACCGTGTCTCCCTCTGTAAGCCCCCCACCCCTCCCCCACCCCGTCTCTCTTTGCTTAGTTAGTAGTAGATGATTTTAGTAGTAGTAGATGTTAATTTAGGGTTCATAGATAATGATTTTTAGTAGTAGTGGATAATAATTAGTAGTAGTGATGGTAAACTAGTTGTATAATTAGCAGTAGTAGATATTAATTAGTAGTAGATGTAGTAGTAGATGTTAATTAGTAGTAGTAGATGTACTAGTTTCTTTCTATTTATAGTAAGTTTATATTTAGTAAGAACGAGTTGAATTAATAGAACTAGTTTAGTTTTAGTTGAACTAGTTTAGTTTTAGTTGAACTAGTTTAGTAAGTAAATTAATAACTAGTTGAGCTACTTTATTTTTAGAAAGAACTAGTTTTTTCTATTTATAGTAAGTTTATATTTAGTATGAACTAGTTGAATTAATATAACTAGTTTAGTTTTAGTTGAACTAGTTTAGTTTTAGTTGAACTAGTTTAGTAAGTAAATTAATAACTAGTTGAACTACTTTATTTTCAGAAAGAACTAGTTTTCTTCTATTTATAGTAAGTTGAATTAATAGAACTAGTTGAACATGTCATATTTGTTGTTATTTTTTAGTTTAAGCAATTATTTCATGTTTTGATTACACCTCCGAGTGGCCTATGTTTTGCCGGAGTGTTGATTAATTTCCGTTCCGGCAAATTTCAGGCGCTCGATATGTCCTTTTTTAGCAAAGGTCATGCCGGATTTTTCCATGAGTTCTGGCATGACTTGTGCTAGAATATGTACAAGTTTAATCTTTGAATTATGAACGTAGGAAATGTCATACTCGGACGACGACAGTCTCCCGGGGGAGTGCAGTTGGCGCCATGACGATCGAGGTATGTGCGACAGGTTCGTTGAGCTAGATGAAGATCGGCGCTTCAGCATTAAGCTCGAGGAGACCTTCCATGTTGAAACGGTACGCAACAACGACAAGTGTTTATTTTCATAATTAAGCTTGACTTCAACTATTTCAATGTCTAATTTTCATCTTTTACAATTCAACTAGCTTATCCCATGCCATGCAAGACGCTATGTCTTGGAGAGGATGGGTTTTGAAGACCATGAAAATTTTGAAACAAAGAAAATACACCTAAGGACCCATCATGATATGGATTTTGAAGTAAATCTGTGCAATGCTCAGAGCATAACCCATTCTGGTTGCCAAAATTGGGAAGCACTTTGCAAAATGTATGGTTTTTATGAGGGTATGATTGTCACCATGGATCTTGGTGATCCTGACATCGAGCAAGACAATATGGACATTTGGGTCCTTGTTGATACGCTTCCGATTGTACCACTATGTGAGTTTCTCAAACATAGTTATTAACTAATTTATATTGTTTATTTCAAAATAGTTGACAACTTATTTCCATTCACAGCTTATTTTGATTCTTCAAAGACTATGCGGAAGATGGTGGACAAAACCCACTACACCGATGGCTCTGAATTAACTTATAAGGAGAAAAATCATCTAATCGCATTTTGTACTCTTCTTGAGGACTACAATAACTATTATCGAACTCCTCCAAATTATGGTGAATACATGCCACTAGTGCACGTGTTGAACCACGGTAACTTCTCTGGAGATACCCTGATAAGATTTTTTACTATTACGACATCCGTGCATCTTTTGCATACTTCTAAAACAAGTACATCATTGGTAACTACGAAGTTATTACTATGTTTTTCAACAGAAACTCCTGATGGATTGTGTGCCTCATCTGATGTATCTGAATGGTCGCGTTACAGTTCTGAACATACTGCCAGGTAAATCTAGGGAGCTCACCTGTGCATATCGGATTTTTAAAACCGGTGAACACATGTCCATCAAAAAATGGAAGAAATATATTGACATTCTCAAGGAGGTTCTTGGAAGTAACATTCAGCGAAAGGCAAGAATTGGAGACAGGCTAATCTCCATTCTCCATAATGGAGAGTCAGGGGCTATCTTGTTTTTTGCTATTTTACCTTAGAAAATGTAGTAGGTCTTAATCGAATGTAGTAGGTCCTATGAGGTACAATATGTTTATTATGTGGTAATGTGTTAGAGTTGATAATGAGGAGTACTTGTGATTACGACTAGTGACCAATTTGCTAAGTTGATCTTGAGGAGGTGTTATATGACAATGATGTATTATGATGATAAGTTGTTAATGATATGATGATGATGATATTATTATATCATTGGGTGAAAGAACCGCGGACTAGTTTCAAGTGGATGGACATCCACTTGAAACTAGTCCATAGTTCTTTCACCCCGTGATGTAATAACTCATTATGATGTAAAAACAATCTCTAAATTCCTGTTTTATGGAAACTTGTGTAAAGGTGTATGAATACAACATGAAATAAAAAAGAAATAACATACTAAATAATAGTTGTAGCGCGGGCAAGGAGAAGCGCTACTACTAATTACCAGTAGCGCTCTTCTGTAGAAGCGCTACTACTAAGTCAATTTAGCAGTAGCGTGGGTCTAGGCACGCTATTGCTAAGATTTAGTTGTAGCACCTTATCAGTACCGCTCCTGCCCGCGCTACTGATAGGCCTAAAACCCGCGCTGCTGTTAGGCTTTTCCGTAGTAGTGAACGGATGCACTAGAGCTATAAATGTATGAAAGCTCAACAAAAGAAACTATGTGGGTGTGCATCCAACTTGCTTGCTCACGAAGACCTAGGGCACTTTGAGGAAGCCCATTATTGGAATATACAAGCCAAGTTCTATAATGAAAAATTCCCACTAGTATATGAAAGTGACAACGTAGGAGACTCTCTATCATGAAGATCATGGTGCTATTTTTTGAAGCACAAGTGTGGAAAAAGAGATAGTAGCAATTGTCCCTTCTCTCTTTTTCTCTCATTTTTTTTGTTTTTCTCTTTTTTTTCTTTTTTTCACTTTTTTTTCTCTTTTCTTTTTGTTTCTTTTTGGTGGGCTTCTTTGGCCTCTTTTATTTTTACGAAGTCCGAAGTCCCATCCCGACTTGTGGGGGATAGTCTTCATCATCCTTTCCTCACTAGGACAATGCTCTAATAATGAAGATCATCACACTTTTATGGATTTACAACTCAAGAATTACAACTCAAAGCTAGAACAAGATATGACTCTATATGAATGCCTCCGATGGTGTATCGGGATATGCAATGAATGAAGAGCGACATGTATGAAAATTATGAAGGTGGCCTTGCCACAAATACGATGCCAACTACATGATCATGCAAAGAGCAATATGACAATGATGAAACGTGTCATAATAAACGGAACGGTGGAAATTTGCATGGCAATATATCTCGGAATGGCTATGGAAATGCCATAATAGGTTGGTATGGTGGCTGTTTTGAGGAAGGTAAATAATGGGTACATGATACCGGTGAAAGTTGCGCGTTAAAAAGAAAATCTAACAAAGTGGAAGGATGAGTGTGCGTATATCCATGGACTCACATTAGTCATAAAGAACTCATATACTTATTGGAAAAATCTACTTAGCCCTCGAAGCAAAGTACTACTACACATGCCCCAAGAGGGATAGATTGGTAGGAAAAATCCATCGCTCGTCCGCGATTGCCACTCATAAGGAAGACAATCAAAAGAGCACCTCATGCAACAAATTTGTCACACAACTTTTACTATGCGTCTTTCTCAATTTCAACAAAAGAGCACCTCATACGGGACTTGCCAACTTCAAAAAAAGTATTTCTCAATTTCATAATTATCCACTATCATGACCCTAACATTACTACCTTTATATCTCAAAACAATTATCAAGCAACAAATTGATCATAGCACCCAATTCTCTTCTATGATAGTTTTTATTATACCCAACTTGGATGCTCACATTCTAGGACCAAATTTGTAACCATAAAAAATACCATGCTGTTCTAAAAGACTCCCAAAATAATGTAAGTGAAGCAAGAGAGACTAGCAATTTCTTAAAAAATTAAGTTACCACCGTCATGCTCTAAAAGATATAAGTGAAGCACTAGAGAAAAAACTATCAAGCTCAAAAGATGTAAGTGAAGCACATAGCATTCTAGCAAATTCTAATCAAATAGGCTTCTCCCAAAAGGTGTGTACAGCAAGGATGATTGTGGTGAACTAAAAAGCAAAGACTAATATAATACACGACGCTCCAAGCAAAACACATATCATGTGGCGAATAAAAAGACAGCTCCAAGTAAAGTTACCAATGAACGAAGACAAAAGAGGGGATGCCTTCCCGGGGCATCCCCAAGCTTAGGATTTTGGCTATCCTTGAATATCTTGGGGTGCCTTGGGCATCCCCAAGCTTAGGCTCTTTCCACTCCTTATTCCATAGTCCATAAAAGCTTTACCCAAAACTTGAAAACTTCACAACACAAAACTCAACAGGAAATCTTATAGGCTCCGTTAGTGAAAGAAAAGAAAACCACCACATAAGGTACTATAATGAACTCATTCTTTATTTATTTTGGTGTTAAACCTACTGTATTCCAACTTCTTTATGGTTTATAAACTATTTTACTATCCATAGATGCATCAAAATAGGCAAACAACACACGAAAAACAGAATGTGTCAAAAACAGAACAGTCTGTAGCAATCTGTAACTAACACAAACTTTTGTAACTCTAAAAATCCTACCAAAATAGGAAGTACTGGACAATTTGTTTATTGATCAGCAGCAAAACTAACCAATGGAAAATCTCGTTCCTGCGATTTATTGATTTTTTTTCTCGTGAGCGCAAAGTTTCTATTTTTCAGCAGAACCAAATCAACTATCATCATAGTTTATCCTATAGGTTCTACTTGCCACAAACACTAAAGAAAAGATAATAAACACCTCTAAACAGAAAGTAGAAGCAAAAACTTAATACTAAACAGGAACAAAAACAAAAAACACAAAGAAAATTGGGTTGCCTCCCAACTAGCGCTATCGTTTAACGCCCCTTGTTAGGCATAAAAGCGAAGATAGATCTAAGTAGTGCCATCTTTGGCACTTGATTCAAAAGTAGCCCGTATGATAGATTCATAAGGTAATTTGACATTCTTTCTTGGAAAGTGCTCCATGCCTTTATTTAATGGAAATTGGAATCTAATATTCCCTTCCTTCATATCAATAATCACACCAATCGTTCTAAGGAAAGGTCTACCAAGAATAATTGGGCAAGAAAGATTACAATCTATATCAAGAACGATAAAATCCACGGGCACCAAATATCTATTTGCAAGAATGAGAACATCATTGATCCTTCCCATTGGATTTTTAATGGTGGAATCCGCAAGGTGGAAATTTAAAGAGCAATCATCAAGATCATGGAAACCTAGAATATCACATAAAGTTTTTGGAATCGTGGAAACACTAGCACCCAAATCACACAAGGAAAAACACTCATGATCTTTAATTCTAATCTTTATAGTAGGTTCCCACTCATCATTAAGTTTTCTAGGTATAGTAACCTCCAAATTAAGTTTTTCATCATAAGATTGCAACAAAGCATCAACGATATGTTTGGTAAAAGCTTTATTTTGACTACGAGATAGTGGGTTCAATACTATTTAAAGTCATGACCTCTTCAATCCCACTTTACCAAATTTAGCATCATGATCTAAAAACTCCGAATTCTTGGGACGCCTTCTAGGTAAAGTTCACTCATCATCAGTCCCATAATTATCAAGGTTCATATTGCAAAACATAGATCTAATAGGAGACACATCAATAACTTTAAGATCTTCATCATTATTTTCATGTAAACTAGAAGAACACGCTTTTATAAAGCTATCTTTTTTAGAACGCAATCTAGCGGTTCTTTCCTTACACTCATCAATGGAAATTCTCCTTGCTTTGAGAGACTCATTGATATCATGCTTAGGAGAAGAAGATCTAATATTAAGAGAATCAACATCAAGCGAAAGTCTATCAACGTTCCTAGCCAAATCATCAACTTTGAGCAATTTTTCTTCAAGCAAAGCATTAAAATTCTTTTGAGAAATCATAAATTCTGTCACACTATTCTCAAAATCAGAGGGCATCTTATTAAAATTGCCATAAGAATTATTGTAAGAATTTCCATAATTATTAGAGGAATTACTAGGGAACGGTCTAGCATTAAAGTTTCCTCTATAGGCATTGTTTCCAAAACTATTTCTACCAACACTATTCACATCCATAGATTCATTATTATTCTCAATCAAAGTAGATAAAGGCATATTATTGGGATCAAGAGGAGTATTTTTAGTAGAAAACAACTTCATAAGTTCATCCATCTTTCCACTCGAAACATTGATTTCTTCAATAGCATGCCCTTTTTTACTAGAAGATCTTTCGGTGTGCCGTTGAGAATAATTAGCCATAATATTATCAAGAAGTTTTGTAGCATCTCGTAACATGATTTACATAAACGTGCCTCCCGCGGCCGAATCTAAGAGATTTCTAGAAGCAAAGTTCAAACCGGCATAAATTTTTTGTATGATCATCCATAAATTCAAACCATGAGTAGGGCAATTCTGAATCATCAATTTCATTCTTTCCCAAGATTGGGCAACATGCTCATGACCAAGTTGTTTAAAATTCATAATATCGTTCCTAAGAGTGATAATCTTAGCGGGAGGAAAATACATAGAGATAAAAGCATCTTTGCACTTGTTCCAAGAATCAATACTATTTTTAGGCAAAGACGAAAACCAAACTTTAGCATGATCTCTAAGTGAAAATGGAAATAACTTCAATTTAACAATATAATTATTCGTATCTTTCTTCTTTTGCATATCACACAAATCAAGAAAATTGTTTAGATGAGTAGCGGCATCTTCACTAGGAAGGCCGGCGAATTGATCTTTCATAACAAGATGCAGCAAAGCAGTATTGATTTCACAAGACTCAACATCATTAAGAGGAGCAATTGGAGTAATAAGCAAATCATTATTATTGGTATTCGAGAAATCACACAATTTGGTATTATCTTGCGCCATGGCAACAAGTAATCCAACACACAAGCAAACAGAAAAAGGCAAGCCAAAAGAGAGAGGAGAAGATTGGGAAAGAGAGGGCAAATAAAACGGCAAGGGTGAAGTGGGGGAGAGGAAAACGAGAGGCAAATGGCAAATAATGTAAATCCGAGGGAGATGGGTTTGTGATGGGTACTTGGTATGTCTTGACTTGAGCGAAGACCTCCCCGGCAACGGCACCAGAAATCCTTCCTGCCACGTCTTGAGCTTGTGTTGGTTTTCCTTGAATAGGAAAGGGTGATGCAGCATAGTAGCGTAAGTATTTCCCTCTGTTTTTGAGAACCAAGGTATCAATCTAGTAGGAGGCTCCTCAACAAGTCCCACGAACCCTTCACAGCCACTTGCGAAAGTGAGATCTGATAGAGATAAAATGATAAGATAAATATATTTTTGGTATTTTATAATATAGATGCAGAAAGTATTAAAAGTAGATTGGAAGCAAATATGATAAGAGATAGACCCGGGGGCCATAGGTTTCACTAGACGCTTCTCTCGAGATAGCATAAGTATTACGGTGGGTGAACGAATTACTGTCGAGCAGTTGATAGAAAAGCGAATAATAATGAGATTATCTAGGCATGATTATGTATATAGGCATCACGTCCGCAACAAGTAGACCGACTCCTGCCTGCTTCTACTATTATTACTCCACACATCGACCGCTATCCAACATGCATGTAGAGTATTAAGTTCATAAGAACAGAGTAACGCATTAAGCAAGATGACATGATGTAGAGGGACAAACTCAAGCAATATGATATAAACCCCATCTTTTTATCCTCGATGGCAACAATACAATACGTGTCTTGCAACCCTTTCTGTCACTGGGTAAGAACACCGCAAGATTGAACCCAAAACTAAGCACTTCTCCCATGGCAAGAAAGATCAATCTAGTTGGCCAAACCAAACTGAAAATTCGAAGAGACTTGCAAAAATAACTCAATCATACATAAAAGAATTCAGAGAAGATTCAAATATTATTCATAGATAAACTTGATCATAAACCCACAAGTCATAGGATCTCGACAAACACACCGCAAAAAGAAATTACATCAAATAGATCTCCACAAGAGAGGGGGAGAACATTGTATTGAGATCCAAATAGAGAGAAGAAGCCATCTAGCTAATAGCTATGGACCCGTAGGTCTGTGGTAAACTACTCACAAGTCCTCGAAAGGACTATGGTGTTGATGTAGAATTCCTCCATGGTCGATTCCCCTTCCGGCAGAGTGCCGGCGAAGGCTCCAAGATGGGATCTCGCCGATACAGAAGGTTACGGTGGTGGAAATTGTGTTTCGCCTACTCCCTGGATGTTTTCGGGGTACGTAGGCTTATATAGGAGGAGGAAGTACGTCTGTGGACGCCTGAGGGGCCCACGAGACAGTGGGCGCGCCCTATAGGGGGGCGCACCCTCCTATCACGTGGAAGCTTTGGCTGCTTCTTGACTTGCACTCCAAGTCCTATGGACCACGTTCGTTCAAAAAATCACGCTCCCGAAGGTTTCATTCCGTTTCGACTCCGTTTGATATTCCTTTTCTTCGAAATACTGAAATAGGAAAAAAACAGCAATACGGGCTGGGCCTCCAGTTAGTAGGTTAGTGCCAAAATTTATATAAATGTGTAAAATAAAGCCCATAAACATCCAAAACAGGTAATATAATAGCAGGGAACAATAAAAAATTATAGATAAGTTGGAGATGTATCAATCACCAGAACGTGTGTCCGCTCGCGCCCTGCAAATGCCTCGTGCCCGTTTGCGGCTACGAAGGCCCGTCACCGGTGCTCTACCACCACATCAGCACCATGCATCCCATGCCCGTGCAGAGGATCCAATACGGCAGGGTGCTCCAGCTGCAAGTGCCACTGTCGGAGCCACGACTCTTGCTGTTCACGGAGGAGGACGACCGCGCGTTTTTCTTGGTCAGCGGCGTGCTCGACATCGGCATGCCTATCGCCATGTCGGTCATCTGATCAGAGCGGGGGCATCCCCACTGCCGCACTACGTGCCCAAGCTGTGGGTGAACGGCCCGCCAGGGGAGCCCAAAGGCACGACCGACGCCGTCAAGGTGGAAATGGAGGTGACAAGCAGCAAGGATCCCGGCGACGTTGCCGTGCAGGAGCTGACCTTCTTCATAGTTCCGCCCAAGCTGCTGGCCGGGGCTAAGCTGGAGTCCCTCTACAATTAGATTGACAAGCTCATGCCGTAAATGTTTCTACAGTGCCTTCTATTTATCTTAGTAATATGCTAATATAGGGATTAGCTCGGTCTACTTTAGCTTAAGAAATGGTGAGTTTTGGTGGCGATGCAGCAATTACTTTGACATCAGATCAGTAATTTCAAACAGTCGAACGGATATTTTGTGTCTGTTGGATATAAAGTTCCTTTGGGTAAGAAGTACTACTTGTCATCAAAATGGATAAAAGGAGATGTATGTATACGTATATTAGTTCTAGATACGTCCCTTTTTATACATTTTGATGACAAGTACTCCCTACGTTCCACAATACATGCCTTCCATTTGTCAAAATATAGATGTATCTAGACATGTTTTAGTATATAGGTACATCCATTTTTGGACAAATGGAAGTCAAGTAGTATTTTGGAATAGAGGGAGTATATGCTTGTTTGTTCACGAAGTGTTTCATACTTGTGCGAGTTGACGCGACACATCAAAGTAGTACTACTACTAGTAGTACTCCCTCCGACCCTAATTTCTCTGTGCATAAGTCGAGGCGCAGATACCAAGCAGGGCCTGGTTGTGTTGGACAACTCACCGGACTGCACATCAGGCAGACGAAGCTCGTGTCGTGTTGGTGCCGTGTGCAGCCTGCACTTAACTAAAACCTTGCGCCTCTAGCTTAGCCTTCGCGTTTTACTCCTATGATAGAGCCAATCAGATGGTTGAGAACACTACAATTTGTAGCTACAGATGCGTGTTTCACTCCCAGATGCAGAGGCAAGGGGTCATCATCCTCCTTTTCGAGAAAAAATAGATGCATGTGTGAGAGAGGACGAGTGCGTGCGTGCACCTCTTCTCTTCCTATATAACGTACTAAACTTAGAGTACAAGTGTATGTGGGTGGCATCGACCTAGGGAGCTAGAGATGGTGCGCGCGAGAAGTCCTGAGAGATAGGTTTAATGCATCTGAAAAAAGACTAGTCTATAGCTCTCCACGCGGCTATTCCTGTCGAATGCCGCAATAACCATAAGATATGTATCCGACGGTGCCAGTTATTGCACGTACACAACAGTAGAAAAAGAACTACCATGGCATATGCTACACCATGGCCGAGAACACGTGCCCACATTGCGCCATCCGGGAATAGTGCCGCACTTCGAAACAAGAATCGTCAATAAATTTTGAGCTTGCGTCTCGTCACATTCCAAATTACTACCACTACCACGCTATATTTAATTGCAAACCTGTTCACACCGATCACAACCTAAACGGTTTCCCACTTAGGAGAGTATTAGTACTCAGTTATAAATACTACTATGCCAAGATGACTGCACATTCCTCCTCAACTCCTCATCCATCAAAACAAACAAGTCATTTAGCATCCTTCTGTTGCATCTGCCATGGTCAGTGTGAGTTATGGGTCGAGAGATTACCACCAGGGAGAGGCAAGCATGGAAGCGGAAGCACGAGAAATGTCTCGCCTCGCTGCGAAAGCAGCCAACATGTCCCACTGCACGGAAGTAGCAGCATAGAGGTCCTACCGCGTCGCCGAAGCAGCATGGAGGTCCCGCCGCGCCGTCAATGCAGCAGACTGGTCCGGCCGCACCGTGGAAGCAGTAGAGATGTCCCGCCGCGCCGCAAATGCAGTAGGGATGTCCCACCGCACCATGGTGGTCTAGGAAAATGTCTCGGGGTAAGGCGATGACTCTTACAGGCGCATGCATGCGATCGTCCATAGCCAGATATATCAGATCTCCGGCTGGGCGAGGTTGCAGGACGACATGAAAGCCTCGTTTGAAAAGGCTACCGGTGTCATTTGGCAACTAAGGGAGGGCAACGACAGGCTTCGGGTCCGAGCGTGACCTGCTGAGGGCGAAGATCGTCCGAAGTGCAGACCAGCAGGAGGAGACCAGTGACTTGTTGAAGAGGACTGGCATCATCATCAAGAAACTTATGGACGAGAATGACATGATCCGCGTCGAGCGCCAAAGGTTGGTGGAGGATTCTATGCATGCTCTCAAGCAGCATCTTCAGGACATGAAAGAGCTCATTGCTGCTCTCCGCGGAGACTAGTACCCATGGCCTGTAGCAATGCATCAAGAAAGTAGAGATCAATGAGCTAGATCGTTGTCTTCCTTCTTCGTTTGCCCTTGTGTATTTCGGGCGTAGCCGCATGTGGCTTTTTTAATTATCTTCCTAATTATGTATGACAATTATTATCCACTGTCGTTGTCCTTATATATTCATCAGTCTTACTATAAGTAGCAGTAGATGCTATATAGGTCCATCGGATCTTACATCAAGATCTGTGCTTTCAGATTTTCTATTTTCTCTCTTAAATCTCTGTCGAGTGAGACATAGCCACGCCATTAAACAAAGGCTCGGGCGCCATTAATGGAGACCTTGGGAGAGAAGTGGACGGCAAATGGAGCTCAAAGGGCTCTCCTCCCGATAAGCACATGCGGGGGTCTGATCGCATGCCTCTCGTACTCAAATAGGTACCCTACATGGTGCCTCCTAGCTAATAAAAAAAGGGATGTGTGGTGACACGTAATTGGTAAATAGAACGTCCACAGTCTCAATAATAATTGTGTTTCCAATTGGAATGTGACATCACTTGCTCCAACATGACTTTGTTGATTGTTAATGTGTGCGCCTTCGCAACTCGGACTGCAAAATTACCACAACATGTTGGTGCCATGTCATGGCACCAAGCCAAGTTTCATTATTTTCATGCGTGTTTTGGATTTACAGGAATTCAAAAACTAAGTTTCTCACTGTTTTCCAGCCCAGCCACGACGCCCAGAATTTTGAATTTCATTCCCATTTCTTGCATGGAACCAAGATATTTACCGAAGGACACACATGTGATTTTTCAACCAACTTTGGTGCACTGGAGCATGTGCTTGTATTTCAAATTTGAATTATGCACACAAAGGTGACACGTTCCCTCTCAGAACCACGAGCCCTCTTGAGAGAAGCCCCGGTTTGCAAGAAGCTTATACCAAAATTTGTTCCTATTCGGCCAATGTTCTGTACCATAGCATGGTACTACCATGACATGACACCATGCCAAGTTTCATGATTTTCAGGCATGTTTTGGATTTACAAGAATTTTAAAACCGAGTTTCTCAATGTCTTGGTCGAACCACGATGCCCAGATGTTTGAATTTTATTCTCATTTCTTGCATGGGACCTAGAAATTCACCCGAGGACATAGATGTGATTTTTCAACCAACTTTGGTGCACGGGAGCATGTGCTTGTAGTTAGAATTTCAATTATGCACATTAAGTGACCAGAAACTAAATTAATGTATAAAAAGGCCAAACGAACCCGAAATAATTCCAAAATTTAACAGGGCACTCATGTAGTTCTATGTTGCCTTTGTAATGAAACTCAAGGGGGGGGTAGCGTATATCGTTTCACACTCAAATGTGGCACGTTCCCTTTGAGAACCACGAGCTTTCTTGAGAGAAGCTTCGGTTTGCAAGAAGCTTATGGGGCTGTTTGGATGGCAGACCCAAGCTGCTCTTCCAAAATTTTGGTCGTTGACCATAGGTTGGGCCAGTGTTTGGATCGCAGCCAACTTTTTGGCCAGCCATTGTGATTCCGCACTAGCGTCTGGGCGAGTTCCCGGCGGCTGTTTCCTTCGCCAAAATTTTGGCATGTCCTCGTTTTGGTCGGGCTGGTGTGGGCATAATCCAAACGGCCCCTATACCAAAACTTGTTCCAAATCGGCCCAATTTTTTACCACACCATGTTAGTGCCATGACATGACACCATGCCAAGTTTCATGATTTCCAGGCGAGTTTTGGATTTACATGAATTTAAAATCCAAGTTTCTTGATGTTCTCGGCCGAGTCACGACACCTAGATGTTTGAATTTCATTCTCATTTCTTCCATGGGACCTAGAAATTCAACCAAGGACACACATGTGATTTTTCAACCAACTTTGGTGCATCGGAGCATGTGCCTACAGTTCAAATTTGGATTATGCACATTAAAAGTCCAGAAACTCAATTAATGTATAAAAAGGCCAAACAAACCCGAAATAATTCCAAAATTTAGCAGAGCACTCATATATTTCTATGTTGCCTCTGTTATGAAAATCAGGGGGGAGGCAGCGTATATCGTTTCACACACAAAGGTGACACGTTCCCTCTCGGAACCACGAGGCTTGTTGAGAGAATCTCCGGTTTTGCAAGAAGCTTATACCCAAACTTGTCCCAATTCAGCCAAAAATTATACATACAAAAACATGGTTTATATTATCCCGAACATCTCGCTACCTAGAGCAATATACTATGATTTGAATTCAACATAAAATGGATACAAATATTTGAATTGGAGATCGTATGGTACATGTAGTTCATAGTGAAATATCATTACTTCTATATGCATGTTTTTTGTTATCAGTATAATATTTAAGTGATTGTATAACTTGACAACAATCGTATTCAAATAAGGAAAATTGATCCAAATTTAATCCATATGGTAGACGACAATATATATGTTCACAGGTGGAGTAAAATGTTCATATATGATGGAAGTTCAAATTGTACGACTACATCAATTATAAACTACAAGGTCACCTAACAATATATTCGAATTCAACATAACGTGGATTCAAAAATTGAAATTCGACATCCTGGCATTTGTAATCGTATAAAAAGGGACATTACTCTTTATTTTGGTGGGAATTGGTTTATTTTTTGTTGTTGTTGAGGGAAGTGCGAATCGATTTGGTACTGTACATGGTAATCTTATTCTCCTGATTTTTTTTACATTTTTCTTGTAGTTTTTTCAATTGCATCTATAGCAATATAGTAAAAGGGGACATGACTCTCTTGTGACTTGTATGATTTTTTTACACGTTAAGTTTGTTCTGCCGAACAAGGAATCCACACCTTGTTATCCCAAAATTTTCAAGCTCGAGTATCTTTTGTCTCACCTGCTTTGAAACTCCCGCCTCTTCAACCCGCGCCACGCCTTGTTATCCCAAAATTTTGACGCGCGCGAAACTCCCTCCTCATCCAAAATCGGTCCCGCAGCCCAGACACGCGAAATCCCCCTTTCACCCCTCAGCCGGAAATGAAGCTCGACACCATGGTGTCAAAACCGGCCGGGGTCACTGGTAACTTACCCTACATTTCGGATAAGCGCATACCTAAGCTTGGCTCCCCCTCCCTTCCCCTTCGCCCCCCCATTCATACACCGAGGCCGCCAAAACCCGTGAAATCGCAGTCAGCATCCCGACCGACACCCAACCTGAGACTCTTCCCAGACTACGTCGTCCACCGCAACAGCTCGCCGTCCCTCATCCACTGCACCGGATGAGGATCCGTCGTCGATCTCGTCGTTCCACCAGATCAGCCACCCCGTCCTCCACCTCCAAGGAGCTGCCCCAACGATCGCCTCGTCTATCGCGCCACCTCAATCCCCGTAGCGCCATCTTGACCTGCCCCACCGAAACCGCATCACCCTCACCAATTCTTCCGATGAAGCAGAGGAAAACTCGGCGCCACCAAGGAGGTTCTACACTCACTGCTGCATTTTATCTTTTATTCGATCTCATGCGGCTGCCGGTGCTAGATACCGAGCAGCTACGGCGGGTCTCCATCGACGGCGCCGTCGCTGGCCACATCATCCTCGGCGTCTCACCCCATGTCGTTGCACGTGCACTCCTATCCAATTCTTGTGTTTTTCCAGTCCTTGCGTTTATAGAATCCTGTAATTCTATAGAGCCCTTACAGATTTACTTCATTTTCAGATAGGCGTCAAAGAAAACTATGTGTGTTATGTCCTGCTCCTGTCGTGCCGTCATCCACCCCACCTAAGGTGCACCATCGACAGAAGCATACACCGCAGCTGAGATCCCCCCTGCAGACTTTCTTGTGCCGCCTCAGATCATCTTCCCTCTTGCCGGCAGCCACGCCAACAAACAATAGATGATCCATTGTCTATCTTTTTAAAATGAAGCTATAATCTACCTGCTATCATTAGTTTTGGATCCATCCACTCGTTTGCTACCATCAGTCTTGATTTTTGCATGCACCCCTTAGGCCTTACAGAATCTAACTATTTTTTTATTATGCATGTCAGATATTGTACACAATCATATTGAACATGTAGAGAAAAGTAGAAGACCGTTGCGTGGGAATATAATGTCATGCAGACGCCGCTCCATGGTGGGCGAAGTGGGCCCCCCTCCCGCATTTCCAGATTGTATTCTAGAGGAAGTTAACTGTTCAGATGGGGATTCAGAAGGAGCCGACCAGTCCTATTTACCACCTAAGTTGTTTGCTCTAACCTGTCATGCTGATGTTGGTCATATCATGCATATGGTGCCTCGCATTGCTTACATTATACATCTGATATGTCATCAGCTTAGTTTAGATTTGCTTTGTGTGAATGCCACCTGTTTGGTTTCTATATCATACTCCCACCGTTCCTAAATATTTTTCTTTTTGAAATTTCAACAAGTGACTACATACAGAGCAAAATGAGTGAATCTACACTCTAAAATATGTCTATATACATCCGTCTGTGGTAGTCCATTTGAAATCTCTAAAAAGACAAATATTTTGGAATGGAGGGAGTATATGGAAATTATGCAATGCCATCTTCTTAAGCCAGGCATCATATACGTGAATCATGGAATGCCATCCTTCTTAGCCAGTCAACGTATATGTGGATTGTGCCGTGCCATATTTTTTTCCATAATGTATTTCATTTGTCAACAATGTTTATACGTTCATCTACTCTTCCTGTGCATCAGCCATTTGAGTCGTTCATGGGAAAATCTGGAGTGAAAACAAGGTCTTCTGAGCAGTCAGTGCTACCTGTCGATGCAGATTTCTTGCTGGTTACAGATAGCTCCTCATAGGAGAATTTAGAGATAGATGACCAGTCGTATCCCCCCCCCCCGAGGTGCATGCTCTAACTTGGTTGGGTTATATTGCTAATATCATGCATATGGTGTCTTGCGTTGCCATGCCATCTCACTACAGGAATCAGCTACTTTGCCGTCTGCCACGACGGACGGCAAAGGCATGAATGGCGGATGGCAAAGGTCTTTGCCGTCCGCCGCAGACGACAAAAGGCTCTGGCAACGTAAGGTCCGGTAAACAGCTACTTTGCCACCCGCTTTACGCGGCTGACGACAGAGGGACCTTTGCCATCAGCAGCAGACGGCAAAGATAGCAGATGGCAAAAATTCCGCTGTTAGTCCGTTAGGTGGCTAACGGTAGGCCTTTGCCGTCAGCCGCTGATGGCAAAATTATTTACTCTTTGCCGTCTGCCACTATAGGCAAACTGACCAAATGGGTCAGCTCCCAGGAAGCAGAGTTGACTACCATGTGGCTTCTTTGCCGTCCGCGGCGGACGGCAAAGAGCCCATTGCCGTCGGTGGCAGACGGCAAAGAGCCTGTGTATTGGCTCTTTTTTTCTGTTTTTTTTAATCCAACAATTTTCACAGCAAATATATATGACATATATAGATATATTTCACAGGGCTATTTAACAGCAAACATATCACATATCCAGCACATAAATAAGTTTCATCCATTCATACATAAGCAAGTTCCATCAAGTTCCATCCATACACATTGTTCCATCCATATACATATTACAATGCAAACTTTCATCAAGATAGCAAGTTCCATCATAGCAAGATAGATACAATGCAAAGTTTCATCAAAGAAAAAACAAGCACTCCATCATAGCAAGCTAGCTTCCATGAAGTGAATGAAATCTGCAAAATGGCAATTAAGAAAGTTAGAAATAGATGACTAAAAGAAGAAGACTAGAACAAGAAGAAGACTAGAACAAGAAGTATATGTCATTTATGAGCTAACTTAGGTGAAATGGATCATTTATGAGCTAACTTAGTTGAAATGAGTCGTTTATGAGCTAACTAAGGTGAAATGGATCATTTTTGAGCTAACTAAGGTGAAATGGATCGTTTTTTAGCTAACTTAGGTGAAATGGACCATTTAAGTGCTAATAAAGGTGAAATGGATCGTTTTTTAGCCAACTTAGGTGAAATGGATCGTTTATGAGCTAACTTAGTTGAAATGGATTGCTTATGAGCTAACTTAGTAAAAAGCATCATTTTAGAGCTAACCTAGGTGTGATGGGTCAATTTGGAGCTAACCTAGGTAAGATGGGTCATTTTGGAGCTAACCTAGGTGCAATGGGTCATTTTAAAGCTAACGTAGGTAAAATGGATCATTTAGGAGCTAATCTAGGTAAAATCGGTCATTTTAGAGCTAACCTAGATAAATTGGATCATTTATAAGCTAACTAAGGTAAATGGGTCATTTTAGAGCTAACTTAGGTAAAATGGATCGTTTATGAGCTAACTAAGCTAACTATGCAATTTTTGACATAAGTAAGCTAAGTACAAATTGTTTTAGAGCTAACTTAGGTAAAATGGATGGTTTTGGAGGTCACTAAGCTTATTAAGTCATTTTGGGGGAAAAGAAGCTAACTCTAGGTCATTATGGTAAGCATATTGGAGGAAATAAAGCTATGTCTAGGTCTTTATGCATTTGTTAAGCAAAACACTAGAGACACTTACCGTGATCATGGACGTGTAGTTGTGGGGTGGCTCGTGCCGGTAGCTGGAGAAGGATCGTGCGATGATTGTCTGGAGTTACGCTGCACCAAAGATCATTTCCAATGTCCCGTTAGCATGATGACACTCAAATGTTAAGACTAGCAAGTAATGTCCATTCAAATTAAACTCACCGTGGTCCCAGGAGCAATCACTAGCATCGGCGGAGCCGTCTGACCGGACTTCTCGCACATAGAATGCATATTTGGTTTTGACGACTCAGTCATACTAGTTAGTAATGAGACAAACACTACATGAATGTTTTGGCTAATGTGTAGAAAAAACTTACCACAAGGAGCTCGTACATGGCCCTTGCCTGCATGTCATTCCGTGCCCTCTCCTCCTCCAACATCTTTGTCGTCCTCTCCTCCAACTCCCGCTGCCTCTCCGCCGCCTCCGCCAGAAGTTCCTCCATTCTATCTCTCTCACTCTGTATAGCATCCTGCAACACCACTCCTCATTACCATTTGTAATCATTGATGGAAGCGCACACAATGTAATGGAGAAAGATAGCTGAGTACGTAGAACTAACCTTGAAGGCGAGTTGGACTGGCCGTTCACGAAGCCTTATCTCAGGAGCGGAGCTCGACTAACGCGCCTTGATCTCCGGGAGAGTGCTAGGACAATGGATAAGTCCATCTCCCATGGCTATGGAGCCATGGGACCTCCCACCACCAGATATCATCAGCAGCTCTGTATCAATCGGACCTTGGCTCGGGTTAAAGTCCTCCCCTTTCCTCGCCTTCCCCTCATCTCTATATCTCATGAGCTTGTCGTGGGAGGAGATGTTGGTGAAGTTTTTTGGATCATCGAGGTCAGACGTAGAGGATGACTTGACTTTCTTGTAAGAGCCAGTGTGGGCCATGGCATACAGGTCGTACACCTCTGGCACCTTATCCGCCTTATTGTAGCGTGTCTGAAAGAGAGAAACAAAGTAAATTAGTAATTAAAGGGCTGAAGCTAGCATGATGAACGAATTGCATGAATCATGAAGCAAACCACATACCCAGTTCTGCCCGTACTGATATAAGTTGGAGCTGCCTTGATGGTGTGGCACACCTTCCATTTGGGCACGTTTGTCCTTGGCCTTGTTGTGGTGGGCTAGCCATTCTTTTGAGTACCACTCATTTACCAACACCTCCCAACAATCCATCCGATCCGCACACCATCTCGGAGGGGCCTAAGTTAGGAAATAGAAACTTGAGCGCTACGGCTATGAATTACTAAATGAAGGAAGTAAAGTACAAGGCCTTAAGAATTACCTTCATGTACTCCTCCTTACTCAAGAACTTCTCGCGGCACGACGGCTTGGTCTTCTTGATACCACGCGAGGAGTAGTAGTCTCGAACAGCCTACGCCCGAGCCTCGTGCCGTAAGTTCTGTAGTAGGCGCTTGCAGACGTTATCGATAACATTTGCCGCCTCCTCCTCGTATCCCTCCTCACACCTGTAGAATGTCCGCAATCAAATGAGACAATATTGATTAGTACAATTAATAACTAGCTAGTTGAAGATTTTTAATTATGTAAAGGAGAAATTACCCAGAACTTTCTAATCATCACGTCTACCCTCGTCTTGCACAAGACACCGTCGATAATCTCACCCGGCGGGGCCGAGGCAGCCAAGTAGTGCTCCCAACTCAATCCAAGCTCTGGAAGCCGACCCTGACCAGGCAACGTGACAAACCCCGGGAAGTTTTGCCGACAAAGAACTCCAAGGACGGAGTTGGGCCGGCGGACACTATGATGGTGGTCCCAACCCCTGTAGCATGACAAGGCCAACGCATTATATATTTGAAGAAACGTGAATGCAGAAGGGTACAAAAAGATTAAATGCACTTACCTCTCCCCAACAGGGAAAATCAACCACCTCTACTCGCGGGTTACCGGCACGTCCGGGAGCCGTGTACAACCACGCTGTTAGACGGTGCCCCCCTCCTCCTCAAATCAGTCGTGTCCCCGCCATCATCAGCATGGCCACTCGGCCCCTCAGGCTGATCCGGCTAGGTACCCCATCCAGACATGTGTTCCTCCGGGGTCTCGTGGGCCGAACTCTCGTGGCCCGAAGGCCCGTCAACCCGAGGCTCATGGGCTGAAGGCTCGTGGACCGAAGGCTCGTGGAGCGGAGTCCGTGTAGCCTCCTCCTTGGACGAGTCCACCCTAGGAGTCACGTGCTCGGGTGAAACAGCTGGGGCTGGCGGCAAGGAAGGCGCCCTGACAGTCACCCTACCTCCTGTCCCGCGACCACGTGCTCCAGCTCCTCTCTTCCTCTTACCTCGTCCCTTGCTTGGCACCACGGTCGATGAAGAAGGGCCCGGAGGTGTCGCCATACTGTCCAGCAACACTCGGCGGAGAGGCGCGTGTGGAATAGAAGACCTCGTACCACGCGCCAACGAAGAAGGGTCCTCCGAGCGCTCCCGACCAGCGCCCACCATCTTTCAACACCTACCATGACAAAGAATAAACGAAAACAGTACAACATAAAAAAAATACCAACATGAATAATAATATGTATATCACTTAAGTGTATCATCATCAAGTACAACATAAAAAAATACCGGCGGTGTCGGGGTCGGGGTGTCGGGGTCAGGGGGTCAGGGGGTCGGGGTGTCGTGTCGAGGTCGGGGTGTCGTATTAGGGTCGGGGTGTCGTGTCGGGGGGTTGGGTGTCGGGGTGTCTGGGTGTCGTGTCGGGGTCGGGGTGCTGTTTCTTTTCGTTTCTTCTTTTCTTCTTCTTCTACTTCTTTTCTTCTTCTTCTTTTTTCATCCTTTTCTAGTTCTTTTCTTTTCTTCCTTTCTTCTTCTTCTACTTCTTTTCTCTTTTTTCGTTTTTCATCTTTTTTCTACTTCTTTTCTTTTCTTCTTGTTCTACTTCTTCTACTACACCTACTTCTTCTACTTCTTCTAATTCTTTTGTAACACTAACCCTAACACAATCTACTACTAACAATTAAACAGTAAAAAAATTGAAAAAACAGAAAAAAAGTAGTCCCTCACCGGAGCAATTGGATAGTCGGGGTACTATTTCTTTTCGTTTCTTCTTTTCTTCTTCTTCTACTTCTTCTACTTCTTTTCTTCTTCTTCTTTTTTCATCTTTTTTCTACTTCTTTTCTTTTCTTCATTTCTTCTTCTTCTACTTTTTTTTTCGTTTTTCATCTTTTTTTCTACTTCTTTTATCTTCTTCCTATTCTACTTCTTCTACTACTTATACTTTTTCTACTTCTTCTAATTCCTTTGTAACACTAACACTAACACAATCTAGCAATAACAATTAAACAGCAAAAAAATGAAAAACAGAAAAAAAAGTAGCCCCTCACCGGAGCAATGGGACGGTCGGGGTGTTGTTTCTTTCGTTTCTTCTTTTCTTCTTCTTCTACTTCTTCTACTTCTTTTCTTCTTCTTCTTTTTTCATCTATTTTCTACTTCTTTTCTTTTCTTCCTTTATTCTTCTTCTACTTCTTTTCTTCTTTTTCTTTTTTCATCTTTTTTCTACTTCTTTTCTTTTCTTCTTGTTCTACTTCTTCTACTACTTGTACTTCTACTTCTTCTAATTCTTTTCTAATACTAACACTAACACAATCTAGCACTAACAATTAAACAACAAAAAAATATGAAAAAACAGAAACAAAAAAAAGAAGTAGTCCCTCACCGGAGCAATGGGACGGTCGGGGTGCCATTTCTTTTCGTTTCTTCTTTTCTTCTTCTTCTACTTCTTCTACTTCTTTTCTTCTTCTTCTTTTTTCATCTATTTTCTACTTCTTTTCTTTTCTTACTTTATTCTTCTTCTACTTCTTTTTTTCATCTTTTTTCTAATTCTTTTCTTTTCTTCTTGTTCTACTTCTTCTACTTCTTCTAATTCTTTTCTAACACTAACACTAACACAATCTAGCAGTAAAAATTAAACAACAAAAAAAATGAAAAAATAGGGAAAAAAAGGCTCACCGGAGCAATGGGATGGTCGGAGGGGGCGGTGGCGGGGGGGGGGGGCACCGGGCGGCGGGGCCGGTGGCGGGGGCGGCGCCGGGCGGCGGGTGGCGGGGCGACAGGGCGTTGGCGGGTGGGGTGGGGGCGGAGGGGTGGCGGGGCGACAAGCCAAGCGGGGGAGGCGCCGTGCGGCGGGCGGCGGAGGGGTGCATGGTGGGGCGACGGGTCGTCGGCGGGTGGGGTGGGGGCAGAGGGGTGGTGGGGCCACAGGCCAAGCGGCAGCGGGGGGGCAGCGGCAGGGGTCGGGGGCGGCGGTGGGTGGGGATCTAGCTAGTGGCGGGGTGTCAGGGAGGAGAGAGGGAGAGAAGGGAGAGTAACGGGCAGGGGGGGTGGCGGTCGTTAGTTACCCTGTTCTTTGTCGTCCGCCTGTCTTTGCTGTCCGCCTTTATCTCTCTTTGCCGTCTGCTAGCGGACGGCAAAGAGGTGGGGCATTATGTTTTTTCTAAACGGGCGGGGGTGGGGGCCACCTCTCTCTTTGCCGTCAGCCAGCCAACGGCAAAGATTCTTTGCCGTCAGCTGGCTGACGACAAAGAGCCGGCCTATGGCATAGAGCTTCTTTGCCGTCCGCCGATTCTTTGCCATCTGCTTTTCGGTAGCTGATGGCAAAGAGCTTCTTTGCCGTCCGCTAGCGGACGACAAAGAGCGGGCAGATGGCAAAGTTGCTGATTCCAGTAGTGTCTGCTTAGATTATACATGCTTTGTGTGAATGCCTCATGTTTTCCATCTATATCAGATATGTGAATTATGCAATGCCATGTTTTTAGCCATTTATCATATATGTGAATTATGCACCACCATGTACCCAGGCATCATCTATGTGAATTATCTCATGTCATCTTTTTTTTCATTACATATTCCACTTATCGACAATCTATGTATATTGAACTACTCTTCATGTGTATCAGCCATTTGAGCCGGTTATGGAAAAATCTAGAGTGAAAACAAGGTCTTCAGAGCAGGCAATGGTACCTGTTGAAGCATACACTACTAGAAAAAAGGCTGTTATTGGCGCACCTATTTTGTCTATTAATGGCGCACTATATGTGCGCCACTATTACCACGCCACTAGTAACAAATACCAATGGCGCACCTCTGGTGCCCCATTAGTATTGTAGGTAACAGTGGCGCACCTTGTAGTGCGCCATTACTATTGCTACAGGTGCGCCACTGGTAACTTTTTTTTTGAAATTTTTTGATTTTTTTCTGAATTTTGAAGGCGCGAAAATAGTAGTGGCGCACCGTCTAACCCCCACTATGCGCCATTGCTATTTTGGATTTTGAATTTGGATCTGGATCGCGATTTTTTTTGCCCTTTTTTTGCTCGTTTTTTTGCACGATATTTTTTCAAATTTTGGTCTCGTTTTTGCATCTTGTAGATTCTTTTGCCAGAGAGGAGGGACGAGGAGAGACTGTGAGGAGGAGAGGAGGGAGGATGAGGAGGTCACCGTAGAGGAGCTCGCCTACATCATCAGAGAGGAGGAGGAGGAAGTCATCGGAGAGGAGCTCGCCTACATCGCCGGAGAGGAGGAGGAGGTCCCCGGAGAGGAGTTCACCGGAGAGGAGGGATGAGAAACCGTGCGGGGAGGGGAGGAGAGGAGGGAGGAGGAGATCACCGGAGAGGAGGGAGATGAGCTCACCGGAGAGGAGGGAGGAGAAACCGTGAGGGGAGGGGAGGAGAGGAGGGAGGAGGAGGTCGCCGGAGAGGAGGAGGAGGAGGAGGTCGCCGGAGAGGAGGAGGGGAGTATGGTGGAGGAGAGGAGGGGAGATGGAGTGGAGGAGAGGAGGAGATGGAGTGGAGGAGTGGAGGAGATGGAGTGGAGGAGAGGTGGAGTGGATGAGAAAAATGAAGAGGTAAGGAGGAGAGGACCGCACCCAGCCATATATACGACATAGTAATGGCGCACCGTGGGCAGGTGCCCCATTACTAACTTTTATTTATTTATTTTGAATTTTGAAGGCGGGAAGATAGTAATGGTGCACCTTAGGCAGGCCGAATTGTTGGGCTAGGCCCATGTAAAAAACCGAATTGGACCGGGCTGAATCTTGTGCCACATCAGCTTGCCACGCTGGATGCCTACGTGGCCTGGGGAGGTTGCTAGTGACCAAAACGCCACAGTGGACATATTTTGGTCACAAGCGTCCACGACCATTCCAGAAGAAAGGTCGCTATAGTCAGTTTACGACCGCCAGCTTTTGACCTTCTGTTTTTTTCACAAAAAGGTCGCAAATGAAAAACCATGCCCTTTCAGTGACCAATAGTGGTGGTCACAAGTTGACATATTTCTTGTAGTGATTTGTGGCAAGGCCACAGCCATAATTTTTCATACATGTCACTCTTGGTTCATTGCATATGCCGGTACACCGCCGAAGGCATTCATGTAGAGTCATATTTTGTTCCAAGTATTGAGTTGTAATTCTTGAGTTGTAAATCAATAAAAGTGTGATGATCTTCATTATTAGAGCATTGTCCCAAGTGAGGAAAGGATGCTGAAGACTATGATTCCCCCACAAGTCGGGATGCGACTTTAGACTTTATAAAAATAAAAGAGGCCAAAGAAGCCCAAATAAAAAAAATAAAAGAGGCCAAAGAAGCACAAATAAAAAAAGAGGCCAAAGAAGCCCATAAATAAAAAAAATAAAAATATGATGAGAGAAAATAGAGAAGGGACAATCTTACTATCTTTTCTCCGCACTTGTGCTTCAAAGTAGCACCTTGATCTTCATGATAGAGAGTCTCCTATGTTGTCACTTTCATATACCAGTGTGAATTTTTCATTATAGAACTTGGCTTGTATATTCCAATGATGGGCTTCCTGAAAATGCCCTAGGTCTTCGTGAGCAAGCAAGTTGGATGCACACCCACTTAGTTTCTTTTGTTGAATTACTTTCATCTATTTATAGCTCTAGTGCATCCGTTGCATGGCAATCCCTACTCACTCATATTGATATCTATTAATGGGCATCTCCATAGCCCATTGATACGCCTAGTTGATGTGAGACTATCTTCTCCCTTTTTGTCTTCACAACCACCACCCTATTCCACATATAGTGCTATGTCCATGGCTTGCGCTCATGTATTGCGTGAGAGTTGAAAAAGCTGAAGTGTGTTAAAAAGTATGAACCAATTGCTTTCCTGAAACTAGGGTTGTGCCTGATGGGAGTATTTTGTGTGATGAAAATGAAGCATGGCCTAACTATATGATTTTGTAGGGATGAGCTTTCTTTGGCTATGCTATTTTGATAAGACATGATTACTTGTTAGTATGCTTGAAGTATTACTATTTTTATATTTTATGAACTTGTATCTTGAATCATTTGGATCTGAACTTTCATGCCACAATAAAGAAAATTACATTGAGAATTATGCTAGGTAGCATTCCACATCATAAATTCTATTTTTATCATTTACCTACTCGAGGACGAGCAAGAATTAAACTTGCGGATGCTTGATATGTCTCCAACTTATCTATAATTTTTTATTGTTCCATACTATTATATTACCTGTTTTGGATGTCTATGGGCTTTATTATACAATTTTATATTATTTTCCGGACTAACCTATTAACCGGAGGCCCAGCTTATATTGTTGTTTTTTGCCTATTTCAGTGTTTCGAAGAAAAGGAATATCAAACGGACTCCAAACGGAATGAAACCTTCGGGAGAGTTATTTTTGGAACGGAAGCAATCCAGCAGACTTGGAGTAGACTCCCCGGGCAAGCACGTGGTGAGCCTGTAAGGAAAAGAGGAGAGGAAGTGAGGACAGAGCCAGACGTGTGGGGTTTTCGCATTCAAAAAGTAGTGCCGGCGCCCCCGGCTGCACCCTAGGTTTCTGGGTCTGGGTTGGGACCACCAGACGTAATTTCGGTGAAATCCGGCGCTTTTTGAGTTTCTCGGTGCATGAATGGAGGAAAAATGCATGCTGGTGATGGAAAAGGCCTCCTGGGGAGGCTGTTGGGGGGCCTAGTGGAGATGCTCTAATCACCTCCAGAAACATGCATCTATACAACACAGGAGCAACCTTAATTCCTGCAGTATGTATACAATAAAATCTATGAAACAGAGACAGCAGAACCAAAATTCCTGCAGCATGGAGACATTTGAAGCAAGCACGTAGCTAACAAAAAACTGAATATGAAGCTCCGCAGGTCATTTGTTGGTCCTGACCACATTAGATCCTTCATCACATGTACTCTATGCAGTTTTGCCCATGGAACACATAGCAGAATACATATTGATACCATCGGAGACAACTGATGTATTTTTCTTTCAATCCAAATCCCAGAAAGGAAGAGTTATAGTAATCAAAAGTACAACACTGATATGTCTTGATTACCAGTTGACATAATTTGTGGGTGCTGGGCAGCATGATAGTTGGACCAGTATTTGTCTGTCACCGCCGTTGAAACCTACAGTCCAACACCTGTAAGTAATTTTTGGGCGGCTTGTTAGTTGAAGACTACCTCAACTGCAGTGCGGCCAAAACCTGCAGTCCCTCATGTGCCTCAAGTCGACGCCACATTGAAGCCCCATCGCCCTTGCTCCCCAACATCTTATCCCTTCCACTAAGCCCTAAATGCCCCTCATCAGAGCCAGCGAACTCGAGGAGCAGTGGATGGGCTACGAATGCAGCACATGTGGAGAGGATCTGCGGCGAATGGCGGCTGCATCATATATAGGGGAATGCCCGGGTTAGCCGACCAGAGATGGAGTCACTGTCCTGATCCAAGTCTGTTTCATCGACCAACGCCAGCCACGCCTTGGACGAGGAGGACCACGGCGCCATGGCGGCGGCGAGCGTGCATATGCGTGTACTCTCCAGCGGCCGGCCGGCCTCTTGCCGCCCACCAAGAAGAGGGACACCAGCGCCATGGCGGCGGCTGCGACAAGGATGGAGACCTAGAGGAAAACGGATGACGACGCGGTCGCAGTGCCTCCGCCGCCTCGGGCACCGTGCATGTCTCCTCGTTCCGAATGTGGCAGAGGTGTCGACGTTGGTTAGCATTGGCACACAGCAGGCAACAGCGACCACGAGGCGAACATGGCCATTGGCGGCGCAACACTGTGTGCAGGACTACATGATGAGGAGGAAGAGCTCGTCGATGATGCAGAGGAGCGCCCAGATGTTGGCAAGCGCTAGCGAGTTCTCGCCCGGGTTTGAGGTCCAGGACCGTAGCGGGTGAGCCATGGCGGCGTGGGTTAGGTCATCTCATGGAGGAGGATGAGGCGTGGATGATGTACTGAAGTGGATGGGAGATCCGGATGACGACATGTTATTTTTGAAAGAAGGAAAAAATCGCACGGAAGATTGAGATAATTTGATTCATTTGCGATATTCTAAGGAAGGAACAGGAGGGAATCCATGGCATGAAAAGATTTGATTCTGTTGTGATTTTGGAAAGGTACGATTCTAATGAGATTTGTGGGGGGGAAAGGATTCCTCGTCGATGATCGGTCGGGGTGAGCGAACCGACAAGGGCTGGGACGTGGGATAGACGACGATGGAAAAAAACCAGAAAAAAATCGATGGGATTCGGTTGAGAAGAAAATCGGTGGGGGGTACCGAGGTGGGATGTGACGAGGCTTATCGATCGAGAGGTGGGATGGGAGGACGAAGGAACGAAAAATGACTCTTATCGGGTGGTGGGAGGTGGGAGAAAATAAAACCGTATGAAAATAAAACCGGAGTACCAGGCTACGAACTTCTCCATTAGGAATAGAGATTCTCGTGCGCACAAAGTTTCTGTTTTTCAGCAGAATCAAATTAACTATCACCGTAGGTTATCCTGTAGGTTCTACTTGGCACAAACACTAATTAAAACATAAAAACACATATAAATAGAAGCGAGATGAAATATTTATTACTCAATAGGAATCAAAAAGTAAGAAACGAAAATAAAATTGGGTTGCCTCCCAACAAGCGCTATCGTTTAACGCCCCTAGCTAGGCATAAAACCCAGGATAGATCTAAGTATTGCCATCTTTGGCATTCAATTCATAAGTGGCACGCATAATAGACTCATAAGTAATTTTACTTTCTTTCTAGGAATGTGTTCCATGACTTTCCTTAATGGAAATTGGAATTTAATATTCCCTTCCTTCATATCAATAATTGCACCAATCGTTCTAAGGAAAGGTCTACCAAGAATAATAGGACATGAAAGATTGCAATCTATATCAAGAACGATAAAATCTATGGGCACATAATTCCTATTTGCAATAATAAGAACATCATTGATCCTTTCCATAGGTTTCTTAATGGTAGAATCCGCAAGGTGCAAGTTTAAAGAGCAATCATCAAATTCATGGAAACCTAACACATCACATAAAGTTTTCGGAATCGTGGAAACACTAGAACCCAAATCACACAAAGCATAGCATTCATGATCTTTAATTTTAATTTTTATAGTAGGTTCCCACTCATCATATAGTTTTCTAGGTATAAAAACTTCCAAATTAAATTTTTCCTCATAAGATTGCATCAAAGCATCAACGATATGTTTGGCAAAAGCTTTATTTTGACTATAAGCATGAGGAGAATTCAACACGGATTGCAACAAGGAAATACAATCTATTAAAGAACAATTATCATAATTAAATTCCTTGAAATCCATAATAGTGGATTCAATGCTATTTAAAGTTTTGACCTCTCCAATCCCAGTTTTACCAAATTTAGCATCAAGATCTAAAAACTCTGAATCATTGGGATGCCTTTTAACTAAAGTTGACTCATCTCCAGTCCCATCATTATAAAGATTCATATTGCAAAACAAAAATTTAATAGGGGACACATCAATAACTTTTAGATCTTTATCATTATTTTCATGGAAACTAGAAGAACACGCTTTCACAAAGCAATCTTCCTTAGCACGCAATCTAGCGGATCTTTCCTTGCACTCATCAATAGAAATTCTCATGGCTTTGAGAGACTCATTGATATCATGCTTAGGTGGAATAGATCTAAGTTTCAAAGGAGCAACATCAAGTGAAATCCTAACAATGTTCCTAGCCAAATCATCAACTTTAAGCATAAATTCAATCCAGCCGAATCTAAAAGATTTCTAGAAGCAAAATTCAATCCGGCATAAATTTTTTGTATGATCATACATAAATTCAAACCATGAGTAGGGAAATTGCAAATCATAAATTTCATTCTCTCCCAATATTGGGCAACATGCTCACGATCAAGTTGTTTAAAATTCATAATATCATTTCTAAGAGAGATGATCTTAGCGGGAGGAAAATACTTAGATAAAAGCCTCTTTGCACTTATTCCATGCATCAATACTATTTTTAGGCAAAGAAGAAAACCAAGTTTTAGCGTGATCTCTAACTGAAAACGGAAATAACTTTAATTTAACACTATCATTATCCATATCTTTCTTATTTTGCATATCACACAAATCAACAAAGTTGTTTAGATGAGTAGTGGCATCTTCACTAGGAAGGCCGGAGAATTGATCTTTCATAACAAGATTCAACAAAGTAGCATTGATTTCACAAGATTCAGCATCATTAAGAGGAGCAATCGGAGTGCTAAGGAAATCATTATTATTGGTATTGGAAAAGTCACACAATTTGGTATTATCTTGAGCCACCGTGACAAGCAATCCAACACACAAGCACACAAGAGGCAAGCGAAAAAGAGAGGCAAAAGGAAAAGAGAGGGCGAATAAAACGGCAAGGGTGAAGTGGGGGAGAGGAAAATGAGAGGCAAATGGCAAATAATGTAATGCGAGGGAGATGAGTTTGTGATGGGTACTTGGTATATCTTGACTTGAGCGAAGACCTCCCCGGCAACGGCGCCAGAAATCCTTCTTGCTACATCTTGAGCATGCGTTGGTTTTTTCCTTGAAGAGGAAAGGGTGATGCAGCAAAGTAGCATAAGTATTTCCCTTAGTTTTTGAGAACCAAGGTATCAATCCAGTAGGAGGCTTCTCAACAGTCCCACGCACCTACACAAACAAACAAGAACCTCGCAACCAACGCGATAAAGGGGTTGTCAATCCCTTCACGGTAACTTGAGAAAGTGAGATCTGATAGAGATAATAAGATAAGATAAATATTTTTTGTATTTTTATGATATAGATTGGAAAGTAAAAGATGCAAAAAGTAGATGGGAAACTTATATGATAAAAGATAGACCCAAGGGCCATAGTTTTCACTTGTGGCTTCTCTCAAGATAGCATAAGTATTACGATGGGTGAAAAAATTTACTGTCGAGCAATTAATAGAAGAGTGCATAGTTATGATAGTATCTAGGAATGATCATGTATATAGGCATCACGTCCATGACAACTAGACCGACTCCTGCCTGCATCTACTACTATTACTCCACACATCGACCGACTCCTATCTGTGACACGTCCATTTGCATCATGCTTTTATATCCATATTTATTGCATTATGGGTTGTTATTACATGTTATGTCACAATACTTATGGCTATTCTCTCTTATTTTACAAGGTTTAAGATGAAGAGGGAGAATGCCGGCAGCTGAGATTCTGGGCTCGAAAAGACGCAAATATTGGAGACCTATCCTGCACAGCTCCAAAAGTCCTGAAACTCCATGAAAGTCACTTTTGGAACTAATAAGAATTATTGAGCAGAAGAAATACCAGATGGGGGCCACCCACCGTCCACGAGGGTGGGGGGCGCGCCCCCTGCCTCGTGGGCCCCTTGGTGGCCCTCCGGTGGCCATCTTCTACTATATGAAGATTTTTACCCTGGAAAAATCATAAGCAAGCTTACGAGACGAAACTCCGCCGCCACGAGGCGGAACCTTGGCAGAACCAATGTAGAGCTCCGGCGGAGCTGTTCTGCCGGGGAAACTTCCCTCCGGGAGGGGGAAATCATCACCATCGTCATCACCAACGACCCTCTCATCGGAAGGGGGTAAATCTCCATCAACATCTTCACCAGCACCATCTCCTTTCAAACCCTAGTTCATCTCTTGTATCCAATCTTTGTACCAAAACCTCAGATTGGTACCTGTGGGTTGCTAGTAGTGTTGATTACTCCTTGTAGATGATGCTAGTTGGTTTATTTGGTGGAAGATCATATGTTCAGATCCTTAATGCATATTAATACTCCTCTGGTCATGAACATGAATATGCTTTGTGAGTAGTTACATTTGTTCCTGAGGACATGGGTGAAGTCTTGCTATTAGTATTCATGTGAATTTGGTATTAGTTCGATATTTTGATGAGATGTATGTTGTCTCTCCTCTAGTGGTGTTATGTGAACGTCGACTACATGGCACTTCACCATTATTTAGGCCTAGAGGAAGGCATTGAGAAGTAATAAGTAGATGATGGGTTGCTAGAGTGACAGAAGTTTAAACCCTAGCTTATGCATTGCATCGTAAGGGGCTGATTTGGATCCACTAGTTCCATGCTATGGTTAGGTTTACCTTAATACTTATTTTATAGTTGCGGATGCTTGCAATAGGGGTCAATCATAAGTGTGATGCTTGTCCAAGAAAGGGCAGAACCCATGCACCGGTCCACCCAATTATCAAAGTAACGAACGTGAATCATATGAGCGTGATGTAAACTAGCTTGACGATAATTCCCATGTGTCCTTGGGAGCGCTTTTCTCGTTATTAGAATTTGTCCAGGCTTGTCCTTTGCTACAAAAAGGATTGGGCCACCTTGCTGCACCTTATTTACTTTTAGTGCTTGTTACCCGTTACAAATTATCTTATCACAAAACTATCTGTTACCTACAATTTCAGTGCTTGCACAGAATACCTTACTGAAAACCGCTTGTCATTTCCTTCTGCTCCTCGTTAGGTTCGACACTCTTACTTATCAAAAGGACTACGATAGATTCCTATACTTGTGGGTCATCAAGACTCTTTTATGGTGCTGTTGCCGGGGAGTGAAGCGCCTTTGGTGAGTGTAACTTGGTAAGGAAACATTTATATAGTGTGCTGAAATTTACTATGACTTGTTACAATGGAAACTAATAATTTGAGGGGCTTGTTCGGGGCATCTTCGCCATGAACAGTAGAGCAAAGATTTGCTCCTCAACCTACTGAACCTACTGAAAATGTTTACTTTGAAATTCCTTCGGGTATGATAGAGAAACTGCTAGCTAATCCCTTTGCAGGAGATGGAACATTGCATCCCAATTTACACCTTATCTATGTGGATGAAGTTTGTGGATTATTTAAGATTGCAGGTATGCCCGATGATGTTGTTAAGAAGAAGTTTTTCCCTTTATCTTTGAAGGGAGATGCATTGACATGGTATAGGCTATGTGATGATATGGGATCTTGGGACTATAAACGACTGAAATTGGAATTTTACCAGAAGTTTTATCCTATGCATCTTGTTCATCGTGATTGTAATTACATATATAACTTTTAGCCTCACGAAGGAGAAAGTATCGCTCAAGCTTGGGGGAGGCTTAAGTCAATGTTATATTCATGCCCAAATCATGAGCTCTCAAGAGAAATGATTATTCAAAAAAATTATGCTCGGCTTTCTCTCAATGATCGCACCATGCTCGATACTTCTTGTGCTGGTTCTTATATGATGAAGACTATTGAATTCAAGTGGGATTTATTGGAAATAATTAAACGCAACTTTGAAGATTGGGATTCCGACGATGGCAAGGAGTCAGGTGTGACACTTAAGTTTGATTGTGTTAAATCTTTTATGGATACCGATGCTTTTCTTGGATTTAGCACTAAATATGGACTTGACTCTGAGATAGTAGCTTCTTTCTGTGAATTATTTGCTACTCATGTTGATCTCCCTAAGGAGAAGTGGTTTAAATATAATCCTCCCACTGAAGTAAAAGTAGTTGCACCTGTTACAGTAGAAGAAAAGATTATCACTTATAATGATCCTATTGTTCCTATACTACTTATGTTGAGAAACCACCTTTCCTTGTTAGGATAAAGGATCATGCTAAAGCTTCAACTGTGGTTCGTAAAAGTAATACTAGATCATATACACCTCCTGAGCAAATTAAAGTTGAACCTAGTATTGCTATGGTTAAAGATCTCTTGGCTAATAATATTGATGGGCATGTTATTTATTTCTGTGATGAAGCTGCTAATATTTCTAGACCCGATGCTAAGATACATAGACCTGTTGTAGGCATGCATGTTATCTCTATTAAAATAGGAGATCATTTTTATCATGGCTTATGTGATATGGGTGCTAGTGCTAGTGCAATACCTTTTTCCTTATATGAAGAAATTATGCATGATATTGCACCCGCTGAATTAGAAGAGACTAGTCGTCCACCCGTGCATTCGCACAGGCTAGTAAGAAATGGAGAAAAAAAACTTCATAAATATGTCTTTGAAGTATGGAGTTATACTATTTGATTTTGTACCGATTATTTCCTGCAATAAGTTACATGATTGGAAGATATATGTATGAATTGTAGCTTTTTGTGTATTCTTATCTCTCTATTATCTTTGAATTTTTCCATTGGATGTTATTGCATCATCTATGCGAATTGAATTGGTACAATCTATTTGGGATTGCTACAGCTACCATTGGAATGCATATTTCTACTGACATAGTTATTCGAGACATGGCCTATCTTTAGGACTCATGCATATAACATGAAATGCATATTATATTTATGCTTGGTAATTTGAAACATAGTAAATCTTTTCCATATTGCATAGAATAATTAATTGTACAGTTGATGCAGACATGTGACGTTGTAGCACATAGGACTTCCGTTTCGATGTGCACAATCAACAAAATTGCTCGTAGATTTGTCTTGCCTTATAGAATATATTATTTAATCTGTTTTCAATCGTTCTCTTAACTATTTTGATTGTTTGACTACAAATTAGAGAGCAACTGTGGAAGTTCATTTATGTCCAAAGTACATGTATATATACATTGTGAAGATTATGTCTCTAACAGATATTACTAAAAAAACTTTATCAATACATGATGGAGCTAATAAAATATTCACATATTTAGGATCGTGTTATAAATTCATGAATCATCACACGTGGTTAAAATGTTGAGGGAACAATCATTTTTTGTATTCATGTGGACACACAAATAAACTATGGTGTTATTATTTCCACACTTGTATCTTGCACCAGAGTACGTACTATTATGCTTTCAGAATGATGTATAGTTAGCCGTTGGATGCAACATCATCATCCTTTCTTCCTCTTGCCTGAAAATAAAGTATAAGATCATAGAGAATATAGAAAACTTTGTAAAAATAGGTGCAAAAAGATGTGACCCTACATGAAACTTGCAGCAGGGTGCACCATAGCTGCATGAGTATGTCTAAGCTAAGGTGGTTACCCAAGGGCTTCAATCTGCTAACAACAAGCGGCGTCATGGGATCGCCATTGATAGTAAGTTAGTGACATGAGTGAATGATATAGTTGGGTATTTTTTTGGTGTTAGCACATAATTAATAGTGATCTAAGCTGAAACATGTTGCCTCTTAGATTGAAATAAATCTTGTCTCAATGGACACTGCTAGCACTCAATGAAGCCCAAGAAAAAGGAACACCAAAGCAAGAAAAACATGTGTACTTAGAAAACATAAGATGTGCCCTTATTTTCACTTGTCGTTGGTAACTTATTTGAAATAAATGTAAATAGATTGTGCAAGGAAAGGAAGATCCAATCACCTTGTTGCCATGTTGTTTACTTCTATCAAGGTATTTGCCATACGTACTCGCAAACATCAATTAGCCTGGTATGTCCGAGGAGCATGCTCCACCAACTAAGCATGTGTGGCTATAATGTATATCCTCCTTTGTTCTTTCTCCATACATTAACCATAAAAAATCTCATGAATGAAAGGTAGAGTCATCCTTTCATTGATTATGGTGAAATAGAAGTTTTATTACCTTGTTTCCATGTCACATGTTTTTAGTCGCTGGTAGACACGAGGTAATCCCTAGTCCTTGGTGTTTTCTTCTCGGTAGACATCAAAGCAGCATTCTGGGATGATGGAGACAGGGACGGAGCCAGGATTTTGACATAGGGGGGGGGCGAGGTTTCACACCAAGTCTCATACGCAACGGCTACGTTGTAAAAAATAATTAGGGTCTGGTCTAATGGAGATGCCATGGTGTCAACATACCCTTTTTGTGTCTGTTCATTGCATTCACATGATCAAACTTGATAGAAAATTGACAAATGAAAACAAAATTCACAACACTAGAAACACCAGATAAACTTATCAAAGAATAATTTGTAGTAATGCAATGTGGGTAAATAATATTTTACCTAATCTTATTATTTATTGGAATTGGCAAGATGGACTTCACTGACTGAACCCAATCCCAAAACCTGAATCGAAAATTTATGAATCGATCCTGCTCTCTTATTCTTCTTCATGTTTACACAAGCACAAGTAGGAATGTTATAACTGATTCTAAATCTGTCTGATTATACTTCTATAATTTTTAAAGCAAACAACCAATCTGAAGCGAGAAACAATTACCTTTTCCCCTTTTGTGGTTGTTGTTCATCCATGCGTCCTCTCCGCTGGGAACCGGCAACATGTGCGTGGATCGACACCCCTGTATCCCGGCGATCCCTTCCCTTCTCCGCTTCTCTCCATGGCGACCCGAAGAAGAGATCTGATCGCAGCAGCCATATCAGGCGTCAGTTTCAATAGCAGCGGCGACTTGGAGAGATTAGCGATAGGGGAGTGCGTAACCAGGTCGTGGCCGCGTGTTTTAATTAAAAGGCCTCTTTTCCTTCCATGATGGCCTGTTAGGCAATTTTCTTTTGTGCTGATTTTTTTATTTTAGCACGTAATGGGCTGTACATGGGCTGAAGCTTACACATTAATGAGAATGGGAGGGGGAGGATAGGGGGGCGAAGCCTGCGCTGTACACGGGGGCAAGCCAAAAGATTAGCGATTAACTGATCAATATCGAGGGACGAGACGATCGTTGGGAGGGGGGTATCGCCCCCCTCGTCCTCCCTTAGATCCGTCCCATGGAGATGAGGGTCTATCTTACTATGTTGTCCTTAGTTTTAATTAGTGTACCATGATGAACACCAAGAAAATTCTAAATTGGTTAGGGAAACTTCTGCTTGACACTGAATGTCTTACACATCACAGCCGCTGCTGCTACCGGTTTTGTTGATGAAGACATGATTTATCTGGCTGACATCCTTGTTGATCTTGAACTCGCGCAGCAATTTCAAATTTTCTGCTCCATGGGTATGAGGAGCGCCATTAGGATAATCACAATCTGCATGATCAAGAACATGGACTTCATGTCAACGCCATCCTAGATAAGATGTATCATGCGAGTTCAGGAATCTTGGTTGAAACTTGAAAGGCAACTCCAATCATTTGAGAATGTTAATGTCCTTGGCTCTCAGCCAGTGTACATGACCATGTTAATGGCCCAAACAATACATATTCTTGCCCTCATAGCCTGGCACGATGATGTTTGAGGTGTCCTGATAGACACGGCAACAGTTATGTTTGATTGACTATGACCACAAATTAATTACATAATGAGCATTCGAAAAATTGACCTTGCCGGTAATACTTAGCAAAGGAGCTCAAGAAATTGACATAGTAACTAACACATATTTGATTATTTGTTCGAGAAAAAAGTTCTAATATAATAAATCACACAGCTTGGTCATTATAGGAGCATTGTGATCATCAGGTGTACGGACATAACCTGCAACTTCATGCCTCTCTAGTGTGTCCTCACATGAAATTATTGCCATTAGATGATATAGTCATGGACCAAAATGATATCTCACTATGATCTACTCTTTAGTAAGAATTTATTGAATTATAATATAAGAAAATTGTGATGGGAAGGGAGTAGTAACTATGTATATTAGGAGGAGAAAGCTATGTTGATGTGCACCATGAATTATGCAGATTACCATAGTCAAGCTACGTTGGTGCTTACCATGAAGGACTTTCGTGTCTTTATTTACTTCAGGAATACATGTGCCATGGGCTAAGTAAGCGCCAAGCGCCGGTGATAAAATTATCAGAGGGGCCGAAAAGACTCAGCCATCATGGATCGGTAGTAAAGAAGAATAAGAGATTGCAGCTACATAGGTCCAAATGATCAAAATGCAGATGTGTGTGCAGATTTTGATTCACCATGTTGCATTCTCCTGAACTAACATTTTAATCATGAAAAGAGGAACCGAAATTTCAAGATACACAATTCAGAGGCAGTTTTGTTCGCTACCTTCTGGAAGAAATCGCTGAGATGGTAGAACCTGAAGAAACAAACATCCACCATAGCAAGCCAAGCTCGCCAGGGTGCGATAGGTTGAGCACAACGGAGCCGCCGGAGCTGAACTATGATGAATTGACATTGGGTGAGATGTGTCCTACATGGAGCTGCTTCAATCCGTGGGTAGCACAATGGTGGCGATCGTGTAGAGGTGGACGGTGTTGCGGTTGATGACTGATGACGACACGGTCTTAGAGATGCACATGGACTCGGGCCCCTTGGACCAGCTCAACCTGGCCATGAGCATGACGCAGCATGTGCCCAACCCCCATCTTCACGATGCCGTCCTCCATCACAACCATCTATAGCTGCCTCGCCTGACATCTACCTTTGTTGAAACGTGATGTGGGGTCAAGACGTCTAGGAACCCTAGCCTGCTAGACTAAATAAATCATCTTTATGCGAACATGATGAAGAAAGAGATGTTTTTTTCAGGGGAAGAAATAGACGATTTGAGGAGACTATATATCTCATGATCTGTTATCTAGATGTACAATTTTAGGACTCTATATCTCATGGTTTTTTTATTTTTATTTTTTGCGGTTCATATCTCACGATCTGTTATCTACATGTACGGAAGTAGCTAGCTTAAATTGTGTAACGTGGTACGTTTTTTTCAGAACAACGTTAACTATAACTATTTTTTTACAAACTTCGTAACATGTTTTTCTTAGATTGCAAGTTAATATGGATGGATCTCCACTGTTATAACTTGGTCCCACCAGATTAACGGCCCGTATTTTCTGATTAACGTGGAAATTATTAGGGAGTGCCTAATTAGTATAGTTATTATAGAGTTATAGATAGATAGATAGATAGATAGATTGATGTTACAATTAAGCTTGCCAATAGAGATACTATTTCACCATTTGGGATTGTTAGAGATGTCGAAGTCTTGTGTGGGAAAGTTAAATATCCTGCTGATTTTTTGTTCTTGGTTCCCCACAAGATATCTTTTGTCCCATTATATTTGGTAGACCCTTCTTGAATACTGTTAATGCTAAGATTGATTGTGAAAAGGATGTTGTTACAATTGGCTTGGGGGATATGAAACATGAGTTTAATTTTGCTAAATTTCCTAGACAGCCCCATGATATAGAATTACCTAGTAAGGACGAAATAATTGGTCTTGCTTCTATTGTCGTACCTCCTAATCATCCGTTAGAACAATATTTGCTAGACCATGAAAATGATATGTTCATGAATGAAAGAAGGGAGATAGATGAAGTATTTTTAAATAGGGTCCTATTTTGAAACACAACTTTCTTGTTGAAATCCTAGGGGATCCTCCTCCACCCAAGGGTGATCCCGTGTTTGAGCTTAAACCATTACCTAATACTCTTAAATATGCTTATCTTGATGAAAAAAAGATACGTTCTGTTATTATTAGTGCTAACCTTTCAGAGCAGGAACAAGAAAGATTATTGAAAACTCTGAAGAAGCACTGTGCTGCTATTGGATATACTCTTGATGATCTTAAGGGCATTAGTCCCACTCTATGCCAACATAAAATAATTTTGGAAGATGATGCCAAACCAGTTAGAGATCATCAATGACGATTAAATCCTAAGATTGAAGAAGTGTTAAGAAAGGAAATACTAAAGCTCCTTGAGGCAGGTATAATTTATCCCGTTGCTGATAGTCAGTGGGTAAGTCCTATCCATTGTGTCCCTAAGAAGGGAGGTATTACGGTAGTCCCTAATGATAAAGATGAATTGATCCCGCAAATAATTATTACATGTTATAGGATGGTAATTGATTTCCGTAAATTGAATAAAGCTACTAAGAAAGATCATTACCCTTTACCTTTTATTGATCAAATGCTAGAAAGACTATCCAAACACACACATTTCTGCTTTCTAGATGGTTATTCTGGTTTCTCTCAAATACCTGTGTGAGCGGACGATCAAGTAAAGACTACTTTTACTTGCCCTTTCGGTACTTTTGCTTATAGACGTATGCCTTTTGGTTTATGTAATGCACCTACTACCTTTCAAAGATGCATGATGGCTATATTCTCTGACTTTTGTGAAAAGATTTGTGAGGTATTCATGGATGATTTCTCTGTTTATGGATCCTCTTTTGATGATTGCTTGAGCAACCTTGATCGGGTTTTGCAGAGGTGTGAAGACACTAGTCTCGTCTTGAATTGCGAAAAGTGCCACTTTATGGTTAATGAAGGCATTGTCTTGGGGCATAAAATTTCTGAAAGAGGTATTGAAGTTGATAAAGCTAAAGTTGATGTTATTGAAAAGATGTCGTGTCCCAAGGACATTAAATGTATATGGAGTTTCCTTGGTCATGCCGGTTTTTATAGGAGGTTCATTAAGGACTTTTCTAAAATCTCTAGGCCTCTAACTAATTTATTGCAAAAAGATATTCCTTTTGTCTTCAATGATGATTGTGTAGAAGCATTTGAAATACTTAAGAAAGCTTTGATCACTGCACCTATTGTTCAACCTCCTGATTGGAATTTACCTTTTTAAATTATGTGTGATGCTAGCGATTATGTTGTAGGTGTTGTTCTAGGGCAAAGAGTTGATAAGAAACTAAATGTTATTCAATATGCTAGTAAAACTCTAGACACTGCATAGAGAAATTATGCTACTACTGAAAAAAATCTTAGCAGTTGTATTTGCATGTGATAAAATCAGACCTTATATTGTTGATTCTAAAGTAACTATTCACACTGATCATGCTGCTATCAAATATCTTATGGAAAACAAAGATGCTAAACCTAGACTTATTAGATGGGTTCACTTGCTACAAGAATTTGATTTGCATATTATTGATTGAAAGGGAGCTGAGAACCCCGTTGCAGACAACTTGTCTAGGTTAGAGAATGCTCTTGATGACCCACTACCTATTGATGATAGCTTTCCTGATGAACAATTAGCTGTCATAAATGCTTCTCGTACTGCTCCATGGTATGCTGATTATGCTAATTACATTGTTGCTAAATTTATACCACCTAGTTTCACATACCAGCAAAAGAAAAAGTTCTTTTATGATTTAACACATTACTTCTGGGATGAACCACACCTTTATAAAGAAGGAGTAGATGGTGTTATTAGACTTTGTGTACCTAAGCATGAACAGGAACAGATCCTACGCAAGTCTCACTCCGAGGCATATGGAGGACACCATGCTGGAGATAGAACTGCACATAAGGTATTACAATCCAGTTTTTATTGGCCTACTCTCTTCAAAGATGCCCGTATGTTTGTCTTGTCTTGTGATGAATGTCAAAGAATTGGTAATATTAGTCGACACCAAGAAATGCCTATGAATTATTCTCTTGCTATTGAACCATTTGATGTTTGGGGCTTTGACTATATGGGACCTTTTCCTGCCTCTAATGGGTATACACATATTTTAGTTGCTGTTGATTACATTACTAAGTGGGTAGAAGCTATTCCAACTAGTAGTGCTGATCATAACACCTCTATTAAGATGCTTAAAGAAGTTATTTTTCTGAGGTTCGGAGTCCCTAGATATTTAATGACTGATGGTGGTTCACATTTTATTCATGGTGCTTTTCGTAAAATGCTTGCTAAGTATGATGTTAATCATAGAATTGCATCTCCATATCACCCACAGTCTAGTGGTCAAGTAGGATTGAGTAATAGAGAACTCAAATTAATTTTGCAAAAGACTGTTAATAGATCTAGAAAGAATTGGTCCAAGAAACTTGATGATGCATTATGGGCCTATGGAACTGCATATAAAAATCCTATGGGTATGTCTCTGTATAAGATAGTTTATGGAAAAGAATGTCACTTACCTCTCGAACTACAACATAAGGCATATTGGGCTATTAAAGAGCTCAATTATGATTTCGAACTTGCCGGTGAGAAGAGGTTATTACCCAAGCCTATGAGAATGCCAAGTTGTTTAAAGAAAAAGTTAAAAGATGGCATGACAAAAGGATACAAAAGTGTGAGTTTAATGTAGGTGATTATGTGTTGCTTTTCAACTCTCGTTTAAGATTTTTTGCAGGAAAACTTCTCTCTAAATGGGAAGGCCCTTATGTTATCGAGGAGGTTGTCGGTGTCAAAACCGGCGAATCTCGGGTAGGGGGTCCCGAAATGTGCGTCTAAGGCTAATGGTAACAGGAGGCAGGGGACACGATGTTTTACCCAGGTTTGGGCCCTCTAGATGGAGGTACTACCCTACTTCCTGCTTGATTGATCTTGATGATATGAGTATTACAAGAGTTGATCTACGACGAGATCGTAGAGGCTAAGCCCTAGAAGCTAGCCTATGATTCTGATTGTTGTTGTCCTACGGACTAAACCCTCGGGTTTATATAGACACCGGAGAGTGCTAGGGTTACACAGAGTCGGTTACAGAGAAGGAGATCTATATATCCGAATTGCCAAGCTTGCCTTCCACGCAAAGGAGAGTCCCATTCGGACACGAGATGAAGTCTTCAATCTTGTATCTTCATAGTCCAATAGTCCGGCCAAAGTATATAGTCCGGCTGTCCGAGGACCCCTTAGTCCAGGACTCCCTCAGTAGCCCCTGAACTAGGCTTCAATGACGATGAGTCCGGCGCGCAGATTGTCTTCGGCATTGCAAGGTGGGTTCTTCTCCAAATCCTCCATAGTATTGTGGTAATGAGCAGTGCTCGGCTCCTCATCAATGTCGCGCTCCTCGGCTTCTGTGCTTCAATAATGGCCGTCTCCACGTGTCGAGCGAATACGAGAAGTCGAGGCATTTTTACATTTGCCACCCCGACCATGCGAGTAAATCGCCTATTTAAAGAGACGGGGATCCTCAGATCCAAATCACACCATCTCCTCCCAGTCCATCAGAACACGCCCGAAAAAATCCATACCACCATGGCCGGTCGTCGCGGTTCCTCCTGTCGCTCCGCACTAGGCCAGGTGATTGGGAGAAATGTTCTGTCCCCCACATCCGACTAGTAGAGTTGCAGACCAAGGGGTCTCTCCCGCCTGCGTATATGGTCCCCGTCCAAGCTGGACTAGCCACTTATAACGGCAGGGAGCAATCAGAGAGCTCTCCAAGCCAATCCAAGGGAGAGTGGGTATGCTTCATTCTCTATTTGCTGAGGGGGCTCGGATTTCCAATCCATCCTTTCCTCCGCAGGCTCCTGGAGTTCTACGGCCTCCAGCTGCATAACTTTACCCCAGCCTCCATACTGCATATCGTAGGCTACATTGCCTTCTGCGAGCTATTTCTAGGCTGTGAAGCTCATTTCAAGCTGTGGAAGAGCTATTCTGCCTCGTACCCCGCACTCCGGAGGGGTCGGTATATCAAGTGGGCGGAGCCAAAATATGGCGCATCGCCGGGACCGGATACCTATCCGGCACCCCAAAGAAGACATCCGAAGACTGGCCCTTGGAATGGTTCTACGTGGAGGATGTCCCTCTTTCGAACCCTGTTCGGAAGGGCCTTCCCGAGTTCATAAATGCCCTATTGAAGAAACGCCACAGCTGGCGCCCCAGGATCCCGCAGGAGGAAGATAACAGATAGTTCCTCTTCCTGATTGACAGGATAAACTGTCACACCCTAGCTAGTTCATGCATTAGAGTGTTGCATCATGTCTATTTCTTTTAGCAGAAACTTGAAATGGGGATGACAGAACCCCCAGCCCCCTCTGAAACCAACTAGGGCTTACTAAAAATAATTTCAATGAACCTGAAATGCCCGTCTAAAATGTCCATCATTTTTGTCTTGGTTCAGAACCTCTGCCAAAAGTGGTGCACAATTTTCCAGGTCATCCTAAGGTATTTGAATTAAATCATAAGTATTTGAGTTTGGGCATTTAAATTATATAAAATATTTCAAATGCTCAGATAGTCCCAAACTAAAATGTTCCATGCTGGATATATTCCACATAGTGGCCATAAGCAGTTTGGTGATTTTTGGAGTTGCCTAGGTATTTTAAGAAAGTCCACAAAGTTACAGAAGAAATAGAAAACATAAATAAAAGAGAGAGAGAGAGGGAACTGACCTGTCAGCCCACCAGCCGGCACACCTAGCCGGCCCAGCCCAGCAACCGCTCCAGCGAGCTGCTTGACTTGGCCAGGCAGGCAGGCAGGTGCTCGACGGCAGCTCCAGCGCGCGCCACGCAGCTGCCCGCCGCCCTGCTTCCTCCCCTCGCCGCTCTGCTGGCCGGTACGACCTCCACGACGCGCCCCGAACCCCGTGGACGCATCCATTCGCCCCCTGCCTCTCTCCCTCGCTCTCCACCACCGCGGCCGACGCTGCCGCGCCCGCACCGCCGTGAAGTTCGCGCTCTCCGTCGACCCTGCGCCGCACCACCGTGTCCAGGAGCTCCGCCGCCCACCTCTCCTTCGAGCTAGCCGAGCCCCGAGCCCTCGCTTTCCCCGAGGCCTCTGCACCGACCTCGCCCGACTCCGCCACCGCCGGAGATCCCCTTCGCCATTGCCGCCGCACCACCTCGTCCCCAACCGCGCCGTCTGCTCCTACGAGACCGCCGTGAGCCCAGCTACCTTCTCCCCCTTCCCTTTCTATCTCTCGTGCACCACAGCGAGAACACCGAGCTCACCCGCATGCACCGCCGCAGAGCTCGTCGCCAACGAGGTTCCGGCAACCCAACGACCGCGCCACCCTGTCCACTAACTTCACCACACTCCCAGTAACCCAACGCATTAACTCACATGCCTCGCCGTGCCTCCTAGCGACGGGTTCGAGCTCACCCGAGCTCCAGCGGCCGCTAAACACGTCGCTGGCGCCGTTTCCGGCGACCCCGAGCCCAACCACCTACATCACCCGCTGCGGCTCACTCCCAGCTAACTGTAGAGCCCAACGGCGCCTCGAACGGTGCCCTGTAGGTGAAACCCGCACCCGCGCCGCCGCGTTTTGCCTTGCCAGCGGCTAAACACCGGCGAGTTGACCCCACTGACCCCAGTTTGACCACGGGTGGGCCCAGTTTGACCCCTGGGTCAATGATAGGTGGGACCCAGCCGGCTAACTAATCCAAGATTAGTACTAATTAAATTTAGTTAAACTAATTACACTGACACGCGGGATCCACTAGTTAGGTTTGACCTGGACTATTCCGTTGACCACTGACGTCATCCTGACGTAATGCTGACGTAGCAAATTATTTACTGGAATTATTTTTACACAGGGAATTCCAAAAAGTACCACAAGCTCCAAATGCAAAGTGTTATATATGAAAAATGATCAGAAAAATCCAACCTATCCATCTGGACTGGTTTCATGCATGTTTAAGCAAGCTAACCTGATGTTTAGTGCAGAACAAGATAAAGCACTTAAAAGGGCCATTTATGAGTTTGAAACTTGAATCTTTGGTTCAAAATGGTTCAAACCCATCTGGTCTTAGTTGCATTAGCCCAATACACTCATTTTGCCATGTCTCATGCATGCATCATATTGTTGCATATTGTTTGGTGATGTTTGTGTATCGGTGCTCTCTGCGGCAGGTTCTGTCCCCGAGGAGTACCACGATTACCCTAACGAAGAACAATACCAGTGCACCAACCCATCAGGCAAGCAACCAACCATTTGATCATATCGATATAATCCCATGTTCTCGCCTCTGCTCTCTTTTACTGCATTAAGATAACATGATTCCAACTGTTGTGTGCTACGGTAGTTGAACCCATTTCCTCTGCATGACCTGTCATTGCCATAGTAACTAGATGAAACCCATGTGTAGGAGTTGATTGAGCCATGTGTATGTGTTGTTCCTACCTTGCTATGCCTGCTATGCTTAGAGTCGTGTCAGGTCTGGTTCATCTAGGTGATGGGATAGAGTCAAATGATCATGCCGGTAATGAGAGTGATGTGTTGAACACGATTTGGTAAAGGTATCGATGAGAGGCCATGTAGGAGTACATGGTGGGTTGTTTCATTGAAGCTGTCCTTAAGCACTAAGATCTGTATGTGTGATTTAAGATTCATCTACTACCATGCATTGGGCCCGAAACGAATGGACCCTCTCGACTTCTTATTCACCCTAGTCCTCTGTCCAGGAGTTGCAAGTAGTTTCTGGTGTTTGTAGCTTACTAGAGTGCGTGGACAACGCTGACCCGCGGGGTGGGCTGTGATGCGGTAGGTACATGCCACGGTGTACCGGATGCCCGTTAGGTATCTCGGGAACCCTGCACACATCGTTCGGGGCCGTATGTGGAAACCTCGGCCAGACTCCTTGCGGATGGAACCTGAATAGGTGATAAACCTGGCCTAGAGACTTAGGTGTTTAGGTAGGTCATGGCAGACACCCACGTTGGGATTCCGCTTGAAGGTTGCTGAGTACATGTTGTGTAAACAGCGGTAAGTGGTGAGAGCGTGTATGAAGAAGTACACCCCTGCAGGGTTAACATCATCTATTCGAATAGCCGCGTCCGCGATAAAGGACTACTTGGTTGCCTATGCAGTTCATAGACAAGTAAATGGATACTTCTAAAAGCCTTAAGACAAGCGTGAGTGCCGAGGATGGCTTTTCCGTAGGATGACGGAGGTGGATCCTCAGTGGTGTATTGAAGTGGTGAGTAGTGGAATCGAGTGCGCAAAACCGTTTCAAGTTGGAGTCTTGTAAGATAGCTTAGCCAAGAGTCAAAGCTGGCTTGATGCAATAACCCCACCAACCCTTCTTGATAATGTGCATGTATGTAGGATCTGATGTAAGTCTTGCTGAGTACCTTTGTACTCATGTTGCTTTAATTTACGTTTTACAGAAGACGCTGCAACCCCTTCTGACGGGTTCTTCGTTGATGTTGATATCGATGAGTAGGCTGAAGCCCAGGTGGTGATCCTGAGCTCATGAAGGACCATGTAGTATAGTCAGGCTTACCCAAGCCTCTTTTATTTTACTAGTTGTTTGTACTCAGACATGTTACTTCCGCTGTTGGCTTGTATGTTTGTATGACTTGAATGGTGGGTCGTGTGACCCTTACTTGTGTGTATGATATGTATGGCTCTCTGAGCCTTTAAATAAAGTACTTGTGTTGTAGAGTCATGTTGTGATGCCTTGTTGTATTTGCACATATCGAGCATATTGTGTGTATGATTGAAATGCTTGGTATGTGTGGGATCTGACTATCTAGTTGTTTATCCTTAGTAGCCTCTCTTACCAGGAAATTTCTCCTAGTGCTTCCATTGATCCATGGTAGCTTGCTACTACTCCGGAACACTTAGGCTGGCCGACATGTGTCCTTCTTCATTCCTGTGTCTGTCCCTTCAGGGAAATGTCACGCGATGAATACCGGAGTCCTGTTAGCCCGCTACAGCCCGGTTTACCGGAGTCCTGCTAGCCTAGCACTACAACCCGGATTCGCTCGCTGATGACCGACACGTTCGATGCTAGGTCATGGATGCCTGTCCCTGTAGGTTTGTGCCACTTTGGGTTCACGACTAGCCATGTCAGCACGGGCTCCTTATCATATGGATGCTAGCGACACTATCATATACGTGTGCCAAAAGGCGCAAACGGTCCCGGGAAAAGGTAAGGCAACACCCGTGGGAATACCGTGCGTGAGGCTGCAAAGTGATATGAGGTGTTACATGCTAGATCGATGTGGCATTGAGTCGGGGTCCTGACAGCGTTGGCATCAGAGTCGGACTGCCTGTAGGTTCTCCAAGCCAAACTGGTCGATGTTGAGTCTAGAAATGCTTTAGTTATATGTAGGGGAAATGATTGTGGGATGGAACGTAAGGCTCTTTTTACTCCTTTACCTCATGGCATTCTGATCTGAGTCAGTCTATTCTTCCACCGGGGGTTAAGGAATTAGGATCTCTTCTCTCTATCAGGTTCACGTGTTACAAATCAGTAGTACCTTATAGGTTTGATGGATACAAGCCTAGTTCAATTCTACTACCCCAATATGTTGCTAAGATGGACCAAGAACCTTGATATGATGTTGTTGAGTGTCTATGCAATTCTTTGCAAAATGTCTCAAAATCCTTTTTGAGCATTTACAGCCGTTATGCTGTCCAAATTCTACTAGAAATTCTAATGCCTTTGTATTATATCATGTTTCAGATGGCTTCCCGCCCTCAGAATCAAGTGGTTCGCCTGAATCGATGCCTCAATGTACCTGGCGATACTGCTATGTTGGTCCAGGTAATGACCGAGGATGGATACCGCTGGTATCTCGAGTACACTCTCGAAGAGCAATTCCAAGACTTTAATCAATGCCAATATCTCTGCACTGTCAGAATATTTCCTTCTTATCCTGGATCTACCGAGCCCCTCCACTGTTCCTATGGACTCGGGGTTACTATTGAGATGGTTGTGCAGGATGCTGCCTATTCTATGATGACCATCATGCGAGTCAGGACTGGCCTGCTTCGGAACAACGACTTCTGTTATATGCCAACTTCACTGCCGGGAGCGCAAGGGTATCTCCAGGCTATCTATGCTGACTCCACACAGGAGGACTCATTAACCCGCACCACTGCACAGTTGCTTGAGGACAAGGACCGTGAAAACCGTGCCTTGAGGCTGGAGCTTTTCAAAACCCATGCTGATCATTGGGCCACTTTGACTCGGTTTGCACCGGCTGTGCAAGCTGGACGTATGGATACAAGGGATCTGTATCCTGTGAGATCTGCTCTGCCAGACATGGTGGATTGGCGTGATGTGGGAGGCATCACCCCACCCCGTGGTCCCCGTAGGCCACTGTTTGTTGGTCCAAGACCTCATCCTAGCCCCTATGGTCCACAAGCTCCATGGGACCGTCTGTTTCCGGATGATCACGTTGAGCTTCCAGGCTATGGAGGTGACTTCTACGAGGACTACTACGGAGCTGTCTGAGTTAGTAGTAGTATCACTAGTAATGTTATAGTTATATCGTCCACCGTCCTGCGTGACTCGTGGGATATGACTTAGTGTGTACAACTTTCCGGAGGTGTAGAAAAATAATGTATAGGAGCTTGGGATGCCTCCGATGAGATGTAATCTTCCTTTCACCACAGTTGTACTCCATTTGGTTTTGTACTAAACCTTGTATGGTGTGTATGACGATGGAATAAATTTAGCAGTTTCTGTATACCATGTCATACGGATGATCATCTTGCATTCCGAGTTATTCCTTACATTCTGCATTTCTACGTCAGAATCTCATCATTCTGGACTAAACCATTGTCTTGTTTTCCTAGGATGGTCAACACACGCAACAACCCTGCTTCCCAGGAGCAGGCCGAAGGCAGTGAAGTCAGGGATGCAAACCTGCCTCACCCTCCTTCTCTGGTCGAGGTTATGCTGGAGGCTGAGAGAAACAAGCAGGATACCAACCGTTTCTTGGAGCGCATCGAATAGAACACAACACAGCATCAGAGGAATAACTTGGTGTCGCTCAGTGACTTCATCAAGTTACATCCACCCACCTTCCACCACTCCGTCGAGCCTCTCGACGCTGATGACTGGCTTTGCAGTATTACTCACAAGCTACACTCTGCACTCGTAGCTGAGGCTGATAAGGTCACGTTTTCTGCATATCATCTCGAAGGCCCCGCCGGTCTCTGGTGGGAGAATTATGAAGCCATGCGCCCAGCGGGCCAGGTCACTACTTGGGCTGAATTCAGCGAGGCTTTCCGTGAACATCACATTCCGAAGGGTCTTATAGACCGTAAACGTGAGGAGTTCTGCAGTTTCACTCAAGGTAGACTCTCTGTGGATGCTTACAGCACGGAGTTCGGTAACCTAGCACGATATGCAACTGAGGAAGTTCCCACCGATGCCAAGAAGCAGGCAAGGTTCCACAAGGGACTTAGCCCTGAGCTTCGCCGTGACCTCCGTCTGCATGAGTGCACATCCTTTCAGAAGCTTGTAAACAAGGCCATAAGTGTCGAGTCTGGTCAGACTGATTATGAGGCAACACGCAAGAATGGCCGTGACATGGGTTCCTCATCCGGTGCTGGTCCTCAGAAGCGCCGGGTGTGGGTGCCTAACACCGCCCTGCCACCCAGGTTCACACCGAGGCCATCCTATCAGGCGCCTCGCCCAACTCAACAATATGCACCAGCCAAGCCCTATGGTGGTTCAACCAACAATGCTCCTCCATGCACCAGCTCTGTGAAATGCTTCAAGTGTGGGGAATCGGGCCACTATATGCGCGAGTGTCCCCAGACCAACCCCAGCCAGTCTGGAAAAGCTGTTGGCCGTGGCAAGCCGACAGGGAAAGTGTTCTACGCCAAGCCGGCCACTGCTGCATGTGGCCATGTTAACTATATCTCTGTTGAAGAGGCTCAGGAGGATCCCAACATTGTTCTCGGTACGCTCCTTGTTAATTGCAACCCGGCATCTGTTCTTTTCGATACTGGAGCATCTCATTCATTTATATCCGAGAGCTATGCTCGTCTGCATAACACCACATTCTGTGAGATGCCCACCTCCATGGTAATTCAACCCCGGGATCCAAATGGAAAACTTCTAGAGTAAGCCATGGGAATGAAATTCAAGTCGACAGACTTGTTTTTCTCGCGTCATTGATAGCTCTCAAATCTTCGGATATTAATATCATCTTGGGTATGGACTGGATGTCAGCCCATCACGCCAAGATTGATTGCTTCTCTAGGACTGTTCAACTCACACATTCTTCGGGAAAGATAATCAATGTCTTGACCCGAGTAGCCAAGCGGCAGCTATATTCTCTTAATGCCAGTCCTTTGCCAGACCTCGAAGACATTCCGGTAGTCTGTGACTTCCCGGATGTCTTTCCAGAAGAACTGCCAGGTGTTCCACCTGACAGAGATGTCGAGTTCGTGATAGATCTCATTCCAGGAACTGTCCCAATTTCTAGAAGACCCTATAGATGGCACCACTAGAACTAGCCGAGCTTAAGAAACAACTCGATGAATCCTTAAAAAGGGTTTCATACGTCCTAGTTCATCTCCATGGGCTTGTCCCGTCCTCTTCGTCAAGAAGAAGGATGGTACGGATCATATGGTTGTAGATTATCGACCAGTCAACGTGGTCACAATCAAGAACAAGTATCCGCTCCCTAGGATCAACGATCTGTATGATCAGCTCGCTGGATCCTCAGTCTTCTCCAAACTGGATTTGAGGGTAGGCTACCATCAAATCAAAATCAGGAACGGGGACATTCCTAAAACAGCCTTTGTTACTCGTTATGGCCAATACGAGTACACTGTCATGTCCTTCGGTTTAACCAACGCTCTAGCCACCTTATCTCGCTTAATGAACTCAATCTTCATGGAGTATTTGGATAAGTTCGTCGTGGTTTACCTCGATGATATACTCATCTACTCCAAGAACGAGGAAGAACATGCCGAGCATCTAAGGCTAGTGTTGATGAAACTTCGAGAGCATCGCCTTTATGCCAAATTTTCTAAATGCGAATTTTGGTTGCCAGAAGTGACCTATCTAGGACATGTAATTTCTGGTAAGGGTATTGCTATCAATCCCGAGCGAGTTCAAGCCATTCTTAATTGTACTCCACCTGAATCGGTCAAGCAAGTTCGGAGTTTCCTTGGCTTAGCGAGCTATTGTCGCCGTTTTGTCGAGAACTTCTCCAAAGTTGCTAAACCTCTAACTGAACTCCTCAAGAAAGATAAAAAGTTCGAGTGGACCCCATAATGTGAGAACAGCTTTCAGGAACTGAAAAGACGCCTGACATCTGCTCCCATATTGGTACCACCAGACTTCTCTAAGGTCTTTGTTATCTATTGCGACGCCTCGCGACAAGGACTAGGTTGCGTTCTTATGCAAGATCGTCACGTAATTGCTTATGCTTCACGGCAATTGCACCCACATGAGGAAAATTATCCTACTCATGATCTAGAGCTTGCAGTTGTAGTCCATGCACTCAAAACCTGGCGACATTACCTCCTTGGTAATCGTTGTGAAATCTTCACGGATCACCAAAGTCTGAAGTATATATTCACCCAACCGGATTTGAATCTCAGGCAAAGACGTTGGGTTGAGTTGATCACAGGTTTCGACTTAGGGATAACTTACACCCCAGGAAAAGCCAATGTCATGGCTGATGCTCTAAGTCGTAAATCTTATTGTAACAATCTGATGTTACAACAAAGTCAACCACTTCTCCATGAGGAATTTCGGAAGCTTAACCTTCACATCGTTCCTCAAGGATTCCTTTCCACCTTGGTGGCGAAACCTACCCTTACGGATCAGATCATCAAAGCTCAGAAGGTAGATCCGGGGATTTCCCGTATCAAAAGAAACATCAAGAAGGGAGTTGTGGATTGTTTCTCCATTGATGATCAAGGAGTCGTATACTTCGGGAACCGTCTAGTGGTTCCCAAGGTGCGAAACCTGAGGCGATTGATCCTTAAGGAAGCTCATGAATCTCCTCTCACCATTCATCCCGGTAGCTCTAAAATGTATCAGGACCTACGCCAGAGGTTCTGGTGGACTAGGATGAAGAGAGAAATTGCTCAGTATATTGCTAACTACGACGCCTGTCGTCGTGTTAAAGCAGAGCACCAACATCCTGCTGGCACCCTTCAACCCTTAGCTATTCCTGAATGGAAATGGGATAAAATTGGTATGGATTTCATCACCGGTTTTCCCAGGACCAAGAGAGGGAATAACGCTATCTTCGTCGTTGTCGATCGTCTTTCCAAAGTGGCCCATTTCCTACCTGTTCGCGAGAGTATAACCGCTAGTCAGCTAGCAGACTTGTATATCTCCCGAATAGTGTCCCTCCATGGTGTTCCACTGGAAATTAACTCGAATCAAGGAAGTCTCTTCACCTCTCGATTTTGGGAAACTTTCCAAAATGCTATGGGAACCCGCCTTTCCTTTAGCACCGCTTTTCACCCTCAATCAAGTGGTCAAGTAGAACGCGTCAACCAGATTCTAGAACACATGCTTCGAGCTTATGTTATCTCACTCGGAATGGATTGGGAGAAATGTCTTCCATTTGCCGAATTTGCTTATAACAACAGCTATCAATCTAGCTTCGGTAAAGCCCCTTTTGAAGTTCTCTGTGGACGAAGGTGTCGAACGCCTCTTAACTGGTCAGAAACCGGGGAAAGACAATTCTTTGGCCCGGATATGATCCAGGAAGCAGAAGAGCAAGTTCGTATCGTTCGTGAAAAGTTGAAAACAGCCCAATCTTGTCAAAAGAGTCAATATGACCGAAAACATAAGGCTATGACTTTTGAGGTTGACGAGAAGGCTTACCTTCGGGTTACTCCTCTGAAGGGAACCCATCGTTTCGGTATCAAAGGCAAATTGGCTCCTCGCGACATCGGACCCTTTCGCATTCTCGCTAAACGAGGAGAAGTTGCCTACCAATTGGAACTACCTCCGCATCTCTCCGGAGTCCATGATGTCTTCCACGTTTCTCAACTCAGGCATTGCTTCTCGGATCCTATCCATGGGGTGGACCATGAAACGCTTGATCTTCAAGATAATCTCACGTATCGAGAGTACCCCATTCGTATCATCGATCAAGCCGAGCGTACCACTCGACGTCATAATATCAAGTTTCTCAAGGTTCAATGGTCGCACCATTCTGAGAAAGAAGCAACTTGGGAAAGGGAGGATCGTCTTCGACTCGAGTATCCCGCCTTTTTTCCAGAGGAACCTAAATCTCGGGATGAGATTTTTCTGAGTGGGGGTGAGTTGTCACACCCTAGCTAGTTCATGCATTAGAGTGTTGCATCATGTCTATTTCTTTCAGCGGAAACTTGAAATGGGTATGACAGAACCCCCAACCCCCTCTGAAACCAACTGGGGCTTACTAAAAATAATTTCAATGAACCTAAAATGCCCTTCTAAACTGTTCATCATTTTTGTCTTGGTTTAGAACCTCTGCCAAAAGTTGTGCGCAATTAACCAGGTCATCCTAAGGTCTTTGAATTAAATCATAAGTATTTGAGTTTGGGCATTTAAATTATATAAAATATTTCAAATGCTCAGATAGACCCAAACTAAAATGATCCAAGCTGGATATATTCTAGGTAGTGGCCATAAGCAGTTTGGTGATTTTTGGAGTTGCCTAGGAATTTTTAGAAAGTCCACAAAGTTACAGAAGAAATAGAAAACATAAATAAAAGAGAGAGAGAGAGGGAACTGACCAGGCAGCCCACCAGCCGGCCCAGCCCAGCAGCCGCTCCAGCGAGCAGCTTGACTTGGCCAGGCAGGCAGGCAGGTGCTCGACGGCGGCTCTAGCGCGCGCCACGCAGCTGCCCGCCGCCCTGCTTCCTCCCCTCGCCGCTCTGCTGGCCGCTACGACCTCCACGTCGTGCCTCGAACCCCGTGGACACATCCATTCTCCCCCGCCTCTCTCCCTCGCACTCCACCGCCGTGGCCAACGCTGCCGCGCCCGCACCGCCGTGAAGTTCGCACTCTCCGTCGTCCTTGCGCCGCACCACCGTGTCTGGGAGCTCTGCTGCCCTCCTCTCCTTCGAGCTAGCCGAGCCCCGAGCGCTCGCTTGCCCCGAGGCCTCTGCACCGACCTCGCCCGAGTCCGCCACCGCCGGAGATCCACTTCGGCATCGCTGCCGCACCAGCTCGTCCCCGACCACGCTCGTCCCCGAAGACGCGATACACCAAGGCTGACCCAAACCACATGGCCGAGGTCGGACCTGTAGGGTCAGATGGGAAGGAGATCCATGTACAACTGGTGTATGACTAGGTAGCATTAGCCGTTAAGTATTCCCAACAGGACTGTACGCTAGACATCCTGTTGGATGGTATAGAAGAAGAATTTAGTCAGTCTAAGTGACTTTGTACTTCGAAGGACACATTTTGTCCCTAGCTGGATTGTAAATCATTTATTGTGGCCGACCTTTTCACTTCAACCTCTGGACCCAACAGTCCGGAGTGTATCCGAATACCCGCTCGGTTACGTGAAAACTGGGGCACGCGTGGAAACCAGGCGTAAGGGTCATAAGTGCTTGAACAGACAAGTACCCAACTAGTTATGTTATATTACATTGGTAGTAAGAAACATCTTCTAGTGAGAATAGTTCCGTTAAGGGTTCCTTTCCCTGGGTGTGCATGCATTGTTGTGCATGTCTGAACTGCGAAAATTTACGCAGGATATAAGCATCTGGGGGCATGTTTTGTAATAGGTAAAATACATCTTTTGTCCACCGACCAAATATTCTCTTAAGAATGCTAGCTTTCGGCTTCACCCAGTCTGAGGTACACATCCCGCTGACCTAGCAGTAACAATCGCAGAGGTGCTCCCCTTATTCCCTAACCGAATTAATGGGAACGTAGGGCATAAACACAAGAGCCGGGCAACCTAGCTTGGCCAAAACTTAAGTCATATTGATGCATATAGTGGTGAAAAAAGTCACATACGGAAAAGTGACACATATGTGGTGGGCATGAAGCCCAGAAGACAATTAAGCTTCTATGTAAGAAGCCCCCAGGTATATTGAGCGCGCATAGCGCGGCCAGAGTGTGCGGTCAAAGCATACTTGAAGCTTTTAAGGCTATAAATGTAAAAGGGGGGAGAGAGAGGGTATAATTTAAAAAGTGTTGGGGAACGTAGTAATTTCAAAAAAAATCCTAGGCACACGCAAGATCATGGTGATGGCATAGCAACGAGAGGGGAGAGTGTTGTCTACTTACCCTCGTAGAGCGTTAAGCGGAAGCGTTATGACAACGCGGTTGATGTAGTCATACGTCTTCATGATCTGACCGATCCAAGCACCGAACGTACGGCACCTCCGTGTTCAGCACACGTCCAGCTCGATGACGTTCCCCGGGCTCCAATCCAGCAAAGCATCGGGGATGAGTTCCGTCAGCATGACGGCATGGTGACGATGATGATGTTCTACCGGCGCAGGGCTTCGCCTAAACTCCGTGACGATATAACCGAGGTGGAATATGGTGGAGGGGGCCACCGCACACGGCTAAGGAATGATCCGTAGATCAACTTATGTGTCTCTAGGGTGCCCCCCCGCCCCCGTATATAAAGGAGCAAGGGGGGAGGCCGGCCGGCCCATGTGGGCGCGCCAAGGAGGAGGAGTCCTCCTAGTAGGAGTAGGACTCCCCCTTTCCTACTCCTACTAGGAGGGGGAAAGGAAGGGGGAGAGGGGGAAGGAAAGAGGGGGGAGCCGCCCCCCCCCCTCCTAGTCCAATTTAGACCAGAGGGAGAGGGGGCACATGGGCCACCCTGGCCGCCCCTCTCTCTTTCCACTAAGGACCATGTGGCCCATTAACTTTCCCGGGGGGGTTTCGGTAACCCTCCGACACTCCGGTTTTCTCCGAAATCACCCGAAACACTTCCGGTGTCCGAATATAGTCATCCAATATATCAATCTTTATGTCTCAACCATTTCGAGACTCCTCGTCATGTCCGTGATCACATCCGGGACTCCGAACAAACTTTGGTACATCAAAACTTATAAACTCATAATAAAACTGTCATCGTAATGTTAAGCGTGCGGACCCTACGGGTTCGAGAACTATGTAGACATGACCTAGTACTATTCTCGGTCAATAAACAATAGTGGAACCTGGATGTTCATATTGGTTCCTACATATTCTACGAAGATCTTTATCGGTCAAACCGCATAACAACATACGTTGTTCCCTTTGTCATCGGTATTTTACTTGCCCGAGATTCGATCGTCGTTATCCAATACCTAGTTCAATCTCGTTACCGGCAAGTCTCTTTACTCGTTTCGTAATACATCATTTTGTAACTAACTCATTAGTTACAATGCTTGCAAGGCTTAAGTGATGAGTATTACCGAGAGGGCCCAGAGATACCTCTCCGACAATCGGAGTGACAAAACCTAATCTCGAATTATGCCAACTCAACATGTACCTTTGGAGACACCTGTAGAGCACCTTTATAATCACCCAATTATGGTGTGATGTTTGGTAGCACACAAAGTGTTCCTCCGGTAAACGGGAGTTGCACAATCTCATAGTTGTAGGAACTTTGTATAAGTCATGAAGAAAGCAACAGCAACATACTAAACGATCAAGTGCTAAGCTAATGGAATGGGTCAAGTCAATCACATCATTCTCCTAATGATGTGATTCCATTAATCGAATGACAACACATGTCTATGGTTAGGAAACATAACCATCTTTGATCAATGAGCTAGTCAAGTAGAAGCATACTAGTGACACTATGTTTGTCTATGTATTCACACATGTATCATGTTTCTGGTTAATACAATTCTAGCATGAATAATAAACATTTATCATGATATGAGGAAATAAATAATAACTTTATTATTGCCTCTAGGGCATATTTCCTTCAAAAAGGAAGACAGAGATAAGGAGACAAACACAGAGTTCGGCACTAGGCGTAGAATCTTCGGAGTCTGGCCGCGTTCCATGGGTTCAGCTCGAGTCGATTGTCTAATGCATCACGCTGGAGGTACGCACCTCCAGTGAGAACTTTGTCGATGATGAAGGGACCCTCCCACTTGGGCATGAGCTTGTCCTTTTTCTTCTCTGGTGGGCGTACAACGAGTTCGCCAATGTCATAAGTTTTGTCCCGCACTTCTCTACTTTGATACCTTCGAGCCTGCTGTTGATAGAATGTGGAACGGGCCTTTGCGATGTCACGCTCCTCCTCCAGGGCATCTAAGCTGTCGTGCAGATCCAGCTCGGCTTCTCTCTCTTCATACATGCGCACTCTAGGTGAACATGGATGATATCGCAGGGTAGCACTGCCTCTGCGCCGTACACCATAAAAAATGGTGTGTATCCGGTTATGCGATTTGGCGTGGTCCGCAGCCCCCATAATAAGGAGTCAAGCTCCTCGACCCAGTGCGTATCTGATTCCTTCAAGGATCACACTAGTCTGGATTTAATGCCGCTCATAATAAGACCATTCGCTCGTTCTACTTGACCGTTTATTTGGGGTGATAGACGGAGGCGTAATCAAGTTTTATGCCCATTTTGCTGCACCAGGTTTTCACCTCATTGACTGTAAACTTTGAGCCGTTATTGGTGATGATGCTGTGGGGGGCAACGTAGCGGTGTACGACCCCGGATATAAAGTCTATCACTGGTCTGGATTCGGCCGTTTTAACTGGTTTGGCTTCTATCCATTTGGTAAATTTATCGACCATGACCAACAAGTATTTCTTCTTATGGCTTCCTCCTTTAAGGGGTCCAACCATATCGAGCCCCCAGATCGCAAAGGGCCAAGTTATGGGGATTGTTTGGAGGGCGGTGGGCAGCATATGGCTTTGATTTCCAAAAAGCTGGCAACCGATGCAGTGTTGGACAAGGTCTTGTGCGTCTGCCCGGGTTATCCGCCAGTAGAATCCTGTACGGAAGGCCTTGCTTACGAGCGCCCGAGCTGCGGCATGGTGGCCGCCGAGTCTGGCATGAATTTCAGCCAGGAGCTGCCGCCCTTCTTCTTTGGAGATGCACCTTTGGAGCACTCCGGTCACGCTTTTCTTACAAAGCTCTCCTTCGTGGACTTTGTAGGCTTTAGACCGCCGCACAATGCAACGTGCCTCATTTTGGTCCTCCGGGAGTTCCTTCATATTTAAGTAAGCTAGGAAGGGTTCCGTCCATGGGGCGATGACCGCCATAATCACATGGGCCGAAGGTATGATTTCGGTGGCGGAACCTCCGATTACGTCAGATTGTTCAGGATCTAGGGTTGTATGCGGATCCGGACTAGTATTGTCGGACTCCCCTTCCCATACCACAAATGGCTTGAACAACCTTTCCAAAAAAAATATTTGGTGGGACGGGGTCAAGTTTAGCGCCCATGCGGGCAAGGATATCCGCCACTTGATTGTTTTCTCGAACTACATGGTGGAATTCGAGCCCCTTGAATCGAGCTGACATTTTGAGAACGACATTACGGTAGGTCGCCATTTTCGAGTCCTTGGCGTAAAAGTCTCCATTTATTTGAGATATTGCGAGATTTGAATCCCCACGTACTTCTGGACATTGAATGCCCATGGAGACTGCCATCCGAAGACCGTGCAACAATGCCTCATACTCAGCTACATTGTTCGAATCTGTGTAAAGTATTTGGAGTACGTATTGGACTGTATCTCTGGAGGGGGACATCAGGACGACGCCAGCCCCTAGACCAGCTAGCATCTTAGAGCCGTCAAAGTGCATGATCCAATTGGAGTACGCGCCGTACTCTTTAGGGAGTTCGGCTTCTATCCATTCGGCAACGAAGTAACCCAGTACTTGCGATTTAATGGCCCGCCGTGGTTTGTATGTTATGTCGAACAGGAGGAGCTCAATAGCCCATTTTGCAATCCGGCCCGTGGCATCGCGGTTATTTATTATGTCATTGAGTGGTACTTCGGAGGCCATCATGATTGAACACTCTTGAAAGTAGTGTCATAATTTTCGGGATGCCATGAAGACCGCGTATGCTATCTTTTGATAATGTGGGTACCGTGACTTGCATGGAGTGAGGACAGTGGAGACGTAGTATACCGGCTTTTGTAGTGGGAATTTATGTCCATCTGTCTCTTGTTCGACGACGAGCACTGCGCTTACAACCTGCTGTGTTGCAGCTATGTATAGCAGCATGGGTTCACCGACATTTGGTGCTGCGAGGATTGGATTGGTGGCCAAGATGGCTTTTATTTCCTCCAGCCCAGCCGTAGCCGCATCCGTCCACTCGAAGTGTTCAGTGCGTCGAAGAAGGCGATAAAAAGGTAGCGCCTTTTCTCCTAATCTGGAGCTAAAGCGGCTTAGGGCGGCCACGCATCCAGTTAGTTTCTGGATTTGCTTGAGGTCTGTTGGGGTAGCCAACTGTGTGAGAGCTCGCACTTTAGCTGGGTTTGCTTCGATTCCTCTATTGGAAACAATAAAGCCCAAGAGCTTTCCAGCTGGTACGCCGAAAAGGCATTTTTCTGGGTTGAGCTTGGTGTCATATGTTCGGAGATTGTCGAACGTAAGCCTCAAGTCGTCTATTAATGATTCGACGTGTCTGGTTTTGATGACCACATCATCTACATAAGGCTCGACTGTTTTGCCGATTTGTGTTTCCAGGCATGTCTGAATCAAGCGTTGATAGGTTGCACCAGCGTTTTTGAGCCCGAAAGGCATGGTGTTGAAATAGAAGGGACCGTATGGAGTGATAAATGCTGTTGTGGCTTGATTGGACTCCGCCATCTTGATTTGATGGTATCTAGAGTATGCGTCGAGGAAACACAATGAGTCGTGTCCTGCGGTAGCGTCGATAATTTGATCGATGCGGGGGAGGGGGAAGGGATCCTTAGGGCAAGCCTTATTAAGATCTTTGAAATCGATGCATAGGCGCCAGGATTTGTCCTTCTTTGGTACCATCTCCAGGTTTGCTAGACAGTCCGGATGTTTTATTTCTCTGATGAATCCTGCTTCGAGTAGCTTGGCTAGCTCTTCTTCCATGGCTTGTCGCTTGGGTTCTGAAAAGCACCGAAGAGTCTGCTGGACCGGCTTGTATCCCTTTAGTATGTTTAGGCTATGCTCGGCCAGCCTGCGTGGGATACCTGGCATGTCTAAAGGATGCCAGGCAAAAATGGCAAAATTCTCGCGCAAGAACTCTTGTAGTGCAGCTTCTATTGTGGGGTTCAGTTGTGCCCCAATTGATGTTGTTTTTGTAGGGTCCGTTGGGTGGACCTGGAATTTGACTATTTCGTCTGCTGGTTTAAAAGAGGTGGACTTGGGTCATTTGTCGAGTATCACATCGTCCCTGTCTACTGCGGAGCACAGCGCAGTTAACTTTTCGGCCGCGAGGGCTTCGGATAATGCCTCCAGGGCTAGTGTGGCAGTTTTGTTTTCGGTGCGGATTGCTATGTACGGATCATTAGCTAGAGTGATGATTCCATTAGGCCCCGGCATCTTGAGCTTCATGTACCCGTAATGGGGTATAGCTTGGAAGCTTGTGAATGCGTCTCTCCCTAAGAGGGCATGGTATCCACTGCTAAACGGGGCCACTTGGAATGTGATTTCTTCAGACCTATAATTCTCTGGGGTGCCGAATACCACATCCAATGTGATTTTCCCTGCGCATCGTGCCTCCCGACTAGGAATGATTCCTCTGAAGGTCATTCTGCTTTGCTCAATGCGGCTCTTATCTATTTCCATTTTGTCAAGAGTTTCCTCATAGATGAGGTTTAATCCGCTGCCGCCGTCCATGAGCACTTTACTAAGCCGAAATCTGTCCACTATTGGACTAAGGACCAAAGCGGCTGGTGCTCGGACTGTTTGGAATTGAGGTTCGTCACTGGCATTGAAGGTTATGGCCGTATCGCTCCATGGGTTTATTGCTGCGACGTGGCAGACTTCGGCGAGGCTGCGGAGCGCTCGCTTGCGCCTGTTGTTTGAGGCGAAAGTCTGAAAGACTGTTAGTACTGTATTGTTATTTTCTGCAGGATGGTGCTCTACGGTATTGTTGATGAGAAGGTCCTCGCCGCTCTTGTCCACCTGCCGGAGTATCCAACATGCTCTAAGGCTGCGTGTTGGTATGGTGTCCGGTGTGCTGTGAATTTTGCATGGCCTATTGATCCATCCCTATAGTACGGTTCCACGCCCTGTAGAGGGCTTTGGCTTCTTTGTAATTGTGTTGGGTGACTTGCGAGAGCGCACCCTTTTAGTTCGGACGAGGGGTTTAGTTAGGGCCGGAGGATCCCAGAATTTTGTTTGGGTTTTCCAGGCGCTTTCCATCGCACAGTACTTCTATACTATGGCCGCCAAGTCGGCAAAGTGTGCTATGTCGCGACTACTTATGGCATTGAGAATTCCCTTGTCCGTGCAATTTTTTCAAAAGAATGAAATTGTGTCTTCCTCGTGATAGTCCTTAACCGTGCTCATTACAAGGAGGAATCTGGCCCAGAAGTGGTGTACTGTCTCCTGGGGCTCTTGTCTGTTGTGGGAAACATCACTTGTGTCCGGGTGGGTGGGTAGACTTAAGTCCCCATCCTGACCCAATCTGGGACCCAGGGGCGAAGGAGCTCCTGAGCTTGGCAGCCCGGGCTCCAGGATGTTGCCCAATATTTGTGGCCCGTTGCCCGATTCTAAGATCGGAGCCTCGTCCACGTCCTCCCGTAGACGGGTATTCGGCTCAGAGAGCTCGGGAAATCGGACATAGTTTGTCCTCAAAATAGAGGAAGAATTGCTGTTTTGTTCCTCCACCACCGCTATCTGATGGGTGACATTCGGAGAGTTCATCTCCCTTAGGTCGGGTTTAAGCCCAATCCGATCCTAGTCCGTAGCGACTCCCAGGGCGGCGATGCGATCCAAGAGCTCGTTTAGGGAGGAGAGATCCATTGGATCCATCTGCCCGGTGAATTCCGGGCTGACATGGAGGTTGTTCTTGATGACCTGAGAAGTCATCGTTGGCGCGGCGCCCGAACAGGCGGCCATGACGAAACCGCCCAGCCAGAGAGTTTGGCCTACAACCAGGGATCCTCCAGAGGTGATGTTGCCCTTGAAAATGAGGCGAGCCATCAAGCCTTATCGCGACGACATAGTGGAACTCTGAATGAAAGCACCAATGTCCGTGTCAAAACTGGCGGATCTCGGGTAGGGGGTCCCGAACTGTGCGTCTAAGGCTAATGGTAATAGGAGGTAGGGGACACGATGTTTTACCCAGGTTCGGGCCCTCTCGATGGAGGTAATACCGTACTTCCTGCTTGATTGATCTTGATGATATGAATATTACAAGAGTTGATCTACCACGAGATCGTAGAGGCTAAACCCTAGAAGCTAGTCTATGATTCTGATTGTTGTTGTCCTACGGACTAAACCCTCCGGTTTATATAGACACTGGAGTGGGCTAGGATTACACAGAGTCGCTTACAAAGAAGGAGACCTACATATCCGAATTGCCAAGCTTGCCTCCACGCAAAGGAGAGTCCCATCCGGACACGGTACAAAGTCTTCTATCTTGTATCTTGATAGTCCAATAGTCCGGCCAAAGTATATAGTCCGGCTATCCGAGGACCCCTTAGTCCAGGACTCCCTCAGGGGTCTATCGTTCCGGTGCCATAAAAATCAACAACTTCGAAGGCACAAATCCGAAGGTGGTTGATTTGTCTCCAACGTATCTATAATTTTTGATTGCTCCATGCTACTTTATCTACTGTTTTAGCCAATATTGGGCTTTATTATCCACTTTTATATTACTTTTGGGACTAACCTATTAACTGGAGGCCCAGCCCAGATTTTTTGTTTTATGCCTATTTCAGTGTTTCGAGGAAAAGGAATATCAGACGGAGTCAAAACGGAATGTAATCAACTGGATAAGTTATTTTTGGAAGGAAACCCACCTGATGGACTTGGGCTCCATGTCAGAAGATACGGGAGGTGCTCACGAGGGTGGGTGCGCGCCCACCCCCTGCCTCGTGGGGCCCCCGTAGCTCCACCGACGTACCCCCTGCACCCATATATACTTACGTACCCTAAAACTTCCAGAACAGAAGATAGATCGGGAGTTCCACCACCGCAAGCCTCTGTAGCCACCAAAAACCTCTCGGGAGCCCTTCCCGGCACCCTGCTGGAGGGGGGATCCTTCACCGGTGGCCATCTTCATCATCCGGCGCTCTCCATGACGAGGAGGGAGTAGTTCACCCTCGGGGCTGAGGGTATGTACCAGTAGCTATGTGTTTGATCTCTCTCTCTCGTGTTCCCTCTATGGCACGATCTTGATGTATCCCGAGCTTTGCTATTGTAGTTGAATCTTATGATGTTTCTCCCCCTCTACTCTCTTGTGATGAACTGAGTTTCCCCTTTGAAGCTATCTTATCGGATTGAGTCTTTTATGAGAACACTTGATGTATTTCTTGGTGATCAACTTGCGAGTTTCGTGACATTGGGAACCTATGCATAGTGGTTGGCACACGTTCTTGACTCTCCTGTAGAAACTTTGGGGCACTCTTTGAAGTACTTTTATGTTGGTTGGTTGAATCTGAGATTGTGTGACGCATATCGTATAATCATGCCCATGGATACATGAGGTGACAATGGAGTATCTAGGTGAAATTAGGGTTTTGGTTGATTTGTGTCTTAAGGTGTTATTCTAGTACGAACTCTTTTATAGATCGATCCAAAAGAATAACTTTGAGGTGGTTCCGTACCCTACCATAATCTCTATGTTTGTTCTCTGCTATTAGTGGCTTTGGAGTGACTCTTTGTTGCATGTTGAGGGCTTGTTATATGATCTATCTATGTTATTTTTGTTGAGAGAACTTGCACTAGTGAAAGTATGAACCCTAGGCCTTGTTTCCTATCATTGCAATACCGTTTATGCTCACTTTTATTGCTCGCTACCTTGCTGTTTTTATTATTTCAGATTACAAAAACCTTTTCAATATGCATCTGGATCGAGACTTAGAGTCATCTAGATCGGTGTCTGGATCGAGACTTAGAGTCATCCAGATCGGTGTCAAAACTTGCATCGACGTAACTCTTTACGACGAACCTTTTTTCACCTCCATAATCGAGAAATATTTCCTTATTCCACTAAGGATAATTTTGACCGCTGTCCAGTGATCTACTCTTAGATCACTATTGTACTCCCTTGCTTAACACAGTGTAGGGTATACAATAGATCTGGTAGACAGCATGGCATACTTTATAGAACCTATGGCTGAGGCATAGGGAATGACTTTCATTCTCTTTCTATCTTCTGCCGTGGTCGAGTTTTGAGTCTTACTCAATTTCACACCTTGTAACACAGGCAAGAACTCTTTCTTTGACTGTTCCATTTTGAGCTACTTCAAAAATCTTGTCAAGGTATGTACTTATTGAAAAACTTATCAAGCGTCTTGATCTATCTCTATAGATCTTGATGCTCAATATGTAAGCAGCTTCTTCGAGGTCTTTCTTTGAAAAAACTCCTTTCAAACACTCCTTTATGCTTTGCAGAATAATTCTACATTATTTCAGATCAACAATATGTCATTCACATATACTTATCAGAAATGTTTTAGTGCTCCCACTCACTTTCTTGTAAATACAGGCTTCACCGCAAGTCTGTATAAAACTATATGCTTTGATCAACTCATCAAAGCATATATTCCAACTCCGAGATGTTTGCACCAGTCCATAGATGGATCGCTGGAGCTTGTACATTTTGTTAACACCTTTAGGATTGACAAAACCTTCTGGATGCATCATATACAACTCTTTTTTAATAAATCCATTAAGGATTGCAGTTTTGTTATCCATTTGCCAGATTTCATAAAATGCGGCAATTGCTAACATGATTCGGATAGACTTTAAGCATCGATACGAGTGAGAAAATCTCATCATAGTCAACACCTTGAACTTTGTCAAAAAAACTTTTTCGACAAGTCTAGCTTTGTAGATAGTAACACTACTATCAGCATCTGTCCTCCTCTTAAAAATCCATTTAATCTCAATGGCTTGCCGATCATCGGGCAAGTCAACCAAAGTCCATACTTTGTTCTCATACATGGATCCCATCTCAGATTTCATGGCCTCAAGTCATTTTGCGGAATTTGGGCTCACCATCGCTTCTTCATAGTTCATAGGTTCATCATGATCTAGTAGCATGACTTCCAGAACAGGATTGCCGTACCACTCTAGTGCGGATCTTACTCTGGTTTACCTACGAGATTCGGTAGTAACTTGATCTGAAGTTACATGATCATCATCATTAGCTTCCTCACTAATTGGTGTAGTAGTCACAGGAACAGATTTCTGTGATGAACTACTTTTCAATAAGGGAGAAGGTACAATTACCTTATCAAGTTCTACTTTCCTCCCACTCACTTCTTTCGAGAGAAACTTCTTCTCTAGAAAGGATCCATCTTAACAACGAATAACTTGCCTTCGGATCTGTGATAGAAGGTGTACCCAATAGTTACCTTTGGGTATTCTATGAAGACGCACTTCTCCGATTTGGGTTCGAGCTTATCAGGTTGAAAACCTTTTTCATATAAGCATTGCAACTCCAAGCTTTAAGAAACGACAGCTTAGGTTTACTGCTAAACCATAGTTCATACGGTGTCGTCTCAATGGATTTAGATGGTGCCCTATTAAACGTGAATGCAGCTGTCTTTAATGCATAACCCCAGAACGATAGTGGTAAAATGATAAGAGACATCATAGATCGCACCATATCTAGTAAAGTACGATTACGACGCTCGGACACACCATTACATTGTGGTGTTCCAGATGGCATGAGTTTCGAAACTATTTCACATTGTTTTAAATGAAGACCAAACTCATAACTCAAATATTCGTCTCCACAATCAGATCGTAGAAACTTTATTTTTCTTGTTACGATGATTTTTCCACTTCACTCTGAAATTCTTTGAACTTTTCAACTATTTCAGACTTATGTTTCATCAAGTAGATATACCCATATCTGCTCAAATCATCTGTGAAGGTTAGAAAATAATGATACTTGCCACGAGCCTTAACACTCATCAGATCACATACATCGGTATGTATTATTTCCAATAAGTCAGTAGCTCGTTCCATTGTTTCGGAGAACGGAGTTTTAGTCATCTTGCCCAAAAGGCACGGTTCGCAAGCATCAAATGATTCATAACCAAGTGATTCCAAAAATCCATCTTTATGGAGTTTCTTCATGCGCTTTACACCGATATGACCCAAACGGAAGTGTCACAAATAAGTTGCACTATCATTATTAACTTTGCATCTTTTGGCATCAATATTATGAATATGTGTATCACTACGATCGATATCCAACAAACTATTTTCATTGGGTGTATAACCATCGAAGGTCTTATTCATGTAAACAGAATAACAATTATTCTTTAACTTCAAATGAATAACTGTATTGCAATAAACATGATCAAATCATATTCATGCTCAACGCAAACGCTAAATAACATTTATTTAGGTTTAACACTAATCTCAAAAATATAGGGAGTGTGTGATGATGATCATATCAATCTTGGAACTATTTCCAACACTCATCGTCACTTCCCCTCAACTAGTCTCTGTTTATTATGTAACTCCTGTTTCGAGTTACTAATCTTTAGCAACCGAACAAGTATTAAATACTCAGGGGTTACTATAAACACTAGTAAGGCACACATCAAACACCTGTATATCAAATATACCCTTGTTCACTTTGCCATCCTTCTTATCCACCAAATAGTTAGGGCATTTCCGCTTCCAGTGACCATTTCCTTTGCAGTGTAAGCACTCAGTTTCAGGCTTTGGTCTTCTTCACGGGAGTGACAACTTGTTTGCCATTCTACTTGAAGTTTGCCTTTCTTTCCCTTTGCCCTTTTCTTGAAACTAGTTGTCTTGTCAATCATCAACACTTGATGCTCTTTCTTGATTTCTACCTTCGTTGATTTCAACATCACGAAGAGCTCGGAATCGTTTTCGTCATCCCTTGCATACTATAGTTCATCACAAAGTTATACTAACTTGGTGATGGTGACTAGAGAATTCTTCAATCACTATCTTATCTGAAAGATTAACTCCCACTTGATTCAAGTGATTGAAGTACTCAGACAATCTGAGCACATGCTCACTAGTTGAGCGATTCTCCTCCATCTTTTAGCAATAGAACTTGTTGGAGACTTCATATCTCTCAACTCGGGTATTTGCTTGAAATATTAACTTCAATTCCTGGAACATCTCATATGGTCCATGACGTTCAAAACATCTTTGAAGTCCCGATTCTAAGCCGTTAAGCATGGTGCACTAAACTATCAAGTAGTCATCATATTGAGCTAGCCAAACGTTCATAACGTCTGCATCTGCTCCTGCAATAGGTCTGTCACCTAGCGGTGCATTAAGGACATAATTCTTCTGTGCAGCAATGAGGATAAACCTCAGATCACGGATCCAATCCGCATCATTGCTACTAACATCTTTCAACACAATTTTCTCTAGGAACATATCAAAATAAACATATGAAAGCAAAAACGCAAGCTATTGATCTACAACATAATTTGCAAAATACTACCAGGACTAAGTTCATGATAAATTTAAGTTCAATTAATCATATTACTTAAGAACTCCCACTTAGATAGACATCCCTCTAATCTTCTAAGTGATTACGTGATCCATATCAACTACACCATGTCCGATCGTCACGTGAGATGGAGTAGTTTCAAAGGTGAACATCAATATGTTGATCATATCTACTATATGATTCACGCTCGACCTTTCGGTCTCCGTGTTCCAGGCCATATCTGTTATATGCTAGGCTCGTCAAGTTTAACCTGAGTATTCTGCATGTGCAAAACTGGCTTGCACCCGTTGTAGATGGACGTAGAGCTTATCACACCCGATCATCACGTGGTGTCTGGGAACGACGAACTTTGGCAATGGTGCATACTCAGGGAGAACACTTCTTGATAATTTAGTGAGAGATTATCTTAAAATGCTACCGTCAATCAAAGCAAGATAAGATGCATAAAGGATAAACATCACATGCAATCAAAATAAGTGATATGATATGGCCATCATCATCTTGTGCTTGTGATCTCCATCTTCGAAGCACCGTCGTGATCACCATCGTCACCGGCGCGACACCTTGATCTCCATCGTAGCATCATTGTCGTCTCGCCAATCTTATGCTTCTACGACTATCGCTACCACTTAGTGATAAAGTAAAGCATTACAGGGCGATTGCATTGCATACAATAAAGCGACAACCGTATGGCTCCTGCCAGTTGCCGATAACTTCGGTTACAAAACATGATCATCTCATAAAATAAAATATAGCATCACGTCTTGACCATATCACATCACAACATGCCCTGCAAAAACAAGTTAGACGTCCTCTACTTTGTTGTTGCAAATTTTACGTGGCTGCAACGGGCTGAGCAAGAACCGTTCTTACCTACGCATCAAAACCACAACGATAGTTCGTCAAGTTAGTGATGTTTTAACCTTCGGAAGGACCGGGCGTAGCCACACTCGGTTCAACTAAAGTTGGAGAAACTGACACCCGCCAGCCACCTGTGTGCAAAGCACGTCGGTAGAACCAGTCTCGCGTAAGCGTACGCGTAATGTCGGTCCGGACCGCTTCATCCAACAATACCGCTGAACCAAAGTATGACATGCTGGTAAGCAGTATGACTTGTATCACCACAACTCACTTGTGTTCTACTCGTGCATATAACATCTACGCATAAAACCTAGTCTCTGATGCCACTGTTGGGAAACGTAGTAATTTCAAAAAATTTCCTACGCACACGCAAGATCATGGTGATGGCATAGCAATGAGAGGGGAGAGTGTTGTCTACGTACCCTCATAGACCGTTAAGCGGAAGCGTTATGACAACGCGGTTGATGTAGTCGTATGTCTTCACGATCCGACCAATCCAAGCACCGAACGTATGGCACCTCCGTGTTCAGCACACGTTCAGCTCGATGACATTCCCCGGGCTCCAATCCAGCAAAGCGTCGGGATGAGTTCCGTCAGCACGACGGCATGGTGACGATGATTATGTTCTACCGGCGCAGGGCTTCGCCTAAACTCTGCGACGATATGACCGAGGTGGAATATGGTGGAGGGGGGCACCGCACACGGCTAAGGAACAATCCGCAGATCAACTTGTGTGTCCTAGGGTGCCCCCTGCCCCCGTATATAAAGGAGCCAAGGGGGAGGGGGCGGCCGGCCAAGGAGGGCGCGCCAAGGGGGAGTCCTACTCCCACCGGGAGTAGGACTCCCTTCTTTCCTAGTTGGAGTAGGAGAAGGGGGAAGAAGGAGGAAGAAGGGAAGGAAAGGGGGGGGGGCGCCGCCCCCCTCTCCTTGTCCTATTCGGACTAGGGAGGGGAGGGGGCGCAGCCCACCTCTTGCCTCCTCTTCTCTTCTCCCTTAGGGCCCATGAAGGCCCAATAACCCCAAGGAGGGTTCCGGTAACCCCCGGTACTCCGGTAAAATGCCGATTTCACCCGGAACACTTACGATGTCCAAACATAGGCTTCCAATATATCAATCTTTATGTCTCGACCATTTCGAGACTCCTTGTCATGTTCGTGATCACATCCGGGACTCCGAACAAACTTCGGTACATCAAAACTTATAAAACTCATAATAAAACTATCATCGTAACATTAAGCGTGCGGACCCTACGGGTTCGAGAACTATGTACAGATGACCTAGAACTATTCTCGGTCAATAACCAATAGTGGAACCTGGATGTTCATATTGGTTCCTACATATTCTACGAAGATCTTTATCGGTCAAACCGCATAACAACATACGTTGTTCCCTTTTTCATCGGTATGTTACTTGCCCGAGATTCGATTGTCGGTATCCAATACCTAGTTCAATCTCGTTACCGGCAAGTCTCTTTACTCGTTCTGTAATACTCATTTCGTAACTAACTCATTAGTTACAATGCTTGCAAGGCTTAAGTGATGAGTATTATCGAGAGGGCCCAGAGATACCTCTCCGACAATCGGAGTGACAAAACCTAATCTCGAATTATGCCAACTCAACATGTACCTTTGGAGACACCTGTAGAGCACCTTTATAATCACCCAGTTACGTTGTGACGTTTGGTAGCACACAAAGTGTTCCTCCGGTAAACGGGAGTTGCACAATCTCATAGTTGTAGGAACTTTGTATAAGTCATGAAGAAAGCAATAGCAACATACTAAATGATCAAGTGCTAAGCTAATGGAATGGGTCAAGTCAATCACATCATTCTCCTAATGATGTGATCCCATTAATCAAATGACAACACATGTCTATGGTTAGGAAACATAACCATCTTTGATCAATGAGCTAGTCAAGTAGAGGCATACTAGTGACACTATGTTTGTCTATGTATTCACACATGTATCATGTTTCCGGTTAATACAATTCTAGCATGAATAATAAACATTTATCATGATATGAGGAAATAAATAATAACTTCATTATTGCCTCTAGGGCATATTTCCTTCACCTAATACCAAACAGACATCGCACCACAACCTAACATCTAATGCCAGATGCCCCATCCTGGCCACATGCCGGGAATGGGTCACACACCGGTCCCGTGCACTCATCGAGGCTACCGCCGCCATTGTCCACCTAACCATCTTCATAGCTGGTACTGACGCAAAGAACTTGCCAGGTCAGTTGTCGATGCCACCATGGCGCCAGACAGCGCCACCGGCTTGCGCGAGGTCATCATGCCATGTCCAGCACCAAGACCCCGCTGCCCCATGCCGCCGAGACCTGCCGTCGTCGACGCGAGAGAAGGCACGCCACACCACCTCATGCCTCTTCCATGCGACGCCGCTCCCCAAACGATGCCGCCAAGAGGGACCACGAGCGCCGCCTTCGTCCGATCTGGTGATCTTAGGATTTCTCCCGGAGCGGCACGAGCAGATTGACGATAGTTGCTTGATGATGCCTTCATCAAGGTAACGACATAGACACCGCCATCGCCCGCCATGACCGGAGTCGGCTCAGTTTTCACCGGCGACTATATCTCTCCAACTCGCCGTCGGTGCTAATAGTGGGATCCAATATCCGTCACTACTAGCCTGGCCAACCGCCTTCGGTGGAGAAGGCAGCCACCACCACCATGCCCGGGTGAAGAGATCCAGACGTCCTTGTGGCACCACTAGTAGAAAACAGGGCTTTGGTTCGGCCAGAAAAGAGCATTAATCCCGGTTGCATTATGAACCGGGATTAATGTGAGCATTAGTCCCGGTTCGAGTGGATAGGGCACCGTACAGGAATTAGTCCCGGTTCAAATAGGACCTTTAGTCCCGGTTGGTGCCACGAACCGGGACTAAAGGGTGCGATGCCCATTAGTACCGGTTCGTGGCACCAACACTACTAGGAAAAGGCATGCTAGTGGCGCATCAGTTTTGCCTACTAATGGCGCCCTACTGGTGCGCCACTAGCATCACACCATTAGTATCTGGTGTTCTAATGGCGCACCGAGCAGTGCACCATTAGTATAGCCTACAGTGCGCCATTAGAATGCCTCCCAGGGGGCCATATGTACCCATGTGCTTTGGCTTACTAATGGCGCACCAGTGGGTGATGCGCCATTAGTGTGATTATCACAGTGCGCCATTACTGTCTTGTGTGGTGCGCCATTAGTATTAATATTAGGTTTTTTTGTTTTTTTCTGATTTTTTCACAGGTTACAAAATATATTATTTGACAGAATATAGACAGCACCACACAGCAATAACAGATTCATCGAATACAATAGAAGGTAAGTCTCCGAATCCAATTCATCATATTAGTCTCCAAATACAAAAGACCGAACAAAGATAGAACATTACAAGTCTCGGAGACCGCGAGTAGCGAGTTTGTCTTCACATTACAAGTCGATATCTATCATCTAAACTACCATCACATAGAAGAGAGATGCAGTCATCACGATGAGCATCATCGCGATGAAACTGGTCTTCACCCGGTTCCTCCAACGCTCCCTCCTCTCTCCCGCTAGATAGCGTGCGTATCTAGATTCCGCCTCCGCCCTAGTGATGTACCCTTTGTAACTGTTACCGCTGAAACGGTGAACCAGTCTCCAACACTCCTCCCAGTCGTCGTAGACCCTGGGAACCTTACCCTTGTACACAACATACGACGGCATCTCTATGCACAAGCCAGACAACAGACAATACATAAGCAATATATAAGTATGCAACAAAAGGATCGGAAGAGAAAAGCAAGACATTAATAGCACGATTCATGGTCCTACTAATAAATAGCATCGATTACATCTAAGTTGAACGACTGTCCAAACCAAAGAGACATACGAGTTCATTAAAGTTTAATTACAACATGAGCTAATTGATGTTTCAGAACTACAAATAACATCACTACTTTCGACTCAACTCATGGGATCGGAGCGTGGATGAAGCCGCCGTCTTTCGTGATGGTCATGAAGTCACGGGCGTTGTCAGCCTGCATTTGAAGTGTTGTGTCTATCTCACTGTTTGACGGTTGCTCTCTGAGGTAGAACTACCCCGAGGTACGAAGGACATCTTGATGGATGATTTCTGCAAACTCCGACTGGATGCAAAAGAATTCTTCTCGGAGGTCCGTGTCCTCGATTGCCGCCAAGCTTGCGGCCCAATCTTTAACATTATTTGGTAGCAGAAGGTGATTATGGTCTCGTACGATCGCCTTCATGTGATGTAGGGCGTAGTAGGCATCCTTCTGACCGCCAGGTGGCTGCTTGACGCAGGGGAACGTCGTATTGTGGGTGAACACGTGCCTTCTGTACCTACGAACTGGCCTCTTAAAGGTGCCTCTAGATGTGGCGTAGCCGGGGAGACCATCATCAAGAACTTTCTTGATATTTGTGTAGTTTATCTTGGAGTCACGGTCCAGATCGAAATACGTGGCCGTGGAATATTTCGGGCTTAAGAGGATGAGTGTGCAATGTGTGTCACTGCATAGAACAGGGAATGTTAAAAAAAAAGAACGATCGAAGTCTAAGAAATCATATGTTATGGGGCGGTGAGGGGATGACTTACTCGGGAAAGTAAGGCACGAGGAAGTTATCCTTATCTGGGTTTGCCAGAATAACGCCTTCGAGGTGTGAACTTGCGACTTGCCGGTCCCCAGCGCTGCCCAAGATCTTGGCATGCATGTAGAAGGGGTCGACTATCATGATGTCCGGGGTCTTGTCTCGAATGATCCGCATCTCCATACTAAGCGAAAACAGCCGAAAGAACGTGTAGTGCAGCGGATGAAGATTAAACATAGCAAAGATGTCATCAAACCGCAGGACGATCGTGCCCCCGATGGTGCCATCCACAAAGCCCTTGCCCTCTGGCACCTTGGCCACGAAAACCAGGTATGCCACATCTTTCTAGGAGAGACGCCGCTTCTCCAAAGAAAGAACGCTGTCGTGCAAACTCCGCATAGCACCAGTTGCAGCATTGAGCATATTTGTCGGAAGCATCGCCCTACCTGCCACATGCACCCTCCTTGAGATATCCTGAGGTGAAGGTGGCCCGTCCTGAGCACGGATCGTACTTGGTGCCGGCTGGCTCGCACTGGCGCCCTTGGCAGTCTTTCGTTTCCGTCCCTTCTTCTTGATCTGCTGTAATGGGACTGAGTTCTGCTCACATACCGCCTTCTTGAGCGTGTTGGGGCTGATAATATTTCGCACCTCAGCTATCTAAGGCTCGGTGAAGGCGGGAGCTGGAGGCGTCTCATGAGAACTGAACGCCAGACGACGCCTGTTGCAATTGGATTTCTCCGCCATACTAGCTAGATCGCGGTCATCTTGGTTGGGTTCTTGAGAAGGAGGCCCGCCGAACTCGTCACCGTACCCATGTTCGGCAAAGTACTTATCGACGTTGGTAAATGTACCGTCGTCGTTGTCGTCGTCGTCCAGATCCTGTGCCAGATGCATGTCCGGATCTTGTGCCATAGGGATGTCCGGCATGTCCGGTAGCGTTGCGGCGTTCTTGCCATGGCGCGGTGCCGGCATGACTGACGGTCTTGTCTGTGGGGTGGTGTCCCCCGCCCCCAAACGAATCTGGCTCTTTGGCCAAAGCAGGGGCCAGCTTAGGCAGGCGCTGAGGGTCATCAGATCTTCTTCGGTGGCCCCGGCGGGTTGAATCGGAGGTAACAACTCGTCGCAGCTTGGCAGCACCCGAACCAGTTGAACCCTATACATGGTGGGTGGCATCGGTTTACCGTGGAACATGGGGTTGCCCAGTTGAATGATGTTGCCCTTGGCGACATCGACCAACTCGCCGTTCACGAAGTGCGGGAGAGTGCACGGAACATCGGCGGCACCCTGCGAAAACATGTAGGGCGTCAGGGATGCCCAGTTAAAGGCAAAAGGAGATGAAGTCCTCGGACGAGAGGCTTAATTAGTTACCATGATGATGGCGTCGAGCTCGGCTAATGTCGAGGCACCGCCAACGGCAGGCGTGCAACTTACGGAGGGGCCGCTTGTTGGCGAGGTGCCGGCCGACGTACACCCGGGTGCATTAAGCTCCAATGCCCGTGTCGGCGCCGGAGACACCAATACCGCCGCCGCCGATGACACCAATGGCGCCGCCGGAGACACCAATGGCGCCGCCGGCGCTTGTGCGAGTTGCTGGCCGGGAAGCTGGGAATCGGGGGTGGCCCCCGTTGGCCACCCGCAATCCACGTCCTCAGCCCATGAATCAAGGTAGGCATAATGCCGGTGAGCATCGTTCCCAGTTGTTGTTGCACTTGCTCTTGGATAATCTCCGGAATCCGCGCCGCTTGTGCCTTGAGTTCTTCAACCTTGTGCGACTGGCTTTCTGAGCTGGTCTTTTTCTCCTTTCGCCCACCAGTGGTATAGTATGACGACCATTTTGTGGACAAGCCTTTTCCGGCCACACGACTAGCTGACGACGGCTTACTGAGCTTATCCTTGTTTTTCATTACGTTCAACGCCCTATTTAGAGTACTGTCCCAAGCAGTGGTGCTCTGAGACGACCCCGCGCTACTGCTTTCAGTTCGCCAGAACAAGCTCAAGTGCCCTGGTCTTCGGATCCGTGGTAAGCTCCTTTTTTATCGGGTCCTCCTTGTACCGGTCCCTGACAAAGTTCCTGGTCTGCTTGTCACCGCTGTATTTCTTGAAGCAGGGCGGTAGGCCTTGCTCGGCACACTCCGCATCCTCCTTGTCCCATATAGGCTCCGCCACTCTGTAACCGCCAGGACCGAGTTTGTGTTCCCCAAAGTTCAACTCCCGCATTTCTTTCCCCCACTGACTTGATTCGGAGGTTGCACTGCTCTCGCACTTGATCTTGAACTCCTTGTAGTCATCTTTGTTGACCGAAGGATTTTTCGCCTTCATCTTCTCATAACTATCACCTTTCTCAATCATTCTCTTCACCGCGCTTCTCCAAGTAGACAGGGCCGTGCTCATCCTCGTGAGGGCGGCACTGTTCACTTTATTCCCTGAGAGGTGTGTGTTTTCAAATTCAGCGGGGAACTTGTATCGTTCGTGCAGCTTCGTGAAGAGGAGGTTGCGCAAATTCCCTCGGTCCTTATGCCTAAGGTTCTCGGTGTTGATCGAGACGGTGCTCCGGAGAATGCACCCGAGCTGAACCGAGTACCCCTTGACTATATGTTTGGGCTCCGTTGGATGCTAGTCGGAGTCCACTTGAGTAAATTCCTCCTTGAGGGTGCGGAGCGCATTCAGGCGCCGGTCCTTCCGTTGCTTCTTCGGTTGGCTGCCATCTGTGCGTGCGCCGCCATCATCAGTGGTGGCATCCTCGGCGGCACCATCAGTGGTGTCATCCCCGACGCCACTAGGGGTTGTGTAGTCAGGATCGGTGTCTTCTGCGGCGTCCTCATAGCGGTGAGGTTGTTCCTCCATCTCCTGGGACAGCTCCGAGAATTGCTTGCCGCCCGAACCGCCGGCCTCATTGTTATTGGCCATGTTTCGCTCTAAATAGGAAAAAAGTTTGGTCAAAAAGTTGGTTATTGTCAAGGAACAAGATCATTTAGGTTATTGGCACCCTAAAAGCCTAAGTGTACATCATTTAGGTTCTCATCGACACCGAGGCACCCTATAGAAGCCAAGGTTTCATCATTTAGGGTTTGTCGACGCCGAGGCACCCTAAATGGTAAGTTAAGTTTTCATCATTTAGGGTTTATCGATGCCGAGGAACCCTAGGTTGGGCCTAATCACTTGGCTCTATTGCCACGTATGTTGGGTTTATCATCTAGGGTTTATCGATGCTAAGGAGAATTCTAAGTTGGGCCTAATCACTTGGCTCTATTGCCACCTATGGTTTAATGCAGCAAGAATGGCGGGGTAGTTGATCCTACTTAACTAAGTACTAAGATACCCCGGCCCATGCATTAGTCGCAAGTACCCCATATGTCCTATTTTTAGCAAAGTTATGCTAAAATTCATGGAAAATTTCAGCATGACCTATGCTGAAAATAGGACATATGGAGTACCCGAATTTGCCGGAACAGAAGTTAATCGATATTCCGGCAAACTCAAGGGCCTCTCGGGGTACCTGCAAAATCATTATCCCCGCGTAATGAAGTCACCAATGGGTCATTTCAGAAGATCACAAGTAGCATCATCACAAGTACAACATCATCACAAGTACAGCAACAACAACAGTGAATACAGGCATAACAGCAGCAGCAGCAGCAGGTTTATTCTTCTTCTTCATAAACATTAATTGGTGTGGGTGACTCTATCTTCCCTCTAATGACTCACTCAACTTAACAGGACAACCCACAAGCATTGTTTTGATTCCAACAGCTGCTATAAAATACATCCAGCAAAGGTGCTCTAAAATCAGAAATACTACCCCCCAAATCTTTAGCTCAATTCTGAAAATACATGGTCTTCTAGTTACAATACTACGCCCCAACAGTTAAGATCCCAGGTGAGTAACACACTTTGGTCTTCTAGTTACAAAACAAAACTGATATAATTGTCAATTGCAAACACATGACCATGTCATTATCATGGCAGTCCACTATATATTTTTATGACAAAATACATCATTATCAGGGCACATTATGGCCATTTTCTTACATGATGCTAACTGTACCTAACTGGATTTTTTGACAGTATATGTTACAACGGATGAATGTTCATATGGAGTGGACCATCACTAACCACAACACCAGAAAATACGAAAAACTACGCAGATAGGCCAACCTGCAACTTAGCCATACCTACATAATAACAATCCAATCAGTTATATGATTCTTTAATGCAGAGACGGGCAAATACTTAACTGTCTAGAACATCACAGCATGCACAGTAATAAGAATAATGTAAACATTTGGCTTAGTTATAAGCATAGTATACTTCTTATAATGAAAGTGGAACTACTCACAATGAAGAAGTATTAGCAGATAGTTTGTCAACTCATGAAATAACATTTTTTCAGCCCAAAATGGATGCCATTTTATAACATTGCATAGCATTAGTCAGACAGAGCTGAGCCTTTCACCACTATATAATATTGCCATATAAAATTAAAAATTTATGTAACCTGGATTTTTTTTGTATGAAACCTAGTCAATGTGACAATATATAAACTACCGATCTACTAGTTATCAAGTTGATAAATTGACCGCATATAAGCAAAAGCAATATCAGACTTGACTAGAGATACTTGCAAAGTTGTAAGTTATATTTTACTAGTGTGCTAACGGAAACTGTACCAATTAGGGTTCTTATTATGTTCTGGTATATAAATTATTCTCAATTACTTAGGAAAATTAGTAGATGTCTTACAAATTACAGAGGGAGTTAATACTTTCAGTTTCATAAGAAAAAATTCATCAATTAAAGCCCATGCAGCAATATAAATTGTAAAACATCATATATATTCCCATGGACACATCTAGTAGGAGATAATGCTACATCACCTTTTAATTCATCACATCATACTAGCATGTCTCACCAAACAGCCATGTAACTACTACAACATGTAGCTCCTCATCATCTTCCTACTATGCATCATCTTCCTACTATACTTGCTACTCATCTTCAGAACCAAACAGTAGCAAAAACAGTTGAAGAGAGGCTCACTAGAGGACACTCAAATTTGCTAACCCTAGAACACGGGGGAAGAGGGTTGTGGTACACGCGGGAGGTAGCCTAGGGGGGAAGGAGGGGAAGGGGGGAGAGGTGAGGAATCACTTGTGGGATAACGACAGGCTGCCGTAGGAGGGCGCCGGCGTTGAGGAGGCGGCGGGTGGCGGCGCATCAAGGAGGAGGCGGCGCGTCGAGGAGGCGGCGGCACGTCTAGGAGGAGGAAGCGTGTTGAGCTTGCCACCCACCTTGGAGCCGAAACCCTAGGGCGTGCAGGCGCGGAGGATGGAGGGGGCGGAGCAAGGCGGGGTGGCAGCGTACGGTTGGGGCGGAGGAGGCGAGGGAGGCGGCGCTCGTGGGGGAGGCAGAGCTCGAGGGGGAGGAAGGGGAGAGGGAGGCGGCGGGGGCGCGTGGGCGGCTGTGGCGGACGGAGGCGGCAGACGGTGGGGGCGTGTGGGCGGCTGCGGTGGCGGTGTACGGTTGGGGTCGATCGAGGGGAATATGGCGAGGGAGGGAGAGGGAGGCCACAGTGCGAGGGCAGTAGGTGGAGTGGGGGAGGGTTCTAATGGCGCACCTCCCCCTAGTGCGCCATAAGTACGACTATTCAAATGGCGCACCTCCCCTCGGTGCGCCATTGGAATTTTGTTTTAACTACTAGCCCGACTGTCAGGTTATATTCCATCTAACCCTATTTACATCAGAACCCGCCCACTAGCCTGATTGGTCAGCACGCAACACACACACTAGGAGGTCCTTGGTTCGATTCCTAGGCTCCCCAATTTTTATTTTTATGCATTTAAAATGTTGTTTGATATTTATTTGTGTTTAAATATGTTCAAACTTGTTTAAATCATAACAGTAATATTTTTTTATAAAAACAGTAATAATTTTTTTAAAATATGTTCAAATTTGTTATTTGAAAATATTTATGAATATGAAAAAATATTCATATGGGGGGAGGGTGCGGGCGGTCGTCGGCGGCGGTGGAGTGGGGGAGGGTGCGGGCCGGGGGTCGGCGGCAGCGGCCGGTGGAGCGGGGGAGGGTGCGGTGGGTCATTGGCGATGGTGGAGTGGGGGAGGGTGCAGGTCGGGGGTCGGCGGCGGCGGCCGGTGGAGCGAGGGAGATGGTGCGGGGGGTGCTCGGCGGCGAGGGGGGCAGATCTGGCGAGGTGGGATAGCGATCGAGATGGAGGGGGATCGAGATCGAGTGTCCATGAAATTTGAAAACATTCATGAGTTCAAAAAGTGCCCATGAAATACAATCTAGAAATGAAGGCTACAATTTAAATACAATCGATCTTAGCTAGCTATCTGTTCACAATCTTCTTGCCCTTATTTTTCATAAATGGAGTTCTTCTCTTAAACGGACGTCCTTTAGGTAGGGTGGTCCTGCTTCTTCTTGTGGTGTATGCTGATACTTCATCATCGTCGTCATGTTCCATCTTCGGGTCGCCGTACTTGTCGAAGTCTTGCTCATTGACGACTCCATCCATTCCGATGATCTTCCTTTTGCCTCTCCTCACGACAACACGACTGGGCTTTGGCGGGTCGGTAATGAAGAAGCATTGGTCCACTTGGGAAGCCAGTACCCATGGCTCATTTTTCGCGGTGACGTTTGCGCCCGCGGTCTTGGATTTGGCTTCGGGTATAACCATGGTGGTGAAATACCGGTCTTCTTTTATGATGCTCTTGGCCCATCTGACACGGAACATCGGGACCTTCTCTCCAGCGTAGCTCAACTCCCAGATCTCCTCGATCCTTCCGTAGTATCTATCCTTGTTGTTACTGGTGTAGGATTCCATCGTTACCCCGGAGTTCTGATAACCATCGCTCTTCATGTACTTGTCCTCGGTGTAGAATGTGTAGCCGTTGATATCGTACGCCTCATAGGTCATCAGGTTGTGCTCGGCACCCTGTGACAAGGTGAATATGAGTTGTTCTTCCGCGGAAGAATCCTCATGTAAAGGGTACGACAGAAGCTTCTGCTTGAACCAACGCGTGAAACATTTTGTGCTCTTTGATTATATCTCCGTCCGTCCTCTGTTGGCCTCGGTCATTGTATGTCTTCTCAATAAAGGTTTTGTGCTCTACCACCCAAGGATCGACCACGTCTATGTGTTGTAGCGCGACTAGGTTTGCTCTTTCAAAGTCGATGAGTCGACCCTTGAAGTCGACATGCATTTCGCGGCGACCCTCACGGTGACCCCATCCAGCGAGCCTGCCGAGGTGACTGTTGACGGGCAGACCAACGGGGTCCTTGATGCCTAGATAATTCATGCAATAGGAGATGCACTCTTCGGTCAGAAAGCCCCTGGCTATGCTTCCTTCTGGACGTGACATGTTGCAAACGTATCCTTTGATGACACCATTCATCCTTTCGAACGGCATCATGCTGTGCAGGAACGTCGGCCCGAGTTGGATGATGTCCTCCACAATATGGACCAGCAGATGCACCATAACGTCGAAGAATGCAGGCGGGAAGTACATCTCAAGCTCTCATAGTATCACCATGATCTCTTCCTGTAGCCTTCTGAGTTGCCTCACGCCAACCGACTTCCGAGAGATGACGTCGAAAAAGTTGCATAGGCCAAATAGCATTTCACGGACATGCGTGTCCATGATCCCACGGATTGCAACTGGAAGTATCTGCGTCATCAGCACGTGACAGTCGTGAGACTTCATCCCGTTGAACTTCTGCTTCGCTGGGTCTAGGTATCTGCTTATCTTCCCTGCGTAACCGTAAGGAAGTTTTACTCCTATGAGGCAGGTGAAAAACTGATCGATCTCCTCCTGACTTAGAGTGAAGCACGCGGGAGGGTAATCATTTCCGGTCTTCTTGGCCTTTTTGCCTTTGCGACGACTTTCCGTGTCCTGCTTCGCCTCATCATCATCAAGATCATTAGCGTGAAGCTCCTCCCTGATGCCCATTGATTTCAAGTCTGCCCTTGCTTTCGGCCCATCTTTGGTCCTCTCTGGCATGTTGAGCAGGGTACCAAGCAGACTCTCGCACACATTCTTCATGATATGCATGACATCAAGGCTGTGAGGCACACAGTGGATCTTCCAGTACGGCATGTCCCAGAAAACAGACCTCGTTTTCCATACCTTCAGCAGCAGCTTTGGCGCCTTTCGCTTCTTTCCCGGCTCTGGCGCCTTTTGCTTCTTTCCCGGCAGTGGGCAATCTTCCCAATTTTTCAACAGCTGGTCTATTTCCTCGCCGCTCCTCGTACGCGGGCGTCTTCGGGGTTCGATTTCACCATCAAACAGATCCTTGCGTTTCCTTCATGGGTCATCGTCGCAAAGCCACCTTCGATGTCCCATGAACACGGTTTTCGAAGACCCGGGATCTCTATCTAGCTGGCGATACGTTGTGTCATCCATGCACATGACGCATCCAGAAAATTCATGGACCACCTGCCCCGTGAGATATCCGTAACCGAGATAGTCGTGCACCGTCGTGAGCAGTGCGGCTCTCATAGGGAAATATTCTTTCTGTGCGGCGTCTCACGTATTGGCTGGCGTTTTCCACAGCGTGTCTAGCTCCTCTTTCAGCAGCCCCAGATACAGATTGATGTCGTTCCCTGGTTGTTTCGGCCCTTCAATTAGCATACTCATGTGAATGTACTTCCTCTTCATGCACAACCAGGGGGAAGGTTGTACGTCCACACAAACACAGGCCAGGTGCTATGTGTGCTTCTCTGGCTGCCAAACAGATTGACTCCATCGGTGCTCGCGCCCAGCACGATGTTCCTTGGATCCTTCCCAAATTTTGGGTGTTCGAAGTTCAACGCTTGCCACTGGCTCCCATCCCTAGGGTGACTCAGCATCTCGTCTTTTTTATTTATCTCCGGAACATTTGCGTCATCTTCTCGCTTCTTCTTCTCCCTATCTGCGTGCCAACGCAGGAGCTTTGCTACCTTAGGGTCCATGAAATACCGCTGCAGACGAGGAGTGATCGGAAAGTACCACACCACTTTTCGAGGAGCTTTCTTCCTCCTCTTGTATCGAGTGACGCCGCACACCGGACATATGGTAGACTCCGCGTGCTCGTCCCGATAAATGATGCAATTGTTCATGCACACATGGTATTTCACGTGCGGTAAATCCAGAGGACACACGATTTTCTTCGTCTCCTCGAAACTGGTCGGGCACTTGTTCCCCTTGGGAAGACGTTCGCGCCAGAATGACATGTTCTCGTCGAAGCATGTGTCGGTCATTTTGTGTTTTACCTTCATCTCCAGAGCCATGAGAGTTACTTTCAGGCGGGTATCCTCAGGCATGCATCCTTCATACAATGGAGTAACCGCGTCTATCTCCAGTTGATCCAGCTTGGCTTTCTCTCGGGCGGCAGCTCTTGCGTTATCCGTCTGCTTGAGAAGCATCTCTTGAACATGAGGGTCCTGCACCCATCCCATCGATGGTCCATCATCGTCTGCTCCGCCGGCATCTTCATCTTCATGAGCATGCCCTTCGTCTGCTCCGGCATCTTCCTCATCATCATGTCCTGCATCTTCTACATGATGACTGTGTACAGCATCACCATCATGATCATGTCCTGGAGATTCTTCGTCTTCTCACCCGCCCGAGTCTTACACATTTCTGGCCGCCCGACCCCCATGGACGACTTCATAGTCATCTTCATCACCTTGCCACCGATAGCCATCCATGAAACCACGCAAGAGTAGGTGCTCCCGCACCTGCCCGGAATCCGGGTCCGCGATAAGGCTCTTCAGCTTGCATCTTCGAAACGGACATCTTATCTCCGTCTCGTTCTTTTGAAGCATCTCGGCCTTCGCGGAGCTCAAAAACCTATTCACGATGCCTTCGGTCATCGTGCGGACCATGGTCGCCTCGGGGTGGAGCAAAACGATATTTTAGAACCAAGAAAAAATTTGGCATGACTTTCCCTAAAAATAGGACCAAGAAGAATGCATAGTGCCAAAATTCTCGCCGAAACGGAAATGAATCGACATTCCGGCAAAATATTGGCAACTATCGCATTTCAAATACCGGTACCTGCAAACACAAACATATATGCAACACCACAAACATATGCAACACCACGAACATACATGGATCTATCTAGGCCACAAAAAGTGCATGTGCACATTGTTGGAGAGGGAGAACAACATAAAGATAGCTTCCTCCCTTACTTACCTATCAAAAAAAGGTAATTTAACCACTTAATTTGGATGAATCTATGGTGCAAATGAGGTGAGGAGGAGGAGGCAGCCGAGACAAGCTTGGAGGGGGAGGTGGAGAGAATGAAGTGGGGAAAGTGAGTGGGTAGGTGGGTTGTCCAAAATATCTTGTTGGTCCCAGGTTACTAATGGCGCATCACCTGCAAATGCGCCATTAGTAACCCTGGTTACTAATGGCGCACCTGCTGCTGGTGCACCATTAGAAGTTTTGCAAAAAAATAAAATAAAAAGTATGTATTCTAATGGCGCATCATGGCACAGTGCGCCATTACTAGTTCAAACTATTAATGGCGCACCCTGCCATGATGCGTCATTAGAATCTTAGGAAAAATAAGAAAAAAATCTTTACTAGTGGCGCACCGTGTGCATGATACGCCATTATTGGCTTCCACAATAATGGCGCACCTGCACATGGTGCGCCACTGCAATATAGTTGTGGTGCACCACATGACAGGTGCGCCATTAGTTGCCATTCCATCTATAGCCCTTTTTGTAGTAGTGCAACCGGTACTGAAGGTTAGACATTTAGTCCTGGTTCGAGCCACCAACCGGTATTAATGGGGTTTGAGGCATTAGTACCGGTTCGTGGCACGAACCGGTACTACATGTCCCATTTTTCAAACTCTCCCCCCCCCCCCCCGGATCGCCTCTACAGTTTTGTAAAAAGCAAAAGAAAATGATAAAAACCTCAAAAATCAAAATCCTTCCAGATGTAGTTATGTTACTACATGTACTAGTCAGAAAAATATAAAAACTTAAATTTGGACATGTTTTGCAAAAAGTCTAGGGAAAATGTAAAACGGCTATAATTTTTGCATACAATATCAGAAAAAACGTATAATATATCAAAATGTTCAGCACGAAAATCCGCATCCGATTTTGACGGCCTACGACCTGTTTGCAAATTTTTAGAATCCTCAAATTCTAAAAGGAAAAAGGTTATGCTCAAATTTTAATTTTTTTTGAATTTTGGTTAAATCATGTCAAACTTTGTTCAAACTACTTATTCAAGAAGTATAAGTGTTACTAAATAATTATTCAATAATAAGAGTGTTACGAAATAATTATTACAGTTTTTTAGAATTTTGGTCAAATCTGGTCAAACTATGGTCAAATCTGGTCAAACTGTGGTCAAACTATGGTCAAACTACTTATTCAAGAAATATTAGTGTTACTGCATAATTATTCAAGAATATTAGTGTTACTAAATAATTATTTCAATTTTTTGAATTTTGGTCAAATCTGGTCAAAATGTGGTCAAACTATGGTCAAACTACTTATTGAAGAAATATTAGTGTTACTACATAGTTATTCAAGAATATTAGTGTTACTAAATAATTATTTCAATTTTTCGAATTTTGATCAAATCTGGTCAAACTGTGGTCAAACTATGGTCAAACTACTTATTGAAGAAATATTAGTGTTACTAAATAATTATTATTTTTTAGAATAATAGTTTCAAACTCAAACAGTGAAACGTGTGACTTCGTACTCAAGCTAAACTCCTGAGGGTTAATAGGATTGACATCTTACTATTGTCAGGAAAACAACAAGTGCGGACTTGGAAACAAGTGGGAATAGAACCCGAAAGTTAAGCGTGCTCAGGCTGGAGTAGTGAGAGGATGGGTGACCGGTTGGGAAGTTAGATGATTTGGAATGATGATGGGTGATTAGAGATTAGAGGTTAAATTGAGTAGTGATGAGGGGTTATTAGAGATTAAATTGGAAAATAATTCAGAAATTTGAAAATCGAAAAAAATTAAAAAAAATCATTTTTTCCGTAAAAACACTTTTAGTCCCGTTTGATGTTACCAACCGGGACTAAAGGTGGAGCTCCAGACAGCGGTCATGTGGACGGCCTTTAGTCCCGGTTCGTGTAAGAACCGAGACTAAAAGGGGGGGCGCTTTAGTAACGACCCTTTAGTCCTGGTTCCAGAACCGGGACTAAAAGCCCTTATGAACCGGGACAAATGGCCCTTTTTATACTAGTGCGAAGATTACCTAGGGGGGATCTCCTCTTGCCGTTGTCGAGACAAAGCGCAGCCGCAATGGATCTCAATCTAAACCCATCAGGCCCAGATCAGATCTCATCGCAACCAAAATCTCATCCGCCAACGGCTGTCAGAGATCTCCTGGCCACCGCCAACCCGCTACGCACTGCCGTTGGAGGAGGTGGGAGATGGACGTCCCGCCCCCATGCATTACCACCGGTGGAGGACTGCGCCGCCGCCGCCTCACCACAGGGGCTTCGCCCCGCGGTGTCCTCAGTGACGACGGCGGTAGTGGGTGCCGATGGAGGGGGAGGGCTGAAGGCGGTGTGGATGGGGACTCCCCGGGGGCGCGCGGCGCTGCCGCCTTGTGGGAGAGAGGTCCCTCCGTTATTGCCATGGGCATGCTTGTCTCTACCTTGACGGCTCTCAGGCTAACCTTCCCCACCTTGATTATAGAAATGATCGAAAGGCAAAGACAAGACTTCGATGGCTTTGGAACTTGGTTTGGATGGCAGCAGTGCCCTCAAAGATGAAGCAATTTGCATGGAAAGTTATATCAGGCACTCTACCCGATGAACATGTTGAAAAACAAGAGAAATGTCAGTACACGAGCTACTTGTGCAGTATGTGGGCGGGAAGATGAATCTACATTTCATGCACTTCTTGCATGCCCCGTTGCTGCTGCTTTATGGGATGCCATGCTGGAGATTTGGCCCATTCCTCGCCGGGTGGACGTTCAATGGTCTGGTGATGAGTGGTTGTTCAATCTTCTTGATGGGCAATTGGATCAGTACAGAGATATGATTATTATGGTGCATGGACGAACATGGCATCTTCGTAATGAGCTCGTGCATGGTAAAAATATTCCCCCCATGGAGGTGTCATGTTCATACCTGAGTAGTTATCTTAATTCTATTTGGCAGTTGGATACTATGAGTACTAGTGAAGTGATAAACAATAAAACCCCAGTTGTTGTTGAAGCTTCTCTAAAGGTAGATAAAACAAAGCTGCTGCCGCAGCCGTGGCCTTTACCGCCACCTGGTTGGGTACCACTTTCGGTTGATGGATCTTATTGTCAAAGAGACGGATCGGCCGGTTCTGGCATGATCCTACGAGATAACCAGGGAACGGTAATATTTGTAGCCTACATCTGCATTTTCTATTCTAACGATGCACTAGAGGCAGAACTACATGCTATCATGGAGGGTGTTAGTCTTAGGATCCAGGGCCCGGCTTTCCAGATGATGATCCACCGAGATTATACAGTTGCATTGGCGGCTATTAATAATGGTTCCATGGATAGATCTGCTTATGGTGATATTATCCCTGAATTTAAGGGATTGTTGGAGAATAGGGTGTTTACTCCGCTTAAAATTTCTAGTGAACAAAATAGGGTTGCACATTGTTTAGCTACTTATGGCCGTACTGGGGATAGTCCTACATGCTGGCTTAACCAATCCCATCTGCTGAACTTGTTGCAAATGATTGTAATCCTTTGATCTTGGAATAAATACCCTATGTTTCCTCGCCAAAAAAAACTAGCGACGGTATGCAATATTTTACCTTTTTACGAGCCATTTTTTGTTAATGCCACTAACATTAATAAGAATATATTTCTTTTGGAACTAACGATTAAGGCTCATGTTAGGAATATCTATTTGTTTAATATAAACTAGATGCCATTAACACGATACGATGATGACACTTCATCAATTGTTGTGGCATGGTAAACTACACAATGTAATCTTGGCGAATTCTTTTGGACACCCAACAAATTGTTCCTCGTCGGTTTTTCTTCATTCAGTCGTCAATGTTATTTTGTATAAAACAAAATGCTTTTCTATCTCGCTTTAAAACATTAACAAGGACTCAAGCGGCTGATGAGAAGACGAAGACTCGAACTACCCAAAATGGACAAAAAAATCGTCTTTATATTATACTATGCGGGACGGGGGAGCTTACTCTGTTACAGTTTTAGCAGGAAAAAAATAGCCATATTTGTCAAATTGAAAACTTAATGTAGGAAATTTTATAACCACAACAAACTACAAGCCAAGACTTCGGTCAAGATTCATCTCCCGGGTGCACCCGCCAGGCTAACGTCCAAAAAAAAAGATATTGAAAAAAGACAATATAATGAAAAAGTAGGCTATAAAATAAAAAGCTGAACACACCATGTCCGCGTGCTCGGGCTCTACCTCGATAGCTTTAGGCTAACCTCTCCCACCTTTCTATATTAAAATGACCCAAAGGCAAATACAAGATTACGATGATGACACGACCACACAGACACGTCGCCGCAACGACTGCTAGAGGCAGTATGTATTATTTTACCTTTCGTGTGGTCCAATATTTATTAGTACTACTAACATTTTTAAACTAACTACTAAAACTCATGTTATGAATCTCTATTTGTTTAGTATAAACAAGGTGCCATTAACAAAATAACAAGATTAAGACTCATCGTAGCATCGTAAGCTACATACAATATAATCTTGCCGAGTTATTTGAGACACCTAACAAACTATTTGTCGCTGGTTTTCTTCGTTCGCTCAATATTATTATTTTGTATAGAACAAAACGCTTTTCAGGTCTAGCTTTAAAACATTAACAGGGAGTCAAAAAGCCGCTAAGAAGACCAAGGCTTGAACTGAGAAAATAGGAAAACAATGATGTTTATAATCTTCTATGACGGCAGGGAGGGAAGCTTACTCTGTTGTGTTTTTACCGAAAAAAATAGTGAGATTAACCAAATTGAGTTATCATAGGAAATTTTGTAAGCCCAAACTATACTCGACAAACATTGAACAAGATTCATTGCACTCCACCAGCCAGGCTAGCCTTCTAAAAAAACAAGACACTTAAAAAAAAAAAGCTGAACACACCATGTCGGTGTGCTAAGAGAGGTTGTGATGAGAACCACAACCTAGGAATCATTTATCAGTGATTGTAATTTTTTGTTGATAGCTTACCAAGCTGACCACTTGGTGTTAATTGCACTGACAATCAACATTATAAACATCTGTAAAGAAGTTTGCAAAAGCCGTATGGGACTAATCAGTAAGACATGGGTCCGAAATTCTTAGCTAGTAGTCGCGTTAGTTGGGCCGGCCAGGCGAGCACGCTGGGCCTTAACCCAGTAACATGACAGACAATTACTTGCCATGCGGGTGACTTAGGCCGTTGGATCTGCTACCATATCTATCGTGCGTTGCTGCTGCCCATTCGATGTTCGTTAGCAGTGAATTTGAGAGATTAGCTAGTCCAGAAAGGATTCCAGATTTTTTTTGTTTTGAGCAGTTAGATTCCAGATGATTGACCAGCTTCCCTACGCTGCTCGGGCGGGCATGCACGCGCAGCATGGCGGTGAGCGAGGTGCCCTTCTTTGTCGGGTTCCAGTCCACCGGCCCGACTGTGGCCTGCGCGATCGGCAACATCGTCCCGGCCCTCACCTTCGCCATAGCCGCCGCGCTGAGGATGGAGGCGGTGCGACGCTCGTCTGCCTCGGCGGCTCCATGATCATGCCATTGTACAAGGGCCCGCTCCTCAAGGTCCCGGCCTCCCCTGTCCACTGGCGCTACACGGAGCACGCCGCCATCGCCGTCGCGTAGGTGCCACCGGCCAGTACTGGCCTCGCGAGTCGCGACGCCCTCGTCATCCTCAGCGCCGCCGCTTGGGCCGCCTGGCTCGTCATGCAGGTATGCGTCTAGATCGAGCGGCACATTCAATTCATTGTCAGTACGTGATATGATGAGATTGACTACTAAATTTCTTTTGCAGAACAAGGCTCGGCGCCGTAAACCAGCACAACCATCATGTCCCTCACAGTATCGCTTGAGTGTGCGGGCGTCAGCGCCGCCGTGGACCACAGCCTCTCCGTCTTGAACCTTAGGCTCGGCATTAGGCTCTACACCGTGTTCTATATGGTAATTACTATGCCGATCATCATCTCACTCACCAAGTCACCATTGAGTGGGGGGGGGGGGGGGGGGGGGGGGGGGGGGGGGCGGGCGCAACAAGAACATGCATCTTTAGGGGATCGTCGGCTGGGGTGTCACGTTCGCAGTGATGACGTGGTTGCATCCAGGCGCGCGGCTCGCTCTTCTTCTCCATGTTCAACCCGGTAGTGCTTGTCGTCGTCGCCGTTCTCGGGTGGGCTGTCCTCGACGAGCAGCTGCACGTCGGAAGGTACGTTCCTTCATCCTGACGGCATTGTTCAGCATTTCTTCTTCTGAGAGTCATGACGTTTTTTATCTTTTGTCGCTGCAGTGCTATTGGGTCTGCTCTCATTGTTGGCGGGCTGTACATGGTGCTGTGGGGCAAGGGGAGTGAGATGAGCAGACCGGCGGCCCTAGTCGACGGCAAAAGTGAAGCCGAGATCACCGCGAAGGGCTCGGGGCTGAAGAGTGACACCGCTGATTCCAATTGGGAGCTGATGTACCACACTTTCGACACATTCATTGCGTGATTAATGAAATACAAATCATACATTGCGTGATCAGGTGCGAGTTGCAAGTAGTCATCACGCATTGTCATCTGAATACAAACAAAGCAGTTAATGCCAAGATCATTATATTACCAAGACAGTATACATCAATTCTTAAAAAAAAGGCAGTATGCTTTACAATGTTTTGATCGTGTACAGTACTTGAAAAGCTTAGCTTGAAGACATAGTTGCAAGTTAGTAATACCAATATAAGGACATCTCTAGCCAATCCCTCAAAATCGGTTGAGGGAGTAAATTGTTTGTTTTGAGGAGTTAAATGGGACCTAGCCAAACACCTATCTGGGTTTTTTTTAGAAAAGGGGGAAGACCCCCGGCCTTTGCATCTGGACGATGCATGCAGCCACTTTATTAATTATTCACACAAGACCTTACAAAATAATACAACAGTAAGACTAAAGCCACGTCTAAGCAACATCTGTCGCTACTCCTATCCAAATGATGAAGGGATGCTGATGGTCTGGGCCTAATACCAAACACACCTCGCAGCCAAACCTAACATCTAATACCTGAGGTCCCATCCAGGACGCCTGCCGGGTATGGGGCACCCACCGGTCCGGCGCACTCCTCAACCAGGACGCCTGCCGGGTATGAGGCCGCCGCAGCCACCTGCCACCAATCCATCTTCAGAGTTGTACTGTTGCATCTACCTTGCTCGGTCTAACTGTCGTTGACGTCACCACGATGCCAGACCGCGTCACCCTCCTGCCCGAGTCCATCTCCGTGCATCGGACGCCGAGTCCCCACAGCGCCATGTCATCGAGATCAGCTGCCATCAATGAGTGAGATGACGCACCGCTCCACCAAAGAATCCGCCTATGGTCCCTCGAACACGTGTGTACCTCCAAGAATGACGCCCCCAAGGGGGGAACGACACCAGAGCGCCATCGTCATTCGATCATCCAATCTAGGGTTTCCCCGGATGTAGCAGAGAGTGGCCTTGAGCTTCTCCATGGTGATGCCTTCAAGAAGGGACGATGCAGATAGCGCCGCCACCACCAGCCTTGGCAGAAGCCGAAAGCAAGTTTTCACCCAGATCTGTTCGAAGGAATCCAACTCCCGAGCATGGCCGCCACCATCACCAGGCTGAGCACACGTCACCGCCGGCACCTCCACGATGCCCAGAGGATGCGAGACTCGCCATCTGGAGGGAAACCGATCTATGGTGGGGGCCCCAGATCCGCCGCCGCCAGCCGCCATGGCCGGCCCCACGCTACCCCCGCAGCCGTGGAGGCACAACCGCCGCCGGAATCCGATCGGGCCGCCGCCCCATTGCGCCTACTCCGACTCCACGCCGGGCGACCAGGTTCACCATCACGTTTCGGCCAAAGGATCCCCTCGTGAGGAGAGGAGGAAGGCTCGCCGTCCGCCGTCCGCCGGGCGAGCTTCGCTCTTCGGCCTCCTCCGGCGGCGGCAGGGAAGCAGGGGGGAGGGAGGGCCTGGAGGCGACGGCGGCTAGGGCGCCCGAGCCGCCCCCCTAGAGGCGACATGAGCCTAAACAACTATCTGGTTTAACTCCTCAATAACTTTACTCCTCGCGTTGGTCGCCTCTTAAATTTACTCAGCCATGGCTAAGTCCGAGGATAAAATTTCCCCTCCCCCCTCACTGCATCAACGCCGGTAACGTCCAAATACACCGCGCGGCACCCCCCCCCTCTGGCACATATATTCGACCGAAGCCGGACTAGACTCCCCTCAAATGGTGGGATCTAGCCGTCAGAGGTCATTGCAACCGATTAAAAGCGCGGATCCGCGCCGCGGCACACAGCCAACCTAAGCATGATGAGTGCACCACCCTCCCACTCCCTCAACAACCTACTACTGCTGCCGCCGAAGAGCAAGTACCCCGGCATGCGGTGGTGGTGGTGGGGCATTGGTTTCGGAAAAAAGGATTGAGACACTAGTCGTCCATACTAGCATGGCTCCTTCCAATCGGCGGAGCTGGCGGCAAGGGCCTACGACTTGTAGGCAGTGAGCCTCTACATCAGTAGCCACAAGGTGCTAGAGATCATCGCCATCGATCCCTAGGTGGTCTCCCGCCGCGAGGTGCGGGAAAATTAGGTGTCCTTCGAGTGGCTCGAGGAGGCATGGGTCGATTAGGCGTACATGGCCGAGGTCTGCCGGAATCATTCAGAGGTCGTCGCTGAGGAGTGCCAACATCTCGAGCTACACAAGAAGTGAGTTACTCACGAGTCCGGGCCTTACATTGCGGCAATCATTGACCTTTGCTCCAGCGACCTCGACTTCGGGTCCAGCAACAACGACTACTTTGACGGCTCCGACAACAACGTGAATTGGGACGAGCTCATGAACCAAGATGGTTATCTTTTTTTAGTTTTTATTTCCTTTGAAACAAGTAGTTTATGCAATGTATTTTAATTCTGTGTTATGCGATGTAGTTTGAATCGAAAGATGTGTTCGAATCGACTAATTTCAGGTTAAGTTTGAATGAAATTGTGTGAAAAAAAAGTTGGGGACTTTTAAGATTTAAGCTAGGTACCACACTTCTTAAAGTGCTGACAATATAAGGCTTTAAACTTCGAGGAGGCATATGAGAGCCTAAATTTTAAAAGATCGGCTAGAGAAGCTCTAAATATTTGTACAAATGCAGATAATAATAAGTATTAGAAAATCTAAAAAATTGTATGCAACTGTAGTATCATAACACAGAAAAGAATAGTTAGAAACGAAAAGTACTTTACTTTCTATTCTTCCTATTGAAGATGTCCTTCTAGACCATGTCAATAAGTTGACATGTCCTTTGCTGAGACTGCAACATGGCCCTAGAGGCATCTGTTATGGGCTAATTTTTTGCAGCAAGGATGGGATGGGATGGTTCTAAAATAAGATGGAAACTGAAGGAAATATGCTCTAGAGGCAATAATAAAGTTATTATTTATTTCCTTATATGATGATAAATGTTTATTATTCATGCTAGAATTGTATTAACTGGAAACATGATACATGTGTGAATACATAGACAAACATATTGTCACTAGTATGCCTCTACTAGACTAGCTCATTAATCGAAGATGGTTATGTTTCCTAACCATAGACATGAGTTGTCATTTGATTAACGGGATCACATCATTAGGAGAATGATGTGATTGACATGACCCATTCCGTTAGCTTAGCACTTGATCATTTAGTATGTTGATATTGCTTTCTTCATGACTTATACATGTTTCTACAACTATGAGATTATGCAACTCCCGTTTACCGGAGGAACACTTTGTGTGCTACCAAACGTCACAACGTAACTGGGTGATTATAAAGGAGCTCTACAGGTGTCTCCGAAGGTACATGTTGGGTTGGCGTATTTCGAGATTAGGATTTGTCACTCCGATTGTCGGAGAGGTATCTCTGGGCCCTCTCGGTAATGCACATCACTATAAGCCTTGCAAGCAATGTAGCTAATGAGTTAGTTACGGAATGATGCATTACGTAACGAGTAAAGAGACTTGATGGTAACGAGATTGAACTAGGTATTGAGATACCCACAATCGAATCTCGGGCAAGTAACATACCGATGACAAAGGGAACAACGTATGTTGTTATACGGTTTGACCGATAAAGATCTTCGTAGAATATGTAGGAGCCAATATGAGCATCTAGGTTCCGCTATTGGTTATTGACCGGAAACGTGTCTCGGTCATGTCTACATAGTTCTCGAACCCGTAGGGTCCACACGCTTAAGGTTTCGATGACAGTTTTATTATGAGTTTATGAGTTTTGATGTATCGAAGGACTTCGGAGTCCCGGATGAAATCGGGGACATGACGAAGAGTCTCGAAATGATCGAGACGTAAAGATCGATATATTGGACGACTATATTTGGACTTCGGAAAGGTTCCGAGTGATTCGGGTATTTTTCGGAGTACCGAATTGTTACGGGAATTCGCCGGGGAGTATATGGGCCTTATTGGGCCATACGGGAATAGAGGAGAGAGGCCGAAAGGAAGGAGGTGCGCAGCCCCCTCTGGTCCGAATTGGACAAGGGGTGCAGCTCCCTTTTCCTTCCTCCTCTCCCCCTCTTTCCTTGTCTCCTACTCCAACAAGGAAGGGGGGGAGTCCTACTCCCGGTGGGAGGAGGACTCCTCCTGGCACGCCCCTCCTGGCCGGCCGACCCCCTCCCCCTTGCTCCTTTATATACGGGGGCAGGGGGCACATCTAGGCACAACAACAATTGATCCCTTGGATCTCTTAGCCGTGTGTGGTGCCCTCCTCCACGATAATCCACCTCGATAATATCGTAGCGGTGCTTAGGCGAAGTCCTGCGTTGGTAGAACATCAAGATCGTCACCACGCCGTCGTGCTGACGGTACTCTCCCTCAACACTCGGCTAGATCGGAGTTCGAGGGACGTCATCGAGCTGAACGTGTGCTAGAACTCGGAGGTGTCGTAGTTTCGGTGCTTGATCGGTCGGGCCGTGAAGACGTACGACTACATCAACCGCGTTGCTCTAACGCTTCCGCTTTCGGTCTATGAGGATACATGGACAACACTCTCCCCTCTCGTTGCTATGCATCACCATGATCCTTTGCGTGTGCGTAGGAAATTTTTGAAATTACTACGTTCCCCGACAGAAACAACCATGGTTTACAGTTCAGCACGAATCCCACATTCCCATTGTTCCCAGGCGTTAGAGTTAGGAGACCAGTGGCGGTTAAGAATAATATGTAGCCCAATTCAAAATTGATACACTATATTTTTTTAAATGTAAAATTCGTACACTATATAGTAGTATAGAGTTGGAATACTGAAGGAACACGCATTATGCTACGCTAGCGCCAAATAAAAGTTTTCTACCGCGCACCAGATGCTGCTGCTGGAAATAGATTACAAGATCGGATCTACCACTAGACGCGCAGTCACCGCAGCGGACGTAGAGTTGGTGATGCATGTAGTCGATCTCTCGACCCGTCGCCTCCTCATGTTGTTGATCTCCGGCAAACAGCAAAGACCCATGAACAGTGATCTCCCGCGAACGGCACCTCGCGGTTCTCTCGAACGGTTTGTACAAGCATCACAGATCCGATGAGACGGTGCCCGAGGGGGCCACGAGGCAGGGGGCGCACCCCAGGGG